>NW_023144623.1:5385106-5985106 GCF_012932325.1 Thrips palmi
CCTCAGCCCGGTCTAAGCCCTTCTTGATGAGCTGGCTCTTTCTCCCTTATCCCCCCTCCCCCTCCCCCCTTTTCCATCCGACACTTTCCCTCTCCACGAGCAATATGCATTGCATCAGCGCCTGTGAGTGCGAGGCACAGTGGGGCAGAAGACCGGTGGAGGTGGTCCAAATTCCGGACGCGTTTTGAGCTGTAGAGTCGCTACATGGGACTCGAATCGAACGTGTGACCCCAACAATGGATTGCTCTCCGAACGAGGAATCCATCGGTGGGGTCACACGTTCGATTTGAGTCCTTTTTAGCGACTCTGGAGCTCAAAACGCGTCTGGAGTTTTGGCCGCCTGCGCCGATCTTCTGGCCCACTGTGCGAGGGTAGGCTGGCCCGCAACACGCCAGCCAGCCTCGCAGTGCCTCGGAGCCGGCGCCATCTGCTGCGGCCTACAAGAAAACTAACCGCGACCTTCTTGCCTCCGAGCGTCTCTTTTCATTTGCCTCCTTCTTCTGTTTTAGCCTTTTCTTCCTTTTTTTTTTTCCTGTTGCTTGTTGTTTTGTATTTGTTGGTCGAATTCGTGCCCTGAAAACCTGAGTAGTGTGTAGAGAGTGTGTCGTCCTCAGTGCACAAGTTTAGAACTGAAGTGTGTTCAAAGAACACTCAGTTTTTCAATAGTGGGTGTTTCACTGCTATCTTGGTCCAATTTTTTAAACGTTTTCTGTGCGATGCGAATTGAAAGTGCGCCAGAAAGGTATGAGAGCTGGTCCGTTCATTTTCCGTTGGCAGCCCTGCGTGGCCCGGGCGGTCCGCGCGGCCGCGGCCGAATTTATAGTAAAATCCACTTTGACGCGTGTCTCTGCGCTGCGCACGCTGCGCACACGGTCAACCTGTTGCCCGGCGCCGCGCCGCCAGGCTGGGCAACTGTTGGCTGCCGCAGTGTGGCGCTGTTGACTTTATTCGCACATAATTAAATAAAACTAACTCGAGGCATGCATAAGCCATGCGGCGAAAATGCAATCTAGCCCGACGAGGACACGCAGTGGCACGGCGCAGCACAGCGCCGCGCTGGGCCGAAAAAAAAAACACAGCCACCTGCCAATTGGTCGTGTTGGCGGGGGAGGCTGGCTGAGGCTTGTCTTTTGCCGAGAGCGAGATACAAAATGAATGCAGGCAGGCAGGCAGGCAGGCAGGCAGCCAGCCAGTCAGCCAGCCAGCCAGGCGGGCGGGCAGTCAGCGCTGGCAGACTCCTCTTCGCCATGCTCCGCCGGTGCAGCAGACTGATTCCGAAAATCGTTCTATCTCTCTCGCACTCATGGGGCGTCGCGCACAGGTGCGGGAGAGATAGAACGACTCTCGGAATCAGTCCGCAGGGCGGCAGGGTGGCAGGGTGGCAGGGCGGCGGTCCCCGGACTCCTCTCAGTTCAAATATTAGAGTGACACGACACGCTGGGGAAGCACCTGCGCGAAGCGGCGAAGCACGGCAGTATGGCTGCCAGGCGACACTCGGCTTGCCCTGCACTGGAAACCAAAACGGAACGGGCTGCCCAGTTTTTTAGTCCTTTTTTTGTTTTGTTTTTTATTTTCGACGTAAGCAAAAAATAAACGCGCCCACTTTATTGGTCTAACATCTATGAAAAGTCAACGCCGCGCACATCGACCATCAAGTACTCCGAGTCCAAGACTCGTTTTCATCGCTCTGTCCCTCTCGCACTCATCGGGCGTCCCCTACAGGTGCGAGAGAGACAGAGCGACAACAGCACGGTGCAGCGCGTCAGACTCGTCCACGGCCGGCGCTTCAACGTCTCCAACGGGATGGCCTGGACGTGTCGCACTTTTGGCAGTAATATGTTCTTTGAAATCCAGCCGGGTAATAGATGGCTGGAAATCACCCGGGGGAGGGGCGGGGGTGAAGGGGTCGCGGAGAGGGGGAGGGGGAAGGGGGAGGTGGCACTGCCGCCACCCGCAGCAGCGACAGGAGACCGATGCGATTCTGATGACCTCCCCAACCCCACCCGCACCCCCCCTCCTGATCTTTTCCCCATCCCGCCCGCTCTCCAGCACGGCGCTGCCAGCGCCCGCCGCGAGCCCCGCGAACGCAAGTGGAGCTTATTCCGCCCAATCCCGCTCGGCCACACAACGCCACACTCCTCGGCGCTTTTTGGCGCGACGCGACGGGCGGCACGGCGGCGCACAGTGGGCCAGAAGACCGGTGGAGGCGGACAAAACTCCCGACGCGTTTTGAGCTCCAGAGTCGCTAAGCAGGGCTCGAAGCGAGCGTGTGACCCCACCAATGGATTCCTCGTTCGGAGAGCAATCCATTGGTGGGGTCACACGTTCGGTTCGAGCGACTCTGGGACTCAAGAGTTTCGGCCGCCTCCGCCGGTCCTCTGGCCCACTGTGCGGCGGTGGCGGGTCGCGCGAAAGCAAAACCCGGTGGAATTTGAATGTTTTTTTGAGCGCGCTCCGATTGAAACCGTGCACACCGGAAGGACCCGGCCGGTGAGTCTCGATTCTAACGAGGCGGCCATCCGAATGGAAGGGCGCCCCGTCCCAGCCGAGGGACGTCCGAGGGACGTCCGAGGGACGGGGTCGGTCCGGTTCACGCATCGCGTGATGGATTACGGAGCGTGACGGTGTCGGCCGAACGCCCGCCCCCCCCTCCAGCGCCGTGTTACAATAAATCCGATAGTGACACTGCTGCCGCTGCTGCCCGTGTTCACCTAGTATCCCTGAGGGGGGCGGGGGAAGGAAGGGTTAGAGGCCATGTACCAGTGTACCAGCACTTGCAGCAAAGCACAGCACGGCAAAGCGGGTAATGGCAGCAGCAGGCGCTTTCCGAGCGGCCGACACTCTGTCTCTCTCGCACGCGGTCGGGCCGGCAAGCGAGAGCGAGAGAGACGGAGAGAGAGGGGCGCCTGGACGACAGGAATTCGCGCCATCGGAATTTCACTACGCTGCACGCGCTGGCTCCATGCTCCATGCCCGCAGGATATTATACCCGATATCTGTTTGCGCCGCCCGACACGGGAAATAACGAATTGGCGGGAACGAGGCGGGCATTTGAATTGTTCGGAGCGGAAGGGAGCAGTGGGGGGGGGGGGGGCTCGAAAGGGAAACGATAGAGAGTGGCGAACCGGGCCTACCGTCACAGCGCGCTTGTAACGCGGTCCGGCCGCGGCTACAAAAGAACAGAGGTCGTCTCGTGACCGTGAGGTTCTGGGTTCGAATCCAATATTCAGTCGGTCGTGTCAATTTCTATCAGCGTTTTCCTGAAAAGTAAACAACATTTCAAAACAGCTTTTTTTTTTCAAAAGCAGCACCGCAGTCACGTGCCAACTTGCCGGATTCCGCTCCAAAGAAATGGGCGGCTGTTCGGTTCGGGATCACGTCGTCCGTGACGTCCTTGACAGCACCCCCCCCCCTTGCCCCGACTCTCATCACCCCCCAGAGAGCATTAAGACCACTCCCCATCGGAATTATTTCCATGTCGGAGTCATCAGCCAGCCAGACGCGTCACTCACTGCCTCTCTCTCGCACTTACAGTGCGGCGTACTCTCAAAGCCTTGAAAACTATTCAAGGGAACGTGTCATTGCCGCATTCGTTTTGACGTGACCGTTCCAGATTCCGGGGGGTCTACAGTGTGTTAGTCAGGTTTTTACAGTAGAGCTGTCGTCAAGGGCCGCCAAACAGTGCGCCGCAGTAGACCGGTGGAGGTGGCCAAAACTCTAGACGCGCTTTGAGCTCCAGAGTCGCTAAGCAGGACTCGAACCGAACGTGTGACCCCACCAATGGATTGCTCTCCGAACGGGGAACCTATTGGTGTGGGGTCACACGTTCGCTTCGAGTCCTGCTTAGCGACTCTGGAGCTCAAAACGCGTCTCGAGTTTTGACCGCCTCCACCGGTCTTCTGGCCCGCTGCGGGCAAGGCCGGTGCCCTGCACGGCCTACGTGTCGTGCCCTCGTCCCCCGCGGTCTATCCGACCGCCATCGCAGTCTCTTTTCATCTTTGCCTCGTGTTCCGTCCTCGGCGTTGCGGCGTCGGCGTCCCTCGGCGTTCTACCGCCACACCGCAATAGCAAGACCTCCCTCGCGAGCCGCGCCGCGCGCTGCCTCAAAACTCTTCCCAATTTTCCTCTCCCTCGGGTCTGCGCGGTTTCGTCCTCTGCTCTCTCTCTCTCCTCTCTCCCTCTTCTCTCTCTTTTTTCTCTCTCTCCCCCTCTCTTCCCCTCTCTCTCTCTCCTTCCTCTCCCCCTCTCTCTCTCTCCTCCTTCATCCGCCTTTCTTTCGCCTTATCCGCCTGTGGCAGGCTTCGCAGGCTTCGCAGGCTGCAGCGCGTCACGGTAACGGCCGGCCGCTCATTGCGTCCGGACGGCCGTCTAAGACAAAGAGGAGCTATATGCAGTAATCCAGGGGCGGCCCGGGCCGGCGCGGCCGAGACGCAGCCAAGGCGAAGCCCGGGCCAAGCCAAGGCCCGCTGGAGAAGGTCGAGCTAACTGATAGCTGATGGTATCTGACCTAGACATTCCCCGGGGCTCCAGCTAGCTCCAGCTGAAGCCCCCTCCGCCCCCCTTTCTCTCTCTCTCCCTCTCTCGGCTCGTTGGGCGTCCCGTATGGGTGCGAGAGAGACAGACCTCGTTTGGAATCAGCCTGCGGTGCCCCGCCCCGCCCCTTCCAGCAGAGCTTCCTGCCTGGAGCCGCTGGAGGACACTAAACGTGACCAACAGAACCCCCACCCACCCCCACCCCCTGCCTACTTAGCTGGCCGCCCGGCTGCCCCCGCCTGCACGCGTGCGGCATCGGGGATTAGGACGCCCGGACATTCTTCAAAAGCTCAACCAGCGGCCCCAACCGGGCCTTCGTCGCTCCGTCTCTGTCTGTCTCTGTCGCACCCGCGCGGCGTCCCGCAGGGCACGCAGGGGTGCGAGAGGGACGGAGAGTGTTCGGCGGAGGCACGCGGTTCGGAGTGTCAGCCTTGTCGGGTCGCCGTTTGCCACCGAATAATACCCCGCCGCAAAGACGCAGCGGCGCGGCGGCGGAGGAGGGCGCGGTCCTGGCGCCGGGCGATAGCCCCGCCCCGCCCCGCCTCGCCACTGGGAAAACGTTTGTTGCGGTAGTTTAGGAATGAAAATATGGTTATGCCAGAAGCAATTTGGCGCCCTACCTGTCAGTTGCGGGGGACAGCGGAGGGGGGAGGGGGGAGCCGCGGCAGGATTTAGCGCGGCGCTGCCGGGCTGCCGTGGCTGCGGGGCAGACGGGAAGTGGTGGTGGGGGCGCCAGACGAAAGGAGTGAGAAAAGAATCCCGCCTCCCCTTTCGCGGCCGCGCCTCCAGACGGAACGCAGCGAGAGAGAGAGAGAGAGAGAGAGAGAGAGAGAGAGAGAGAGAGAGAGAGAGAGAGAGAGAGAGAGAGAGAGAAAAGAAAGAAGCTCTGACCGTCGAGAGAAAACAAGTCCGAAATATTAGAAAAAGAGTTGGCCTGCCGCAAACGCATTTAACACGTCAGCCGAAAAGGCGCCATATTTCTCCCCCAAGGAAAGTCGGTCGGCGGCGAGCGGCGCTGCTTGGCTGCATGGAATTAATCCCGGTCACCTCCTCGCAGCCAATTATTGGAGTCGAGAGGACAGCGGATGAAAGAGAGGGAGAGAGAGAGAGAGAGGGGGGGGGGTAGAAAGGGGGCAAGCGCAAGCCCTCTGTGCTCAGACTGGCAGAGAGTGTGAAATTGCTGCCATAATAGGACGGTCCGGCATGCAACAACTTTTCGAGGCCCTCTGAGGGCTGAGGGCTGAGGGCTGAGGGCTGAGGGCGGAGGGCCCCCCGCTGGAACGACTGCTGGCCGGGGAAGATATAGATGTCAGCGACGGCGGCCAACTTGGAGCGAAAAGCGAAAATAAAACAAAAACCAGAAGGATGCTGCAGAGCGATTATCGTAAAGAGTATCGGGTGACAGATCAGAACTACATTTTATTTGGGTCACCAATCAAAGCTGCGCCGGATAGGCGGGGGTTTCAGCAGGAAGCGTGGCTGGAAGCTGGGGGCTGGAAGGGCATCCAACTTGGACGCAGACTGAGAGTCGTTTTCGTCGCTCTGTCTCTCTCGCACCCGTATGGGGGGCCCAGTGAGTGCGAGAGCGACAGCAAGACGACAACGACCCTCGGAATCAGTCTGCTGGGGGACCGGGACCGACCGGGACCGACCGGGACCGGGAGCAGGGGAGCGTGGCGGCTGCGACTTCCACCTGCAATACGATTCCCTTCCGACACAAATTCCCCGCCAGCGGAGCTAGCGGGGCCACGGCGGGGCCACGGCGGGGCCCCAGCCGGGCCGGGCCGGCCGGGCCACGCGAAAAGACCAAAGAAAATAGTGTTGTGTTGGCGGTCCAGGTCGCTTGCAGGGGCGGCGAGGGGTGGCGGTTGGCGGGGCGGCGGGGGCGGCGGGGGGGCGGGGGCGGGGGGGGCGGAGGGGGGTAGCGGAACGTGTGGGGCCTTTTGTATGGAAATGAGAGCGCGGCGGCGCGGGGCGGACACATAGCACGCTTCTTTGGAACAACCCACGTGAGAAATTTATTGTGTGTTTTCCTCCTCGTGCTTCTAATGTATTTTAATGAGAAATAAGGCGTGTGCCCCCACTTGAGACTGGACCGCGCCTTGCAGCGCTTGCAGACTCTCCGCGGCTAATTACACTCGTATTAGATGTTTGAAAAAATTCAAACGAGGCCGACTTAGCCTCACTTGGCACCGCTTTAATTTACGAACTTTGTGAGTTTACGTGGAAACCTTTGGCAATATATTTTTCCAGAGTAACCTTTGTTCATTGCAAATTTACTCCTTACAGTAGTATATGCAGACCGTGACAAAAGTTCAAACTTTGGTCAGCAGCAGCAGACAGGGATAGACAGCTTCGTCCAAGTCTTTCATAGTTTGAGCACGCAAGCCCATCCTCTCTTTTTTCTATCATTCTCCTTTCTTTTCGGAGTTTAATTCAGAATTTTCCGGCCTGGCCGCCGCGAGTCCGAGTCGAGTCCTCATTGGCCGCCGGAGACAAAACAATAAGATCCCAGGAACGGCGGGGGCGCTGCGCTGCGCTGTGTGGCGTCGCGAAAAAGAGAGAAAACCAAACACAAAAAAAGAGGAATGGAGGCAGCCAAGCGTCCCGGCTCAACTTTTCCGATTTGGCAAAGAGTCGCCCTTGGCGCGGCACCGTACGTTTCCTGGCCGTTCCGTAATTTGCATCTGTTTCGACGCGTAAATCGGCGAACGAGCCGTAATTCCGAGAGGAGGCCCTCGGCCGAGAGTCCTATTTCTGTCTCTCTCGCACTCACGGGGCGCCGCGTGTAGGTGCGAGAGAGACAGAGCGAGGACTCGGCCGCGACGCCGTTTTCCCCCGGGCGCCCCCCTGCCCTGGTTCCGCCCTGTCCCGCCCTTGGCACCATGGCCGTGACACGCACAGTGGGCCAGAAGACCGGCGGAGGCGGTCAAAATCCCGGACCCCTTTTTAGCTCCAGAGTCGCTAAACGGGACTCCAACCGATCGTGTGACCCCACCAATGGATTGCTTTCTGAAAGAGTAATTCATTGGTGTCACCACGTTTCGTTCGAGTCACCTGGAGCTCAAAACGCGTCCGGGATTTTGACCGCCTCCACCGGTCTTCAGGCCCACTGTGGTACGGCCCGCTCCGATTCACACGGAAACAAACTAAAAATGGAGTGGGTTCGAAATCCGGAGCCCCCTTCTTTTAGAGTGTCGCGGAACAAGGCCGGTCTGCCGGTGAGGCGGCATCGCCACGGCATCGCCATCGAGTCGCAGTACAGTGACGGAGCGCCCCGTGAATTAATTACTGAAATCAAAACAGGATTTTCTCCTTTTTCTCCACTCGTTTCTTTTTCTTCCCCTTTTCTTCCTTTTTTGTTTCACCCTTCTCTCTCTCTCTCTCTTCTCTGGCGCCCCGCGCGCGTTCGGTTTTGGTTTCGCAATCAGAGAGTTGGCTCGGCCTGGAGCCTGGGACTCATTCAACGCGCGGAAAGGGGTTTGCAAAGTTAAAACAGGTGAACGTTATTTTTCGATGTGAGGGTACGTGAGTCTCTTTTTGCTGTTGTTGTTTTTGTTGTTTTTGGTTCGACAAACCCTCGCCTTTGCTCACGCGGCTAGTCGGAGCAGACCCACAAAACCGCAGACCGTACGTAAAGCCAAGGTTTCGACGTGTTGTGCACGTGATCCCCAGAGTGGAACCCTCCCCCCATTATTCTCCCCCCCCCCCCCCCCCCCCCCCCCCCCCGCGCGCCGGCGGCGCTTCCGAAACTTGACCTTCTTTTCTGCGCTGTCACTGGCAGAGAATGGGCCGGGCGTGGTATATGAAGGCAAAACTACCCCGCGCTGCGCCGCTGCGCCGCGATAGTGCGTCCGCGCAACTCGGGGCCGCCATTTGTAATATTCAAATAGAATGGCAAAAAATAAATTAAGTCAAGGCGGAATGTGCGGCGCAAGTGGCATGATTTATCGTCGCCGAGAGTGATGGTCCGATCCGGTGAAACGCGTCTCCCCCCCCCCCTCCCCTCTGTTTTTGCCCGGAACAGCGAATATGCGCGAAAATTCTTTCCACAATTTTAAAAAAGAAGTTTAGCTGGCACCTTACGGTGACTGGTACTGTTAAATGCGTGTTTTATAGAACAGGTATCAACTGCTCAAGAAATGTCAGCGCCTCATAACCTTGATCGAACAATGAACTGCAGAATCTCGTTTAAATTTCGATCCGTTCTCTCTCTATCCTAAACGCCGTCGTGGCATTATAACCCAGTTACGCTCGCATTAGGCGCACACCTTCCTTATCCATTCAGACGGACGAGCAGACAGGCAGACAGACAGGACAGACAGACAGCAGACAGCAAAAAAAAACCCCCCAGGAGGACAGGACACCCCCCCCCCGGGACGGGGCGGGGGGGGACGACCAGGAAAGCTCCTTTTCCTTGTTTAAGGGCGCCGGGGAAGGATGCCATTGTTTGTGTGGAGGGGGGGGTTTTTTTGGGGGAAGGGTTTGGTCCCCAAACCATTTTTTTTTGGGGGGCGGCGTAGGTTGGGTAGCCCTCTCCTCGCGTCCACGCACCCTTACCCTTAACGTTTTAGGGGCTTTACACGGGGGGGCCCCCCCCCCCCGGCGGCTCGAAAGGCCGCGACGCCCCCCTTGCATGGGCCCAAAACCCGGGGTAGGGGTCAAAAAAGGAAATTCAAAATTCGTAAATTACGAAAATGGTATTTTACCGTTTATAGGGAAAAAAGGGTAAAAAAAATTTTTCGACTTAAAAAGTCTGTGTTTTTTTGTGAAAAAGGGGGGCGGTGGGGGTAAAAATTTTTCGGGCTGTTAAACTGGTTAAACCCAAAACCAAACGCGTTTTAAAAAAGGGGGGGCCCTGGGGTAAAATAAAATTTCTCCCCCTGCCCTCCCCCAAAAAAAAAACGATCTTTTCCTTTTCCACGGGCTTTAGGTGGCAGAAATTCCCCAAATTCTTAAAAATTCAAAAAAAGGGGGCCTTTTTCCCCCGAAACCGTTGTCTCAACCATGAAGCTTTTTCCTTAAAAAAAGGTGGGGCCAAAAACCCAAACCGCTTTCATTTTGCAAAATTTTTAAACAAAATCCCCCCAGTTTCCCTCTTTTAATTTTGGTTTTATTCGGGGGAAAAAAAATTTTTGTTTTTTTCCCATTTTCCAAAGGGGTTTTTTTTCCTTTTCAAAAAAAAAAATTTTCACTTAAAATTTAAGGGTAACCTTACAGTCATCGGGGGGCTCCCAAATTCAAAAAACCTTTTTCTTACGTTTTTTCTAGGGAACAAAAAATTCATAACTTTTTTTTAAAAAATTAAAAAAAAAACCCAAATTTACCGTCCCGTAAACGGTTTTTTAGAACCGTTCTCTTCAGCAACAGTGGCCAGCAGACCGACGCCGGTGGCCAAAACTCTAGACGCGTTTTGAGCTCTAGAGTCGCTAAATGATGCTCGAACCGAACGTGTGACCCCACCAATGGATCGCTCTCCGAACGAGGATTCCATTGGTGGGGTCACACGTTCGGTTCGAGTCCTGTTTAGCGACTGTGGAGCTCGAAACGCGTCTGGAGTTTTGGCCGCCGGCGTCGGTCTTCTGGCCCACTGTGCGCCACCGCCGCCGCGATAAAACTTTATCGCGCAGTCGGCGCATCGCGTCCGGATTATTCCGCGGAGGGCGTGGCGTCGCGCGTCGCGGTCTGGCGTCGCCGAGCGTCGCGAGTTGGGAAAGGACACGACATCAAAAACGCATCACCCGTTGGATTTGCTGTATCGACTGCCCGGGCTCGGCTCCGCCACTGGCTCCGGCTTGGCACGGCTGGGCTCCGCTTGTCTCGGCTCGACTCGGCTCGCACAGTGGGCCAGAAGACTGGTGGAGGCGGCTGACACTCCACGCGCGGTTTGAGCTCCAGAGTCGCTGAATGGTACTCGAACCGAGCGTGTATTGCTCTCCGAACGAGGAATCCATTGGTGGGGTCACACGCTCGGTTCGAGCCCTGTTTAGCGACTCTGGAGCTCAAAACGCCGCGTCTAGAGTTTCGGTCGGTTTCGGCCGCCTCCACCGGCCCACTGCGACTCGACTCGCCCTCTCTCATCGGCCCGCTCCGGCGACATCTTCCGTTCCGCTTGTTCTTGCAGTCATTAAGTCGCGCCGAAATCCGCGAATCCCCGGCAGACGAAAAGCCCCGCATTGTCGAATCGTTGTGCAACCGTTGAAATGTGTGGGTGCCTCTCGTCTCGTCTCGTCTCGTCTCGGCGGGGAAGGACGACGTGGGACCGGCGGGCGGGCAGGGCGCTCGCTGCGGACCGGTTCGCTCTGTCTCTGTCGCACTCATGAGGCGCCCCGTAGGGCGGAGAGAGAGAGAGAGAGAGAGAGAGAGAGAGAGAGAGAGAGAGGGGGAGGGAGTGCGCGCTGCGCCCGCTGCGGGTCGAATCAGACGGAAGGTTCGCCATCGGCAGAGACTAGAACCGGCATTGGCAAGGATTGCGCCGCGCGGCGCTGCCAGGAGGGGCCTGGAGGGGCCTGGAGGGGCCTGGAGGAGCCAGGCGGGTGGAGAGAGAGGTGGCGGTTCGGCGCACGAACGCTCCTTGTTTATCGACGTAACGAAATATTTGAGCACATAAAGCAAGCCGAGGCGGCCGAGGCCCCAACAGCCGAGGATGGGGCGCGGCGGCCCGAGGAGAGCTGGCGCACAGTCTGTCTGATTTGTCCCCCGGACTTCTTTCGGCGGAGCTGCCAAAACTTGTGTACGCTCTCCCGCTTGCACTGGCTTGCGCGCCCTACTCTCCAAAAACGAGCACAACACGGCGGCTGGAAATTGGCAACACTTCTGGGAAGCTATCGCCGAAGCGCTGAAACTCCTGGAAGCCAAACCTTCAGCTCGCCGAGCCGAGCCATGCTACGCTTGGCGGCGGAGGGAGCGAGAGCGGAGACGCACCACGCCGACCGGGCAGGCACACTGTTAGCGGCAGACTGATTCCGAGAGTCGGTTTCGACGCTCTGTCTCCCTCGCACCTCTAAGGGACGCCCCGCGAGTGCGAGAGAGACGAAACGACTCGCGGAATCAGCCTGCTGCTAACAGTGGCTCCGGATGGGGTGTCTGTCTAACAACGTGGTGCACCGAGCGGATGGAGCACTGTGCCGGACGAAAACTTTGTGCTTCCAAAGGACCCAACGGCGACGGGGTTTCAAGGTAAAGCCACTGCCACGGGCCCTCAAGTCCGACGGCAACGCCTCGCCGCAGCCTTCACACAGTTCGCCGAAAGACCGGTGGAAGTGGCCAAAATTCCGGACGCGTTTTGAGCTTCAGAGTCCCTGAAAAGGACTCGAACCGAGCGCGCGGCCCCGGATTCCTCGTTCCCGGAGCAATCTGTTGATGGGGTCACACACTCGGTTCGAGTCCCATTCAGCGACTCTGGAGCTCAAAACGCGCCTAGAGTGTTTGCCGCCTCTACCGGTCTTCTAGTTGAAACCCTGCGCTTGTCCCGTGCCGCTTGCCCAACGCCTGCGAGTTTTAGGGTAGGCAACGCGGTGAACACCTCGCCGTGGCGGGCTGGCCTACACTGTCGTCTGCAGGCGACTCGAAGCGCGAATGTAACCAACGTGCATCAACTCGCCAACGCTCATCCATCACGTACATTTCTCATATCCCTTCCGATGTTGTTTCTCTCCTTTCGCCTCGCGTCATCTTTCGGGACGGCGTCCTATTCTTTTACGGGTAGTTAGGCAATACCAAAGGGAACTTTCAGAGCGGCTCTATGTCACTTTCCAGCAACAAAAACGTTACTGTTGTTACTGTTAACGGCAGCAGCAGCAGCAGCAACAACAACAGCAGCAGCTGACAGACGCACGGCTTGGCGGGGTGCCTACGCGTAACTCACCCCTCCCCTCGCCGAGAAGATTTCTCTCTCCTCCTAAGGTGTATTCTGAGTAGCACCCTCTTGCTCCGCGCGGCGGCGCACAGTGGGCCAGAAGACCGGCGCAGGCGACCAAAGCTCTTGACGCGTTTTGAGCTCCCAGTCGCTAAATGGAACTCGAACTCAACGTGTGACCATTCCTCGTTTGGAGAGCGATCCATTGGTGGGGTCACACGTTCGGCTCGAGTCCCGTTTGGCGACTCTGGAGCTCAAAACGTGTCCGGGATTGCAGCCGCTGCCACCGGTCGTCTGGCCCACTGTGCGGTGGCGGCCTCGGCGGAGGGCGCACGGATTTACGGCGATCCACGACGTTTCTCGCGCCTGCCGCCCGAAGGACCGTTCTCGTCGCTCTGTCTCTCTCGCACTCACGCGGCGTCCCGTCAGGGAGTGAGAGAGACAGAGCGACGACGCGGCGCCCCTCCGGAATGGGCCGGCTGCCCTCCGTCCTCGCCGCCGTCCCCGCCGTCCCCGCCGTCCCCGCCGTCCCCGTGGCCCCTGCTTCTTTGCGCTGTCGTCGCTCCGTCTCCCTCGCTCCCCCGCGGGACGCCGCGTGAGTGCGACAGAGACGGAGCGACGAAAACGGTCCTTCTTTACGGCGCCACGTCCCACTCGGTGCCGAGCCGCGCTTGCGGTGTAGGTGCGAGAGGCAATGGTGGAGCCTATTACCTTCACGCCCAGCAGCAGGCTGATTCCGAGAGTCGCTGTCGTCGCTCTGTCTCTCTCGCACCGATACGGAAAGTCCCATGAGTGCGAGAGAGACAGAGCGACGAAGAACAGTGCTTATCGTCGCGCTGTCTCGCTCGCAACCCCACGGAGCTGGGAGACCTCTTGAGTGCGAGATCAGAGAAAGCACTGTTCAGGCCAAAAAGGAGCTATTTAGTGCTTTTAAAGTACAATAATACAATAACTTTACGACGTCCCATCTAACCGTATGCCATGTGTTGACAGGTTTTTTTTTGTCTTGTCTTGTCGAATCCATTCCTCCCGTAAAGTGATGTCGATTTGCTACGATCGAGTTGAAGATCGAGGCCTGGACCATTCAGAGAGAGGGAGGGAGGGAGGGAGAGAGAGAGAGAGAGAGAGAGAGAGAGAGAGAGAGAGAGAAGCAGGGGAAGTTTTGTGAACGGCTGCACTTGGGCGGGAATGACCCGTCGAGTTGCGAGGCAGAAAGCACTGCCATTTGTAAGGAAAGGCGGCGGCCGTGACTTTGTTCTGACTCCGCGAGGGGAGGGGGAGGGGGGGGGAGGACCAACAAGAAGCGAAGCAGGCGAAGCGAGTGAAGTGGAGGTGTTTGACACAGTGGCAGCACGCTTAGAGCGGTCCCACACAAATGGACGATAGTTATGCCGATAATGGGCAGGGTGCAACGCATCCGTCCGATCCGACGCCGACAGTGGGAGCACAGCAGACTGATTTCTTGTCACTCTGTCTCTGGCGTCTCCTAAAGATGCGAGAGAGTCACAGCGGCGAAGCACCTCAGTCTGCACTGATACGGGAAGCGGCGAAATTCAAGATAGGAAAACGAAAATAGAGGACCAGAAATGAAAAGAGAAAATGCGGGAAGCAAAGAGGAAGAAAAGGAAAGAAGAGGAGAGAAAAGACAGGAAAAGAAAAGCGACTGTGTGTGTGTGCGCGTGTGCGTGTGTGCACTGTTTGTGCGTCTCCCTGTGGTAATGGCTACTTTATGTCCCCCGACCACGCCCGGGGCAGTCCGGCCCGCTCCGGCCGCCCCGCCCCGCCCCGGTCGAGGCTCCGGGCGAGGCTGAGGCTAAGGCTGGGTGTAGGGACCCGCGGAGGGGACGCGGCGGCATGAGGGCAAGAGGGCCACCCCCCGCGATCCCCGCACCAGACTCAGAGTCGCTTTCGTCGCTCTGTCTCTCTCGCACCTGCACGGGGCGCCCCATGAGTGCGAGAGAGACACGGCGACGCGGCTCGGCAACGGCCCCGCCAGGTTAGGCAGTGTTTCTGGTTTTTGCATTCCGCGCGAGAGGGGGGACCAAATGACGCGACCGGGGCGCACTCTGGCGGTCGCAGGCGGCACTGTCGCTTTCTCTCTCACACCATTACGAGACGCTCCGTGAGTGCGAAAGAGACAGAGCGACGCTCAGCCTGCTGGCGGCGTGGGCCTGCTGGAAGATTCGTCCCGTTCGTCGCGCTGTCTCTCTCGCACTCTCGGGGCACACCGTAGAGGCGCGAGAGAGACACAGCAAAGAGAGGGTCCTTGTGAATGAGGCGGCTGGTGGCCTTGGCTGCCGGCGACCTTGGGACTTATGACCGTCGGGCGCGTGGCGGCCGTGGCGGCCGTGGCGGCGTCCTCTTGTTTTAGGAAATCGGCGGGGTAACCAAAGGGCTGGAGGCGTGACGTCATCAGGTTGCGTCCGCGAGGGGAGGGGGAAGTGGCGCGAAGGGCCAGTTTATGTCCTGCTGCCCTTGCCCGCCGTTCTGGAGGCCCTCCTGGAGGCCGGGCGCTCCGGGCGGCCACAATAGTGCCACCACTCCGAGGCCTTCTTCGACCCGAATTCGGGCGCCGTGCTGGATGGCCTGGATGGCTGCATTCCGGGGGTACACTGCACAACTCACGACGTCGACACCGGCGTCCAGTTTTCGGCCTTGCGGCCGTTCGAGACGGAATGGAGCTCTCCCGGAAGCGGAGAGAGGCGAAGCGAGGATGCGGCAGCGCCGGCAGCCCCCTCTGTGGACTGATTCCGAAAGTAATCATTAGTCGCTCTGTCTCTCTCGCACCGAGACGGCACGCCCCATGAGTGCGAGGGAGACAGAGCGACGAAAACGACTCACGGAATCCTTGGAATCGGTCTGCAGGCCGCCTGGAGGGTAGGCCTGCCCGTCGAACCCGCCGTTCTGCCGGGACTGCCTACCCTCGACTGGTCAGGCGCTGAGAGAGAGAGAGAGAGAGAGAGAGAGAGAGAGAGAGAGAGAGAGAGACCCCTGCCTGGACCAAGGCAACCAAGGCGCGCGTGAATGCCGCGCGATGCTGGGGTAGTTTGTGGTGTAGGAGATAAAAGGCAAGGGGGTGGGGGGTGGTCGGGCGGGTGGCAACGGATTCCGAAAGACTCGTTGTTTACGACGAAGGGGATCGCGCATTTCGCCATCACCACCGCGCCAGCCACGCCTCTCTCTGTCTCTCTCGCACCCACGGGGCGTCCCGCAAGAGTGCGAGAGAGACAGAGCGCTCGCAGCTGCCATGCCAGTGTGGTGTGGTGGTGGGAGAACTCGCTGATTTGCTGGGTGACTCTCCTCTTCACCCAAAAATAAAAATAGAAAAAAAAAGGAATTAAAGCATCGTCAGAAGACATCCACTTCTCCGAACAGACAAAGCGACTAGACTAGTCCGACGGCCAGCAGCCTTACTCCGCCACTCCGCAAGCCTTTTTGTTGTTGTTGTTGTTGTTGTTGTTGTTGTTGTTGTTGTTTCTGCCCCCTTTTCCCGCGCTTTTGTTTCTTTCGATCCACTCCGATGCCTTTTCCGCGCCCGCTCTCTTTTTATTTTTATATGCGAACGCGCGCGCGCTCGCTCTGTCTCTCTCACTCGGAGCATGCTCTCGCAGACACACGCTCGCGTCGCCGTGGTAGTAGTGGTATGCGCACACACGCTCACTCACACTCGTGGAGAGAGAGAGAGAGAGAGAGAGAGAGAGAGAGAGAGAGAGAGAGAGAGAGAGAGAGAGAGGGAGAGGGAGAGAGAGAGAGAGACATGCATATATGCGGCCGGCCGACAAACACACTCGGAGCGGACGCGTCGCGTCCGTTTTTCCCGAGGGGTTGGTTATACTGTATGGGTCGAGGACGGATGGACCACGAGGGGGAGGGGGGAGGAGGGAGGGGAGGGGTTGATAGGACTGACGGGCGTCGCCATTTTGGGTCGGTCGTCCAACAGGTTTACTGCGCAACAGGAAAGGGAGGGGGTCGTTCTGTTGCTGTGTCTTGGCCGCGCGGTGTGGCGTGGCGTGGCGTCGGCGGGCGTCATCAAAAGTGGGCCAGCAAATGCCGAAAAATGAGAAGGCGGTGAGGGGAAGTTGGAGACGAAACAAAGGAGAAGGCGCGGCCGACGAAATGACGGTCGGCGAAGCCACACCGGTGGAGCGCCGAGCTGGCCGAGCCGAGCTGGCCGAGCCGTGCGGCCCGGTGGTGTACCTGTTGTTCGCAGCGGCCGGCTGCCCCGGTGGCCCTGGCAGCCCTAGTGTTGCGTCGGCAAGCCTTCCCTTCGGCCGCCCGCGCTGCGGGGACACTGGAGGAGGGAGTCCCACTCGGGCGAGAATCAACAGTCACAGCCCATGGTAAGGCTCAGCAGACTGACTCCGAGGGTCGTTTTCGTCGCTCTGTCTCTCTCGCACCTACACGGGACCCCCCATGAGTGCGAGCGAGACAGAGCAACGAAAACGACTCTCGGAATCAGTCTACTGGTCTGGCTGCTGGCGGTAGCAACAGCAGACTGATTCCGAACAGTGCTTTCGTCGCTCTGCCTCTCTCGCACTCGTGGGGTGGTCCCGAGAGGTGTGACAGAGACAGAGCGACGAAGCAGTGGTCGGAATCAGCCTTCTGGCAGGCTGCTGGCGGGCTTCCGAGGCCGAGACGCCGAGACGCCGAGACGAGGACCTGAAGGGGGAAAACTCCATATGCCCGCAACAGCCCGGAGTGCACGCGTTACACCCGCACGCCTGCATTATTTAACGCACACTCACTCCGTCCGAGGCAAGACCGGGCTGGCGGCGCTTGCGGCGCTGGGACAGGGAGCCTGGCCCACCCCGCCCCGCCCCGCCCCGCCCCGCCCCGCCCCGCCCCCCCGCCCCGCCCGCCAAAACATTGGAGGTTTCGTAATTTTTTCAAAAAACTGGAGACTATTTTTTTAATTTTTTTTTATAAACATTTTTTTTTACAAGATTTTTTTAAGATTTCTTTTAAAAGTGTTGCTTTTTTAGTTGAAGGAGGGTTTCGTTGCGATGCTTGTTTGGCGGGGGAGGACGACGCCGACGCGCCGCAGTCGGCGACACTGTGCATGACCTGCAAACAGACCGGGCCGCGCCGGCGCACCGCCCCGCCGGCAGGACCACCGCCACTGACCCGACTGTAGAAACTTTCCCAAACAAACTTGACAACTTCTGGGAATAAAATAATGCTGGCGGATCCCGATGGATAGAATCCCTCATCCCAGCCGCGGGCTGGTTTGCCTGCTTTGCCTGCTTCCCGGAACCTTCCCTCCCGCTTCGTCAAAGGGGCATGCTGCCGAACCATTCCGAAATGAACGCTTCCCCGCGGGGCGTCGCGGGGCCCCGCGGCCGGGACACCCCAAGGAGGCGTGGCAGGAGGGGGCACCACGGGCACCCACTGTGTAGCTCGGCGCGGCTTGGCGCCCAGCCAGACAAATTACCGGTTCCGTAATTAGTTCCAAATTTCAAAGTCATTATAATGCGATTGATACAAAGGGCGCGGGTCGCATCCCCCCTTCCCCTCCCCCCCCCCTCGTTTTAAGTGGCTCTGTGATTGTCCCTCGCTGATTACGTGGATAAAGTTGACTCAACCTGTCGTTGGGAGGGCCCTCGCTTTCATCTCGTAGCCTATTCTTGTTTGCCTGCCTGCCCGCCTGCTTGCCTGCCTGCGTGTCTGCCTGCCTGCCTGCCTGCCTGCCTGCCTGCCTGCCTGCCTGCCTGCCTGCCTGCCTGCCTGCCTGCCAGCCTGCCTGCCTGCCTGCTTGCCTGCCTGCCAGCCTGCCTGCCCTGCCTGCCTGCCTGCCTGCCTGCTCTGCCTGCCTGCCAGCTTTGCCTGCCTGCCTGCCTGCCTGCCTGCCTGCCTGCCTGCCTGCCTGCCTGCCTGCCTGCCTGCCTGCCTGCTGCCTGCTGCCTGCCTGCCTGCCTGCCTGCCCTGCCTGCCTGCCTGCCTGCCTGCCTGCCTGCCTGCCTGCTGCCTGCCTGCCTGCCTGCCTGCCTGCCTGCCTGCCTGCCTGCCTGCCTGCCTGCCTGCCTGCCTGCCTGCCTGCCTGCCTGCCTGCCTGCCTGCCTGCCTGCCTGCCTGCCTGCCTGCCTGCCTGCCTGCCTGCCTGCCTGCCTGCCTGCCTGCCTGCCTGCCAGCCTGCCTGCCTGCCTGCCTGCCTCCTCTCGTCTCGGCCTGATAGTGTTGGCCTGCAGTGCTTGGCAGCAGCGCTTCACAAAGTACCCCATTCCCCGCCGCACCGCGCGGACCTTCTATTCTTCATCCCCTTTCTCCTCCTTCTTCTCCTCCTTCTTCTTCTTGTCTCTCTCATTCTCCTCCCGCCCCTCTATCGTCTCGCTTTTTATGTCCCCGCCCTCCTAGCCTCTGGCTCAGTCCATCACCACTGAGAGTGAACTAGAGTGAACTAAGACATTTACCCGGGACCATCCGCCCCGCCCCGCCCCGCCCCGCCCCGCCCCGCCACGGCATCTCAAATCCAAATGCGGGGGCGGAGGGCGAAGGCGTCGGCGCAAAGAGCCGCCGACGCCGGCTGCACTGCGAAAAGAGAGACGTCTTTTCTCTCTTTTTAATTGCGTCCATCCCTCATTTTCTTTTTTCCTTTTCCCCCTTTCTCGACCTTGCGCGCCGCGCGGACACGGCGGCGTCTCGGTCGAAACAAATTTGGTGAGCGCGGTAAGCAGCACGCTGATGGCAGGACAGTGCTGCGTCGCTCTGTCTCTCTCGCACTCGCGGGCGAGGCGGGCCGGACCGACACCCATTCCAGGAAGGCCCCGAGGCGCGGAGCCCCGGACCCAACTCCGGCATCATTCTCACCCCAGCGAACCACTCTTCGCAGCCCGATACCGCCAGACCGGCCGAACCCCCGGACCCCGCGAGGCCCCGCCAGGCCCGGCCAGGCCAAGCCGAGGGCCAAGCCGAGGGCCAAGCCCGGCGCGCGGTGCGGTATTTTCCCTGCCAAAGTTGTGATCTCGAGCTGAAAAGAGCCCGCCTTTACATACTTAGCTGACTCGCGCGGCGTGCCCCCCCCCCTCCCCCTTACCCGTGCCATTCCTCCCAAATCCGACGCCGGCCAAAGAGCAATGCCCCAAATGGGGCCCCTCTCACCCCCTCCCGCCCCGCCCCGCCAGACACGCAGTCACTCAGGCATCGGCCATCAAATTATGAGGAGCGGGTTCGTCTTCATCTGGCGCCGCGGAATTTTATTATTTTTTGAAATAACCTTCCTGAGGAATCGTCATCGGTGTTCCCCGGCCTTCGATAGCATTCTTTTCGAGGCGGACTTTTCCATTGGCAGTTTTCAATCGAACGAGGAAGCGCCCACGATGGTGAAACTAACGAGTAGCCTGAAAGCAATACGTTCCTAATAGGGCCAGAACGATGGGTCCTAATGAAAAAGTGCGATCTCCAAACGACGCGCAAAGAAAGTTTGATCTCCTCTGGCCAGGCATAGATCGAGAAGACCCAGAGGCGGCCAGAAGAGGCGGTCAAAATCCCGGTCGCTAAATGGGACTCGAACCGAGCGTGTGACCCCACTAATGGATTGCTCTCCGAACGAGGAATCCATTGGTGGGGTCACACATTCGGTTCCAGTCCCATTTAGCGACTCTGGAGCTCAAAACGCGTCTATAGCTTTGGCCGCCAGCGCCGGTCTTCTGGCCCACTGTGGCTGCGGCTGCCGCGTCCAGCGTGTTGCCTATGCCCGACTCGGCGGGCGCGCTCGCTGCTCCCTGGCCTCGCGCTGCCCCGCCCCGCCCCGCCCCGCCCCGCCCCGCCCCGCCCCGCCCCGCCCCGCGTCACTCGAGAAGAGACTCCACCCACAACGCCACGCTTGTCGCGCTAGCTCGACCTCACACATCGGCCGATTCCGCAAATCAGAATTCTTAATGTCTCTCTCGCACTCACGGCGCCTCCCGCTCAGATGCGACAGGGAAAGCGGACGAAACGCTGCCCGCTAGCAGTCCGCAGTGTCCAAGGCAGTGCCTGCTTGACTCACCTTCAACCTCAGGACATCCTCGACAACCCGGCGTCTCCTTCGCCCATGCAAACCAGATTCCCGAAAGACCAAAATGAAGCAGGAAAAAGAAATGAGGAAGAAAAAACCGCTGGTGAAACGGTTCATTTTCCCTCGCCAGCTGGCCTCTTCCCTCTCAAAAATGACGGAAACATTTAACTGCGGAGCCCTTCATCACTCTTCATCACGCCTCATTCTTCACTCGGTGCCTGACCATCAGCACGCCCCGCCCCGCCCCGCCCCGCCCCGCCCCGCCACGCCCCGTCCCATCACGAGCGCTCCAGCACGATCCTGCGCGATCCGTTAGACGGCTATCCCCTCCAAATCCCGGTCCTTCTCGCAGAGCCCTGTCCCCCTCCCCCCTCCCCCGCGCTGTTCCAGGGTGGCATTATCCTCTTGCCGGCCCATTTAGTTCTTCCATAATCTTCGGCGGATTTTCTTCCGCACTGGCCGATGCCGCCGGCCACCTCCGCACCGCCACCGCCGCGGCGCGCCGCCTCCACATCATCCACTCACGCGCACCGCCCGCCCCCGCGCCGCCCCCGCGCCGCCCCCATCGAGCTTGCAGGTGCCCCGCCGTTTTTCTAGTCCCTCTCTCCACCGAGCTCGTCTCGTCTGCCTCCGCGTCATCGGGTAATTTCCAAGGCCATTTATTTCCCGGACACTAAGCTCGCGGAAGCGCCGCGCTGCCCCGCCGTGCCGCGCCCTGCCCCGCCTCCCCCCCCCGCCCCGCCCCGCCCCGCCCCGCCCCCCCGCCCCGCCAGCCCCGCCCCGCCCCGCCCCGCCCCGCTACGCCCCGCCACGCCCCGCCTCGCCACACAAGTCATATGGCCGCCGCGCTACGCCGCTGCGCCGCTCGGACTCGCCCGTTAGTAAACCCGAAATGAATGACCCGCCAGGAGAAATATATCCACACAGGGCCGAAGGCTTAATTGAAAACCAGGATTTAGCGTGTCACCTCTCGGCTCCGGGCCGCCAGGCCGCCGCGGCTAGCTTCGGTCGGCCGCCCCACTGTAGGGGTTGGGCCCCGCCGGGGGGAGGGGGAGGGGAGGGGGGCGGGGGGGCTCTCTCGCCTGAATACTAGGCCTGGGCCAGGCGGGGCGACGCGACCCGTCACACGGAATCATATCGTCTCGTCGTTCCGGCTGCCGCCTGCGATTCCGAAGGCTCGTTGCGTCGCTCTGTCTCTCTCGCACCCTTACGGCACGCCCCGCGAGCGCGACAGAGACGGAGCGAGGCGCGACTGGCCCGTCTAGCTGGCCCCGCCCTGACAGCGCCGCTGCCACCACTGCCGCCGAGCCACCGGCAGACTGAGTCGCTTTCGTCGCTCTGTCTCTCTCGCACTCCAGGGCGTCCCGTGTAGGTGCGAGAGAGACAGAGCGACGAAAGCGATGTTCAGAATGCTGGCAGTGCACGGCTGTCCGGCGTGCGTGCGGAATGATCAGCATCACCATTCGGCCGAAGTCCCCCCCCCCTCCTCCCGCCGCGCTTGTTCCGCCACTGCGAATCATATCAGCCGGAGAGGCGTGCCGGCGCATGGGGCGTTGCACTACGAACCGGCCAGTACACTGCACTGCATAATCACGGTGATTTGCATCAAGAAAGACGGCCAAAAATAAGTTCTTTTTTTTTCTATGACGGTTCTTTGCTCGGCTTCCTGCTACCCGGGCCGGTTGGGCTGCCTGCCTGCCAGGCAGTTGATGTCGGCTTTGATCGCTCTGTCTCTCTCGCACCGCTAGCGGACGCCCCATGAGTGCGACAGAGACAGCGCGTCGGAACGACTCCCCGGCATCAGCCTGCAGAGCCGATAACACGGTTGGAGACCACGGCCCAGGAGGACGCTGTGCTGCTGCAGACTGATTCCGAGGGTAGCTTTGGTCGATCTGCCTCTCTCGCTGCCGGGACGGCCCATGAGTGCGAGAGAGACAGAGCGACGAAAACGACTCTCGGAATCAGTCTGATGCTGCCATGCCCCATCGGACCCGGCCCCCGGCCTACGTCATTGGTACACCGCGGTGTGCAGGCATTCTCCTCCACCCTAGACCCTCCAACCTAGACCCTCCACCCTCCACCGTACACCCTCCACCCGGCACCCCACACCTTCAACCCTCCAGCCCGACCCCAGACCCTAGCGCACCGGCACCATGCCCGGCCATGCCCGGCCGTGCCGCGCGGCGGGACGCACACACGCGCACACAGCCGAGTCCCAAGCGTTTCCTCGCTCGAGGCTAGCTGGGACTGCTGGGGCTGCTGGGGCTGCTCGGGCTGTCAGGTGAGGGGGCCGGAGTCGGGAGTGCGGCCGCTCTGCTAATACCAACTCCAACTTGCTCCCATCCTTCTCCTGTTCGGGCTTCTTCAAACAGACTGCGCCGCACCCCGCCCCGCCGCACTGCGGCCCTTCAGTTGCACCCACACACCGCACCACGTTGACAAGCGAAGCGAACGGAGCGAGGCGGCACAGGCACAACACAGCAGACTGATTCCGAGAGTTGTTTTCGCCGCTCTCCCTCTCTCGCACTCGCGGGGCGTCCCGTGTAGGTGCCGGAGAGACAGAGCGACGAAAACGACTCTCGGAATCGGTCTGCAGCGACGCCAGGCCGCCTGCCAAGTTGAGGGTAGGCCACCCGTTCGACAGCTTGTGCGGCGTGCGGCCGACGGCGCGGGCCTCCCCCTCCCCTTCTCCCACACCCCCCGGCCAGCGAGATGAAGCGATGTGCCGCCGCCGGGAATCGAAGCCAGCAGCCAGCAGGCAGCACAGGCAGCGGGGGCGGTTTGGTCTGCAGTCTGCACTGCGCCATGCTGCGCCAGTTTCGACGTGTGATCCCGTCGGGCGGAAGGCGTGAGGTCTGGTCTTGCGGCCTGCGGATCCAAGTCCTGCGGGCTTTAGCGGCTGGACCTGACGAGTCGAGGACCGCGCTGGCGGTCAGCGCAGGTGCACCAGACAGTTTTATTTTCTGATGCAAGGAAAAAAAATCGAGATCCCTTTTTTTTAGGACTTCCCCTCCACCTCTTGCCGGCAGGCCGGCGCCGCTCTCTCTAAACGATTCGTTTGGTCCTTTGAGACGAATGGGTAATGCGACATCACTGCAGGAGAGTGTACCCGACCCTCTCGCTCCTTCTCCCCGGATTTCTTTCCCTTCCCCTGACACTTTTCCGCGGAATCTCTGCTTCAGCATCGGCCTCCCTCCGGCGCCCCCACCCCCTACTTCTTTTCCAACCCCGGTGTGAAGTGACCTGCCCCGTCTCATACCGTACCGTCGCGAGAAACAGTGTCACTTTTAGAAATGGGGCTCATTAGGGCCAAGATAAAGACGGAGGCAGCCACTTTACTTTCGTCGCCTTCATTCCCCGACGCTCCCTCCCCCTCCCCTCCGTCGTCCTCCACAACCAAGGCCAAAATTAACCACAGGCATGAATGTCCTCACCGTTTTTGCACTAACTTTCAGGTGCCAGAGAGTGGATGACTGCTTGCAAATACCCAGGAAGAATGAGACGGAGTTAAGAGAAAAGGAATCATATCCACTTTTTGCTTGTCAATTAGTTTATTTGTTTTTCATTCGTGAAAGAAAAAATGATAAAACTTGTGAAAGTGCAAATCAAGTGGAAAGTACATAAATCCACTGGTTTGCATGGGAATGAGATTGGATGTCTACAGTCCAATTGCGATGATCACAATGAATCCAAGCACCGTCACAGGCATATTTTGGTTCAATGATATCCCTTAACTAGAGAAAAAGTAGTTGACTACATAACAAAATAAATATAATGGCACACAATGTCTTCGTAAAATATGATGTACTGTATGTTAAAATATTTCACTTACAAAGGAAACCCACACATTGTTCTTGCAGAAAATCCTGCAGATCCTGAATATAACATCCATAACATCTTAAAAAATAAAACCACGGTGAAACAAAGAAAAACCTTGGTCAGCTAAATCAAATAGACAATCATTAAAATGCAAAGTTTAAAAATATAAATTTGAAACGACAAATTTTACACGATTTGATTTAGAATTTAAAAATCTAACATCACAAAACAATGTTAAAACATTCAATCACATGAGCAATGTTTAACAAGAAAAACAGTTTTCACAGAAATATGTGTTACAGGCACATGTTTAAGAAAAGAAAAAAAATCACAGACAAGTCATTCAAGACAGAATTACAACACAATAGCACGGAATTCAGTGAACTAAAGATGAAACTCAGTTTCTGATGCTTCAATCAATTTAATTAATTAAATTATCTGAGAACAGTCGGAGTTCCAAGTTCTATTCAGATTACATATATCACACTAATAAGAGCAAAAATTAATAAAGTCCTCAAAGAGAAGTAATTTTGAAATTGGATATTGTCCGTTTGTCAGCTGCACAGACAAATTCCTCACAAGCTGCCCTTAATTTGACTTTACATTAGGTTATAGAAAAAAGGTACACACAGTTCACAATTGCATTGTATCTAACACACCTTTGTTAAGGAATGAAAAATAGAGAAAAGCATCTACTGGTAACTGCATTGCAGCTAATCAGGTCCCTGGAATGGTCAGAAAAATCAAACCAATCATATCCACAATAATAGATATGGGTTATCATGTCATCATCCTGCAAGTCTGCATACTGTACATCAGTATCAAATTTGACGTAGAAAAAATAATTTGACACAACCTAGATTTTAAAATAAACAATTGAAGTCTTACAAATTAGTGGTCAAATCTATATATTTGAACAGATAACCTGTTCTTGGGGTAGTAAATGCGAATGATTTTGAATCTAGAAAAATCACATACACTTAGTAATAAAATTAATAATAATAATAAAATAGTAGTTTTCTCTGTCATGTACAAATTTCCTAAACTGGCTTCAAATTTTTCTGTTACCATGGCCAGTAGCAGGGTTTAGCCATCGATTCTGCAGAAAAGATGTCCAAAATTGCATTGTATGTTGAAGCTGTTCCACCAACAAGACCAATCAATATCAGCTCCCACATGTAGACTCGCATGTGCACCGGAATGAGTCTGCAAAAACAGGTTGATTAGCAGTCAACTCCGATAAGCTCTGCTCAAAAATTATCATTTTGGTTTAAACTCATATCTTACCTTTCAGGCCAGTCAACTCTTTTCTGGTCACATAATACCATGTAAAACAGTGGTGGGAAGACAAAAGTCAACAGTGTTATGGTTGATCCCCCAACCAAAGACAAGATTTTTCCAAATTTGGGCACAGTTTCACCGACAAAGACCATGATGCACATCATAATAGTCCTTAGCCCACAGCGTTTCAAACAAAACTCTAAAAATACAACACCATGTAATCCATTAGCAAACCATAAATTAAGCACTCTTTTTTTCTAAGCAGGAAGAGATGTGTAAATTTACCGTGTGGAACTTGAAAGATTTCCTCCAACTCTTGGCACACCGGATTGATGACAATGAGGAAAGCCAACACCAAATGGATGGCCATCAACACATTTGCCATGCTGACTAAGCTGCTGTGTCCAAGGGACAGAATAATATTAGGATCCACCAATTCACCGTATACAAAGTAGCCTCCGACGGCCACAGGGAAATAAAGAGCCATGATTGCTGAAAGAAAGAAGAGCATGATACGAACATTTACATTTATAATTGAATTTTGTCACCATTAGTTTACAAGCACCTTTGAGGGAACTTACTTGCAAATCCAATTAATATGCTTTTTGAAAACTGATGTTTTTCAGCCATGTCATTTTGAATGGTAGGGAAAGTTGATGCTCCTCCAAATGCAAAGAGTATGGTACCAAATGATAGGAAAAAGTTACTGAAGCCATGAGTTTTAAATGGAACAGGCTCTGTATTGTTCAAACCATCCATGACCATTTGGGCAAAGATGAATACGCACGCAAAAGCTGTAGTAAGAAGGGCTCCAATTCCAACAACCCTAAAAACAAGAGAATTTCAAAGATTTAAATCATAGCCAAGCTACGGACAAAAAATTGCTAATTTCCAGAAAGTTTTGAATTAGTTACTGCCTTACCAAAAATCTTTGGGAGATCCAAGCCACATTGGTACAGTAAGGAGAATGGCAATGAATATAAACCAGACACAAATTCCAACTTGAGGTAAAACATCACTCATCAAGTCTTGGAAAATTTGAGAAGCAAGCTGGAGGTACACAGTTCCAGCCCCAAATAATGTAAATTGAATGCAGCCTGATACAAGGTAGCTGTTGCAAAAAAAATCAGTTCTATGAATAAATTTCAAATTCAAACTAAAATGGGAAGTAAAATCAACCTTTTCATTACCTGCCCCATCTTCCAACAGCACGGAATGCAATTGTAGCATAGGGGTTCCGAACACGCTCTCTATACTCTGGGTATCTTTCCTCAACAATGGCCCAACATGCTCCAAGACGGGATCCTCCATAGGCAGCATTAAAGCAAAACACTACCAGCAAAACGATTCCAATCCATCCTGCAGTGGAAAAGAAACATGAACTCTGATAAGATAGGTGATCACATCTTCGTCCCGCAACTTTTTTTCAACAGCAAACAATGACTAGGAGAAAACAGATAACAACGTGAAAACTGTTAAGACTGACCTGCTTCAACCAATGCCCGTGGCAGGGCTAGCACACCACTGCCGGCCATCTCCCCAGCAATGAAGATAGCAGCAGAAGTGACATTGAGTCCTTTTCCAGTGCTGGATGAACTGCATTGAAGCTGAATCTGGAACAAATTTTTAAAAAATGTGTTTTAGACAGGGAAAAATACCCTGGGTCCTGGGTGAAACATAATCAATTAAACTATCCTCAGAAATTTAAAGAAAAGGTTGACAGAAAAAAATGGGAAAAATTAATAATTGAAGAGGTGTCAATAAGACTATCAACTTCAAAAATTCAGGGGAAGTTTCTTTTTTTTTTTAATATATGAAAATTTGAAAACAAAACAATTCAAAGTATCTGAATGAAACCACTGAAATTGGTCCGATTGGAGTTGGAAACTTTGTCAGGGCATCTGAAGAGCAAGTAAATTTGACACTGCCTCAAGAGCTGCTGCTGTTGCTGTTACATAACAAGACCCCTTCCCTTATCAGCCATACCTGCCATGCCAATAACCTGAAAGACACTTGACTGTCTAAAGAAACAAAGGGAGCGATTAGATGTGCTGCTGAAAGAAAACGGCGACACACTACCGATTCTGACACTTGTTGCAAATAAATTAATGTATGCCATTCTTGACAAAGCAAATCACCACAACACTAATACAAGGATGACAGCCCAGGTGCAATCGACGGATGAATAAAGGGAACCTTTCATTAGAATCCTGATCGAGCAAACTGTATAGTTCAATATTATTCAAAAGTAAAATGTGGCTTTGAGAAAGATCAAAAAACAAAGAATCAAAACACACCACTAACCTTCTCGTCAGTGGACCTAGAGCCGTCTGCTGAGCCCTCGTTTCCGGGGTCCCCTGAGACGCGGGTCCAAATAGGGTCCCTGGAGCCTGTGGACTGGTACCTCGCGCTGCTGCCAAAGCCCTTCCCTTTGCCTGACATTTTGACGATGACTAACTAAACGAAAACTAAAACAATGACATCCTTCACAACCCTAAACACGGACACCCACACCTCACACCCCTTGAGGCAGAAGTCCTTCCTTCCGTGATTGAATGTGAATGTGGATTTCCCTGTGTGGCCAGCTCGGAAGCACTATTTGCAGATTTAGTTCCCGTGTCGCTCCCCAGAGAGCGCAGCGGTAGCGGATGTGAGGTGGGGTGGGGGCACGACCGTCAACTGTCTTCAGTTGTGTCTCTCGTCTCTTCCGGTGCGTTCCGAAGACACACGTGTGAGTAGCGTCTCCTCCGTATTTTTGTAATATTTTGGAATAATTGTGAGATTTTGGACCTAATGTCCTACGCCTCATGGGCTCCAGCTTCCTGTTTCTCGATTACGTTTTCTTTTCCTGGTTCTATGTCACGATTTACTCGCATTGTCGATAAGTCTAAACCACTGTGCTTGCAGGCCTAACCGCGCCGCTCTGTTTTCAACTTTGGCTCATGTGTTAACGCATCCCCTTTTGTTTGGATAATATATCTGATTATAGCAGCTTTTCATTAATATTACATCCTAAATTCCCAAGTTTCGACTTGCGCCACCTTGTGACATGTCCTCTTCATGGGCAACATAACCCTCCGCGGGAGGCACCTGCGTGTACTCACACCGTAAGTCATCTTTGTCTTTCTTTGCTTTGCAGAAACATGGCGGACGCTGCGCCTGCCGCTCGTGGAGGTTTCCGAGGAGGTTTCGGGTCTCGTGGTGGTGACCGTGGCCGTGGCGGTCCTCGCGGTCGAGGCCGTGGCCGCGGACGCGGACGCGGCAAGGAGGCCGAGAAGGAGTGGGTGCCCGTCACCAAGCTGGGCCGTCTGGTCCGCGATGGCAAGATCCGCACCTTGGAGGAGATCTACCTCTTCTCTCTCCCCATCAAGGTCTGAAATTGCTTTTGTTTCGCAACAGGTCGCAATTTTGGTCTGTGGGATTTTGCGTCATTTTTATCTCTCTCTGTTTCAGGAAAGTGAAATCATCGATTTCTTCATGGGCGTGACCCTGAAGGATGAGGTGCTCAAGATCATGCCTGTCCAGAAGCAGACCCGTGCTGGTCAGCGTACCCGTTTCAAGGCCTTCGTCGCTATTGGTGACTCCAACGGCCACATCGGTCTTGGAGTGAAGTGCTCCAAGGAAGTTGCCACCGCCATCCGTGGTGCCATCATCCTTGCCAAGCTGTCAGTTGTGCCTGTCAGGCGAGGCTACTGGGGTAACAAGATCGGAAAGCCCCACACCGTTCCTTGCAAGGTGAGACGATTGTGGCTAAGGTCCGCATTTATCCACATGGAGTCAGCAGGCACTGTCTTACCCCTTGATAGTGCTAGCGTTACACCTGTGGTAGAGTAAGCCTGGTTGATGGTCTTTTAGGGTGCTCCGTTCTGGAGTAACCTAATCTGATATCTGCTTGGCTGTCCCTTGAGAGTTGATTCCGGTGCTGTCATCTGGATCTTAGTTTAGGGACGTACAATTTCTTCAATGCTGTATCGCAGAGTTATTTATCACCTTTCGTTATTGTTCATTTGTGTCCATGTGGAGTCAGCAGGCATTGTGTCAACTACTAGTGCTAGCGTTACACCTGTGGTAGATTAAGCCTTGCTGATTGTCTTTTAGGGTACTCTGTTCTAGAGTATTCTAATTCGATGTCTGCTAGGCTGTCCCTTGAGACTTGATTCCTGTGCTATCATTTGGATCTTAGATTAGGGACATACAAGCTTAATGTTTCTATAAGTTTTGATGTAACTACTTGACAAATGTAAAATCCTTGTCAGTAAAGCCTCGTAATGATTATGGAAACCCTGTCAATGCAATTTTCGCCCTCATATTTACTTGATAATGGTTTTCATTTTCCTTAATGGTTTTCTTTCTCTTTTTCCAGGTTACTGGCAAGTGCGGTTCAGTCCAGGTGCGTCTGATCCCCGCTCCCCGTGGTACTGGCATTGTTGGTGCTCCTGTCCCCAAGAAGCTTCTGCAGATGGCTGGTATTGAAGATTGTTACACTTCCGCCCGTGGTTCCACCGGTACTCTTGGCAACTTTGGTATGTACTCAGATACTAGTTATTCTTTAAATTGTTGTGAAGGGTTTCAATTGCTAATTTGCTGTGTTTTTTTTACAGCCAAGGCCACCTATGCTGCCATTGCCAAGACTTACGCGTACCTGACCCCCGACTTGTGGAAGGAGATGCCTCTTACTAAGGCACCCTATGCGCAGTATGCTGAGTTCTTGAGCAAGAACCACCGCCCTGTCACTCAGAGGCCTGATGCTTAAATAAACTCATTGGACTCCATTCCATCTCCACAACTCTGGATATTTATTTCTGATGTCATTTCTTGTGTGGTTGACAATCACACTTCACCCCTCTAATCCTAAGCCAAGTGCCCCCTCAGTCTACACTAACAACCTGACTTGATAGTTAATGATCTGAGTAGTGCTCCCCTCATGATTGTAGTCACATTAAAGGGGAGCCCAGTTACAAACATGGCTAATATTGACTATATGCCCAGTGTTTTGAGTTATTGCACCTTAAAATGAGCATAATAGGTTTCAGAATTGATTGGAAAGTTCTGTGACTAACTTTTCGGCTTTCTTGGGTCAATTATTACAATAGCTAATATGCTTCTCTGTAGTGTCATGTTGACTTAAAAAATTTGTTACCCTAAGACTTCCTGGTTTAAGCCTACATAAGGTGTTATGCTTGGAATCAGTTCAGTAATCTCTCATCTACAATTAAGTACGCTTGAAAATAAGTTGTTAAGTCCAAGGTATAAGAAGAATCAACCGGCTTCAAACAATTCTTTATTTACATATAAACTATAGGAAAACACTAAGGAAGACCATTACAGTAGAAAGAAAGTACACGTTGAAACACTTCTGGGTTATAGTCTTGTAGTTCTGGTCTTCCCTTAACATATGCACATTCACTGAACAAATCCATTGTTTGTGGAAGCATCCAAAAGATATTTCTTTCTTGAGCAGTTCCATCAAGATCCAATGTATTCAATTGTAATACAGCAAAGTGAAATCTTTTGTTATCTGTGTGAACAGCTTGAATGGTGATGGGTTCAGGCAATTTTTTCACATTATCCTGGAAGACATTCCACAAATTGAATGACAAGAAACTCAAAGTAAGGCACAACGAAAAATAAACTTCAGGTTTAACTTACACCATAAAGCTGCTGAGCTCGGGAAGCAGCGACTGCAAATGCCTTCACTAGAGTCCGAGAATAGAATTGGGATTCAGTCACTGGTTCCTCATACAAATTTTTCACCTCTGATGGGTCATAATGAAAGAATGCTGTGTGTGGATGGGACTTGGTGAAACCTTTTGCAACAGCTGTTTTGGGGATTAAAAACAAAAAAATAATGCAAAGATTCTTGAAGTTCTGAATGAGAAATAGAATCAATACTTGATGTTACATACGATAAATGCTTTCGTTGTGGTAGAAATGCTGTTTGGGAATTGAGACAGCAAAATTAAGAGGATGCAAATCTGGTAAGGGTACTGAGTTTCCAGCTGTTGAAGATGTTAGAGGGCTCATCGGACTGTTGGATGACACTAATACATCAGCTCGGTTGTTGATTTGAACTTGAATACCTAGAAATATCAATGAATTAAGTATACTGGATTATGTTAAAAGAACTGAAGGGCAGTACCCTAAAATATACCTTCTTTTACTAGATTTGCACAGCAATAAGCATCATGAATATGACTTCTTTCTGCTAATGAAGCATTTCCGGCCGCAAAATCACATAATTGCAACATTTGGGTAATGGTTAGCCGACTGTAATCAAACAAACAAACAAACAAATAAACAAGCAAAACAAAATACATCCATTGATATGAAAAAGAAGTCCATATTTACACAAAAAAAAAATATATATTAAAATAAAACTTACAATTTACGCTTGGCATCAATACCATAGTCACGAGCAAAGTTCCAAGCAGGCCTTTCGGGGTCTTTTCTTTTAGGAAGAACTACTTGCATTGCATCATAAACGTTTGAGTACATGACGAGCCTAAAACAATTTGAGACAGTTGTCACTTCTAGGGTTTTAATTGGGACATTTCTCAAATTCCTTTTACATTATTTCATGCTACCTCTTAACTCTAGTGTCTTGGAAGGGAATGGCACGAGTCCCAATGTTATCTTCCAACTCTTCTGGGAGACCTTCTTGAATTTGAACGGAGTTCAAGAGAAGCTTTGATTGTTCCAAACCTTCAAGCAACACATTACTGTCATCTATACAGAGACACGGGTCAGGTTTGTATAAAGGGTGACTCTCGTCCAGTTGCACTGGTTTGAACAGAGGCTCGCCAGGTTTAACATCATCATTGAATCTGGAGATTAGAAAAAAACAACAAATTTTGTTCAATTGCACAATTGCACATCATCACAAGTTTTCAGAGGATAGATAAAAGTGGAACTAACTCGACGGGGACAATTTCTTCTTCAACCTTTTGCAGAAACTCAGACGAGTCAACAGTAGGAAGCCCCAACTTTTTCACATGGATCAACTCTCTGCTTTCGGGGGCTTTCCTTCGTTTGATTTGCTCCCAGCGTAGTTGAAACACTCTGTATCGATTGATTTTGCCCAGTACTTGTGTCAGCCTCATATTTGGGCTGGGGCAGTACTCAAGTTTCCTAAAAACAAAGTGAAATGTACATTGATTCAAAGTATACAAAGTAGAATTCGTAGGTTAAGTTGCTGGTATAAAGTTTTACGCTGAATTGGTTACAAACTAACTAAATTTGAGAATTCAGGGTCGATTCAATTTTCAAGCCTGTGGATCTTATCCTTTGCCAAAACAAAAAATCTTCGTCAAATACGGGTAAGAAAGTTTTGAACCACGAGCAAGATTTAAAGCCTTCTGCGGTTAGGGGGGGAGGGGCGGCGAAACCATCCTGCCAATAATGTTGTCGTCTGCTAGGGAACAGATGAGCGGGAGCGCGGCGCGGCGCGGCGTCTGCTCTGTTTCGAACTTTTGCGAGTCGTCCGTGGTGTGTTTATAACTGAAAAACAAGTCGGAGGCATTTTATCATGGACAGTAGAGTATGTGGTGTGATGCTGATGATGATGCACCTACAGAATTTACAGGTAATGTATCCTATATTTACATGGAATGTTCTAGAACGGAGTACAATTGTCTGTCTTGTTTAGGTTAGGTGGCACTAATGGCACTTTGTTTGACATTTTGCATTTGTAGGGTGCCTTGTACCTTCTTTTAAAGATGCGAGAAAGGAGAAGAAGGAGGAGGTTGGTGGTTGCAGTATACCGACGGATGATGATGAGGAGGCTTGCACAAGCCATGCTGCTGGTCACAATTCTACAGCCGAGGCACCGAAGAATGTGGAAACGAGACAGATCCCAAGAATGGTGGAATGGTACTGCTCCTAATTTTGATGATGAACAGTGGCTTGAAAATTTTCGTGCACGCAGGCCTTCTTTTGATTATATACGTGACCAGGTAAGAGATGCCTTAGCACCAAACCAAACACCAGCGGATGGGGCAGATAGCTGATGTACGCTGCGAGGGAAAATTGAGAAAGAAACTAGACAGTTTTATCTGTACAAGCATGGACGCTTTTAATTTAAAAAAAAACAATTTGTACAGAATGGCTTTAATACAATAAAAATATGTTTATAATACACAACATTAAACAATTTTACATACTAGTAACAAGAATGTGCGTCATCATACCATATCATAAAAGATTATAATATGTGACTGCTAAATTTCTGAGGTACTATCATGGAGCATGAGCTCCATTTGATGAATGTTGACAGGAAGACGCCGTAAAAGACTAGCTGAGCCTGTGCGAAGGACATCAGTAGACTCTTGAAAATGCAGTGTTCCCTTTCAATGCAACCATAATACTTGCAGTAATGGTGACAAATGTGCACATTCTTATTAAGTGCTCAGAAATAACAAATGCCTTTAAATACATTAAAAAATATGGCATCAAGAATGTACGTACCCTATCACTTTAGAACAATAATGCTACATACCTTATGCAGCACTCACAAATGAAACAATGCTCATCTCTAAATTGGCAGCAGCCAAATGACAAGAATAATATTCAGTTCGCAAATTGGAAAACCTATGACTACAGCTATGTCTCTTTCCTGCACCAACTGATGAAATATTTTAAGTAAGGTCATTCAAGATTTTCCATCATTCAAGGTTGCCAAGATAATGAAGAAATGATTCTAACAACAAGCAATGCCTTAGCAAATGTGAGGTAAGTGATGCAGTCAGCAAAGTTAGCAATAAAAAATTGCAACTTTTTTTTAGAGAAAAAAAAAGAAGTTATTTAGAAAGGAGAAAAAAAAGTCTGACAAAGAGGAGTGCTAGTAAGAGCAAACATTCTTCCTTTGAGTTGGTGAGATATTTAGAAAAACCTTCTTTGAGAGGAGGTTGCTGTTTGTTGGAATTACGGAAGACATTGTTCACAATGCACCAGGACAAAATAAGCCTTTCATTTCATTCTTTTTGTTTATCACATTAGAATTTTTTACTAATTATTCAACATCACAGAGGTGCATTAAAATGTGATACATATTAAATGTAAGTCACATACAATAACGCAAGCAGACTAACTCCACAAGAAAAAGTCATGTGTACAAAAATAGAGAAAATCTACACGCATTACATTTAGCTGAGAGGTAGAAGTGCAGTTGAAATAAAAGATTTAAACCAACAAATAATGACTGAGTAAGATTATGAAAATCTTCATCTGGTAGATAATCTCAATTACTGCTATATCTGACTAAATTTCTGTTCTTGGTAGTTCCCCAACAGAGGATCCACACAAAAAAAATCAATGCAGGACTGAAACAAAAAAATCACAAAAGAATTGACAGTCTGCCAATGACACTCAAATTTATCTAAATATGAAAAAAATATTTTGGCCTTATAAGTTATATCTACTGTTAATTAGATAGTACAAATGGCAATTGAGAACTATCCAATGCAGGTTTCATAACCCTGTTATTTCTTTTTGTTGGCATGGTAACTACTGTACTTGCATACACTTACAGAGAAATTTCAAAAAGGGGTAAAAGGAGGAAAAAGACAAACAACCCTTTCAATTACTCGGAGGACTAATCTGCCATCAGGCTTATCTACAGTGCAGGAAAGGCCATCATGAGCAGAAGCCATTATTTTCTAATTTGTTAAATAGTCAAGGATCAAAATGAACTTATGTATAAAAGTGTTAATGAGGCTGCTGGATACCAGTGAGTCCCAAATATGAAAGGAGAAGGAGGAGCAAACCAGGTCTACTGAGAAAATAACACTAAAATGTACACAAAATTATCATTCTCCTCCAAAGATTTTAGAAATAGTCTGAGGCATTACACAAATTGAATCCTTAAAATGAAGCATAATGTAAATTTGCAAGGGAAAAAAAATCACAATTGCGGCAAGTGAAAAAGTTCATTTTCTACATTTATCTAAAATTATGACTCTTGATTGAATCATTTGTAACTGGATGGTGGTTAGTACATCTGAGCTAAGCACTCACAAGATAGTTATTACTAGAGATAGCTCATTCCACTTCTTGTCATGGATAAAATAAAGTACATAGCAGTCAAAACTTTCTGAATTCATAAATCACACCCCTGACCACCCTCTACAGCCTTCAAGAACAGCAACACATTTAAATTTATAACAAAAAAAAAATACTCACACAAGAGGCAAGACCCAATAGAATGCAACACCCATGAGACTTCTGACTGATTATCAAGATACTGTCCAAATGGATGCTTTTTTCCAATGAGTGTTTGAAAGAAATATTATTCACATAATGTAATATTGAGCACTGAAATAAGGTGGCAGATCAAATAAATCAATTTCATGTTAGATTGGGATTCTCAGTAAGACATGCAATAAAATGCCTGTGGACAGTGAGTTAAATACTTTTCTTGATCGACCAGATGTGTAATTCACTCAAATCCCAGAGAAGCAGAAATGCATGATGACGATCACTATACCATTGTTAACCAAAAATCAGAACAGTAGATCTAGACAAAATAATAAACACAGGTTGTCAAATTGTTAACATTACAAGGCTGAAAGTAACTGGCTCTAATTCACGCAAGAATCTGGTTCAAATTTTAAAATAACAAACAAAGAAACAGCCTTTTAAAAAACTTTGATACAGATATAAAGGCAACTTTGAAGGGACTACCTACAAAATTATAGTTACTGGATGGAAAATTATTATTTTGACTAGTTTTCCTAAAGACACAACAAACAGCTTCCACAGCGCAAGGAAGAGACTCATTGCCACACATTGTCACTGATATCAGTTTGATGTCTACGATGCTGAGATACGTAGTATGATTCACGGCATGTCAACTTTCATCTTGATTGGTGCTCTACACATAGGACATTCATGGAGTTGGTCAGCACACCTTGAGCAAAAGCCCCTAAAAAAGAGAGACAGATAACATATGTTATGAAAACTCCTCAGTAAACTAAGTACAAAATGCAGTGAATGCATCTTAATTTTACCTGTGGTGACATGGAACAAGTCTCACAGATGCTTTTTTGTCAAAGCAGAGAGTGCAAGAATCCTCTCTGACACTGAGCTTACTAAGTTGTTGCAAAAATATATGCCTGAAATGGGTGAAAAATCAAATGAGTACAATATTAGAGTGCACTTATCTTATTACCAAAGATCAACTTTCAAGAAATGTACCTTGGAAGGATAACCTTGTCTTCAGGATTTAGGTGAGCATTACTATTAAAACTTTTGAAATCTCGGTCAATAGGAGGAAAGCGGAATGGTTGAGAACCAAAGTTAAATCTACATTGTTGATAGGACATAAAGCTTGCAGCAGCAAAAAATCCAGTGCTGCAATGAGGCAAATGTCATTATTAGAAAAGCTCAAGAAAAATATTAAATGGCAAAGTCATCATGAAGCACATCCAACCTTGCAGTGTGGAAAACATCTGTGCAAGGTGGAAGGGGATCTCCATTGATATAAAATATGATTTCTTGCTTATCCATGTCAAGTAATGACCCTAGAATATCCCCAGGTTTCCACACATCTCTGTTTTGTTTCTGACTATGTGCTTTGTACCAGACCAAACGTCGGCATCCATCATAAGATAGAGAGTGTTCGTCATCACCAATCCCATATCCATCCTGAAATACGGTCTTCGGTTAAGAAATTTATCTGAGTTTCGATTTAACTTAGGTATATAGATCATTCTGTTAACATACGTGATTCAAAAATGAACTGTCTTTTGTGGCCCAACCAATTTGCATGACACCAGGAGTAATTATTAGTGTTTCATAATACCAAACACCACTATCAACCTGGAATGTGCAACGAACGCTTTCAAAAGAATAAGCATCACACCGTGCCTGCAAAAAAAGAGGCAAGTATTTAGCTCACTGGTGAACTTCAATTCTTTTATTGACAACAAATGAAGTTTAAAATTGTCAATGCCCTTACTTCCAGCCCATCTGGTGAGATTTTCAGGTACTCGCTCACATCCTTAGTGTTAAGCATAACATTGATACCTTCGACATTTACACATTGGTAAGAAAATACTCTGTCCTTAACAATAACTGGAAACAAAGAGATCAAACCAAGCATTAAAATTTTTAAAATGTCATTTTCTGCTAGAACAAATTAAGAGTAACAAATAGGAACACAATCTTACAGATATTGTCGAGACACCATTGTGCACAGAAGCCAACTTGGCGTTTGAAAAAGCATTGAGAATCAACCCATTTTTCTAATTGCAATATTGGGTGTACATCCATAGATTCTAATTGCTTATTGATAGTCACTTTGTTTTCAGCTAGAAAAAAGAAACAAAATCATTGTAATTATTCAACATTGAAAATGTTTACACAATGCCTCTCTTATTCAGTACTCACTGGTTTGAGCAAACTTTTCCAGAGCTATGAGGGAAAATAATATTACGGGTGGTTCTGCATTTGGGTCCTGCAACATAACGTAACTCATTTACAGTTTTACCTTCATCTGAACAGCAATAAAAAGGATGAAGAAGACTGGCTCATACCAAATTTTTGATAAGGTAGTTTAATGTTGTATCTGTCAAAATAGCTATGCTACTAGGTCCTGATAATTTCTCTGCTAATAACCCCAACAAGACGCATGTATTTCTATGTTGAGGTGCGCCTTGAGAGTAAAGTTGCATCGAAAGGTTGAGGATGGATGATAATTTCATGACACATTCCTGTTTAATACACAAAATAAAATAAAAATCTTTCTCAAACACAAATTTAAAAAAAAAAATTAAGAAGAAAAATATTTTGTTAAGATGGATATTTACCTTAGTGGGCAGGGGGCAGTCATCAAAGAGTAAAAATATGACAGCTGGACCAAGTGGGTGGTGAATTGGAATCACTCGAATCATGGAAGTAACAACTTGAATCCAACCATCTTCTTGATCAGCAATAGCATGTAGAGTTAATATTGATGATGGAGGTTCTTGATCTCTGGATAGTAGGACAAGCAGCAGTGATAAAAAAATTAAGATGGATAAAATTCTGCTTTATGTTTAAAACACAAAATATTTAAGAACTTACGTTTCAACATATGTATCTATTACATTTAAAGTAGCAAGTACTAAGTCATCTACCACAGTATCCAGAGCAGCAGCAGCTGAGGCCGATTTAAATCCACATTGAGAAATAGGTCTATAGTGGTCATCGATGAGTCCATTGCTGGAGCTGTTGGGCAGAGGGGTGGTGTCCTCTTCTTTACACACACATCCCCCCATCATTTGCTGAATAACCTGTGACGCAAAGAGAAGTAATTTATAGATATTAGTAGCACTGCTATGACACGAATATCATCTGATCTTAGCACAACATGGAACGTCCTTGAACAGAACTTAAAATAAATGAAATAGTGGTAATGGAAACTAACAGGACACTGGAAAAATTAAGAGAGGAAAATAATTGTAGTGACACAGTTAGAAGTGTTACCTAACGAAATCCGACTTTCCCTTGCTTTCAGTCAGGGAACAATCAACTGATAGGAGGGATAAAGCTAACTCCTAAACGACAGGTGGTAATATTAACGGAAAAGGCCACAAAAAAATCATACAGATATAAAAGTAAATTCAGAGGTTAGGGCGCAAGCAACAGAAGGCAGGTGGCACAGCCGACACAATCAGTTACACGGGAAGACCAACCTGATTATCAGGTTCAACACAAAATAGGATCCTCTGCAGACGACGTACCTTAAAATCGAATGGGAGTTTTCAGAAGGCAAAGGTTATGCTCTGCCGCAACATTCCACGGACTAATCTATAACCGTCTGTGCGCTAGTCGACCCACGGGCAGATCAACACAAAAATGTAAATAAGGTCACAGACAAGCTGTTCTCGCCCTTCATGCCTGCTCGAAAGATACAAATGCAATAATTCTGAGAAATTTTCTTCAATTCCTAAGTATTAAAAAACATGCGGACAATAACAAGAAGTGAAAGTCATATGTTTTGTTTTCCGATTTAGTGAAAGAGTACGGCAAATTTGGTGGGGGTGGGGGAGGGGCTGCAGGGGGGTGGAGGGGAAGGGGGAGGGGAGAGGGAAGGGGGGAAGTGAGAGTGAAATCGATTCATTCATTCAATAGGTCGACAGTCAAACGAAGCGCTACTCCATCTTGGAGAAGTCCTACTCTCATGGCTTCGGAGATGGAAGAAAAAAAGAAATACTGTCAGTCAATTCTTTATTGACAAAAACAGATCATGTGTCAGCTAAACAAACCCATCATTCTCTAATGAACACTCCGACAACCTCTCCAACCCTTCCAAAAGTTGGTACGTACTTTGGATACCTCTCAGAGACAGTCCAAAGTTCCTCCTCGTGTGTGGGGGAAGGAACGTTCGCTAACAGATAGACTGGGGCTTAACTGCCGACAAGAGTTCTGCCTGGGCGATCACACCGGGCACCGCTCTCGACTCAAAGCAAGGACTCGTCCCCATTCATTCACACCTGTTCGAACGTGCTAATCAAACCGCTTTAGCCATTTATTCTCGATTTGTGCTACTCTCTTGCCGCCGCCACTCCAAACTTCAACCGCGCGGGCGCGTCGCTTCGCACGTCACCCACCACCACCACCACCACACTGCGGCCCGCTCAGATGTTTGCGAAGTTGGCTCGCAGCTTGTTGGGTCGCCAAGTCGTCCTCGCCTCCGTTATCAAATCGCCTGCCCGATTCATCATGCCTTACACCACGATCGAGAGGGGACAGCCCAACAGCGTCGACTACCGTCTTTACATCCGTAAGTCGCCGTCGCTAGAAATTCGACTGGACGAGTGCACTCCCTCGAAATATTGAACAGTGTACTCGGTGGCTGCCGTGCCGGCGTTTTTCCCCCCATTTGGGTCGTCCGACCGTTGTCCCGTTGTCCTTGGCTAATGACGCAATTAGCTTTCCTGAGTAATACGGGCAGTATGCCTCCTGGCCTATCCTTGACCCGACGCAGTTGTAGTTTTGTCCTCGGTTGCGAAAGGGGATCTTTGTAGGTTAAGTGGATGCAGACGTCCCATTCCTGTAGTCTCACTTTGTATGAGCTGTAGGTGTCAGCTCTTGTCACTGACGTGCCTGTGACTCATTCTCAGCTCTGCATTTTTTGTGTCCCCCTAAACTCATCCTAATGTTTTCTTTTTGATCTCCAGAGGATGAGCAGGGACCAATCTCGCCACTCCATGACATTCCAATTTATTCCGATGCCGCCAACAAGGTGTTCAACATGGTTGTGGAAGTTCCCCGTTGGACCAATGCTAAGATGGAGGTAAGGACTCTCTTCTCATTTTTTGTTTTTCGTTTTATAAGCTCCAATAGCTTCATTTATTTATTTATTTATTTTTTTTTTCACTGATTAAACATTTTGCAGATCACCATGAAAGAGATCATGAACCCCATCAAGCAGGACACGAAGAAAGGAAAACTTAGGTTTGTTGCCAACTGCTTCCCCCACCATGGGTACATTTGGAACTATGGTGCCATTCCTCAGGTGAGCTTGCTACAATTTTGTATTTTGTGCCCTCATTTATGGGACGTCCATCTGACACCTTATTCTTTGTCAGACCTGGGAGAACCCCGAGCACCTAGATGAGTCCACTGGATGCAAGGGAGACAATGACCCTATTGATGTCCTGGAAATTGGTTACCGAGTGAGTACTCTACGTCACTTCAGTCTTCAATCCGGTACCATTTTTTTCCCTCCTTTCCTGATTTTTTTATAACTATTATTTATCAGGTTGCCAAGAGAGGAGAGATTCTTCAAGTGAAAGTCCTTGGCACTGTGGCTCTCATTGATGAAGGTAATTGAATCAAAATTTTGCGACCTGAAGAAAACTTTGTGCATGGTGACACCAAGGCTATTAGATTGAAACTCTTTCTCCTTTTTGTTCTTTTTCAGGTGAAACTGATTGGAAAATTATTGCTATTGATATCAATGACCCCCTGGCATCTCAGTTAAATGGTAATTTCTCAGTGGTTTAAAAAAACAAAAACATTTTTGTCGGCTTTTGAACAAAAAATTCCTACTCCTGTACTCTTTTTTAGATATCGGTGATGTTGACAAGCATTTCCCTGGGCTTTTGAAGGCAACCCTTGAGTGGTTCAAGATTTACAAGATTCCTGATGGCAAGCCTGAGAACAAATTTGCCTTCAATGGAGAAGCTAAGAACAGAGACTTTGCCCTTAAGGTCATTGATGAAGTGCACAAGTTCTGGCGTGCCCTTGTCAAGAAAGAAGTTGATGCTGGTGGCATTTCATGGTGTGTAGCTAGCTCTGTACCCTTCCACTTATCTTGCAATTTGCATGTGTTTATCTTTCTTATTTTCTGTGCAGTGCTAATGTGACAGTTGGAGACAGTCCATTTGCTGTTCAGCGTTCTGATGCCGTGGATGTAGTGGAAAAGAGCCCCAAGCCTGGAGATGCACTCCCCATCGAACCTATTGGTATGTGTCAATTTTCAAATATTTCCCAAATTATAACTTTCTTGATTGTGCCTTATTGTGCCTGTTGTGATTTCAGGCCTTGATACATGGCACTATGTCTCCCACACCAAAAAAATTTTCAAGCTCTAAGTGGTTTTTGCTCTTTTATCCATCCCCTTCCATTCTTCCCTGGTCTTGGGTGCATCCCTGTTTAAGATGCTGCAGTTGCAGCTACAAGATCTGCCATAGAAATAAGGTGCTCACATTAAAAAGAAATCAGTTCATCATTTTAATTTCTATTAATTTTTTATTATCAGATGTTGGCTAGTCCAGGCTCATTCCCTTTCCTTTCCCTAAGCTAGTGTTTTTTCAGATGTTTTCAACTGAGTTTTGTGGCTGATCAAATTGCATATTTTTTGTTACAGTGGACAAGTGGCACTATGTGTCTCTGAAGTAAGAAGGCACCTAACTTATCATGCGAAACTCGCTCTGCCAGTGCACCTGCTGCTAGTACTCTGCTGTGATCATCACTTCTTTATGTTACATTATTTGGGGATTTTAAGAAACAGTGCAGAATACTGCAAATAAAATATTGTTTTTTTAGAAATTTGTGGAAACTTTATTCACTTTACCAATTATGTCCTCATTTTGTTTTTGTGGAGAGGTGGGTGGGTCCAAGAAAACGCTGCAGTATTGTCTGCATTGTCCTCAGAAACATGACCGCGAGTCACTGGATAGCATGGCTATTATGGCTACCAAATGATTCCCCGGGACGCTCCGCCCTCTCATTGGTGAAATTGGCCCCAATCCGGCCCTTCACCGGTCAATATTCCGTCAATAGTGCGGCCTGAATGCCACGTTCTATCTTCCTAGCAATGCCGCCAGTGCACCTGCTTGCTAGTACCACTGCGTGATATCACTTCTTTATTTAATTTTTGGGGCTTTAGAAACGTGCAAATACCGGGCCAATAGGATATTGGCAGCCCCCTTTTGAAATTTGTGGCTTTATTCCTTTACAATATGTCCTCATTTTGTTTTTGTGGAGAGGTGGGTGGGTCCAGAAAAGCTGCAGTATTGTCTGCATTGTCCTCAGAAACATGACCGCGAGTCACTGGATGGCATGGCTATTAGGCTACCAAATGATTCCCGACGTCCGCCCTCCTTGGTGAAATTGGCCCAATCCGCCCTATCACCGGTCAATATCCGTCAATATCGCCGAATGCCAGTTCTATCTTCCTAGATGCCCCCGGAGCACTCAGTCATTGCGACGAAGCCACTGCGAGATAGCCCAACTGATTAATTAATTTCGTGATGGCGGCTGGGCAGGACGTTGCAATTATCCTGGTTCCGCAGGCATGAGGTAGTGGCAGTCGCCCCCTCCTGCGGCGTGGAGTATTGCCGTGTGGTCGGTGGTGCCTCTGGTGCCCGACCGCGGGCCACTAGGACTCCAACTTATTCGTTGCCAAGGTCAAAGTACAGTACCGATGACATAAGGCCCATAAGGCTGCCAATAAGTTCCCCCACCTCCATTCATTTCCTGCTTCTCATTCAACAGCGTTCAACAGTTGCCCCGCCCACGCCCCCCTCCCCCACCCACCCTCAGACCCACGACCCACGCGCCAGCTCAGCTCAGCTGTTCTTCCTTTGCTTTCCTTCACTTGGTTTTATCACACGGACCTCGCCGGTCACGGAACTTCCCCGTCTTTCTCTCTAATTTGAGAGGTCTCTCCTCCCCGTCTCAAGTCTGTCAAGCCAACTTGATCGAGGATGTCTCAGTTTGAAGGAAAGGTAAGTTGTTAAGATTGCATTGGCTTTGTTTCTCTGACATGGTACAAAGGTTAGAATCTTTCACCGGCGTGTCGCTCAGCATTTCTTCTAGTGATAAAATTGAGATGTTTTAAGAACTGCATTGGATTTAAAGAATCGAATCGGCACAATGAATTGAATTGGAAGAAAGAAATGAACAGTGAAAGCTTTCTAACGATTTGTGCAATCCAAAGAACAAACACTGCACCGTCTGTCATCGTTATCATGCGACCTTTCTTGATAACCGTGACTGATAGTTGGGTTATCAGTGAAACTGGTGCTTTCACCACCCTTATCGAATAAAGAAAGTTCTGTAGTATTCCCAAACAACTGTAGATTTGTTCTATTTTTGGAGAGTCATTTTTGGGTTGTACTTGAAACAAACTGTTGCAGGTCATCAAGTGCCGGGCTGCTGTCGCTTGGGCAGAGAAGCAGCCCCTCACCTTTGAGACGATTGAAGTCGCTCCTCCTAAAGCTGGAGAGGTACGATTACTCCTGGTACACATCTGTGCTAATTATCTGAATGTATCTCTGGGGGTTCTAACGTGGGCATGTTCACAGGTTCGTGTGAAAATCACATCCACAGCTATTTGCCACACTGATGCGTACACCTTAGATGGCCATGACCCCGAAGGCATGTTCCCCTGTGTGTTGGGTCATGAGGGTGGTGGCATTGTCGAGAGTATTGGGGAGGGAGTCACTTCTGTGAAGCCTGGTAAACATTTTGGTTCTGACTTTTTTTTTTCTCTTTGGAAGTTTCACTGTCTCATCTGAACTTTTGTTTCCCAAATTCCTTAGGCGATCATGTCATCCCTCTTTACATCCCTCAGTGCAGAGACTGCAAGTTCTGCTCCTCTAAGAAGACCAATCTCTGCAGCAAAATTCGTCTTACTCAGGTATTGTTTCAATTAATTAAAATGAGTTATAATGAAGTTTTCTTTTTCTTATTTTTGTCCTCTCCTTATTTCTATCTTTTATTTTCTGTGTAGGGCAAAGGTGTGATGCCTGACGGCACTTCTCGATTTTCTTGCAACGGCAAAACCCTGTATCACTTCATGGGCTGCTCCACGTTCAGTGAATACACTGTGTTGGCAGAGATCTCAGTTGCAAAGGTAAGTTGAGAACAAAAAGAAAAATTTTGTTGTATTTCATTTTAATGCTCTTTCAGCATGCAATTTTTATTTCATTTTAATCGTAATCCAATGACTGGGGTACGTTTTACATTTTCTGTTCCTCTGTAACAGATTGATGCAGCTGCTCCTTTGGACAAGGTGTGCCTGCTTGGCTGTGGTGTCCCCACTGGATATGGTGCTGCCTTGAATACCGCAGGGGTGGAGGCTGGTTCCAACTGCGTAATTTGGGGCCTGGGTGCTGTAGGTCTCGCTGTTGCTCTCGGCTGCAAGGCAGCAGGAGCTAAGACCATAATTGGTGTCGACTTGAACTCTGACAAGTTTGAAGTTGGTGGGTACCACTTTCTAAACAGCCGGAAAAATTTTTGAAACTATGGTTTAGAAGTTAAATTTTATTGTTTTGCTTTTGTAGCCAAGAAATTTGGATGCACTGACTTTATCAACCCTAAGAACCTTTCCCGCCCAGTTACTGAGGAATTGATTGAAAGGTTAGATGGAGGTGCTGACTACACATTCGAATGTGTTGGCAATGTCAAAACCATGGTAAGGAACTCAGTGAATTTATAAAAGACAATTAATTATGATATTTTATAATAATTCCTCAAATTTTGAACGCTGATTGATTTTATTCATTTTTTTTTTAGCGGGAAGCTCTTGAGTCTTGCCACAAGGGATGGGGTGTGTCTGTAATTGTTGGTGTGGCAGCTGCTGGTCAAGAAATTTCCACCCGTCCATTCCAACTTGTCACTGGCCGTGTTTGGAAGGGTACTGCCTTCGGAGGTAGGTTTGCCTTGAATTTTTATGCTTTATCATGCCCACTCAAGGATAAAAATTATACTTGAATTGTTTCCTTGTAGGTTGGAAGAGCCGTGACAGTGTTCCCAAGCTGGTTGATGACTACATGAACAAGAAGCTGATGCTTGATGAATTTGTCACCCACACCTTTACCTTCGACAAGATCAATGAGGCCTTTGGTGTTTTGCACGCTGGTACTGGGTAAGCCTTACATACTTTGAACAATTATTTCTGTTGATATATTTCTGTTTCTCAGAATTTAAATATTTAAATCTGCTTTCAGCATCCGCGCAGTGGTCAACTATTAAGCACATTGCTCATCAAATTTTCTACGAACATTGCTGTGTTACTTTTATTCTATTTTTGCTTGTCAATAAAAGTATGATGAAGATATTTTCAATCATGGTGTGAATTATTTTCTTTCTACACAGCAGTCAGTAAAATATAAATTCATTTATTTTTTTTATATACATTGACAGATGGACAGACTTAAGTTCTAAAAACTAGTTTTCCTCTTGCACCTCTGTTAGAGACAATTAAATTATGGGCATCTTTGGCAGAGTCAAGGTCAAACTCTGTGTCAATTATGGGATTAATCCACCCTGCATTGGCCCCTTTCAAAAGAAAATCTCCCATCTCTTGCATTTCCTCCTGAGTATAAAGAGCAAGTTATCAGTCTTGCTTTGTTGATGGTAAGAAAAAATTGAGATGTACAAGATAAATACTGACCTTTGTGTTTGCAGAGAGCTTAATGCCCACAATTGAAGCTTCTGTGTATATGAGATGCCTTGGAATAATTGTTACCTCGTTCCTGGAACCCACCACCTACAAAGGAAAAAAAGAATCCTGGTCAAATTTCCCAAAGAAAAATTTAAAATAGGAGAATGCAGTAGGAAAGAGCAATATTTTACCGCAAGTCTGGCCTTTTGGCTCAAAACCATTAAGTCATTGCCCAGGTTGACATGGGCCATATTTTCTAGGAGAACATCGAACCCTTTTCCATCGGTGACCTCATGAGCCTTTCTTAAGTGGTCCTCCTCTCTATGGTTGAAAACATAGTCAGCACCTGCCTTTCTGACCACCTCTAATCCTGCTTCAGTACCCGCCGTTCCTACCACACACAACCCTGTGAACAAACGGATATAAGGGTATGATTACACTTATAAATGAGGTCTACCAGAAAGTCAAATGGACATACCTTTGTGTTTGGCAAGCTGGACAGCTGCGATTCCTACAGCGCCACTTGCCCCATGAACAAGTAATTTCTCTCCTGGCTGCATCCTACATCTGTAATTTTTAAAAATTGTAGCCAAGGTAAAAGTTTGCTGGCAGATGCAGTTATTATCTACAAAGAATATTCGCTTAAAAGCGAATGCTCACCTACTTGATGACCAAAGCACGATATGCTGTGAAATATGGAACATACATTCCAGCTCCTTGAGAAAATGAAAGCCTATCTGACAATAAAAACGTATTGTCCTCTGAACACACTAAATTTTCTGCATAACCACCATTCCATGGCAAGCAACAATACACTCTATCTCCCTCCTGAAACCAAACAAAGTTTCATTTCTTACATACACAAAATAATTACCTACTAGTTAAGTACAACATTAGGAACAAAAAAGGGACTCACTTTGAATTTTGAAACATTTTTGCCTTTTCTTAATATTGTGCCTGAAGCTTCCTTTCCAAGTACAATGGGAAGAGGGGGAAGAATTGCAAAACCACCCTCTCGAGTGTATACGTCAATAGGATTTATACCACACCGTTCTACTTTCACCAAAACCTGAATAGGAAATAAGGAAATTTTTTATTGATTCAAAGTGGCAGAGTTCCAAAGGTTTTATGAATTTCTTGCGCAATCCAACTCCCATTTTGGATCGTTCTTGAAACTTACTTCGTTGTCTTTTTCTTCAGGTACTTCAATGTGATCTACTTGTAGAACCTCAGGACCTCCAAATCTATGAATTTGCACTGCTCTCATAAGAGACCGGATACTGGAAATAAAACCATTTAATATTACGTAAAGTTTGGTGATCCCAAAGACGTTGAACACAACCAGGTTATGGCATAAATGGTTTTCTTTGGAAAAAGTGATCCGAAACTTAAACAAGTTTTTAATTGCACATTTTTAAGTTTGAATCTTGTTGACAGTAGCAGAAAAATACACAGTTACCTAGTTTTATGAACTGATGAAATTTGTGAGAGTATGGTGTGTCCATGGCTCCCAAGTTTTGAACACATGATGGACTTTCCGATTGCTGTCAGCTACTTTTGGTTAAAGAAAACGAAAATTGCAAAACTTCAAAAGCTATGAGCAAGGAAACTAGCTTCTGACACGGATATATTTACACGGCTGGCCGTGTCCTAAATTAACTTCTTTCCAAGGTACTTTGAACTGGCAGACGACACGGTCGCTTCTGACACATGAATTTCTCATAGAAGATGAATAGCCGCCAATATTTCAAAACACTTTTTGTGTGGTTGGCAAGAAGCTACTTTTCCGCCCGGGGCAGTGAGGGGTTTGGGCGAAAAGCGATGCACAAATTTGGGCAAATACACAATTCGTCTGCCATAAAATGCAACTGGGATAATGGGTGTATGTGAGAGGGAAAAGGGTGTTGCAGAAAAACCATGAGTAAATAGACATATAATATATTTGTCTTTAGCGTATCTGTCACAAATATTTACGTACCATGGACAAATTTCAGTGCGAGGATTAATCTGAATTTCATTAGAAAACTGGCAATTAAGGAGTTCTTACCCTACCATATGCAAAGCAATGATAAGATATCTAAATAGCACTCCTCTTGTGTTTTTTCAAATGATTCTAACATGAAACAACAAACAATAAATATGAATCTTCTGTACAAGTTTCTAACATTATCACAGACTATTTAAAAATAATATGTTAAAATTTCAGAACGAGAAGAAAATCCTTACAATATAATTTACAAGTTGTGCTACTTACAAAATGAGTTATTATAACTTATTAACAATAAATGGTGCAATGCAATAATATCCTCTGTAGTCTTATTTGTTACAAAGAATATGAAGCATCATAGATAACACTAACATAAACCAATTTAAATTTGTTACACACTGCAAATTATTCAATCTATCCACAGAGTGCAACAGGTTTTGATGGATTAAACAAAATGATAATGAATTTTGCATAATGCTCTAAGACTATATTTTATCACTGGTGAAAATCAAGAATGATATGACTACTCTAACAGGACAACACTGGGTGGGCGATCAATATGTACAATGCCCATGCAATATAAAAGGCATCAAGAGTTTATTTGTCAAGACAAGTAAAGTTTGATACTTAAAGACACAATTTTAAAAAGAAAAGCTTCAATACATGAAACCAAAGGCCCACAGATGTAGATAATTATCAGGCACTGAATACAGCTTTTAATCTCGTTTCGGTTAATCATAAGACACCTCTTTCACTAGGGTATCTTAATTTACACATTGGGCATGATTTCAGCCTCTGTACATGTAACGATCACAAAACCAGGACACTAAGTCAGAGGGAGGAACGTCAATCCAACATACTATAGTCAAAAATAAAACTAAAATACTAAGACTGAATTTATATTCTGGAAGATTTGAAAATTTAATTACTGTCTTTTATGAGAGGCAATAGCCACAATTGGTTTACATAATTAATTAAAGAACCAAATTTTTAGAACAGTTGGCAGGATGAAAACATTTTTATCCACAAAGTTAGCAGAGCAAAAAAATGAAGTGAAAAAATTTAGACATCAAAACATTAGATTGAAACATTGTCAAACTTTAAGATTCACAGCCTGTGCTTCATTAAAGAACAGTTGAGAGTTAGAAGACAGGCCATGAAAATGAACACTGGGTAAAAATGGACTAGTAATTCCATACTTTACAGGTCTTAATCCAGTTTGTCGTATTGCAGAATGCTAATAAACAAAACAAAACAAAAAACGAAAACAACAATCAAGGCACCAGTACTTGCTACACATCGAATCAGTTGTATAATGTCACTCCTGTAAAAGGACAGCTCAAATATCAGCTCTGGTACCAGAGCTTCATCAGTCTTTACCATTTCTCATTTCGCACAAGGCCCAAGTGATTTTTTTTAACAACATAAATTACCAATCCAGTTGGCACACAAGTATGAGATGGTGAGTGAAGTTTATGAGTGACCGACTCAAAACCAACATTCTTGTGGTGGACCAAATGGCAGCCTCAGTGCGACGAAAGAAGAGCCCAATTTGTACAGCAAATACTGGCACAGCACTACCGGTGGAAGCCGAGAAAGTCTGTCAAACGGTCGTTCCAGTCCTGCAGCCATTGCGCTAGTGGGGTAGGCGGGCCTGCTTTGGTCGAGTTGCCAGGCTCCAATGGCATGTAGTCCTCCCCTCGTATGCAAAAGTAACTCTTGATGGGGCTGCGGCACATTGGACACCTGTCCAACCTGGAAACGAAATGTATTTTCAGACTATGTGTTAACCAAAGGGAAATCCTAACCCTACTGTTCCAGATTTAAGAAAAATGCACAAGGCACTAGGCAGACTGTCTTAAAGGTTTGAGGTAAATTCCAGAAAAATTTTTCGACAGATCAAAGCCCATAAAAAATTATTGTTCTCACCTGTTGAAGCAGCCGGCGCACACGCAGGTGTGCCTGCAGGGCAGCAGCGCCCTGGACAGCGGGTAGAACTGGCAGACGACGCAGAGCTGCTCCTCGCAGAGCAGCGCGGCGCGCACGCCGTTGGCGCAGCCGTTGCCGCCGTTGGCGTTCAGTCCGTGGCCGGCGAGTCCCAGTGGCGTCAGGCCGTTGGGGCAGAACGCCGTGTCCAGGGGGCTCGTCTCGTCGTCGTAGGACGTCATGGCGTTGCCCGTGGCCAGGTACAGTTGCTGCACAAAAGTCGAGCAGTTTGACGGAAAAGACGAAACCACAATGGAAGGTGAGCCGGCCGGGCCGACCGATACACCGCAGAGATGCGTATCGGTTCGCTCGCACTGCAGTGCACTGGCGGGGTGGCGTCGGCAGAGCCATTTCCCTCTGTCCCTCTCGCACCTATACGAAACGCCGCAAGAGCGCGAGAGAGACAGAGCGACGAAACCGCAGCTCGAAAAGGTGGCGCCTACCTTGAGACACGACAGCTGGCCGTTGGCCTGCTTGAGGTACTGCGCCAGGATGCTGGTGGGCAGCGTGCACACGGAGTCCTTGATGTGCACCACGTTCACCAGGGCCACCGACTCGTCCGGGTGCAGCTCGCCGCCCTGGCCGTCGTCGGGGTCGTCGTCGCGCACCAGGAACACGACGAGCGGGTAGCAGAGGCGCGGCGGCGTGCCCAGGTCCAGCACGGACGACGGCCTGCCCTGCCCGCCCTGCCCGCCCTGCGCCGCCGGGCTGCAGGGCCGCGGCAGGCTCAGGGACACGCAGCGCTCGCCGTGGCCCGTCGAGGAGCTGCAGAGACAGAGAGCACGATTAGCAGTAGGGGATCGATGACCCCTCACAGTGGGCCAGAAGAACGGCGCAGGCGGCCAAAACTCTACGCGCGTTCTGAGCTCCAGAGTCGCTATGTGGGACTCGAACCGAACGTGTGACCCCACCAATGGATTCCTCGTTCGAAGAGCAGTCCATTGGTGGGGTCACACGTTCGGTTCGAGTCCTGCTTAGCGACTCTGGAACACTGTCCCCACGGTGTACTTACTGCAGGACGGTGCCGGCCTGCTGGTAGTGGCCGTGCAGCAGTTGGCCGCGTCGCGCCGCCTCGCGCACGGCGCTCCAGGGCCGCCACAGGAACAAGTGCAGCTCCCGGATGGAGACGCCCCACAGCGCCAGCAGCGTGTAGGGCACCTGGCTCGACACGGAGCACTGCACGTCTGCAACACAAGGAGGCGCGCCACGTGAAGTCTCCACTCGCTTCGTACACATCCCGACAGTGCACAGGCGGCCAGCGCCTTACGGGCCGAGGGTAGGCAGTCCCGCCAGGACGGCGAGCTCGACGGGCAGGCCTACCCTCCAGGCGGGCCGTGCTCTCGAGGCATGCAGACTGATTCCGAGAGTCGTTTTCGTCGCTCTGTCTCTCCCGCACTCAAGGTGCGTCCCTTACAGGTGCGAGAGATACGGAGCGACGAAAACGGCTCTCGGAATCAGTCCGCCGCGCAGTCGCGCACGACGCGTAGCGATAACGGCGCGAACGTGCGAATCGGGCGCGCACGCGACTCGCCGACACGTGACGGACGCGTGCGGAGCGCGGGGAAGGGGGAGGGGGAAGCGGGGCCAGTGCCGCCATGGTGCCGCCATGGTGCCGCCATGGTGCCGCCGGCGCGCTGTTGTCTATTTACTGTTTACCAGCGGGCCGGAGACCTGAACGCACTAGCGGCAGTGGCCGGACAGACGGCTCGGGCCGGACAGACGGGCGTGCCGGCGTGCCCCACGCGACGCGGAGCCTTGGCGATACCGCCGACACCGTGTCCAATAACCCCCGACTAGGTCAAGCGCGTCGAGGGCGTGCGCTTGCCTTCACTTCACTGCAGCCACTTGCAGTGGACTTGCACTCAGCGGGCGACTTCCGCATCCCTGGAGCAGACTCCTGCGGCGGAGTTCCGGTGCGTTCGCGCACACACGCGCATGCGTACACACACACACACACACACACACACACACACACACACACACACACACACACACACACACGCGCACAGTGCACACAAACAGGCCGCGCGACCGGCCGGCCGGCGAGATTGGATAACCTTGCCGGCTCCTCTTTCGAGCGGCAAATATAGGAAAACTCCACAAGTCGCTACACGGCGCGCTCGGCTCGGCGGGCGCGCGGCGCGGAGCGGTACGGCGAGGCGGGCGGGGCGGGCGGGCGGGGCGGGGCGGGGCGGGGCGGGGGGGGGCGGGGCGTCCCGGAGCAAATACGGCGACCCCAGCCGAGTAGTTCCGAGCCACTCGCTGCCCGGAGAGGACCTCGCTGCACCGTAACAGAGTCCTGGGGAATTATCACGTCGCGGTCGCACCGCGGCGCCCGGCAACTCGCAGCGCTTTCGTCGCTCTGTCTCTCTCGCACTCGCGCGGCGTCCCGCGGGGGAGCGCGACAGAGACAGAGCGGCACGCCGACCCGCGACGCCAAACTCCTCGCCTCTTCTTCAAGCAGGACGTCGAGGAGCCTCGCGCTTTTTGCCTGGCTTCACGCGCGCCGCGCCTTCGCGCCTTCGGGGTTTCCCAGCCCCGTGTGTGGCACACTGTGTGCCCAATGACTAAGAAGAGTGACAGAGAGAGCGACAGCGCGGACAAAGAGCGCCGCCAGTAGCGAAGCGCGACAGACAGGAAAGTGTTCGTCGTCGCTCTGCCTCTCTCGCACCCACACGGGGCGCCCCATGAGTGCGAGAGAGACAGAGACAGACATGCAGGGAGACGGCTGGGCGCTGCGCTCGGTGCGCGCGGTCGGTGGCAGCACACTGATTCCGAGAGCCCTCTCCATCGCTGTCTCTCTCACCCCAATGAGGGCGCCCCGCGAGTGCGAGAGAGACAGAGCGACTCTCGGAATCAGTCTGCAGCTCGGCAGCAAGGCGACAAGGTCACCGCTCGCGTGGCCGGCTGCCCGGTGCTGCCCGGCTTGTGATTAACCAGCTCACCTAGGCACACCAGCACACCCATTCCGACCAGTCGTTTCTCGCCCCGTCTCTGTCGCACTCGCGGGGCGTGCCGTAGGGGTGCGAGAGAGACGGAGCGACGAAACGACTCTTCGGCATCGCTCGCTGCACGGCGAGCTTCAGCCAACGGTCGCGCCGCTCGCCGCGACTCGGCGGACCCCGGACCGTTATCGCCTTGCCACCCCCTTGGGGGCGCCGCGGGGCCGCGGAGCGAGCCGACCGCTTTACCGGCAACGGGCCGCACAGTGGGCCAGAAGACCGGCATCGTGCCGCCGGCCAAAACTCCAGCCGCGTTTCGAGCCCCAGAGTCGCTTAACAGGACTCGAACCGAACGTGTGACCCCACCAATGGATTCCTCGTTCGGAGAGCAATCCATTGGTGGGGTCACACGCTCGGCTCGAGTCCCATTTAGCGAGTCTGGAGCTCGCGTCCGGGATTTGGACCGCCTCCACCGGTCTTCTGGCCCACTGTGCGCCGCCGTGCCGCGCCGTGCCGTGCCGGTCCCCAAATAGAACCAATCCGATGCGAGTGGCGCTGCCGGCACTGCCATTCATCTGGCGAGGCGCGGCGGCGCGGCGGCGCGGCGTTCCGGGACCAGGCGGCGTAACCGGCACCTCGCCGATGACGCCTTCGTTTTGTTTTCGCGTCTCGGCGCCGCGTCGTCGCCCCGGCAAGGCGGCAAGGCGGCAAGGCGGCGTCTGGCGGGGCCAGAGGGGGGCCTGCTGCTGCACTGCAGTCGGGCCCGCTGCCCGCTGGAGCCGTGCTGGAGGCACGCTGGAGGCACGCTGGAGGCGCGGCGGCCGAGGACGGGGAAGGGGACGGACATGGGCTGCTCCGTGCTCCGCGCGCTCCGAGCTCCGCGTCGCTACGTGACTCTCGGCAGGTCTCAGTCCAGATAACCTGGCCGGGCCGGACTGGACCAGTGACCAGCCGGCCGGCCGGCCGGGCGTGGCGCGGCGCGGCGCGGCGGAGCTGGATTGGCGGCAGACACGACTCGCGACACGACCCGGGCAACGCACTGCCAGGGGCTCCGGCCGGACGGACAGCCAGGGGCAGCCAGGCCCTCCCGGCGCCGGTGCCTTTGCCGGCCGGCAGCCGGGGGCGGATCCAGGCGCCGCCCTCAACTCCTCGGTGGATCCGCCCTCGTACCGCACAGTGGGCCAGAAGACCGGCGGAGGCGCCCAAGACTCTAGACGCATTTTGAGCGCCAGAGTCGCTAAATGGGACTCAAACCGAGCGTGTGACCCCACCAATGGATTCCTCGTTCGGAGAGCAATCCATTGGTGGGGTCACACGTTCGATTCGAGCCCCATTTAGCGCCTCTGGAGCTCAAAACGCGTCTAGAATGTTGGCCGCCTCCACCGGTCTTCCGGCCCACTGTGCGCCGGCCCCGCGGCTCAACGGCCCAGCGGACTCGCTGCTCATCACAAAGAAAACGCGGAGCGCCGAAAACGCATACCGCGGTGCGCTCACTCCACTCCACTCCTTAAGATGAGCACCTCATAAACAGAGTCATGCATACACATGCATGCGCACACCTCTCACGCGCGTCAGCGAGGGCCAACGAGAGCGGTGACCCCAGCGCCCCCCCCCTCCCCCTTCCGCCTGCCGCACCGGCCCCACAGTGGCCCCACGCATGGGTGTGCAGCAGGCCGAGAGTCGTTTTCGTCGCCCTGTCGCTCTCGCACCCATACGGGGCGCTCCACGAGTGCGAGAGAGACAGAGCGACGACTCTCGGAATCAGTCTCAGTCTGCAGCCGAGGGCCCAACGCGACGCCGAGAAAGAAGACCGGCGCCAACAATAGCAGCCGCGTCGCCCGGGTGGCCTACCGTAGGGGTGCGAGAGAGACAGAGCGGCGGAGGGCGGTTTGCGAATCGATGGCGCCTGAAGGACCTACCCTGCATCGATTCCGTCCATTCCGTCCCGGTTCGAAGAACGCGCCCGGCAGCACGGGCAGCACGCCACCAGGGCCCTGTCTCTCTCCCACTCGCACCGCTCCCGGGCGCCGCTCCACGAGAGCGAGAGAGACAGAGCGACCGGCCCGGCGAGGCGGCTAGGCCGGCATAGCTGGCATTGAGCTGCACGCGTCCATAATGCCAATTCAATACGTGCCGGCAGCCAGCAGCAGCCGGGAAAGGCCCGGGCCGAGTGAGAGAGAGAGAGAGAGAGAGAGAGAGAGAGAGAGAGAGAGAGAGAGAGAGAGAGAGAGAGAGAGAGAGAGAGAGAGAGGCGAGGGGGCCGTCCGTGCGCCTTGTCGCGTTCGTTGGCTAGATTGTTCCAGTGATCATAGCACGCCAAAGCTCGACCAAAGGACGTACGTACGTACTTGGTGTCGTGCGGCTCGACACGGCACGCAGAGGTGCTATCGTGCACGAACACACACTCGCTCTCTCTCTCTCACACACTCACACGTGAGCGCGCAGCACAGCGGGGCGTCCAAATATTGGCGGTGGTATGGTCCGGGTGGTGCCGGTTCGGGGCACACAGAATTTTTAGCGGGATGCTCTCCCTCTCTCTCCCTCCACCGAAGCCGGGTCCGCAGATAAATACTCGCGATACGGCCAACCGGCACGCTCATTTCGAGCAACGCTTCTCTGTCTCTCTCGCACTCCTCTGGGCCCTAGGGACGCCCCACGAGTGCGAGAGAGACAGAGCGACTGCCGCCCGGCCGTATCGGACAGCGGCGCTGCAAGGGCAGCTGCAAGGTGCAATGCTTCCGTAAACACAAAAGCCCAGCCACCGCGGAGCCGGCACGCCGAAGGCACGCTGCACAGTGGGCCAGAAGACCGGTGGAGGCGGCCACAATTCGAGACGCGTTTTCAGCCCCAGAGCCGCTGAATTGGACTCGAACCGAACGTGTGACCCCACCGTTCGGCGAGCAATCCATCGGTTGGGTCACACGTTCGGTTCCAGTCCCGTTCCGCGACTCTGGAGCTTAAAACGCTTCTAGAATTTTGGCCGCCTCCACCGGCGCACTGCGTTGGAAGTTTACCCAACGCATCTCGGAGCAGCACCGACGGGTTTATCGCGAACGATAACAATCGACAATCGCTGCGGCTTGCCACCACTTTCCTTCGGTCGAGTCGGATTAACTCACGCTGCGGTAACCAATCTTTTTTATCCGTGCGACCCGGCACGCCGGCACACCGCCCGGCCGGTATGCTGGCTATGGCCATTTCCGGGACACTCACACACTCACATGCATTCACACACACACACACATACTTTACACTCGCAGACACACACCCGCGCGGCGCAGTCTGGTCGGTTTCTCTCTCAGCAGCCCTCGCCTCCCCCACCCTGGCCGGGCCGGCAGGCGGCAGATTGGCAGAGAAGCGAAAGTCGCTCGGGAGGCGCCGCTTGCGCCGCCGGAGAGAGAGAGAGAGAGAGAGAGAAGGAGAGAGAGAGAGAGAGAGAGAGAGAGAGAGAGAGAGAGAAAGAAAGAGAGAGAGAGAGGGGGGGGGTAGCGACACGCAGTCCAAGGAAAGGACACCGAGGAAAACAAACAGACGCGCATACGAGATCCCCGGCTCGATCCCGCACACTGTGAAAATGTGTTGCGTCACTTTATGACAAAAACGAGGATCATATTTATATCCTCTTTCAGATGTCAGTCTCATTACAAATTGATGAGATTTTCATCAAAGCTCCTTGCATGGGCGTGATAACGATGGCATCAATTGTTTTGATGGCATTGTTGTAAGGAAAATCAGCCATGAAACTGGCATCAAGTGACGACTCAAATTTTCACAGTGCACATCGCCGTTGTCCCTGTCTCTCTCTCGCACCCATGGTCCGGTCCGCTTCTTCGCGTGGGTGCGAGAGAGACAGAGCGACGAAGCGCTGCGCGGCGGAATCTCGAAGCCGGGACGATCAGGTCGCCTTGATGCATACAGGGGGCAAACACGCACAAACTCTTCCAACCGATGGAGTGAAAGTCGGAGCGACAAAGCCATTTCGCAACCACTGAAATGACCGGTGTATTACGTCGGTGACGGCATTAAAAAGGAGACCCTGCCGCCTCGCCACTGCACAGTGGGCCAGAAGGCCGGCGCCGGCGGCCAAAACTCTAGACGCGTTTTGAGCTCCAGAGTCGCTAGGCAGGACTCGAACCGAACGTGTGACCCCGCCAATGGATTCCTCTCCGAACAAGGAATCCATTGGTGGGGTCACACGCTCGGCTCGAGTCCTGCTTTGCAACTCTGGAGCTCAAAACGCGTCTAGAGTTTTGGCCGCCGGCGCCGGTCTTCTGGCCCACTGTGCGCCCCGCTGCTCCTGGCACGGCCGAAACGCCGGCAAAACGTGCGGGGAGGGGAATTCCCAGACCGGCCGGCCGACCCAGTGGAGTGTGCATCCAGCCGTGGCGTGCGGGTTCAAGGCCCGCCCGGGCCGCCCGACCGGCAAATCCGTTTTAAATGCCTCCAACGCGCCACTCGTCAACATTTACATCCATTACACTCGCGCAAACGTTACAACCTGCCGGCGCCCGTTCAGTGCTTCTTTTAAAAACCGTTTTCGTTTTCATTAATTTATTTATCACAGTGTGTTCGAAACTGGTTTGGCGGCTAGGACTTTCCCCGTCGCTGTTAGATAAGCGCCGCCGTCTTCGGCGTGCCGCGGCGTGCCTCGGCCAGACTTGGCAAATTTGGCCAACTTACAGTGCAGGTGCATTTTGGCTGCAGCGCCGTGTCGGTGCACCGCGAGGCGTGGCGAGGCGTGGCAGCGCGCAGCCCCCACGGCTCGGCTGCAGACCGGCCTGCCTCGCGCCATCATCGGCCAAACCGCAGAGTCGTTCTCATCGCTCTGTCTCGCTCGCACCCACACGGCGACGGCCCACGAGGGCGACAGAGACAGAGCGACGAAAACGTCCCTCAGTCCGCAGTGCAACGCAGTGCAACGCAGCCGAGGAGAAAGGCTATCATTTTCCCAAAGCGCGGTGAGGCGGCCCGAAGGCAGACGCCCGTCCCATCTGGAAAGAGTCACTGCACTTCGCGTGCGAGAGACAGGGGGAGGAGAACGGATAAACGAAACAAAATGGAAATGCACATTGGCCGTATGCATTCCGGTCGTAGCAGTGTGCCTCACAAGAGAGGACAGAAATCAAAAGCGACGCGTCAGCACAGTGGCCCAGAAGACCGGTGGAGGCGGCCAAAACACTAGACGCGATTTGAACTCCAGAGTAGCTAAACAGGACTCGAACCGAACGTGTGGCCCCACCAATGGATTCCTCGTTCGGAGAGCAATCCATTGGTAGGGTCATACATTCGATTGGAGTCCTGTTTTGGGATACTAGAGCTCGAAACGCGTCTAGAATTTTGGCCGCCTCCTGCGGTCTTCACTGTGGGCAGAGCGCCCGCGAGCCAGAGGATAGGCAGCCCCGCGCGGCAGCCGCGTGGCGCGGGCTAGTCTACCCCGCCGACGGCGGGCGCTCGGCGGTCAGGTCAGGGTGGCCGGCCGGGCCGGCCGGATGGTTATGCAGGCGAGACGGACGTCCTCGGAAGGATCACTTCGCTTCCATGAAAACTGTGGGGCGCCTCGCCGCGCCACGCCACGCCACGCCACGCCACGCCACGCCACGCCACGCCAGCCTGCAGGCTGCCAAGCTGAAACTCTCACTACGGGTTTCTCCGACCGCATCTCGGATGAGGCCCCGTTAAACCAACAGAGTACCGACTATACCAGTGGTTCTCAACCTTAGGGTCGCGACCCCAAGTGGGGTCGCGAAAAAATTTTAAGGGGTCGCGGCGAGGTAGCTGGGGTCGTGTTTTGGGCCGATTTTAAGCAGCCACTGCGTCTGATCCGAGGCGGGCATTTTGCTCCCTCAACCGGCAATTGGTCTTTGAACCTTCCTTTAGCATGCCTTTGTTACGGAGTGTGATTATCAGTCTTAGTTTGGAAGCAGTATTGTCTCAAAGTTTACCAAAACGGTCAGAAATGTCTTTGAAAAATCGTGTTTTGGGCCGATTTTAAGCAGCCACTGCGTCTGACCCGAGGCGGTATTTCGTCCTCCTTCAACGGGCAATTGGTCTTTGGACCTTCCTTTAGCATGCCTTTGTTACGGAGTGTGATTATCAGTCTTAGTTTGGAAGCAGTATTGTCTCAAAGTTTACCAAAACGCTCAGAAATGTCTTTGAAAAATCATGTTTTGGGTCGATTTTAAGCAGCCACTGCGTCTGATCCGAGCCGGGCATTTTGCTCCCTCAACGGGCAATTGTTCTTTGGACCTTCCTTTAGCATGCCTCTGTTACGGAGTGTGATTATCAGTCTTAGTTTGGGAGCAGTATTGTCTCAAAGTTGGCCGAAACGCTCAGAAATGTCTTTGAAAAACCGTTGTGACTGTTTTGGTCAACTTTGAGACAATACTGCTCCCAAACTAAGACTGATAATCGCATTCCGTAACAGAGGCATGCTAAAGGAAGGTCCAAAGAACAATTGCCCGTTGAGGGAGCAAAATGCCCGGCTCGGATCAGACGCAGTGGCTGCTTAAAATCGACCCAAAACATGATTTTTCAAAGACATTTCTGAGCGTTTTGGCCAACTTTGAGACAATACTGCCCCCAAACTAAGACTGATAATCGCACTCCGTAACAGAGGCATGCTAAAGGAAAGTCCAAAGACCAATTGCCCGTTGACGGAGCAAAATGCCCGCCTCGGATCAGACGCAGTGGCATGCTAAAGGAGGGGTCCCGTGGGGTCGTGAAACTTTTCCTGGGGGTCGCGGAAATTTTTGGCTACAAATTTGGGCTCGCGAGCCGAGAAAGGTTGAGAACCGCTGGACTATACCCACACCGACACGGAGACAGCCGATATCAAAGCCATCAGAACAACCCCACCTCACCCCACCTCACAGCACACTGTAGTCCGCCCCTTGCCGCTCTGTCTCTCTCGCTCCCCTAGGGCACACTCCACGAGTGCGAGAGAGACAGAGCGACGAGGGCGGGCAGCGGAATCGCACTGCTGACTATAAGGCACACTGGCTTGGAGACAGCCGCTATTGAAGCCATCAGAAAAATGCACGCATGTCGCGTACCACTCCACTGCACAAGTCGGCCGCACGAATCTGCAATTCATCGCTTGTCCTCGAAGCGAGCCGAGCGGGGATACAGTATGGGAACGGGCGCCAACGCCAGCGGGCAAGGAGGCGCTTTGCTTTGCATGGAGCGGCGCAGCGGCGCAGTGGGTCAGAAGACCGGCGCCGGCGGCCGAAACTCTAGACGCGTTTTGAGCTCCATAGTCGCTACACAGAACTCCAATCGAACGTGTGACCCCACCAATGGATTCCTTGCTCGGAGAGAGATCCATTGGGTGGGGTCACACGTTCTAGGAGTCCCACTGAGCAACTCTGGAGCTCAAAACGCGTCTTGAATTTTGGCCGCCGGCGTCGGTCTTCTGGCCCACTGTGCCACGAAATTTTAGTTGGTAAATCTAATAATTCGTTGCCCTGCGTAACGTTACTGCCAGTTACTGTCACTAAACTTACGTTTTTGTTACTGTAAAAACTTCAGTTGGTTGGAATGGCTAATTCTCAATCTGCAGGTCGTCACAACCAATAATCTTTTTCGTGCAGGGACACCTCACTACACACGCAGCACACACACACGAGCACTCGCTTGGCAAGCATGCACGGCCGGGCCGGTCCTTGAAACACTTCCAGTGGTATCGACAGGAACTGTTAACCTACTAGGCACGGCCGGAACACGGCAGATTACTGCTTGGTGCAGCTAATTGCAGAAACAGCTTCGAATCCCGCCAGCGCTCCATAGCTTAAGCAGCTGCCTCGGCGCAAACCCTGACCTCGGCTGCAGACTGATTCCGAGAGTCGTTTTCGTCGCGCCGTCTCTCTCGCACTCACGGGGCGTCCCGTATGGGTGCGAGAGAGACAGAGCGACGAACGCGCGACTCTCGGAATCAGTCCGCCGGCCACCAATCCCCGTCATAGCCCGTACACTGCCAGCAACTGGCCCACTCGCTGAAGACAGTCATTACTAGGCATAATGCGAACGGCCAAAGGCACCTATCTGAAAGAAAAGAAGGGGTATTCAAAACAAAATCTTTTGTTGTTGTTGTTGTTGTTGTTGTCGTCGTGGCGGGAAACGCCAGCATGCTTCGCGACACGATGCACTCGTCGGGAAGCCATTCGACTCGACCCCGAGGAGACGAAGACGAACGTAAATCACCCACTGGACGCGTCTCGTCTCGCAACCTTTGAGGGCCCCACAACGATCAACGTGGCACAGCACTGCAAAAACTTGTCGTCACTTCATGCCATCCCTTTCAAAAGATGACAACAAATTGATGATGTTTTCATCACAAATCGATGACATTTTCATCACAAATTGATGACATTTTCATCACAAATTGGTGACGTTTTCATCACAAATTGATGACATTTTCATCACAAATTGGTGACGTTTTCATCACAAATCGATGACATTTTCATCTCAAATTGATGACATTTTCATCACAAATTGATGACATTTTCATCACAAATTGGAGAAATTTTCATCACAAATTGGTGACATTTTCATCACAAATCGATGAAATTTTCATCACAACTTGATGACATTTTCATCAAAGCCCCAGCAACTAGGCCACAAAAGTGCTACATTGCCTCTCCCCCTTCTTTCCCAAGCCCCACAGGCCGTCTCTGGATCCGCCACTGTAGGGTGGCTGCGCTTCGTCCGCCGCCGCCCGCTCATGTCAGCAGTCACGTGCGGGAAGGTTAATCAGCAAGTGCCAACTTAACCAGAACTGCAACTTTTTTACGAGTCCATACATCTTGTAGCAGTAGCAGAACGCGGCTTAGTTGGCCCCGCTTACATGCGCCTTATGCATAAATTAAAACACGATTAAAAGTTTGATTCGAAGTTTTCCGATTTGGGCTGTGAATCTTGCGACAGTGTCATTTCAAAGTCAAGTTGTCATGTTCTAGTCACGTGACAATCATTTGAAAGTCAAAGGAGCCATCTTTTTTTAAGTTGAGTGACAAATATTTGAAAGTTGTCATCTCAAAGACCATAAACAAACAACCATTTTTTTTGCTAAATTTTTAAGGTGGGGGAGGTGCCCTAGTTCTGTCCTGTCATGCTGACTGCGGTCGTGCCGGGTGGTGCCCTCGGCGGCCCTAGGCTGCCCTGCACACGGCGAGTTGCTGGGCACCGCGCTCGGCCCGGCGGGGCAGCGAGGCCAGCCAGCGGCCAGCCACCACCGGCCGGCCAGGCAAGGACACGAAAGGCGCAAATACGGACTGCGCTGCTGCTGCGCTGGAACGGATGCAGGAATCGTTCCAACAACATTTAAAGTGGCCGTGGGGGACGCACCGCACCGCTCGCGGGGGGGGGGGGGCTCGACTGGCCGGGGCTGGCCGGGGCGTTCACCTAGGCATAAGCAAGCCAGCGCGGCCGGCACGGCCAGCGTCGCCAGCAGGGCATCCTTGATCCATTTGCAGCGAGCGCAGCCTGGCGCAGCCATCCCCCGCTGCATCCCGGCCTTCCTTCCCACTGGCAGTGTGCGCACTGGTCGTGTCCGACAGTGTGGTGTCGCTACGCAGCGCTGGCGAGAAACGCGACACTGTCAAATCAAACCGAACCGAACGTGTGACCCCACCAATGGATTGCTCTCCGAACGAGGAAGCCGCCATTGGTGGGGTCGCACGCTCGCTTCGAGTCCCGTTTGGCGACTCTGGAGCTCAAAACGCGTCCTGAGTTTCAGCCGCCCGGTCCAGTGTGCGCCGCCGGAGCAGCGAAGCCATATGCACAGTACAGCGCGGGCACTCGTGTAATATGCACGAGCCACGCCTTGCCACGCCACGTCTCCAGAAGTGCAGCGGTCAGGGCCGAGGCAACGGCCAAAAGAACCGCCCTGTTGATTTGCAGGCCGGGCTGGACAGCCCGCACACCAAAACAAAACAAAAAACAATCGTTTCTTGAACCAAGATATCATTTACTTGGAACAAAAACCTTCTTGCTTGCAAGAAATATTCGACACCAAAGAATTTCCTTTTCATTTTTTACGGGGATTAGGTCACCCACGTGAATGTTTCACGAGAGAAAAAGCACTTAGGCCTATCATGCAAACTAACTCCATAAAAAAGACGCACGACAATTGACTTGCACCGAGACGAGTTTTTCAACAACCACAACTCGACGACACACTTTTTATTCAACAGTGCAGTACCCGTTGGGACGGCGAGGCTGTGCTCCTCAATTGAGGACGGGCCCCACAACGGGATCGCGGGCGGAGATGCGGGCCCCTGGAAAAGGAGAGAGAGAGAGAGGGGGGGGGGCAGGAGGCCTGCCGCAAACAGCCTCACGAGGAGGCCTCACGAGACCAGGTGGCGTCACGTGGCCAGGTCAGCTGGACTACAAACACAACACTGGGCAACAACTTTCCCCCGGCAAACTAAAAAAAAAACTGACAAAAAATCGCGACAAAACGTAGCGCCGGCTACGTTTTTTTTGTTTTTTTTTTTAAGTCGCAAACAAACGTGTGGGTGGATTAGCGCTTCACCGGTGGCAGTCTCGAACGCCAAGTGCTCGTAGTCACACCCACACCAACAGACACACACACACACACGCGCGCGCACACACACACGCACACACTCACATGCCTGTCGGCGAAGGGCCGACCTTGGCAGTGCGCCGAAGCCATGAGCACCTCGCCCACTCCACCAGCAAAACACACTAAGCGGTTTAATAAAACCGTCAAACAGCGGCGGCCCGCGTGCAGTGTGCGAGACTCTTGTATACGCACACTTACACACGAACAGAAGATTTTAAAAAAAATATATTATCCAACGACAAATAAATTCGCCGATTCCGAGACAGCAGAAAAGAAATTATCGTTTGGCAAAAGGGAATTATGTACACTGGTGCGGCAGATCGTCTGATGGCGCAACAATTAAGAATTCGACGATTTTGTAAGTTTATGTTTATAATGATATGCAAAATACTTTTGCAGAAGCATACGGCGGTGTGCCCGTCCGACCCGCGGGTCCGACCTCGTCTGGAGGAGGATGGACGTCAGCAGAATTAGGTCATCGACTCGGTCATGCCATGGAAATGGGCGCGCCCGATACGGCCATTTCCCATTCATACGCTCCTCGCCTCTTTCATTTTCTGCTCCGGACGCCAACTTTGTTTCGCAGATCATTTACGTAAACAGATGCCGCGACCTCAGCGCGATACAATGCGGGCACACGGCACTATTAAATCAAGGTGACGCGACCGCTGACCCGGCCGGGGCGGGGCGGGGCGGGGCGGGGCGGGCATGGTGTGCGGGGGCGGGGCGCCACCAACTTGGCACCGACCCCAAAACAGTAAACTCCCTTCGCCGGCACGGCGTGCTTTTTGGTTCCGAGGGGCAACAGCCTGACAGGCAACCAACACACCAGACCGCCCACTCGTTCAGTCATTCCTGGAGCCTCCTGGAGGGTATTTTGCAGGGTTTGAAGGGTGTTTTGCCCGGCGTTTTGCACGGTGTTTCGCACGGTATTTTTGGGCGCGCGGGTCCTGGCGTGTGTTGGTCTGACCGTGAGTGCACGCAGCGACGGCGACGACAGGTGTCAATGTCACTTTGTTGATTCAGCCAAAAGCGTGCGAGCAGGCACGCCGAAGCACGCCGACTGCCGACCCGGCCGCTTTTCCTTGTTCTGCCAGACAAGACTGTCAGACAGCCAGTGTATTGTGAATTTGAATCACCAGGCGCGGTTCCAGGATTTTTCCAGGAGAGAGGAGATTGCCTACTTACAGAGATTTTTGATTTTTTACTACCTTCCAGGCGACTTATACTAGTAGTAATAGAAGAAATGATGGGAGAACGATCAGTCCTTCTGCGTGCTTCGAGCATAACAGGACTCGAATGGAACGTGTGACCCCACCAATGGATTCCTCGTTCGGAGAGCAATCCATTGGTGGGGTCACAAGTTCGGTTCGAGTCCCACTAAGCGACTCTGAAGCTCGAAACGCATCTAGAATTTCGACAACCTCCGCCGGTCTTCTGGCGCACTGTGCACTGCAAAACCGCGAAGCACTTCTGCAGTTCACGCCGTCCGTCACGATAGAGATAGCTTCACACCTAGGCTGCGGTGTAACGCAGTGCAGACGCCTTGATTATAGTGTAGTCGCAGCTCAGCCTATCGCAGCCAATGAAATGCGCGGGAGCCGCCAGCCTGCCTGTCTGTCTGTCTGCCTGTCTGCCTGTCTGTCTGTCTGCCTGTCTGTCTGTCTGTCCGTCTGCCTGTCTGTCTGTCCGTCTGCCTAGGTCGCCCAGCCAGCCTCGGCCAGTGCCTCCGCCCCGCGCCGCACCCCGTGCCCAGCCGCCCAGCCTAGTCGCCCAGTCTCCCAGTCTCCAGCCAGGCGACCGTCACGGCGGCGACCGCCCGGCCGCCCGGCCCATGGGATGGAAGCTTCTGGACCGCGCACCGCGACGCAGCGCTCCGCGCAGCACCGCGCAGCGCAGGCCGGCTGGCCGCGGCGCAGAAAGCCCTGGACGCGGACTCACCGTCGCTCTGTCTCTCTCACACCTTAAAGGGATGCCCTTCAAGTGCGAGAGCGACAGAGCGACGAAAACGACTCTTGGAATCAGTCAGCTGGAGTCTGGAGGCCACCGTCGCGGTCCGAAAACACGTCCCCAGTGCAGTGCATCTCGACTGGTATAGCGTGGCGAAGTGTGGCGTGGCGTGGCGGGGGTCGCAGCGCCACGCGCATGCCTGGCCACAGCGCTCAGCTCACATTCCAATTATCCCCAACACCTGTCCGCCGCGCCGCGCGTCCCCGTCCCCGGCCGCGTTTTAAATCGAGCGCTGCTGCCTCCGTGGCTGCCTGCCTCCGGCCCGTCCGTCCGGATCACTTCGTCGCTCTGTCTCTCTCGCACCCCGACGGCACGCCCCATGAGTGCGACAGAGACAGAGTGGCGACGGGTGAGGCGGACAAAACTCTAGACGCGTTTTGAGCTCCAGAGTCGCTAAATGGGACTTGAACCGAACGTAAGACCCCACCAATGGATTGCTCTCCGAACGAGCAATCCATTGGTGGGGTCACACGTTCGGTTCGAGGCCTGTTCAGCGACTCTGGAGCTCAAAACGCGTCTAGAGTTTTGTCCGCCGGCGCCGGTCCTCTGGCCCACCGTGCCGCGCTCGAGTCCACCCACGGCCGGCCGGCCGGCGGCAGGCGGCCCGTCCCACAGAAAGTTCCAGCGCCAGAAATTACACGCGAGGCCCGCCGAAGAAAACAGTCGTGTTCCCACAGAGAAGTATCTAATTCAGAGCTGCTCGGCTCGGCTCGGCCGCGCCACGCGGAAACGGGCCCAACAGGCCGATTCCGAGAGTCGTTCTCGTCGCTCTGTCTCTCTCGCACTCACGTGGCGTCCCGTGCGGGTGCGAGAGGGACAGCGCGACGAAAACGACTCACAGTGTGCACAGCGCGGTAGAGCCGGGCAGAGCACGGGCCCGGGGCGGCGCTGCTGGCACTGCGAGCATCCCATCCAGAATTAACAGATTCTTCCGAATTCACTGGAGACGCACATTGACCCTCATCGGGGGCTCTTTAACTAAGGCCCTCAGCTGGACAAGTTCTGAAGAACCACGACAAAGTTGTTTTCATTTTCGTGCGGCCCGACGGCGCGGATGTCTGCCGCCGCACAGTAGGCCAGAAGACTGGTGGAGGCGGTCAAAATTTTAGAAGCGTTTTGAGCTCCAGAGTCGCTAATTGGGACTCGAACCGAACAAGTGACCCCACCAGTGGATTCCTCGTTCGGAGAGCAATCCGTTGGTTGGGTCATACGCTCGGTTCGAGTCCTGTTTAGTGACCCTGAAGCTCAAAACTCGTCTAGAATTTTGACCGCCTCCACCGGTCTTCCGGCCCACGGTGCGACGGCGTGGCTGTCTGCCGCGCCGATGCCGACGGCAGAGCGGGGCTGGAGCGGGTTCTAGTTGATGCTGTGGCGTGCTTTATGTACAACAACTCCCGTTTTGTTTTCGTTTTTGAGCGTGCTCCCGCTTCAAAGCGCCTTTTGGGCGCGTTGCGAGGTGGAGCCCTGGAGCCGTGCCGTACGGGCCGCCGCTCCAGTGCCGCTCCAGCGGAATCTACCGCGCCATCTGGGCGTTTCCAGAACTGGACAGGGCGGCCTGGGCCGAGGCCTGGGCCGCCTGCGAGGCCTGGACGAGGCGCGGACAGCAAGGCCCTTGGGGCTGTAGACTCGCTCGCCCTGTCTCTCTCGCACCCCGACGGGGCGGCCCGTGAGTGCGAGAGAGGCAGCGCGACGAACGCCCTGTTCGGCGCGACCAAACAGTGTGGGCCCCGCCCCGTCCGCCCGCCCAGCCGCCGAAAATGGAAGTGAGCCGGTGTTCGAACCGCCGGCCGCGGCGGCAAGGGTCGCTGACACGGCGGACGCCTCGGAGGACGCCGCCATAAGACGAGACGACGGCGAGGACCAGTCGCCGCGCGAGTCGCCGCGTCACGCGAAGGGCTTCGTCGCTCCCTCTCTCTCGCACTCACAAATAAATTATTTTTTTCGCTCTGAACCTTTTATGTTCTTTCAACTTTCATATACCGCAAATATGCGGGCTTTTCCAGGCCTTCGTCCTGCTAGTACCGTACAGCGCGGTACAGCCACTACACCGCACGGTGGGCTGCGGCTGGGACTCGCTCCCACACGCCTTCACAGAGTGCCTCTGCCTGCAGACTGACTCCGAATCAGTCTGCGGACAGGCTCGACTTAAGAGACGGCTCGGGCTAAAGGCCCCCCGAGTTCGAGGCGGCCCCCGCGTGCAAGTCTCTAGGGGAAGTAAAGTAGAGATAATCGACGAATCCACCGCTTGGTCGAGCCGATGGCGAGGCAGGATCTCCGGTTTTAGCCCACGCACCCAGCTCCAGTCTCACATCAGGCTGATTCCGAGGGTCGTTTTCGTCGCTCTGCCTCTCTCGCACCCATACGGCACGTCCCATGAGTGCGAGAGGGGCAGAGCGACGAAAACGACTCTCGGAATCAGTCTGCAGAGTAGCTAATTCATCCATTGGCCACAGGCCATCATTGGCACTGCACGCCCCAAGCCACGCCGCCATGGCAGTGGCGTGGATGACGCGGCGCCGCGCCATGCTAATTCACTGGGCCGCGGCCTGCCGGGCTGCCCTCGCGTCGCTCCGTCTCTCTCGCACTCCCAGCGGCACGCCGCGCACGCCGCGCACGCCCCACGAGTGCGAGAGAGACGGAGCCTGCTGGCCGGCGGGGGTGGCCGCGCGGGGCGGGGGGCACAAGGTCGCACACGTCCCCGTCATTGGCAGTCCGACGACGCGCCGCCCCCCTCCGCCCCCCGCCGCCCCACTCCGCCCCCCGCCAGCCAATCACATCTCGCGCCTCGGAGGCGTCAAAGTCAAAGGCACATAGCCCAAACTACAACCGCACACAGGGGAGGTTGTCAACCCGAGGGAAACGTGTCACGTGTCCAAACCCGGCGCAGGAGTGTACCAGAGTGCATCAGAGTGCGACAGAGACAGAGTGCTCGTCAGGCCGACGCACGCCACTGGTGCAATAAAAAGAGGAAGCTAAGCCTCGCACAGTGGGCCAGACGACCGGGGGAGGCGGCCAAAACTCTAGACGCGTTTTGAGCTCCAGTCGCTAAATGGGACTCGAACCGAACGTGTGACCCCACCAATGGATTGCTCTCCGAACGAGGAGTCCATTGGTGGGGTCACACGCTCGGTTCGAGCCCGGTTTAGCGACTCTGCAGCTCAAAACGCGTCCGGAGTTTTGGCCGCCTCCACCGGTCTTCTGGCACACTGTGCCGCGACGCGCACCGGCCGCCACGCGTTCACACATAGCGCAAGTTTTTACAACCAACAACAACACCAACAACGACAACACTAGGTCCGGTCATCGCGAGCGGCCCCGCGGCCTCGCTTCGGATGAGTTATATTATATGACAAAAGCCGTCCCCCGTCTACCCCGCCCCCAAAAACAACAACAACAACAGGGCCCAACGACAGCGCGCGCAACACGGCGAAAATGGGCCCCGCGACCATAGCGCCACAGTAGACTGATTCCGGGAGTCGTCGCTCTGTCTCTCTCGCACCTATACGGGAAGCCCCACGAGTGCGAGAGAGACAGAGCGACGAAAACGACTCTCGGAATCAGTCTGCGGCGTGCCTAGCGGTGCCAGGCTAATAACCCTCATCTCATCGGAGTCACTGATAAGCGGCGGGCTGTACACTGGTACACTGGTACACTGGTCTACCACACTGTACCGGCCGGCAGGACAAACGCGTTCGCGTTTCGCCTCCAGACGCGGGTGCGCCTAGACGCCGCCGTTCACAGTGCCGCGGCACGTGAGAGGGAGAGAGGGGGGAATGGCGGAAGAGGAACACGCAATCCGACGACAATACGCCGCGCCCCCAAGCGAGCAGCCCGAGCAGCGGACTCATTCCGACTCTCCTCGTCGCGCTGTCTCTCTCGCACCTGTACGGGACGCCGCATGAGTGCGAGAGAGACAGAGAACGACTCTCGGCATCAGTCTGCAGGCCGAACGACGGCAGGCCCCGCGGGGCGCACCACGGGGACCTCAACAATGGGCAAGCAATGCCGGACCGGACCGGCCAGGCCGTCCAGAGATTCAGTCGCTTCGTCGCTCCGTCTCTGTCGCACTGACGGGGCGGTCCGCGGGGGTGCGAGAGAGACGCGTCGCGGGGCGCTAAAGGGGAAGGGACTCGCTGGTCACGCTCCGCTGCGCACGCTGCCGCTGCGCCGGCCTGCTGACGTCACTAAGGCTCCCTGCGGACCAAGGCACCAAGACCGGCCGCAGGGCCGCAGTGCCGTGGCACTCGCAGTGGCGTGGCGTGGCGTGGCGCGCGCAGGGACCGCGTCCAAGGCATCCTCGCGGCCCGCCCGCCCATGGCCCGCCCGCGCCGTCCCGAGTCCTGCAGACCGAGAGTCCTTTTCGTCGCTCTGTCTCTCTCGCACTCGCGGGGCGACCCGTGAAGGTGCGAGAGAGACAGAGCGACGAGAAGACCCTCGGCAGAAAGGCCGGCGAAGTGGCCTGCCCAAGCTGAACTGCCACAAGCCGCCCTGGAAATGGCCTGGCCACGCCAACGCACCGACTGGTCCTGCCTTCGTCGCTGTCTCTCTCGCACTCGTGGGGCGTCGCGGAGGGAGCGACAGAGACAGAGCGACGAAACTCGTCTTCGGGATCGCCGCGCTGCCGCTCCGTTTCTGGGCGCGCTGGCCGCCGTCATGGCCCCATGGCCCGCCCACGCGCCACACGGCTTGTCGCTCTGTCTCTCTCGCACCCTCGCGGCACGCCGGCACGCCCCATGAGTGCGAGAGAGACAGACTAGCAGAGCAGCACGCCAGTGCCGTGGGAGCGACAACCCGGGGCCAGAGTCCTGCAGGTTGGTTCGCGCTGTCTCTCTCGCACTCCTCCGGAACGCCCCAGGAGTGCGAGAGAGACAGAGCACTGTTCGGAAATCGTCTCGCGGGACAACGCGCGGGGCGCGGCGTGCGTGCGGGTTCAAACACCTTCCAGCCGGCTTGTCACTGTCGCACGCAGTCACATCGCAGACTCACGCCGAGAGTCGTTCTCGTCGCTCTGTCTCTCTCGATCTCGTGGGGCGTCCCGGTTAGGTGCGAGAGAGACAACGACTCTCAGTCTGCTGGTGCACCGGTCGGTGCGACTGACCGGAGAGGAGAGCCTTTTGCCTCCAGTGACGCACGTGAGGGGCCGGCGCGCCGACGGCGAGCCGACGGCGAGCCCACCCCACGGAGAAAGGGGCAACGCAGCGTCGCAGCGTCCACAGGCCAAGGCGTCACCACACTGACATTTCCAGGTGTCCCCTGCAGAATGATCCCGAGAGTCTCTCTCGCACTCATGGGGCGGCCCGTGTGGGTGCGAGAGAGACAGAGCGACGAAAACGACTCTCGGCATCAGTCTCCTGGTACCAGCGCACCTCTGGCATACAACCAGCCGCACCCGGCATACTGTACCATTCTGGTACCCCATTTCTGGTACCGGCTCATCCTTGGAGCCTTACTGCATGATAACCCAGTAGACGGACACTTTCCCAGCAATGGTTTGGAGGGCTCTACACGGGGAACGCCTGCTGCGTAGGCAACCGCTCCCCAAGATGCACCGGTGCTGTGCGGTCTGCCTACCTCAGCCTGTGTGCAGGGCTCTGCGTACTTAAGGCCTGGCCGTTGTAGGGCTTCATGCGCACTATAGGCAGCTAGGCAGACCGTGCTAGACCAGACCGGTGCATCGCGGGCAGTTGTTGCCTACCAGCCTGGCATCAGCCACAGGCTACACAACCACAATCACTTTGGAACGTGGTTGGGTACCAATGATCAGTGCTAGGCAGTCTGGAGAAGTGTGACCACCATCAAGACCACCGCAACCATCAAAGCCAATGCCCTCTTCAAGTGCACAATAACTCAGGTCCGACAACATTCCCTCCCCTCATGGGATATGCAACCAGATTTTGTCAGATGATAGCAGTACTCACCAGCATATGATGATTTTGATGATTCCACAAGCTTGAACGTGAAGGGTATGTGCACTTTCATCATCTTCACTTGAGGTATTCTTGGGGCCACCGGATGGACAGTGCTTCCAAACATCATGTCTTCGCCGTGAACACGGAACACCATCATATTCCTGATAAAACATTTCAAGCTATGTCGGCATCCACAGGCAAAGTTGTCCAAGATACAAAGTAAAGTTAAAAATGTGCCAATAGCTAAATAAAATCAGTTAAATCTGCTTTTGTAAGGGATGTGCTGGGACTTGCAACTACTCTATTTTTATGACAGTACTTCATGAGAATATTCTAATTATTTTAGCAGATCAACTGTGATTGGTCTCAGACTAAAGTATAAAGAACGGGCTTTTCCTGGGCACGAAAGGGCCTGAACATCAATTCAGACACCTCAGATGAACGGTAAAGTGGGGCAGCTTTGGCATGAGCCCAGCCATCATAAGGGTGTCCTGTCCCTGATGGGAGCAGGGACTCTAAATTTGCACAGTGGGGTAGGTTAGGGAAAATTTGGGCACTGACAGATGGAGCCTCACTTGCACTGACAGAGATTCGGACGCAGCTCACCTCATTATGAACAAAACCATCCCGCACAGACATACGAGCACGACAAACACTGAGAAAATGTTGGACAGTTCGGCGACCGACACCAACATCGCTGTCATCGCGACCATCATTGTCCTTTCGTGTTTGGATTGGAACAACAACACGTCAAAAATATTGAAAACACATCAAGAAGTCCTCCCGGTTCGCAGAAACGGCGACGCGTTGCCTGACGTTCGAAGGCGAGCCTGACGTTACACTCCGTTACACAGCCATGGCGTTTTCAAAGCCATCGCGGAGCAGACTGGCGAATGTGAAAGTGTTAGCGACAAAATAAAGCAGAAGGTTTAGTGGGGAGAGACGCCATCTTTGATACAGAGACCGCAAGCGCCACCTGGTGGGGAAGACTGGAACTAATTTCAACGGCATCCAACATGTGGATCAAAATTTCCATTGTAAAACACAATTTCACTCAACATAACTCATGTACCATACGTAATATTTATTTCCATCATTTTAAAAGTATTTTACTATCAAATTAGCGGATAAAAAGATCACTTTAAAAATAAAACTTCGATGACGTCGTAGTAATAAAAGTTGGTGCTACTGTTCGTAGTTTGTCTTCTGCTACCAGACAGTATTTTGTTGATGTTGTCGTTGGTAACCAATTGATGAAATTTTGTTTATTAGCAACATTTTTGACGTGCTTTGCACTGATAGCTCCTCTCGGACCCGTCATGGCATCACCCAAACTTTTAAGTCTTGAATTTGAGGTTTTCGGCAGAGTGCAAGGTTTGTTATTCGAGATCAAGCTGTTTCTTTTCAATGGGATAGGTTATGGAAATTTCTAGTGCACTAAATACACTTCACTAATTTCTTATTTAATTTTGTTGTTTCAGGCGTTTTCTTTAGAAAAGTGAGTATAAGCAAAGTAGCTTCTATCAGCCTGGCACTAGTTTCATGAATAATCAATTTGAAAAATATTTGTATTTATTCATTGTAATCGGTGAAGTAATCATTGCAATGCCTCAATTCTTGTGTTGCAGTACACGCAAAAGCAAGGCAAAGAACTTGGTCTTCGAGGGTGGTGTATGAACACGCCACAAGGTAGCGTCCTCGGTCAGCTTGAAGGAGAAGCGTCCCAAGTGGAAAAGATGTAAGTTAGCAGCGAAATTTTAGTTCTGTAATTCATTATAAATATTCTTTTAAACAATGGGGCCTTTTATTAACAGGAAAGTATGGTTGCAACGTACTGGAAGCCCAGAATCAAAGATTGACAAAGCGGAGTTTAGAAATGTTAAGGAAATTGATTCATACACATTTACCTCATTTGATATACGGGGCTAATGTGTGTAGTCAACCTGTACTATGATTCAAATGTGATATAGATTTAAATTTAATCAGAAAGTTTGTTGTACTTTTTTTCACCCCTTACTCCAAAAAGAAATACCAAAAAAATATGAACCATTACATAGTGTGGGCAGATAATCTAAAATTATTGCAGAAGTGGCAATCACTAGTACCAATATGCTAGTATTGTTGACCAATTTTGACTCAAGGTACCTTACTGCATGAACCTTGTCTTTCTTTCAGGAAAAATTGGCTCAGGAAAACTGGAAGTCCTAAATCAAGAATTGACAAAGTGGATTTCAGAGGAGAGAAAACAGTACCAGAGTACTCATTTGTTGACTTTTCTGTCCGCCGTTGAAGATAAGGCACGCATAATTGAACCTTTTTAAATCATTAACTTATGAGTTGCTGAAATGCCCACTTAAATAAGACTGAGATAATGACTGAAAAGAGTGACACTGACTTTCTACATTTAAAATTCCAAAACTGGAATGGCTTGCCATCCATTGTGATAGTGATACAAATTTGCTGTCCTGTCAAGTTTTATGCAAACAATCAATAAAATAAGCAAAACAGTCAATGTGAAAAACGTTACTCTGGCTTCCGCCAACACATAAAAGATAAATCCCTTTATTGCCACGCGTGCTTCGCAATTAAATATACCAAGATCACCCGGAGGGTAGGCAACCCAACGTGCTCGGCGCCCGCCGGCAGGCAACCCAACGTACACGCTATGGGTGCGCGCTCGTGGTTTACTGGTTCACTCTTGACGCACTCCGCACACGAACGGCCCCGGTCCGATTCCGGAGGGTCGTCTCGTCGCTCTGTCTCTCTCGCACCCCTGGGGAACGGGAGGCTGCATGAGTGCGACAGAGACAGAGCGACGGGACGACTCTTCGGAGTCGGTCTGCTTCCGCGGCGCACAGGTGTGCCGGTTAGGGCGTCCCTGCACGCCGTTTCCGAACGGCCGTCGCTGTCTCTCTCGCACTCACGGGGCGTCCCGTAGGGGTGCGAGAGAGACAGCGCAGGGCGACGGCACGCGGCCTAGGCTAGGCCCAAGTGGCAGCCACGCGCGGCGCGGCTCGGCGCGGTCGAATGTCGAATCGGATCGAATGGAACTGGTCGGATACTAATTACACGCAGACACATGTACACATGTGGCTGCGGCAGATGCACGTCCACGGCCCCACGGCGGAGGCGTGGCGCGGCGGCCGCCGATACTCCGCACTCCCCGCACTCGAGTGCTCGTCGCTGGTGGAGGCAGCCGCGACCGCCGCGACGGACATGGACAAGACCCCCAGCAGCGCGGACGAGGAGGCGGCGCTCACCGATCAGGTCAGTGAGCAGACTGATTCCGAGAGTCCTTTTCGTCGCCCTGTCTCTCGCGCACTCGCGGGGCGTCCCGTTTGGGTGCGAGAGAGACAGAGCGACGAAAACGACTCTTGGAGACAGTTTGCTGTCAGATCGAGTGCGGACAGCGGCGGGCTAATTCAGCAAATCTGTCAGCGATAGCTGGCCGCAGCCCGACTGAAGCCGTCCCTCGCGTAGCAGTGTGGCAGTACAGGACAGCAAAGAGGCGGCCAGCCGTCGCTGACTGATTCGCTAGATCATCCCGCGGGCTGCTTGGGGGTGTCTATCCTGCGTGGTGTGACGACACGACAGGAGAGAGGACATGATTTCGAACGAACAGTGCTTCCGCTCCTCAATCTCTCCTCACACTAAAGGGGCGTCCCGTGGGGACGCGAGAGAGATGCAGAGCGACGAAGCACAGTTTTCTCTCTCTCTCGCACTCATGGGGCGTCGCTTAGGGCCTGTAGGGGTGCGAGAGAGACAGCGACGAAACGATCCTTCGGCTTGCTGGACGGCCGGTGGACGGTGTCCGCACGCCTGCGACTCCTTGGCTTAGGCAGCTCACATCACTTCCGCGGCTGGTGGGATGCCTGCCTGCGGGCTGATTGCGAGCACTGCTTGTCTCTCTCCCACCCTTGCGGCACGCCCCGTGAGTGCGAGAGAGACAGAGCGACGAAAAGGACTCTCGGAATCAGTCTGCTGCACCGCGGGCCCGCGGTGCGCGAAGGGGGCAAGAGGGAAGGCCGGGGAGGGGGGACACGCTGGACACCACAAAGGATTTGCGGGGGAGGGGTACAGGTGCAGCGTAAAACACCGGCTGAAGGTCGCGAGCTCGGTCGCGAGCGGCAAGGCCGCGGTGCCGCGGTGTGGCGGCAAAGGCTGCGGCGAGCTGGCCAAAGCGCTGCGCTCCTCGCGGAGTCCTGGTGGAGTCCTGGCGGAGTCCGCGGAGCAGTAGAGGGGATCGGATTGAGGAGCAGGGAGCAGACAACGGGGCACACTGTGGGCCAGCAGTGCTCCAGCGGCGGCCCAACTGGCAGGCCCACCGCGACGTCGCGGCGAGCGTGTCCACGACACTGCCGCGTAGAGATCGAAATCCAACTTGGAACGCGCCGTGCGAACCGACAGCCGATTCCGGCATGACGCGTCGACAACGACAACGACGAGAAACTCGGTGATTCCTCCTCGCGTCCTGCCGCCATGGTGAGGACAGCGCTCCGTCTCTCTCGCACCCTCACGGGCCGCCCCGTGAGTGCGACGGAGACAGAGCGACCAAACGCCCTCCTCCTTTTTCCACGTTTCGCTTTCATTGGCAAGGAGACGACGCGCGTGGAGGAGATGGCGATGCCGGAGGAGACAGGCCGAAAGGTCAATAGACCAGTCCAGTCCAGCTGCTGGAGGCTGGAGCGGCCTTCCAGCACACTGATTGATACCGACACTCCTTTTCGTCGCTCCGTCTCTCTCGCACCTGTACGGGACACCCCAGGAGTGTGACAGAGACAGAGCGACGAGAACGACTCTCGGAATCAGTCCGCTGCTCGTCGCGTCGCCACGGTAACCCGGACCCGCAAACGGATCTTCAGCTCCAAATGTATACAATCAAGTTGTAGAGGTCGACCACGGCAGTGTAGTGCCTGGCCGGCCTGGCCGGCGAGGTTCGCGTGCCGCCAGTGTGCCGCGCGTCCTGACTGTCATTGTCGGTGACTTTGGTTGGTCCTTCCCCGTCCCCGTCCAGTGGCGGCCGGCCAATCCGAGCATGCGCGCCGCTTGGGCTGGCGTAGCGTCGCGTAGTTGACTTCCCGTATTTCGGCCGTTTGTTGTACGTAGTGTGACTGCAGAGGTCGCGCGGCTAGAGAGGGTCCCTAGCGCGTACCGTTCCGTAAACACGCGACTCGCACTCGACGCGGCGCCGCCTGCGGCCCGATTCCGAAGAGTGGTTTTCGCCGCTCTGTCTCTGTCGCACTCACGGCGCGTTCCGGCCGAGTGCGAGAGAGACAGAGCGACGAAAACGACTGTTCGGCATCGCCCCCGGCTGGCGCGGTGCCATCCCACCAACCTGTCCTACACCGCGGGCAGCATTCGCCGCTTCGACTTCACAAGGGCCTGTCTCTAATAGGAATGGGGAGGGGGAGGGAGAAGGGGAGGGAGTGACTCGACCACGCCGCCGTGCACGCCGGCGGCCGGCGCGTTGAGCGCGTTGAGCGGCCCGGTGGCGGGGCGGGGCGGGGACGGCACCGCGCACCGCACCGCGCCACACGCGCCCCATCAGTTAGTAGAGGCCGAGTCCGAGCATCGGCTGCCCGCGGCCCGCCACGCCCCGCCAAGCCCGCCGAACCGCCGCCGCCATGTGGCGGTGACCACCGCGACGACGGCGACCGCGGTGACAGCACGCCCCGGCCGATAGCAGCGATGCCCGCCGTGCCCGCCGTCGCGGTCCTGTAGCGCAGCCTGTAGTGCAGCCGGCACCACAGCCTGCAGTGCAGCGTCCCGCCCAGAGGCCATGGCCACCTCCAGGTCCACGTCGTGGGAGGGCCGCGGCTGGGACGGCCTCCCGATGCCCGCCAACGGCAACGTGCTCAATAACACCGTGAGTGTTCCGCCCCCGAACCGGCCCCGTCATGCCGTGCGACATCCATAGCCCACAGTGGGCCAGAAGACCGGCGCCGGCGGCCAAAACGCCAGAGTCGCTGAGCAGGACTCGAACCGAACGTGTGACCCCACCAATGGATTCCTCGTTCGGAGAGCAATCCATTGGTGGGGTCACGCGTTCGGTTCGATTCCCACTCAGCAACTCTGCAGCTCAACACGCGTCCGGCATTTCGACCGCCTCCACCGGCCTTCTGGCCCACTCCCACTGTGCTTGTACCAGCCGGCCGCGCCGGCCGTTCGAAATCTCGCGCCGCCTCCCTCCGCGTCGTCAACGTCCACCGCGTCACCGAAGTGGCGGCGCAGCGTGCAGCACGGATGTCTCGGGTCAGCGGGCGCGTTCGGCACTCCGCGTTCTGCGCCGGCTTTCGCGATAAGTGTTATCGGCCACGGTTTGTGGGCATCACGGACCGGCTCTTTATTGTGGCGCGTCCGAGGCGACGACCGTCGTCTTCGACCCAGAGTCGTTTCCGTGGCTCTGTCTCTCTCGCACCGACACGGGACGCTCCACGAGTGCGAGAGAGACAGAGCGACGACTCTCGGAATCAGTCTGCTGCCGGGAAGCTGCCGGTGCAGCGCGCTCCGTGACGCTGAGAGCCCTGCAATCCTCGAAGCGGCATCGCGAATGAGCTGTTTTCTGTTTGCATCACTGTTGGGGTTGTCCCTGTCGCGCGTGTTTGCGTCGCGGAGTTCCGCGAAGCTGCACTCCTCAATCCTACGACCTGACGGCTGCCGCGCTGCCGCCTCCGAGACAGCCGATTGTTGTCCGAGCCTCTGTGATGCTGATGCACTGATAAGCGCGGCTGCGTCCGAACCGAGTCCGAACGACCCACTGGGTCATCGGACGCGAGGGGCGCGGGAGCGGCATCCATGACGGCGTCCATGACGGGGCCGAGGTGCGTGCTGCCGAGCGATTCGCGCCGTCTCTCTCGCACTCATGGCGCGTCCCGCAGAGGCGCGAGAGAGACAGAGCGACGAACCGCGGTTCGGAAAATGGGTCTCGGCGGCGTGCCTCTAGACGGAGTCATGAGTGATCAGTGGCAGGCCGACGGCGCTGACGGCGAGGGAGCGGCGACCGCGCTGGCGCCCAGTCCCGGACCCGAGTCCCGTTCGCGGAAGTAAGCCGGTCGCGTCTCGCGTCCAGCAGACTGATTCCGAGAGTCGTTTTCGTCGCTCTGTCTCTCTCGCACTCATCGGGCGTCCCTTATAGGTGCAAGAGAGACAGAGCGACGAAAACGACTCTCGGAATCAGTCTGCAGTGTCGTCGCCGAGGTCGCTTAGCGCGCGGGCATCGCACGGGGACGCCTCGGACCGGAGTCGCTTTCACGCGCCAACACCGTCGCGTTACCGCCACGCCTTCTTGCACCGTGGCGCCAACCCGGCAGGCTCATTCCGTCGCCCTGTCTCTCTCGCACTCACGGGGCGTCCCGCAAGGGTGCGAGAGAGACAGAGCGACGAGCAGCGCTCGGAATCAGCCTGCGTCGCCCGCCCGCTAATTATGATTACTGAATGCGGTGGAGCGCCGGCGGCGTGGGCGCCACACTCGGTGCGAGCGCCGCAGACTGATTCCGAGAGCCGTTTTCGTCGCTCTGTCTCTCTCGCACCCTTACGAGGCGCCCCATGAGTGCGAGAGAGACAGAGCGATGAATACGACTTGTCTGCCAGAGCCTGCGATCGGGTGGGTAAGGCGGCCGCTGGCTACCCGGCCGGCCGCGCCTGAGTTGACTTGCCTACCCGGCCGCCGGCAGCGCAGACCCAGACCCAGACCCACCCGCTGTTGAGGTGGCCGGGTAACGCGCTACCCGCCACGGGTGCCTAGACCCAGCGTGCCGACGACGGCTCGACCCGAGCCAACGCGGCCGGCTGCCGTCGCCGGCGAGGCCGGTGGCAGTCAGCGAGCCGCCAGTCGACACAGCTGTCTCTCTCTCACTCGTTGGCTGCTTATGGGAGTGAGAGAGCAAGATGCCACTCGCCTGACGCCTGCCAGTCGCTTGGCGCGGCTGCGGCTAGGTTTGTCTCGCCGTCGGCGCTGTGGCTCGTCGAGCGGGCGCTGGTCGCCGCCGCTGGCCGCTACGAGTCTGTGTCAGTCTAGGTCCGGCCGGCCAGCGCCGACTGAACCTGTGCTGGCACCGGGTAAGAGCGCTCACCCGGCCGAGGACGGTGGGTGAGAACCCGGCAGCTTACCCACCCGATCGCAGGCTCTGTTGTCTGCTGGCGGATCGGGAGGGGTGGTGCAAGCCCGGCAGCATGCCGGCAGCGCTGCAACAGGCAAGGCAGCCGCGCGTTTCGACGTCGAGGCACAGTAGCCTGGTTTGGCACTGCGCTTTCGTCGCTCTGTCTCTCTCGCACTCATGGGGCGTGCACTGTAGGTGTGTGCGTGAGAGTGCGAAAGAGCGAGAAAACGCTGTGCGGAGTAGACGGGACGCACAGTGGGCCAGAAGACCGGTGGAGGCGACCAAAACTCTAGACGTGTTTTGAGCTCCAGAGTCGCTAAATGGGACTCGAACCGAGCGTGTGACCCCACCAATGGATTCCTCGTTCGGAGAGCAATCCATTGGTGGGGTCACACGTTCGGTTCGAGGCCTATTTGGCGACTCTGGAGCTCAAAACGCGTTGGTAGTTTTGGCCGCCTCCACTGGACTTCTGGCCCACTGTGGGACGCCTGGGTTTCTGCGATAGGCAACCCGCCGCGCCGCCGCTCGCTGCGGGTCTGCCTGCTGCCCGGGCGCTTCGGCGCCTCGGCGCTCCAGGCGGAGCCGCGCCTCCAGCCGATTCGACGCTCTGTCTCTCTCGCACTAATGGGGCACTCCATAAGGGTGCGAGAGAGACAGAGCGAAGAACCGCTCTTCTGAACCGCTCGACTGCAACCTGCTCACGGGAGTGGTCCTGGTTCTGCCGGAGCGGGCCTGGATGCCAGCAAGCTGAGTCCGAAACGGAGGTTCGTCGCTCTGTCTCTCTCGCACGCACGGCGCGCGCCGTTCGGGCGCGAGGGAGACAGAGGAGCGGTTCGGAGTGAGCCAGGCAGGCCGCTTGGCGTGGGGCCGTGGGGCAACGGGTTGCGCAACCTTTACGTTAGCTCGATGGAGCACGGCGGGCAAGGTGCCTCGCACAGTGTGCCGGCAGGGCAGGCAGTACAGCCCGGTCCAGGAGCCGCGCTGGGAGGCTGGGACTCTGGGACGCGATCCCGATGGACCCGCGTGGCCCGCTGAGCTTGTGTTGCGCCAGGCCTGGCCTCTAGGCCTGGACACCCCAGCTGGAGGGGTTACGATTGCACGCTCGGTGGGTGCCCCTTGGATCGCCTGGATCAAAACGCGCGCGAAAACGTCACTTTGGGACTTGCCAAGCAGTGAAAGTGGGTCGTGTGGACACGGCCAATGTACCCGAACGCTCGCACGTGCGGTGCGTCGTCGGTGGGGCGCACAGTGGGCCAGAAGGCCGGTGGAGGCGGCCAAAACTCTAGACGCGTTTTGAGCTCCAGAGTCGCTAAATGGAACTCGAACCGAACGTGTGACCCCACCAATGGCTTCCTCGTTCGGAGAGCAATCCATTGCGTGAGTGCGAGAGAGGCAGAGAGACGGTAGATAGCCCCACTAACCCTTGGACACCTGTTGCAGATGGACAACGCAGCCTTTGAGCGCGACGCCAACGGGGCAAGCCAAGCGAGCCAGTTCGGCGCGGCCACCACCGTGGAGATGGGCGAGTTCGGCGCCGTGCCGCTGCCGGCGGTCCCCGGCAGCCGGACGTCGCCGTCGTACGCGGCGCGCGCGGCCTCGGGGGCGCCGCTGTGCAAGCCGGACCTGTGCCGCGCCATGGGCGCCATGGCGCCGGGCCTGGCCAAGTCCCCCGGCCTGCGGCCCAACCCCTGGCACCGCAACAAGACCATCCTCCTGGTGGCCACCATCGCGGGGCTCGTCATCTGGGCCGTGGCCTACTTCGCGCTGCAGAAGACCGGCATCTTATAGCGCCCCGACTCCCGCACTGCGCGCGGCACTCCACTGTTATGTGTGTTTCAGTGCGTCCATATACTCTAACCACCGCCCCCGGACTGTGTCCTTGTTGTGAGAGTTTCTGTCACGACGGAAGAACAGATTCTGTGATTTTTGTAAGAGGCTTGTGACAATACTATTTCTTCCTTTTTATGTACACAATCGGGTTTTCCTCTGAATAATGGCCCTCAACTTGTTAAGTGCCATTAAGAGCTTGTCGCTCAAATGTGTCTGTGTATTATTTAGTGTATTGAGTGCGCAGAAAGTCCTTCTATTTCCTTCTCTTTTTTTGCCACCACTGCACGCTGCGTGCACACTGCGTGTCCTTCGAGGAACGTGATGGGTGTCAATTTGACTTTGACCGTTGTCGACCATGCATCGTCTGCGCGATCGTCTGCCTGGACGCTTTCCAAGTTCCAAAATGTGATATGTGATGACTGATTGAATAAACTTATGATACAACCGTGACTATTTTCTCAATTTTATTTCCTACGAATCACTACTTAGATTTGTCTCTTCACGACTTCCTCCAAAGACCGTTCACCGAAGTCGTTTGAAAATGGCGCCCTCCCGTCCAAAGCCATATGGATCTCTTCCCGTTTCTTGTGGGTCGAGGGGGCCGTGACAGACAAGTCACAACACGCGAGGGAAACTGTTCAAAATGGAGTGTTAGGAACACGTTCAAAGTTGTGTAGATTTTCAGTGTTATTGAATGAAAGGTTTCTGCTTCGGTCGCTCCCAGTTGCGTACTTACTTCAGCCGCGTAAGGATTGTGAAGGTTGTGTGAGGCGTCTCGAGAGTTATTTTGAAAGTGACGCATAAAGGCAGTGGGGCCGTTGGAAGTTCGTTACTTTCGAATCAGTTCATTGTTCCTTCAAAATGTAAGTACTGTACTGCCTTGATTTTGTTACGCACTGAACAAATATGGCATGATTTTGAATGTGGTTCCCCATGTTTCGCCGTAACCAAATGGCGAATCTTCATCTGAGAGGCCTGTTTCTGAATTCATTGAGAGAGCAGCTTCTCTGTTACAGCAATGTTGTTTTCTGTGTCAAGTTCTCCAATCAGATTTATTAATTAGTGTCGATTTTAATTCTCTAGATTGTTGACACACAACCAAACACTATGGAAAGATTTACATCAGTGCCTGGGTCGCCTATGACTGACACACCAATATGTGACAGTGACGAAGAAGTGTTTTTTGGACCTGTGACTACTAAGGAACTTAACAAAGCCTCCCAATTAAAACGGCGAACGCAGTTTTATTTCCCAACATTTAACTGGAAACCAAGGTAAAATTTATCCTTTTTTTTGATGAGCGAAGACTTTCTGCTGTTCTCTAGCATTGTTTTATTTTTCTGTATCGTAGCACTCCCCTTAACAATGCAGCCAATTCAATTGATGATAAAGGTATTCTTTTCTTATTTAGATGAATACTGTTACTAGTTTTTTGCTCTGTATTAATCTCATTTATGCAATTACAGAGAGTGGTACTAAAACTACATCATCAGATACAACAGATCGGGCCAATTTGTCACTTTCTGCTGATTCTTTGGAGACTGAAAGTTTTGTCACAATTTCTGACAGGCCAGAAGATAGTTCGAAAGGAGAATTTTGCTCAGCACTTTCTGGAAATACGTCAAACTCTCAACCTTCTCTGAATGAAGCCAACTTTTATTCGAAGTTTTCTGAGGACAGTTTAGAGTCTGACAAGCCTGTTGGCCTTGACAATACTGCACCAGAAAGCATACCTAGGATGAACTCTCACACCCCTCGGAAAGCATCCTCCTTTTTTTCCAACATGTCTGAAGACAGTCTTGAAAATACGGAGCATGCAATGAATGTTGCTCGACTTCATTCTGGACTCTCAGGAAATACCTGGAATAATTCTGAAGATCTATCACAAGAAGCACAAACATCTAATGAAAATATAGAGAGTAAGAATGTCTCTAATTTGAATGAGACTCAATCGGGGTCAGAGAGTGGCTTTAATAATGACTCGCTGCTGAGTACACCCAAGGTTGGTGCCAATGGCCAACTGCTGAAACCAGGTTGCATTGAGTCTAAGTCAAATAAAGCGCTTACTTCCACATACGAAGTTTTGCCAGAGATTGAGGATAATGAGACTTACACAATTGATGATGACTCGTGCGAAGTTATCGAGCCAGCTGCTTCTACCAATATTAATTTATCGGATGAAGTGCCTGTGGACAAAGATGGAGGCTTCCTCTCAATTTTGTCTGAAGCTGCCTTGTATCATGCTTCACAGCTTAAAGAAAATGAAAATGTGCCCTTTCATGGTGCGGAAGATTCTACCTCTACAACACAGTCCCTTGAAGATCGCTTTAAAATGTTTGGCATTGGTGCTAACGATCTTGAGGATCAGCAGCTTTCAAATTCTATCATGTATACGACTGGAAGGGAGAGCAATGTCCTCTCTTCTGAAACTGAATCTAATACTTACTACACTGGCTTAAATAGTGGTCCTGGTAGCTCCTTCAGTTCTGAGGAGCATTATAATAAACAATCTGTGGAAAATCTAGGGAACTGTGGTGCTTCATACTCTCAGTATGAGGAAGAGTCCACAGAATGTAGAGAAAGCAGTGTGGTAAATGTGACGAGTGGGAGTGAAAGTACATCAAGCAAGATGCAATATTCAAATGTACTCAACCAGCCCATTTCTAACGGTACTTTAGGGAGTGCTGGTAGTACTTTTGAAAGTTCCAATCATGAGAACTCCTCATCCAATGAAGTTCATCCTTGTAGTGAGAATGAGGGTGAGGCAATGGAACATACAGATAGTTATGATAATGAAAGCTCTGAGATATCTGGTGTGTGCAGGTTGAATTCAGTTTCTGAAAACCAGAGTAACTCTTCAATTCAGTCTTGTCATGATGAGGATGTGTTGACTAATGACTCTGACGTCTCATCTTATGCGGGAGAGTTGAATGACACTCTTGAGGAGTATGAAATGATGATGCGTTACGGTGTGGAATATATCCTTGGCCGTAGAGGCAACAAGAAAGGTAAAAATGCTGAAAAGGATGAGGAAAATCCCACAGTGTCTCCATCTCCTCTTGAACAGAATGTGTCTCCTTTGCATAAGGCTCCCTTGATGCCAAAGACTGTGAGTTCACCCCATACTCATCAACAGAACTCAAGTGCGAGTTCATCTGAGTACCATGACGCAGTGGATGTGTCTCCAAGGCTGAAACAGACAAGTTCTTGCAGAACAAATGACCATAAGGGTATCTCTCCTTTGCACAAGCAGCTTTTCAAACATACACCCCAGAAAAATGTCAAGAACATGCAGGGTGTCTCTACCAAGGGAAGCTCTAACAAGCTCCCATCAAAGCTCCCTCGTGTAGCCTCTATGACCCCTACAAAACTGGTTCCCATGACATCTCCTCAGACCCCCAAGCAATTTGTTCGTCCTATGACATCGTCTTCAGAAAGTAAGATCACTTCCAAATATCAGAGGCCAGTAACACCTAGTTCAGAACCTAAGATTGGTTTCTTCAAAAAGCCAGTGGCCCCAGTTGCAGGTGGAAGTCGCATACCCAAAAACTTTACCTCAAAACCTAATAACAAGGTGTGAATGTGGATCAGAAAATCGCGTTTTTGACAGGTGATGGTGTTAGTGGTCTTAATGTCTTCTCCGCATTTCAGGTATTGGAGAATATTCAGAGTCCTGTCGGTGCTTACATTCACAACAGCCCCTCACCGGTACTTGTTACAAACATTAAAGGCAAGTGCTCAGACCGATCTGGGTTTGAAAAAGAAATGCATGCCCGTGCATTATGGCGGGCTGGTGAGGTGAAATCATCAATTCCAAAACCAACAAGTTCTCAGGTATGTTCACTGTGCATAAAAAAACTCTTAGAACTTACAAAATAAAATGCATCCTGTCTTTTTTCTGCTGTGTACTATTTGTAGGTATCAAACATGGAAAACATAAATCCCAACATTGGCTGTGGTCTTCCACCAGTCAAATATACGAAGGCACCATGCGTCAAATTGGTTCGTGTTTCTTTGTCCTTGTAATTTAACATTTTAGGCTACAATCGCGGGACTCGAAAAATTTGTCTTGAACTGAACATATTTACAGGATGAGGCAACAAAGCTCCCAGTTCCCAAGGGTGGAGAAAAAATTAGTAAACTTATGGATGCCCCTGCTCCACAAGTTATTAAACATGAGGGTGAGCTCTCTGTATTCATGCTGTTTTCTGCTCCATTTCATTCTATAAACAATCACAAAATATCTAATGAAACCAATGGTTATTAACAGGTCGTGTTCGCGTGAACTGTGGAAGTCCCCAGCTGGCAGCCAGAATGCATTCTATGGCAGATACATTTGATGATAGTTTGATTGATGTGCATTCAGTGTCTGGTGACATATCTGTCTGTGTGAGCCAAGATGCTTGCCGTACAAATACTTTAGGGCATCATTAATTAATTTTTGCCATCAATTCCATATGTACATAAAAAATATATTCTTGACATGTGTCACAGATTTCACTAACAATCAACCATTGCTAGATTGCCTTGATTTATGTAAAAAGCTAGAGATACATATTCCTGCCAGCATAATGGTTAAATCAGGACTACATATCTTGTAGGCCTCCTTTAGTCTAATATCTTTAATCCCACTTCATGGTATTTCAGGTCTATCTGTCAACTACTAGTGTAGTGTATTTCATTATATTGGCAGTTTTCTGTCAGCCTTCTGTTGTCTATGCAAGTGAGTTCCTTTGCTTATAATCAATATGATGTGTGTACAAAGTTTTAATAATTTGAATGTAACTTGCAAAGCTTGTGAATGTTTATTTTACACAGTACCTTGTGACCAACAATACATATATTTCAAGTTTCATAGAACAGAATCATGTACTCCATGCCAAGGAGGCCAAGGAGTAAATGTACTGGTAGAATGTATAAAATCAAATTGAGACATGACTTTCATAAACTTCTCTCACGAACATGTCAATGCATTTATCTAATAAAATATATAGTGAACACTAGATGCAAAGCCTCATTATCAATTTTCTCTGGACGTTACAATTCTTAAATAGAAATGGGGGAGGGTCAGCTTGAGTAAGAGCTAATGCATCTAGCTGAAATACAGTCACAGAAAATTTTCAATATCAATACGTGCAGCATGACACCAGTCTTTTGGCTTCTTATTAAATGAGAAAACAACTTACACAGCCAATCAAACAAAGTTTCCATCCCCTTTTTGTAGCTTTGAGGCAACCTTTATAGATACGTCCTAAACTACAATAAAGTTTAAGATACCAAACATAAAGGATTAGAGTCACAAATGTGAATCAAGTAGTCGAGCAAATACATGAACCTAATATAAGTACTCAAACTTTTAACATTGGCTTTGCTTTTGAAAATAACGACCAAACATGGATAGAATAAATTTTAATCAAAGAATTAACAATGGAGCATTGGATCACTAACAGTAAAGTGGTCTAATAAAGAAACTACTAAACATCAACAGTCTCTAAAGTGATTCAAAAACAAACTATAAACAATAAATCTAACAATCAGTGGGTAAATCTCTGAAGAGAAAGACAACTGAGAATTAAAAGCAAACTTTAAATGTCTTATACATGAGGCTTTTTTAAATGATAAAATTACTAGGCCAGAATTAGTGTCAAGGTAGCAAATAAAATCATATTCCTTTTCAATCAAGTCCAACATCCCACCATGAAAATACACCTCAAGACCACAGCAAAGCAAAAGCTGATAGTCCTTTGGCATTCAAACCACTAACAGTGCAAAATATAAAGCTCCAAAACCCAGCTTCATATGTAAATTACCATGAATATACCAAAAAAAAAAAAGAATGTGATTCTCAAAAATTGATTACAAGTTTTAAAAACTTACAGAAAAAGAAAAAAAACCTTCTTTCAAACATTTTCAATGCACAAGATTCACACTCATTGTGAGCAGCTTATCATGAACACATTATTGTCAACTTTCCATACAGTAATAAAACTTAAATGAAAAAATGGTAAAATGAAATACCGTTGAGAAATACAACACAAGCACAAGTACATCAAACAGAAGCAGCTTCATGTGAAGCACAAAAACTAATTGTATGTATGTGGACGTATACCCGCACTTCATAAACAAGTAAGAAAAAGTCCCAGTCACTATTTAATAAAGCAATTCAATTGACATTGTCTAGTTAAAGCTTACGTAAACCATGGGCACTGGACATGAGAAATGATTGGAAAATATTCTCAATACAGATGTGGGCAAATAACATTTAACACAGAAAGAGAGGCAAGTTGTGCACATAGTATCTGGTTGAGATAAAAACACAGCCATCTAAACCTGGTAAGTACCACACTTCAGACTTACCTGTAATTTGACGAATAAACAATTTTTATCTATTACTGTGCTGGTAGTACTATCATGGTACTGCTAAATATCAATTGATAAATATTTATATAGCTATTCATCTTAAACAGGAAATATCAACAAGAATAATTTGTCTAAATATACCAGCTCACTGATTAGCGAGGAAAAGTGTACTATATGTACAGTTCTAGAAAATATATGCTACAGCATTTCTTGCAATCCTAACAAACATAAAACAATGAAAAGAAAGGAAAACAAACACTTGTTCAATTAAAAATATTGGTGGTTAATCACAGACAACTGGTCAATAAAATACAGCTGGTAATATGCCAGTAAATACTTTACTGAAATGATTGCACTAAATAGGTCACACTTTTCTTGCTGAGGATAGATAGAATAAGCAAGATCTTGAGAACAAACTGTCTGTTTCAAGAACAACAGAAAAAATATAAAACTGGAAATTTGTGTAACATAAAAGTCATAAGATTATAAGAAAGTGATAAGGTCTCTACTTTGATGGACTTTGTGGATAGGAGGGAATTAACTCGTTCCGTACTTTCCAGATTCAAACACACCCTTTCTGAAGAATGGAGAAAAATCTATCAAAACTGGACGGGTAAGATTATCCCTAGCCTGATGGAGAGGGCAACTTGCTACAGTGGAGCACACTCGAATGAGTGCCCGTAGATAAACCTCAAGTTGAGCTCGTCTCTTGCCAGCCACCACTTCAGAGCGCTTTGAAAACAAGCGACGTGGAGGAAATTCCAATGATGAAACCTTATACAAATGCACAAAATATTCTTGAATTAGTTGCTTGAAGGCTTAATAGTAGCCCCAAGACTACTTGAAGGCTTAATAGTGACCCCAAGATAATGCAACTTTTTACATAAATACCGGTACTCACCACAGATCCATACTTTTCACGCATTTGCAGGTGAAGTTCACGGAACCTCCTATAACGGCGCAACAGTGTCCAACGTTCGCCACCAGCATTAACACGCACTTCATACTCATAGTGAGTAGATGAGCCAGCTCCTCGTATTACGTAACTCGGAATGTGAATGAGTTCTCCATCATCTGTAAGCATTCAAGTAGAAAATCAAAATTAACATTGGAAGATTTCAGTGTACATCCCTTGCTAAAACAAGAAAGACTCTCACCACAAGAATGTAAAGATGTTCTGGAGCGTGCTAAGCTGACACTGCTGAAGTTATCATCTTGGCTCTGAAACAAGATGAGTTTGTTTGGATTATTTATCTGTGACTAACAACCTGCACAGAAAGCCTGGTAAACTTCACCAAAAAAAAAAAAAAAAAAAGCTCACATTTAGGGTGGCAGGATTTAAAGGTGATAGGGTGGCTTCCCTGAAAAGGGAGGAGAGATGTATAACGTCAATTTACAATCAATCAATCAAAATCAAATACACAAAAGAAAGTTAAGAGACTATAGGTTTTACTTTACCTGAGACCAGAATGGTCAAGAGATTCACGATGCCCATTAGTATAGCTTGGCTCAGACATTCTAAAATTAAATAAGGTAAATATTCAAAGTCAGCTGAAATAATTTTTAAATGACTCCTCAATAATTCTATTTGATGGTAAAACTCACATATCATCAGCAGATGTGGACATATCATCAGAGTCTTCGATGGAACCAAGAGTTGGAAGTGTTGACAGATTTCCAAGAGATGAACGATTTTCTTTTCCTGTGTGCTGCTCAAGAGCCAATTCGAGGCAAAGATACTGCTTTTGCAATTCTTGCAACACCTAATGAGAGAAATATTTAGATCAAAAAGTTATGGACATCAAAAGCTGAATTAATCCAGTGTAATGGTAACATATCACTCACAGCGATGCGCTCATTCAGCTCCTGTTTACCACAATCGTCCTCTAAACTTTGGATAACAAGCATTTTTTGGTTTGCGACACGTTGGTATAAGGCTTGCATGGCTCGCATTGCATCCCTCACATTAAGTTCAGATTCACCTCGACGCAAACTGATAAGTCCATTCTAGGAGCACATATCAAACAGATTAGGAAAACTCTTAAAATATTGGATAATGAAGGATCAGTACTACCATACGATCAGTTTAAAAAGGAGGGAACAGAAACCAAAGATCACCTTCAAATGGCGAGGAGGGCGGTGGTGAGGACGAACACGGCTTGAACTACCTTCACCTCGGACGTTAGGGGGCTTATTAGAGAGACAATCCTCTGTGCTCGAGACATCATCACTGTCATCACAATTTGGAAGAGCCCTTGCAACAATATTGTTGGTGCTTGCCTGCAGCTGAGGACCACAAAGTAGGATAATGGCAAAATAGTACTTTAAAATCAATAGGAGTGTAGAAAAAGGATGGAAAGCCTACCCAGCTATGTAAAAGAGGATCTCTTGCTAGACTACTCCTCGTGTCCAGCTCCACACCACTGTCACTTAAAACACCTGTGTCCACTCCTGCATCGGCACTTGCATTGTCTTGAATGGCACTGCTGAAACTGGCACTTAGCATAGCAGGTGACGCACAGGCAGTGTGAAACGAAGCATCATCAACGATTTCACTCAAAGCAGGCAGGTAAGGTGTTTCTAGAAACTCTGTTGCAGTGACCATTGGCGTTTCAGCTTCAGCTTGGCCAGAGAGACCCTTACTGGTGGATGCGCCAAGAGTACTCTGCTGAGAAGAGGAAGCAGCAGGAGCAGAACTACTGGGGGCTAACCTTTCCTTTAGGTCTAATCTGAATCTGTCCAGAACATAAGAAAAACAGAGTATTAATCACAAAAAGGGAGCTTTTCCAAGAAGTCTGATATAATTTGAAAGTTTTAAACCACTTACGATTTTTTGCGTTCCATAATGCGTTGCAATTCTTCTTGTGTACGTTCACTTATCAAACGTTTCAGATCTTCTATTGGTAAGCTGTTTGACTCTGCGTTTTGCACTATATTGATATCAGACTCCAGCCTTTCGGCCCGAGCGCGACCCTCAGCCAGAGCAGCAACTTTCCTTTGGAACTCAGCATCCAGCATCACCATGTGTCTCTTCTGGACAATTCAAGCCAGTAAGAGAAACTTAATTAGATCAACTTAACAATATAAAAATGAAATCGTTTACGTAAAGGCTTAAACTTACATGTTGTTCAATCAGTAACTTCATTGCATCGTTGTCCCCAACTTGCACAGCAGACCCAGGTGCAGTGCTTGCCCAGGAGTCAATACTTTCAGAGTCAATAGCCGAGGGGGATGAAAGAGGAGGGGGAGAAGTTGGATTGGAGCTGTCTGTAGTTGGAGTGATCTCACCAGACCACGAACTCAGCTGAAATTTACAGACAAGATGTTTTTTTAGAAACATTTCAAACCTGATTTTTAAATCATTGCCCATGGTAAAATACACACACATGCATTTCCTTAAACCCATCAAAAGAGAGAGTGAGAAATATAACAAGTCAAATATGGAAGATCAGATGAAAAGCACAGAAATTGTAGTATAAGATTTAAAACTGGAAGAGGAGAACAAGTGAATTAATTCTGGGAGATGCAGTACTATACCTTGGCTTTAAGATTACTCAATTCCCGCCCTCTCTTTTCCAGTTCACTTTGCAGACGTGCAACTTCCAAATTATCAGCCTCAACCTAAATACAATGCAAACATAAAAGAAAGTGTAACGTGCATACTACATGGAGAAAAGCTAAAATAAAAAGGTGCAAGGCACTTCTAAAAAAAATTGTATTAAAAAAGAAAAAGATCTAAACAGTAAAACAATGTTGAGAAGGAAACTGTAACTCTAAAATACTCTTGAGAAAATAAAAATAAAAAGAACAGCTAAAACTATATAATACTGTAACACGGCAAAAACAAACTCACATACAAAAAATAATAATTGAAAAATAAGAAGAAATTGGGCATTTGTACGGAGCTTCCCATATTCAACTCACCCTGGAGGCCTGCTGAGAACGCTCCCACTCTAATGATTCTCTTAACTGCTGCAGCTCAGTTTCTCTTTGAGCCAAGGAGGCTCGAGTTTCCTGTTGTTGCTGCTCCAACCTCTGCCAGTCCTCTGCTAATCGCCTACTTTGGGCTAGGTAACTTTGCTCCAGGCGCTCTCGTTCCTGAGAAAGAAAATGAGTAGTGTGAATAGAAGATTTCACATGAGGACTGAGTTATACAAACAATAAGTTCGAAACATAAAAATTATACTTCATCAAGAGCTTGTTGTGCCTCCTCCAGGGCTTGCTGTTTCATGAACTGGTCTCTTTGGGACTGTAAGATAGAAAATGTGGTCAGACTAATGTGATCTTGTGGTCATGAATGTGGCCAATAATAAGGTAAAATTGAACAAAAAAATAATAATGATAACCATCAAAGATAGTACACACTTTGCTTTCATCTTTGTCTCTCAGCAGCAATGATGAACGTCTCAGTTTGGAAGTTCCAGATTCATTTAACTCACTGTCTTGACTGCAAGTGTAAAACAATTTAAATTAATGCATTTCGTATCCTACAAACCACATGTTCTGGTGAATAAGTACTTACTTCAAGTGCAAATTTTCAAGAGATGCATGAAGATCTGGAGTAGACCAGCTCAGAAGTGACAAGCGAGATAAATTAAGATGAGAGCGTGAACCTTCCTTCCTTAGCTTTGCTGCTTCCACAGGATCATTGTACCGGAACATATTGGTACGCCCCAACAGGATAATGCAACCTATCAACAAAGGAGCCATTGCTTAAAAATGTACACTGTAATTTTGGTGGTAATAACAAACACAACTCACCCTGAGAAAGCTTAGTGGGTTTATCAACAGGCACAGTGTTGACCCAACACTGAGCTTGGGGAGCGGGCAAAAGTGTGGCCACTCCATTGCATAGCTCAATTGTGCAGTGGTGTTTCTCAACATTAAGTCCGCTCAGCATGATATCACAATCACCTCCTTCCTCAGAACCAATATGCGTTTGTCCTTCCTGAAATGCCAAGAACATCATGTTAGATGCACCACATTTTGAATGGTGAAGTGAGAGAGGGAGTTTCTATGAGGCAGATGGCTTACCTTAAGATGGTACAAAGTGACCCCAGTACTTCTCAAGTCGTCATCAATGCCAACTAAATGTGGACGATCTGAGTCTAGGACAACTCCTTTACCAGCTTTCCTTAAGCCTAGAGCATGCTGCTCACTCAATATTTGGGCAGTTTCTCTCCACTTTTCTGCCCATTCTTCAGTAAGAGCTTGTGCTCTTGCTTCTGTTTGGTGTAACTGTGCAAGAACCAGTCCTGACCCTGATGTACCTCCTGAAGTTGTCTGAAACAATGTTTGTCAGAAAACACTAAAACCTGTGGCACAAGTACAATTTTCAAGTCAAATCTGACTTAAAACTGATAAATTAATACCATTTCTGAATCTCGAAGAGCACGAAGTCGAGCTATTTCTTCTCTCAGCTCTCGAATAAGGCGAACATTAGGATCTTCATTGACCGTTGGTTTGTTCACAATATTCTTTGCTCTATTGGCATATCGAAGAGTGCTCAATGTTTCACCATAGTTACAATCAGCAGGTGAAACAGCTGGAATTAAAACATTTGTCAAACCCTAAAAATTTCTTCAATATTAGTGTTAACTGTTGTAAAAAATTACTGACCAGCAATCATTATTGTCTTTGAGTTACCACCCAAACTGTCTTTTAATAACCATGTCAGAACAGAGTCTCTGTATGGAATAAAGCTATTTTTTCGACCACTTCCATTACTTCCATCTGAAGCCGGACTGGATACATCAGCTAGAGCAGAAATAACTGACCCCAGCGTAACAAGGGATTTGTTGATGTGTGCCCCTTCTTGAAGACGCTTTCCTGTGGCTCCAGTTGCATCAGCACGCTCACTTCCAGCTAAGTCCACCAGATGAACCTAGAAAGTTTATGAGTACAGTAAATGAAACAATCAGACACCGACAGTACAATCTAAAAGATTTAAACAAACCTTAGATAAAGTTTCAGTGGGTAAGTCACCAGAGAAACAAGCCTGAGTGAACAGGATAGTGAATATTGCATGACTCCGGCTACTGACATCATTCATGTTAGTCGAAGCAGTCGTTCTCACATTGTTGCCTCTTATCATAAGCTCCTACACCAATAAAAATGGTTTGTATTAGTTAAAATCGAGTTACACAAGTTTGCATATTATCTGTGATGACACTATACCTCTATCTCAGGGTAATTTGTAACAAGATGTCTGGAGAGATCTTGCACATAGGGTCCGAGTCGCGGATGTTCTCGCACCCGTAAACTATGATTTGTAGCTGGGGTAAGGAGATCCCTTACTCGTTCATTGTAGATTTCAAGGTAACTGACTTCAGTGCGGTATGTATATTTGACCCCAGAGTGGGCCATATTTTCCTGTTGCTTTCTGAATAGAGTTTGACATATCCTTGGTATAAGACCGATACATTCCTAATCAGAAAGAACAAGAAAAAAATTAAGAAAATTTCATAACAGGTAAGGTAAATATAGTAGGAACAGGAGCTGTACGTACTGGAGCACCCATCATAGTGAAAGTTTTTCCACTTCCGGTCTGTCCATAAGCAAAGACACATGCATTATATCCTTCAAATGCACAATCTATCACATCCATTCCAAGATCGCGGAACACCTTGATTAAGAAAACAAAAATGAATCAAATGCACAATGCACACTTGATGAATACTTGTCCAGATTGAAACAATATTCTCACTTGTTCTTGTGATGCATAATGAGGGTCTCCGTGGTCAAAGGACCAGTATGAGTAATCAAATGTAAAATCCTTGTAGCGCTCTCTCCCTAAATCTCCATCTTTTCCATCTGCCACCTACAAATACACAAATTTATTGTGTGGAAAAAAAATCATCAGACTTTAGGAAAAAGATTCTTAAGGATGAATACCTTTGAGTTGACAATACGAGTTTTCTTCCCTTTCATATCTATGATCAGCTTAGCCTGCATATCAGTTTCCCTGAAAAAAAATAATGACAGAGCAAATTTTAATGTTTGCCACTAAACTTTTTTCTGCCCAGACATAAATTTTACTGATAGAATGTAGGCTGATGTTGGTCCTTGAGAAGAAAATGAGCAGGGCCCTATTGGTATGGTTGTGAAAATTGACCTCAAGGAGATGAAATCGATGCAGAAATGAGCTGGAATTTAGAGCCAATTCAGCAAGAACATGAGCATGCTAAACTGACATGATTAAACAAAACTTAGTCTCTTTTGACATGTATTGATTTGCTAGGTTAGGAAAAGTCTGTCATGTCCCAACAAAGCATATTACTAAAATAGGAATTTAGACTGCACATCACAAGGAAACGTAACTGAAGCGTAGTGGGTAAAAACGACGCAAACTCGATTCGGAAGGCAGCAGTGACATTACCTTTGATTAAAGGGCCGAACCCTTACGGCTACCTTCACAGACGCCATAGTTAAGTCGGTTCTAAATTACAGCCAACTTAGAATCACGACACTCTAATGACTCCTCACAATACTTTTGCCCAATCACTCCCAGTCTGTGCAGCATCTCTTCAGCATTTCCTTCCCTTCAAAGTTGCAACAGAATGTGTGAACTGTCCCACGACAGACAGCTGATGAGGACAACGACAGGAGCGACAAACAAAAAACACACGGCCCCCTGGATGTCCCCAAATCCACATGATTTTGCAAACTAGGGGTAGGCTACCAAAACATATCTTGGGATGAAAGAAATCAAGGCGAAAAAAATTAAACCTAAATAAAATTTTATTTCCGCCCAAAGAGGATTTACCAGTCCAAATTCAAAATTTTCTACCCCCTCCCCTTTTGTACGACGCTACCCCCACCCTTTCTTTTCACCCCCTCCAAGTTGTGTCACTTTGCGTGGTGAATCTGACTTCATGTCCACTAAAGGACACATCTCCCGCTCGTTAGGTGAAGACATAAATCCTCGCCACCCATTGCATCGGTTTCCTGCTAAAATGTGTCCTGACTGCATGTGAAATGATAAAGTGGGCTGCCCAAGTTGAGAAGATCTTTATACTTGGCTGGTGGCGGTGGCTTGGCGGATCGCCATCTTGAGGCTTGCTTGTTGTAACGGCTGCAACGCCCTCACACGATCATTCCTGAAAAACTAAGGTATGTGTTCTGGCCACAGCGCTAGTGGAGTCAAAACATCTCGGCAGCAAATATATTATCCGCGGGGATTTCGGCAAACTAGATACTATGTTCTCAAAGTTCAATTTTGCTTCAAAAGAATGAAATGTTGTTCCCGCTTCCTTAGTATTAGACGGCTCTGTCATAATTTGCTTCCACCATCTTGCTGCCTTGGCTTTGCTGTAGCCTGTGGCGCTAGAGCTCATTTGAAGAAATTTTCAAACCTAAGTTGACTTTGTATCTAGAAACTGGCATAACTGTGAGTTGGCGGTGTGCCGATAGATAGAGTTTTCTGACGGCGGTATTTTGTCGGCGGTTTGATTAAATGGAGACTTTTACTTCATGACCTTTGCGGATCCCATAGCCTTTCCTGACAATGTTTGATTTAAAAATGATCACTCACTTTGCAATGTATTCTCCGGTTAGACATAAGTTATTCATCTACAATTAGAAAGGTACATAGTTCTAGTAAATAACCAAGAATTGATTATGATATCTCCAATTTAACCCCAAAAACCTGTGCCAGGTTTTCATGTTTTGTCCAAATTCAACCATTAGCTGTCAAAATTTGTCTTTCATTGCTCTAGAATTAATTCAAGCTAAACAAAACAATATCTTTAGCCTACAATTTGACAAGCACATATTACTTCCTTCTTAGCAAGTCATTTATTATTCAGAATTCATCATTGATCAAAGTTTCTTCAAGATTTATTTTTGGCCAATTTTCTATCTATTGTGGGTGGTAATTAACCTATTGCGTTTTATCTTATTTTTTCCAGGTTTTGCCACCGATGACCCCCTTATAGATTAAACTTATTTCAGTGACTTCAAGATGAGTGCCCTCAAGGACAAGAAAACAAGTAAATATTGTGTTTTTGTGCAAAATAAACAGAGGACTCAAATTCATTTTATTCTTATTCTCCCTTGCTCTTTGCCAGTAAGTGTAACTTCTTATTTTCAATTATTTTGTTTTTGCAGCGCAAATAAAGCTTGAAGCAACTTCAAGTGAGACCATCACTGACATTCAGAACTACCTAGACAATTTTAACAAAGAAATTCAAACTGGTGATGGCACTACCACTATTCAGCCTCTTTCAGGTAAACTGCTTTTTCCACTGTAATTGGAAAATTACAAATCTTGTTTTGTTTTCTTAGTTTTAACTTCTATTTTTCATTTTTGCAGATGTTCAGCAATTGATCACTGACTCTGACAGTGCCAATGAAGGTACCTACTTTATGGACGAAAATGGACAATATTACTTTCAGTCAAATCCAAGTGAGACTCCAGTCCTTGTTTCAAGTAAGGTTCCTAACTTACCATTCCTGTGTGTCAGCTAAGCAAACTGTCTGAACTTTTTTTTTTATTAAATATGACCTTATATCTTGTAGATATTCCAAATGCTGCTCCTGCTGCAACTAATAATCAGACAACTTATGTTGCAATGCAATCCCAAGGAAATCAAAACCAAGCAAGCACAGTTCAAACTATCCAAACAGTTCAAGATGTAAGTAATTCTTGTCTACTGAAACTCTCGTGAGTCATGGAGCATCTTAGGTTTCATCTTCATGATGCATTTCTTGAACATTTTCAGGGGCAACGCATGATAATAAACCCCGGTGATTCATATCAAACAGTCACCATTGTCCCATCTGATACAAATCCTGGCGAAGTGAGCTATGTACTTATAGTGCAACAGCCTGAAGATGACAAGGATGGAGAAGAAGATGAGGACGAAGAGAAAAATGATGATCAAGACCTCACTGTTTATGACTTTGATGAAGGGGAGGATGGTGGACCTGGACCTTTGGTACTTAATTTATTTCTTTATCTTTTTCCTTTATTGTTGATGTTAGGATATGAAATCACTCATTCCAAACCTTTTTATTATTATTATTATTAGGAATCTGGAGATGAAGACGACAAAACCAAAATTGTGAAAATACTGCCAAAGAAATCTCAGACTGTAACCCAAGCTCACATGTGCAATTACTGCAATTATACAAGTCCTAAGAGGTGATATACTTATCTATTGGGGAGATTCTTTGTTATTTGTTCTGTGTTATTGGTTACTTACTTGTACTTTATGAATAATTAGGTACCTCCTGTCACGCCATATGAAGTCCCATTCTGAGGAACGGCCTCATAAATGCAGTGTGTGTGAAAGAGGTTTTAAAACCTTAGCATCTCTTCAAAACCATGTGAATACTCACACGGGTACCAAACCACACCGGTGTAAATTTTGTGACAGCTGCTTCACAACATCAGGTAACCTTTGTCTCTTTGACAAGGGAAATGCATTTTTCTATCTTATGATTTTTTTTGACTTATTAGCATGATATAGCATCATATTACCTGTTTTCTTGCGATTTACTTTTTGTAAAGCTAAGCTAAGCCAAACTTAAGTGACTAGTCCTCTAAAATTAGAGATTTTTGAAGAGCCAGTTGACCTTTTCTGATTTGTACGCGTCTTGATTCAGCGAAATAGTTTTTTCTTCTTTATCCAATCATTCTCACCTCTTATGGGCACTTTTTACAAGTTTGTATTAATTATTATTTGGAAGATTAAGCCTTTAAGTCATACTTCAAACTTCTAAAATAATACACACTGTACTACAGGAAATGCTAAACTTAAGTGGTTTGTACCGAATATATCTCCCTTGCTCTGGTCCTCAATTTTATAATCTTTATACCTCCACACCCTTATGCATGATTGGCAAATTTCTTTAGCTTTGATTTTTTTTTACCTACTTGAAGCATTTATGAAAAACCGAGTAAAATTTATTTTCTTTATTTAAAGTATAGCTTTCTTTATTTTCATAAAATTTTATTTGCTTTGAGCTTCTGTTTTTTTTTTGTTTTTTTTTTTTGGTTGATTTTGTTTGTTAATGAAAGTAAACACCTAAATGAGCTAATCTTTTCTTTCTTTGCCAACTTTTGGAGAGGTTGAATGCTGGGACCAGTAGTCCCTGTGTGAAATGAATGTTCAATTTGATATCTTCCACAGGTGAACTTGTAAGACATGTTCGGTATAGACACACACTCGAGAAACCGCATAGATGTAACGACTGTGATTACACTAGTGTGGAATTGAGTAAATTGAAGCGGCACTTGCGATGTCACACTGGCGAGCGCCCTTATCAGGTGAGGCCCTTTATGTTTGCATTGATTTTCACAGGTGAACTTGTTAGGCATGTTCGGTACAAACATACCCATGAGAAACCCCACAAATGTAGTGTTTGTGATTACGCCAGCGTGGAACTTAGTAAAATGAGGAACCACATGAGATGCCATACAGGTGAAAGACCGTATCAGGTAATTGTCACTTTATATTTCATGTTCTTCCCAAAGGAGATTCAATGATACGTTTCCAGATAACCTTTCATCTTGAATCACAAATGATGGTTATTGCGGTGTATGGTTCTCTTGGCTCTCTGTCATAAGTGGTGTCGAAGGCTTCCATGCATGTTGTTTCTTCTTCCTTTCCTTACCTGTATCATTACTCACAAAACAAATTAAAAATTTGGCCTGATAGTACCCTTTACTTTTAACTGTAAAAGACATAATTAACAAACTTGGACTAGGAAATGATAGTACAATCTTATTTTCTCGACTGGTTAAGCAGTAAATTATGTCTAAGTCACCCATGTGGTTATCTTGTGGATGTGTTCATGTACTGCATACATTACAAATTTTTTAAATGTGAATCAACTGAGTTTATCTACCTACATTGCTTTAAGCGGGATTTTCTCAAGGATTTAGTGTTGTACTGTTTTTGTTTTGGTCTTTTATAATTGCCTGTGCCTTTTTATCGGAGCAAAATTTTGTAATTTTTTTGATGCTGGTATTTTATGTTTAGTGTTTGCCTTATTTATCTTATTTAAATTCATATGAAATTTGATGGTTTTAAAAATTAGGGACTTGCTTAATGCAGAATTTTGTTTCTGGCTGATTTTGCTTTGGGCGTAACTTCATTGTTATTCCGTATAGCCAAGCACTTAGATGTGTTGGGCACATCATGTTGTGTGTTAGCTGTACCTGTACTAATTGTCTGTCTTCTGCCCTTTTTTTAGATGAATAAGTTTTTTATTTCTTTTTTTCTTTGTTGATTATAGTGTCCTCATTGCACATATGCAAGCCCTGATACATTCAAGCTGAAGCGCCACCTTCGAATTCACACCGGCGAGAAGCCATATGAATGTGATTTTTGCCGTGCAAGATTCACTCAGTCGAACAGTTTGAAAGCACACATGTTGATACATAGAGGTAAGTCTTTCTTTATTTTTAAAGAAAAAAGTGATAACTTGCGTATATTTTGTTCATGGGTGTTAACAATTCACTAATAGGTGATCCAAATTTCTCTTCTGAAGAAGTGGGAGATAAACCCATCTACAGATGTGAGCTTTGCCCAACTACGTGTGGACGGAAAACTGATTTACGCATCCATGTTCAAAAACTTCACACTTCTGACAAACCTTTGAAATGTAAGCGCTGTGGCAAAACGTTCCCTGACCGATACACTTATAAGGTGAGTAATAAAATGTGCAGTCATAAATTTACTTATGTTGAAAGAGATTGTGTAGGAGTTCTATTATCTGTGCTTTGCATCATTATGATTGTATCACTTTTCTTTTCCTTGTCAGGTTCACAATAAAACTCATGAGGGAGAAAAGTGTTACAAGTGTGACTTGTGCCCTTATGCATCAATATCAGCAAGACATTTGGAATCTCATATGTTAATACACACAGACCAAAAGCCTTATCAGTGTGAAATGTGTGATCAGGTTGGTACTTATGATTATTTCCATGATGTGATGTATATTTTTATGGTTGTACTTATATGCATTTTGGAAATTTGCAGTCTTTCCGGCAAAAGCAGTTACTTAAGAGACATCAGAATCTTTACCACAACCCACAGTATGTACCACCATGCCCACGAGAGAAGACACACGAATGTCCTGAGTGTGGACGGACATTCCGCCACAAGGGCAATTTGATCCGTCACATGGCTGTTCATGACCCTGATGCAACCACACAAGAAAAGGCCATGGCTCTGAAACTTGGACGACAGAAAAAGATTCAAATTATTGATGGCCAGCAGGTAATCTTTTGTCAAAGTGTGGTTTTGCAACTTTTGCTTTGGTGTCGTATGGGTGTGCCTCTATTTTTGTTTCTACTTCTGCAGGTGGAAGTGATGCCCGAAGATGAAATGGAAGATGAAGAAGATGATGAGGATGAAGACAGTGGTGGTCAAGGAATGATGGCTGTCCAAGGCTCCGATGGGCAACAGTATGTGGTTTTAGAAGTTATTCAACTACAAGATGGTGATGGTCAGGAGCAGGCTTTGGCTGTCGTCACCGACAATATGACTGGTGTTCACAATTCTGTTGGACATGACAGAGATGATGACAGTGACAGTGGAGAGCTCATTACAGGACATCATCCCTGTAAGTTTGTCCACCTTTGAACTGATCTATGGCTTATTGTAAAAGTTAAAAACAACATAGTAATTTCTTGAAATTCCCTCTTTAGCATTGACGAACGAACAAATTCTTCAAGTTCAAAAGATGGAAGAAACTAAAGATGGGATAACTCTGAAGAGAGTTGTAGATCCCAAGAGTGACATGCAAAATTGCTTCGGGTTTGATGTAAGTAGAAATCTTTTTTAATTACTAGTATTAGCTTATGTGCCAGTATCAGCCATGTGTGGAAGACTTACTCTGTATATTTCATTTTACAGGAGGATGATGATGATGCCGATATGGAAATAGAAGGTAGTAAAATTCATATATTGCAATCAATTACTTAAAGTATGAATTTGTGTGTGAAAAATCTGATAAGTACAATTTGAATGTGTTAAAATATCTCAGCATGTATATTATGTATAAAGTATTTAATTGTGTCTTATTGTAAGTGTACATTTGGTCATTGTAACACAATTGTGCCATTGTGTCATCAAGTACTATTAATTTGTTAAGCTTGTCATAAATTAGATTTATATAGAATATAACATAAATAAATTGTAATTAAATTGACTGTAAACAAGGCCAGAATTCTCATCCTCAGATACAATCTATCACACGTTTTTAGATGCTATGGTCAAGAAATTCAGTTCTGCTTCAACCATTGAGACACCAATGCCCTGATCTGCTTCCGTGCCGAAACCAGTTGAGGAGGGTCACTTTTGATGCTTGGATACATCACAGCACAATGGGCAGTATCTGGGAGGAAGAGACATGAGTCAGTACATGGAAGATTATTAATGGTATGTTACTTCAGTTCAAAAAACCAGTACCTTTAATATAGATTGCTGGACTTTCTTTGTGGAGAGTCTTTATGACTCCCAGAGCATGCCATGGATCAGTGGACCCGTGGGCAAACACTATCCTGCTGGCTTGGATATGGAGGTCACCATACATGGTATTTGTACGTCTTATGGCATTATTCATGAGATCAGAAGTAAACCTGTGGTATGCAATTGGTTAATAGTTAGTAACATTTTCCATTTATGTTAAAGCAAACTCTCAAAATTTCCTACTGACTTTGCTCCAAAGATGTCTGAGCACTGTTTCGTAAAAAAATTAACTGGGAATTTATTTGAAAAAATTTCTTGAGTCATTGTGGATGTCTGATAAAATCCAAATTCCACACAAGTTTGATAAGTCCACTGTCTGCCTGAAAAAGGTAAAAAGGTAATTCAAGACAAGTATTCTTTCAGAAGACAGAACATGAACAGTCTACACTGCTTATTACCTCCTTCTGCCACAGAACTTTCCCATGTAGTGTTGCTCATATCTTTAATCATCTTTTTATAAGTGTAATCTAAACATGACTGGTTAGTTGCTTTCAGTAACATATCATTTACAAGGGCCAGACGATGAACTGGTACGCCTTTCTCTCTGTCCGACATAACATCACAGACAACGTCAATGGTGATATTGTGCGTAGGAGACTTGGGTCGGTTATCCTTATTATATTGAACAATACCAGCGAAATTGCTGGCAAGATTTTCAAAGAGACTAGCAACATCATCTTCATTTGTAACATCAATCTTATCACACAGCCTGGAAAGTAGCAAGACAAGTTAGATTGGTCCTATCTGAAAGGGTTAGTGGCAAATAAAAATATTCATTTGCATTTGATAGTAACCTAAACTGTTTGTTCAAGTCTTGTTGTCCAATCATGTGTTTCAATAAAATCTCAACTTGTTGGAAGGCTGATTGTACAGATTTGATACAATCTTTGCTGTACTCAGACAAAGCATCCCTGACAACAGCATAATACTCTGAAACAAAAGTAGAGGACCAAATAAGAAATTTGCACCATTCATGAGTCAACTGCTGTGTAGGAAGACATTACCTTTAAAATCGAGTTTTGCAAGAAGTGGTCCACTTGCTGACATGGCTCCATGAACTAGGTGCGGATAACGCATTCTCATCCAAGCTGCCAAAGAACCAGGGTATGATCCTCCATGTACAATCCACTTAGTGCCCACAGGCAAATCAACATTCATGGCTTCAATGAAATACGCTAAGTCAGCTAGTGCTTGCTCACTGCTCAGATACACGAGGTTTTCTGTGCTGATATCACTGAAAATAGAATGTGTATATTAATATTTATGTTGAGCTAACATTAATTAAAGGGATTCTACAGTTTGTAACTTACTCGGTAGGATGACTTTTGCCATAGTATCGGTGTTCTAGCTGGAAGCAAAGGGCATTAAAATATGCAGCGTCTTCAATCCACTGGCCTTCCACCATCCACTTGGCAGTCGCTTCACCTTCACCACCAATCATCAGAAAAACAGGACCGCCCTGTTTGTAAAAGGTGTTGTTCGTGAAGTACCTCTGTAACAAGAATCTTTTCAGTCGAATCGATACCTTCCTCTGCCTCACCTATGTCATTTGACCAAAAGCCTACCTGTTTCCAAGTCCGTTGATTGGTTGGATCGAAATGGTCCAACTGTTGGGTGAACCATTGTTCAGGAGGAAGGAGGTTTTCAGGGAATTGAGATTTGGTCCACAGCTGAACATTGCCTCCATGTTGACGGCCGCGGTGAAAGAACCTCAGGCCGTTGGCTGTCCAAGCCATGCAGGCCAGACTCGTCAACAGAACCGCAAACCACACCGTTCGAGCCATCTCAGGGCAGTTCAGGTTCCAGTTTCAGGCGTTCCAGGCCTAGTGAGGTCCACACTTGCACAGATCAGCTGAGCGCCGCCGGCTTCTGCCTGGGTTGTGGGCTGCGGCGGCTGTAGCTTTGGGAAGACGATGTCGGATGACCTTTGCTCTTTCTCGTTGCGACTGCGATTTTCAGAGCCGAGCAGCGAGAAGTGCATCAACCAGCAAAATGGGACTCCAGACTTCTGACTTGAGGCAGACGACTGAACTGTGATTTGTGGTTTTGTTTGAAGAGTCGCTTTGTTGTGGAAGGGAAGGGAAGGGGAAGGGCAAACGAGGCAGAGGGGAGACACCGGCCATGAATGGAAGAAAAAAGGGGGGGGGATATGGCCGAGGAAGAGGGCAGCGTTATCCAGTTGTTCTCAGGCGTGGATCCAGGATTTCCCTGAGGGGGAAGGGGTAAAGTCTTGTTCTTTTTGCCTACTTACAGGGGTAAAGTGGGGCTTGTCTACGAAAATTCCTCTACTTCGGGAAGATTGGTTGGCCGGGGCTGCTTGGCTGCTGGGGCCTACAAGGGATTGGAGTTCTCGGAAGCCCGGGGTCACCCCAGAGAGGACGAGGCCACCCCTTGAGTACACGTCGTCTGTTTCCAGCCATAACTCTGGCCAACGGGAACATTTTCATCTTGCAAGAAATAAATCTTATTGCAGTTGTAGCGAAGCGAGAAGTCAGCTCGGCGCATGGCCCTCACCGCGACAAGGAACGGCTGTGAATGACAGAAGGGGGAAGACATTCGATGCGATGTCTATTTGTGCTTCTATTGGATGCCATCGAGTGAAAGTCGTCAGTTTGGCAATAGCTAGCTGAGTGACATCATCTGCTAAAATGAGCCAGTTTGGTGATAAATCGGGGCAGACACCGATAAGCACAGCACTGAGCCCACGCTTCACGCTACGCCCCCGCATCAGCGCGAAGCGCCCTCCCGGCGGCACGGTCCGCGGCACGGTGGCTGACGACCAGGATTGCCATTTTGCGGCTCTCCACCTACAGCGGCTGAACGATGCATTGGCATTCCCTTGAAGACAAACGCGGCTAACGCGGCTCTATTACCGTTCACAGAGCTCGTCGACAAAAAAAAACAAAAAAAAACGAAGATTGGCTCCAAAAATGAGATTTGTTTCGAGCGAAATGGAAATTTTTCCTTCGGTGGGTACTGGTCGTGGCTGACAGTGTACTGTAGAGAGGCGGCTACATGCCCTGTAGGGCTTCCGAGAGCTCTAGTCCCGCCCCTTCATTCCCCGTAGGCCTGGAACTGGACTTCCCGAAGCCGCTGCTGGACTGCTGGACCTTCGGCCAGCTTCGGCCACCTTCGGCCGCTTCGCCTGGTGCCTCTACCCCCTCCCGAGTGCCGATCATGCCTAGGGAGCCTCTCCCCCCTCCCTCTTCCTCTCCCCTTCCCCTCCTCGTCCAATGTTGTTTTTCAAGTTGAGCAAGTGGAGCCGGCAGCCGGCAGCAGGCAGCATCAACAAGTCAACAAGAGGACGGAGCAATCTTGTTCATCTGCGGCTTCAAGGAGGGCCCAGTCGCTCTTTCGCTTCGCCCTTGCTGCTCTTCTCTCCTGGTCGTGTCTCCGCGCAAGTGTTGCCGAGAGCGTCTCTGTGCCTAGTCGTGCGGGCCGCACTCGCACGTGTCCTGGATAACTTGAGCCTCCGTGCAGATTATGTAAGCACCTGCACTTTTCCTTGGATCTGACACTCGCGTCACTTTTGCATGTCCTTGCTTTTAAACGTAAATTACGGTGTACGCGCCACGCTCGATCTGCAACCCGTTGCTTGTTGGATTGAACAACAGGTGGTTTCCAAACGCAAGCGAAACTTAAAAATAAAACTTCTTTACTTTGTCGTGGTTTTTCATTGTGTGTAACTAGTGCATTATTTTGTTTCTATTTTCAGATTCGTAAATCATGGCATCTCAAGGGGATGGTGTGGCGAAGGTGCTCTCTGGCACTGAAGTCGCCAAGTAAGTTGTGTGGAGCTTACGCCCTGCGGAAGGTTCTGAAGGTTGGTCTTGTCTAAATTGTAATTTCATTTATTTTCAGGGAAATTCGTCTTGGATTGGCGGATGATGTTGCCAAGATGGCCAAAGTGCTGCCTGACTACAAGCCTGGTCTGGCAATCGTCCAAGTTGGAGGACGAGAAGACTCCAATGTTTACATACGCATGAAACTTAAAGCCGCTGAAGAAATTGGCATCTCTGCAACCCGCCACCAATTTCCAAGGACTATTACTGAAGCAGAGGTGAAATTTGGAAGATTCTTTGAAATATTTCAGTGTCAAAAGTTTCATTCTAACTTAATTATACTAAACTGCTCTAAATTGTTACAGCTCCTCATGAAACTCAAGAAATTGAATGATGACCCTAGCATTCATGGCATTATTGTGCAGATGCCTCTTGATTGTGACAACAAAATCGATTCTCATCTCATTACTGATTCAGTTTCTCCTGATAAAGATGTAGATGGGTAAGCGCCACTTCAAATATTCTTTTGCTGCATGTCACGGACGGTTGTCTAATTCCCCTTGTTCCAGGCTGAACACTATTAATGAAGGCCGTGTTGCTGTTGGTGACATGGGGGGATTTTTGCCTTGCACTCCCAATGGTTGCATTGAACTGATAAAACGGTAATGGACCTTTGTGTGTTTTTCCTATTAGTGTTAAGACTGTTGTTTAGTCTTTCATTACATTGTGTTTCTTTTTATTTACCGTTTAGGAGTGGAACTCCTATGCAGGGTGCTCAAGCAGTTGTCTTGGGAAGAAGTAAGATTGTCGGAACTCCTGCTTCTGAGCTCCTGAAGTGGAATAATGCCACAGTTACAGTATGCCATTCCCGCACTAAGAATTTGGAGAAAGTTGTAAGTATCTTCTCTTTTCACAAACAGTTGAAACCTACTACCACAAAAATTACAATTTTCTCAATTAATTTCAGACTGCTCAAGCTGATATACTTGTTGTGGCCATTGGTCAACCTGAGATGGTCAAGGGCAGCTGGGTCAAACCTGGAGCTGTGGTCATCGATTGTGGTATCAACGCCATCCCTGGTGGGTATTAATGCACTGAGAAGTAATCTGATAATCCACTGTTTTCAACAAAATGTGTGGGTGGATTGGGCATTTAGTGGAGCTTGCTTCAGTTGTTTGCTCTGTGATAAGACAGGTCAAAGGGTGAAGTCTTGCCTCATCCAATGCACGGCTCACAGCCGACCTTAGTGATCTTCTCATTTTTTACCGATGTGGTTTATGCTTTCCCAATCTTTGCTGTGATTGGAAAGCTTTTCTGAAGTTAAATGCATAAGCCTTCTCAACTGTTGTAAATCATTAAGTAGCTTGAATTTTATTTCCTCTTTGCCCTCAGATCCAACTAAAAAGACAGGCCAACGTTTGGTGGGTGATGTGGCCTATGATGAAGCTAAGTTGGTGGCTTCTTACATAACACCAGTTCCTGGGGGTGTTGGCCCTATGACAGTTGCCATGCTGATGAAAAACACAGTACTCTCTGCTCAAAGAGCCTTTGATAAACTTATCAGTTGCAAGTGGAATTTACGCCATCTTCCTTTGAAGTTGCAGTCTCCTATCCCCTCGTAAGTTCTCACTTAAATTTTTGCTTTTGGTAATGTATAAGAAAACTTTGCTGACAATTTTTTTATTTTTTTTATTTTTTTTAGGGACATTGCCATTGCCCGAGCCCAGGAGCCCAAGGATATTATGCAACTGGCTCAAGAGATTGGTTTGTTCCCTGGTGAAGTGGAGCAGTATGGAAGCAAGAAGGCTAAAATTAACATTTCTGTAGTTGACAGGCTGAAACATTCTAAAAACGGCAAATATGTTGTTGTTGCTGGGTAAGTGCATGTGTCTTGTGTCTGATAAACTTTTTGACATTTTTTAAAACCCTTTCCCTTTTTCTAGTATCACACCCACACCTCTTGGAGAGGGGAAGAGTACTACAACGATTGGTTTGTCCCAAGCCCTTTCTGTACACAAGGGTAAAAATGCATTTGCTTGTGTGAGGCAGCCTTCTCAAGGACCTACATTTGGCATTAAAGGTACAGCTTGGAGATTTTTTTTTTTTTTTTTTTGACTCTGTTAGAGCATTGACATCAGAGATTTCATACCGTTTATTTTCTTCAGGTGGAGCTGCAGGAGGAGGGTATTCCCAGGTGATACCAATGGAAGAGTTCAACCTCCATCTCACTGGTGATATTCATGCAGTTACTGCTGCCAACAACCTTCTGGCTGCTCAGATCGATGCTCGTATGTTCCATGAAGCCACTCAGTCTGACACTGATCTGTTTGACAGGCTTGTTGCAAAGATTGGTGGTGTTAAAAAGTTTTCCGAAATCCAGGCAAGTATTCATAACAAGATATTTTTTGGTTATTTAATGCTTTGAATTGTTATAATAACGGCTATCTACTTTTTTATTAGTTGAGGAGACTGCAGCGACTTGGCATTAACAAGACAGAGCCAGATTCCCTCTCTCCAGAGGAAAAGAAACGCTTTGTTCGTCTGGACATCAATCCTGAAACAATCACATGGCCAAGAGGTAAACAAGCAGCGAAAACAGTTGAAGCGGCTATCATTACATGAAGTTTGTTTAACAATATGATATTTTTGTTGCAGTACTTGACACCAATGACAGATACCTCCGTGAGGTAACCATTGGACAATCTCCCACAGAGAAAGGCAAGACTAGAAAGACTGGATTTATGATTTCTGTTGCTAGTGAGATTATGGCCATATTAGCACTTGCCCAAAGTATGGACGATATGATAGAGCGCTTGGCAAAAATTGTTATTGGCTATGACAACAATGGAAACCCTGTAACAGCTGATGATCTCGTAAGTAAACTCATAATTCATTTGTCTGTATTTTTTACCGTCCAAATTTGTATGAATTTTGTTGTTTTTGTAGGGTGTGACTGGAGCGTTGGCCATCCTTCTGAAGGATGCTATTCATCCTACTTTGATGCAAACCTTGGAAGGATCTCCTGTGCTTGTCCATACTGGTCCTTTTGCCAACATAGCACATGGCTGTTCCTCTATTGTGGCTGACTCTGTGGCTCTGAAGCTGGTTGGCCCTGAAGGTTACGTCATAACAGAGGCAGGTTTTGGATCAGACATTGGCATGGAGAAGTTCATGAACATTAAGTGTCGCACCTCTGGCCATGTTCCCAATGCCATGGTCCTGGTGACGACGGTGCGAGCCCTCAAGATGCATGGAGGTGGCCCCCCAGTCGTCCCCGGCATTCCCCTTAAGCCAGAATACACCAAAGAAAACCTTGAACTTGTCAAGAAGGGTGTTTGCAACCTGCAGAAGCACATATCCAACGGATTGAAGCATGGTGTGCCTGTCATTGTCGCAATCAATAGGTTCAAGGAAGACACAGATGCAGAGTTGAACCTCATCAAGGAAATGAGCGAGTCCAGTGGTGCTTTCCGTGCTGTTATTTGTTCTCACTTTGCTACTGGTGGTCCCGGGGCCCTGCAACTTGCGGATGCCGTGATCGAAGCCTGCAATAAGCCCTCCTCTTTCAAATTGCTCTATCAATCAAGTTTGAGTCTTAGGGAGAAATTGAACGTTGTTGCCAAAGAAATGTTTGGAGCGGGAGAAGTGGTGTGCTCACCTCTAGTGGAGCAAAGACTGAAGGACTATGAAGCCCAAGGATATGGAAATCTGCCAATTTGTATGGCTAAAACATCTTTGTCACTCTCTGGGGATGCTAATGTGAAGGGAGCTCCCACTGGGTTCACACTTGCCATAAACAATGTTACTCTCAGTGCTGGTGCTGGATTTGTTGTGTTGTACTGTGGCCAGATTACTTTCCTGCCTGGGTTGAGCACTAGGCCAAGCTTCTTTGACATGAAATATGATACAGCTACTGGTGAAATCCATGGCCTGTTTTAATCTATCTATATTGTGTGTTATGTGCTTGCCCCTTATACTCATGCTGTTTACTTCCTGTTACATTTTTTCTATATTCCTTGTAACTAGTCACTTCTCTTTCACTTTGGAATTTTTATTCAATCAAAAGTCGTAGGATATTTCCATCTAATACATAAAATTATTTTTGTACACATATTTTCAATAAATATATTTTTTTAAAATAACTTTTAACTGAATTCTGAACTGTTCATTTCTACACTATTCCACAGTCCATTGCTGCATTCCACTTTTATTCTCATTTTGTTTGCTAACGGTTGCTCTCGAGGTTCAAAACAGCTGATATCCGTGCACTCATTAAGTAAGCCCTTAAAAGGCACTTTAGATGTCACGCTAAAAAAGCGAGGCCTTGTTGGTCTAGTTTGAAAGAGTCAGTTGAAGTGGGCTATTTCATTTAATGTCTTTCAACGTTTTGGGTCGAAAATTTAAAATGGCACAAATTGGAGTATGTTGGGCTAGCACTCCCTGATCATTCCTGATACTCTTTGGAGAACCATTTCAGCCATGAACAGGCTTTTTCCACCAGAAAACTGGAATGATTTGAGTATGCGCCGAACTGGTAGGCAACCCATCGTCCACGACCTCTTCGCCGCATCAGAGCGCAACTAGCGTCCCAGGAAAAGTCATTTTCACGCCAAATGAAAGGCGTCAAAGACCATTGGATACCGGGCATCTGTTCCTCAGTCGCATAGCAACGTTCCACTTGAATTTCAGACAAATCGGAGGTGGTCGACCATTTTTGTCGAAAAAAAGCTAAGCCTATACATCATGGTTTTTTCACGTTTTGGGCAAACAATTTAAAATGGCCCAAATTTGAGTATGTTGTGCTGGAGTACTCCCCCAAGACTCCGGACACTATTCCGAGGGTGATTTAGGCCCTAAGTCTTTTTCTGGCGAAAAACTGATATGATTAGAACATGCGCCGCGTAGGTAGGCAACCCATCGCCCACAGGCTTCTTCAACTCAACAGTGGCACGGGAAAACTCATTTTCACGCCAAATGGAATGCGTCAAAAACCATTGCGTACCGGGCATCTGTTCCTTAGACCCATAGCAACGTTCCACATGAATTTCAAACAAATCTGAGGTGGTCAACCATTTTCGTCGAAAAAAAGCTAAGGCACATCATGGCTTTTTCACGTTTTGGGCAAAAAATTTTAAACGGCCCATAGTAGGGTATGTTGTGCTTGAGCACTCCCATAAGACTCCCGATACTATTCCGCGGCCCATTTAGGCCCTAAAGAGTTAGTTTCCAGCAAAAAACTGGAGTTATTTGAGCAAGCGCCGGGTAGGTAGGCAACCCATCGTCCACAGCCTCTCCTGCACCAGAGCGTCATGGGAAAAGTAATTTTCTAACGAAATAGAATGTGTCAGAGCCCATTGGCATTGGGCACCGGGCATCTGTTTCTAAGGCCCATAGCAACGTTTCATATCCTGGCCTGGCAAATCTGAGGGGGTCGACCTTTTTTGTCAAAAAAAAAAGCTAAAGGCTAGCCTTGCATGCTCAAATATTTCGAAGGTTTCGCTAGAAAAAGACTGGTAAAAAAATCTGTTTTCCCCCTTTTCCTGTTGGCCTTTCGTTATTGTCGGCATGTTTAAGGCAGGATGGGAGATAAGTAGGAAATTTGGTATTTTGAAGGTAGAATTATTTTTATTAACTTATTTTAATTATTATTACATCACAGCCTAGATTAATTTAAACCAGTAGCACAGAAACTTTGGCTAACAAAAATAAAACTCAACGCAAGATTCAATTCACTAGTTGGTTTAAATTAGCAAACAAAAACAACAACATAACAGTAATTCAAGACGTCCACAGGACGTAAACAACTAAAATATATCTATACATCTTTCATATACTGTACACACATTTCATTTTGTATATACACAATGTAGATGCTACACATATTGATTTTGTACACTATGCACAAATATTCTATTTTTTATTTATTACAACTGTGTTGTGTATTTCCATAAAAACCTCATATTCTAATACATTTGCTGGACATATTGGCACATATCAAGGGGAGCATTTAAACTAGAAGCTTTAAAAAGGAGGGGCAGGGATGTTAGATGGAACTATACAAAGTTGCATTTTCCCTAATACGTAGTACATAATTTTATGAACTTAATTTCAGGTACTGATTATTTTTTCCAAACTACAGAACAACACTAGGAGCCAAAGCTAGAACAAATTAATTTAAAAATTTTACTTGGATATTCTGTATGATGTACTTATTGAATAACTGAGTAGGTGTGGCGGTGTGGCTGCCAAACAGGCCAGTAAAATTTGTCAAAGAAAAAACAATTATTAAAAGTTGGAATCGAGCCACAGAGGACTTGGAATACAACAACCGGTGACCCCTCCTCGAGCACAATGGATTCTAACATAGAACACGAACAAGAAGAGGAAAATCAAGTTGAGCCAAAAACAAAATTTGACACTGACCTCTGACTTGAAAATTATTTGGGCGCACACCACACCTCACTACACGGCACATGCTAGCGTGCAGGGCGAAGGGCGCGTCCGGAGCGTCCGACACGGCCATGCCGGCACGGCCATGCCGGCACGGCCCGAGGCCCGGTCCTGCAGCTTGACCGTTCGGACGCCGCCCCCCGCCGCCCCCCGCCGCCCCCCGCCACGCCACCACGACCTGGTCGTTGATTGCGTTCCTCGTTCCCCTCGAACACAACACGGTCGTGGTCCTGGCAGTGCAACTGCAGCAACTGCAGCAAGCCAATGGAATGGAAAGGGAATGCACATGCACAATGCACATGCACAAGGGCCGTCTGTCCTTGTCGAGTCCTGGGCCGGGCCACTGCCGGGCCACTGCCAGGCCACTGCCAGGCCACTGCCAGGACTGCCAAGCCCTCCCCTTAATTGAAGGGAAAGGCAAAGCCCTTGGCGTCCAGTCCCTTCGGATGCTTCTGCTTTTTGTTCCTCCCTCCCTCCCTCTCTTTCTTTGCCAACAACAACAACAATAACAACAACAAGCGAGTGAGAGGACCCCCTCGTTTACATATCACAAATATTCCCGGTCGAGTCCACGCCGCGGCACGGCGGGGCACTGCACTGCACGGCACGGCACGACGGCGCAGCGCGGTCGCACGGTGTGTCTGCCGGGCTGGCTCGGCCTGGCAAGGCGCAAGGCGCTGCCCCGTCACGACGCGCCCGGGGCGATGCGATGCGGCCGTCACGTCCAGGACGTCCACGACATTGTCTCAGTCTCAGACGTCCGCCCGGTCGGGCCGGTCGGGCTGCTGCTCCGCGGCCTCGGCTCCAGCTGGGGCTGCGGCCGGCGGCGTCGACGGCGGCGATCCTCCGCGCGACGTCGGCGCCACGGTCGCGGCGTCGCGGCGCTGCTGCTTGAGGCGCCTGGCCGTCGCCGCCGCCTTGCCGGGCCTGGGGCTGCTCCTGGGGCTGCCCCTCGCCGCCGCCTTGCCGGGCCGCGGGGCGGAGCGTCAGACGTAGTCGGACGGCACGGAGCTGTCGGCCGGCACCAGCTGCTGCGGCGCCATCTGAATGTGCTGCAGCTGCTGGAACTGCCGCTGCAGGTGCTGGTGCGCGAGCTGGCGGCGTCGCGCTGCCTCGGCCGCCGCGGCCGCGGCCTCCCAGTGCGGGTTCACCTGCAGGCTGAGGCAGGGCATGGCCGACGGCATGGCGGGCACGGCCATCATGGGGTTGCCCACGCCGACGGCCTCGTAGGTGCGGTCGGGCGCGGAGAGGTCCGAGTAGTACGCCGAGGAGGGCGCGGAGGGCGTGTCGGGGCCGGGCTGGCCCTGCGGCACCAGGCCCTGCCCGCAGTGGCACGGCGGCGTCAGGTTGGCGAGCGGCGCCGCGTTCTGGTACTGGTAGGCGCCGCGCACGCTGGGCCGGTCCAGCTCGGCGTACAGCGCCTCATCGCTGGCCCCGGACACCCCCGAGTACGCCAGCTCCTCCAGCGTGTAGTGGTTCTCGGGGGCGGGGCCCTTGGGGCCCTTGCCCGCCCCCTTGGGCGCCTCGCGCCGCCGCCACGGCCACCCCGTCAGGCCGTGCGACGACCGCCCCCGCCACAGCGCCAGCAGAGGTCCAGACACGTCCTGGGGCGCCGCGCCCCCCACACCGCCCACCGTCTCCTTGTCCTCGCCGACAACCACGCCGCCCCCGGCAAGCGGGCTGGTCGGCGCGGACACACGGCCCGCGTGCGCGCGGCCCACGCACAGCGTGCACAGTCCTGGAACAGAGAGCCGCGTTAGCACGCCGTCGACCACCACAACACCACCAGTCACTCAGAGAAGTACGCTTACCTCCAGAACCAAACCCCGACGACAGCCGCGACCGGCAGTGCAGCACGGTGACCATGACGGCCGCGCCGATGGCCGCCGACAGGAGGGACACCACGGCCAGCGTCAAGACCCAGCCCAGCTCGGCCGCCGTCTCTGCTGCAACAAAACGAAGGCAAGCATGAGCGACCGCACATTGACACTGACACTCTCCGACAGGCCGCCTCCGTCTCTCTCATCGGCCGGCAAAGCGGAAAAGGGGAAACGGTCGCGGCGCCGGGACTCGAACCCGCGACGCCGCCATGCCGAGCCGCCTTGTGCACACAGATTGCACAAGGCAGTTCAATTGTTCACCCGGGCAGCGAGCGAGCGGATTCCGAAGAGCGTCGCTGCGTCTCTCTCGCACGCGCAGGGCGTTGGCGTGGGCGCGAGAGAGACGGAGCGCGGAGCGACGAAAGCACAGCACGGCTACCGTAATGAGTGGTCTGCCTTCGGCCTTCGCGCGCCGATCCACTCCGCGCTAAACTTCTTCCCGTTTTTCTCCATCCTCGCCTTCTTTTTTGCGGGCCATAACCCGTACCGCCCTTCCCGGCCCTTTGGCGAGCTCTCCCGCGGCGCGGCGGCGCGGCGCGGCCGACGGCCTGCAGGGCCGCAGAGAGGTGCCGCCGCCACGCCGCCAGCAAACTGATTCCGAGAGTCGTTTTCGTCGCTCTGCCTCTCTCGCACTCACAGGGCGTCCCGCACAGGTGCGAGAGAGGCAGAGCGACGAAAACGACTCTCGGAATCAGTCTGCAGGTCTGCAGGGCCGCCGCCTCGACACCTTTATGGCCACCTCGGAGTGCCTCGGCACCTCGGCGAAGAGGAGGCAGCGAGGCAGCGAGGCAGCGAGGCAGCGTCACGCCGACCTTTCCCCGCCGGCCGATCCGCCGGGCCCTACACCCTAAACCGTCCCTTCCCGCGCACTTTTTTGCCCATTTTGCGGGCGCGTCGCCGCTGGACTAAAAAATAGAAGGCAGCGACGCCCAACGTTGTCGCACCTGGCCGCGCTCGCTAGAATAACCAACAACAACAACAACAACAACAACAACAACAACAACAACAACCCCATCATCTTAATGAAGCCGGCCGATTTTATTGGGTGCCAATGGTTTTATGGGGCGCGCATGGCGGCGCGCGGCGGCGCATCGCGGTGAAGGGGAAGGGGCTCGGTCGTGCCTTACGGCCTTCACGACCAGGTAGGTGTCTCTGCGCCGCCACAGGGCCGCCACCCTGGCAGTGTATACGGCAGCGGCGTCGCTCCGTCTCTCTCGCACCGCGACGGAGCGCGTGGAGCGGCCCTCGAGAGTGAGAGAGACGGCTGGGCTGCCGCCTTGGCTGCCGCCGCCCAGGTGAGTGCCGGCATCACGGCCCTGCGCTGCTCCGCGCTGCCCCGCGCCAACCGCAATAAAACGCCATCCGGTGCATGCGCCCTTCCCTTCCCTCCCCTTCCCCCTCCCCTTCCCCCTGCACCTCGGCGTCAAGGGACACGCCGGTGTCTGTAATGAAGAGGGTGTGCTGGCCGTGCAGCTGCAAAAAAGGATGAGCGGCGGCGGCAACGCGATGCTGGACGACGGGGACGAGGAAGAGGACGGCGATGACGAGGACGAGGGGCATAGCGCTGCCGCCAGCCTCGCGCGTTGCAGTCTCCACAGCGCGCGGCGTCACGTCGGCGTCCACGAACCCACAGTGGATTTGCCAGAAGACCGGCGCAGGGGGCCGAAACTCCAGACGCGTTTTTGAGCTCCAGAGTCGCTAAATGGGACTCGAACCAAACGTGTGACCCCACCAATGGATGGCTCTCCGAACAAGGAATCCATTGGTGGGGTCACACGTTCGGTTCCAGTCCCTCCTAGCGACCCCAGAGCTCAAAACGCGTCTAGAGTTTTGGCCACCTCCACCGGTCTTCTGACGAATCCACCGCGCGGTCTGGCCTGAACGCTTTCAGGGAAAATGTGCCGGGAGTCGCACCTCGTCCGGGGGCTCGTGATTCATCGCGATCGGCGGCACCAACCTGACGTCGTCGCTCCGTCTCTCTCGCACTCACGGGCCGGGCAGCCGGGCCATGTGGGTGCGAGAGAGACGGAGCGACGACACGCCGTTGCGGAATCAGTCTGCTGGCGGCAACACGCCGTATCAGTTGACACGGTGTACGTACGCACCGGTCGCGGCAGCGCGGCATCGCGGCGCCGGGACCCTCCGCGGACCGGACCGGGCCGGCCACTGTAAATCAAGCCCCTCTCTCTGTCTCTCTCTCCGCCTCAGTTTCTCGCAAAACGGATGGGACGACGACGACGACGACGGACGCGTCGCGACGAGGCCCGGCTCGGCTCGGTCGCGGCGTCGCGCTCGGCTCGAACTCACTCCGAGGCTCCAACGGCGAACGGCCGCGGAATGCTTTGGGCCCTGCCACGGCCCTGCCACGGCCCTGCCATGCAGCAAGCTGCAGCACCGCGTCGCCGCCGCCACCATCCGCCGTCTGGGCGGTCCTGGCGGCAACGGCGCACGCGTCCACCGACCCCACGTTCCAGGGTTCAAGTCTCAGCGCCGCCGGAAGGACTTATTTTTTTCCGGCCTCCTGAGTGAGTGAGCACTCGCCCCGGGGTGCCTCCGGGAGGGTGCCAAAACGGGACGCCCTGCCCGCGCCGCGCTAATGCGATGATGGCGATGATGGCCCGCTGGGTGGCCGGGGAGGCCGTCAGGAAGGCCGCCAGGAAGGCCGGGCGCCGCAGCGCTGCCGCTGGGCTGCTGCTGCGTGCGCGGGGTGCCGAGCGGGGTGCAGCAGGGCGGCCAGGGCGTCGAGGCCTCGGCCGAGGCGCGGGCCGTCGTCCTGGGTGGTCCTCCTCGGTGCAGCGCTCTGCGCCGTCCCACTGCACTGCCGTGCCGTCCGAGGCTCCGGAGTGGAGCGGAGAGGGCCGGAGCGCCTCCCCGCCAGGCAGCCCGCGCGCCGCCCAGCTGCCGCCGCGCCACCACCGCCACGGCCAGGTGCTTCCCTGACCTGCACTCCTCCGCGGGCCCGCGTACGCACCCGCACACCACGCTGTGTGTGTGTGACGGCCGCGGGTCGCGACGTGACGAAGACACGCGACGCGGCGCCGTCACGCCGCCGCCACCTGTCGCCAGACCGTCACCACCGCAGGCCTCGCCGTCACTGTAGGGGGTCAACACCTGTCTCGGCCTCGCCTCGCCCACCATCGCGTGCGTCTATTCGCGCGGCACGCTTTTTACCAGTGGGGCGTTTGGAATAAGGACACGCACTCAGTGAACATACGCAACACACACACACACTGCAGCTGCAGCAGCCACCTAGCCGGTGTCCGGCGAAGGACCTCAACGCCTCGCGCAGCAGGACTGCATCGTGTTATGAAACGGCTCTCGTCATGAGCTCGGGATAAAACACACACACACACACACACATACACACACACACACACGACAAGAAGCATCCTGGACCGGACCGCTGCATCCAGCGGCGCGCGGCAGCGAAGCCGCAGCGGACGGAGCGGCGGTGGCGGCGGGCCGCACGAAAAACTGGTTTGTTGTTATACTTTTGGTTGCCCCTCCCCCCTCCCCCCCAAAGATAAGGACTGCGCTCTAATGAAGATGCTCTCCGGGGTACCCCCGAGGAGGGGCCCCTGGAGCAGGGGTCACCTGATACCTAGACGGCGGAGGCATCACCACCACACTGGGGTCCACAGCCTCGCTCAACCCCAACCTGCCGTGGTCCCCGACTCGTCGCTCGCTCGCCACACGATCATGTGATGACATCGGGGCCGCGTAGACTCCAGTGTAGACGGCCCGTGTCAGACTCCGCCGTGATTCACCCCGAGAGTCGTTCTCGTCGCTCTGTCTCTCTCGCACCTAGACGGAGCGCCCCGTGAGTGCGAGAGAGACGGAGCGACGAAGGCGACTCTCGGAATCGGCCTGGCCGGTGATTAATCGTCATGGTTCTACAGCGGACGACGACAACGATGACGACGGTGGCGCCCTCCTCCCCTTGGGACCCCTGGGACCCCCTCAACCCCAACCCCCTGGAGTCGTGGGACCCCAGCGCGGCACGGCTCGCCACGGCTTGCACTGTCATTTCGTTGATCGCGTCATCGGCCGCCGCGGCCGGGTTATCACGATGACCCGCCCTTTTTATTCGAGGGACCCCTGATCGTTTGATATATACGACATGACCCCCACGGTACACTGTCACGAATACGCACCAGGCAAAACCGCCTTTACTCCACGTTTCTTGTTATTGTCGTTGTTGTTTCTACAGTCTTTGAGCTCATAGTCCAAGATTCTAAGTTTTTGACACGTCCACGACGTATTCATGTCCAGGGCCTGTTGAGGTCCTCGGGCAGGGTCGACATGAGCCCCATCCCGTTTGAGCCCCGACGACCTGAGCCCCGACCAGAGCCCCGTTTGAGCCCGACTTGAGCCCCGACTTGAGCCCCGACTCGAGCCCCGACTGAGCCCCGATGGCCAGAGCCCCGACCTGAGCCCGGTTTGAGCCCCGACCTGAGCCCCACTTAAGCCCCACGCCAAAAAACTTCCATTTTTGAACTTTTTTAGTGAAGATTTTGCGTCATATTGCAACTTTTTGACGGGGGCTCAAATGGGCTCAAACGGGGCTCAGGTCGGGGCTCAACCGGGCTCGTCGGGCTCTGGGCCATCGGCTCAGCGGGGCTCGAGTCGGGGCTCAGTCGGCTCAAACGGGGCTCAGATCGGGGCTCAGGTCGTCGGGGCTCAATCGGGATGGGGCTCATGTCGACCCTGCCGGTCCTCGAAAACGACAAAGGCCTCTCTGTGTCCCTCACCTTGCGTGACCTGCATGGAGCTGGCGCCGTCCTGGTAGGCCCACGAGCACATCTCGCAGGAGGTGAGGCTGTCGGCGGAGGCGAGCTCGTCCAGGAAGGAGGGCCGCGGCGGCGGCGGCAGGAAGCCCTGCCAGCTGGCCAGGTTGGCGAAGGACTCCACCGAGTCCTCCTCCATGACGCCCGCCCAGTACTCGTCGTCCTGCGCCGTCCGCGATACCTGCAAACAACAAAAACAACTTTAGACATGCATCGCAACAACAACAACAACAAGTCTCCCTCCTCCGCCCGCACGGCACGCGGGTCGCACGGGGCCGTTGTCGTAAAAAGTCCTCTAAATATTCCACCGAGATATCCTTAAGGACTTTAGGGCCCCTCAGGATGTACTCGCAAAGCTTCATAAACGCGAGGGGGGGGGGAGCGGGGAAGGTCAGGGATGATATGATTTAGGTGCAAAGAGCTTTCCGAAAGGGCCCCCGCACTGGTGAAGGGCGCAGAGGGACAAGGGCCTGGCCAGGGCAGAGCCGGCAGAGCCAGGCACGCACGCGGGCAGCGAGCGCACTGCGAGGACTGCGACAAGGTGGACAATGCTAGGAGGAAGGGCGCGGTACGAAAAGCGAGAAACAAAAACACCGCACACACACACACACACACACACACAGCAAGAGTTATGGGCCGTTGCTTGTCGCGGGGGTCATCCACATAAAGTGGTTATATGCAAGGCGCGACGCGGCGCGGGTCACTCTCGCAGCGCCCGCCCTGTCAGGTGCAAAACAACAACAGCAAAAATATTTTCGAGGAGAAGCAAAAGGCGGTCGCTGCACTAAAAGTTATTACTACTGCCCTCTCCCTCCCAACATCCTGCCATCCTCCTGCCCGCCGCCGCTGCTGCACCTCTTTGGCGAAATGGAACGACTTCCTCGAAAAGAGCGGCAAGGCGATGCGCGCTTTTTGAGGCGGCGGCGGGGGCGGCGGGGGCGGCAAAGGGGGGGAAATGAGGGGGGGAGGCGTGGCTCCGAGGGGCCCGTACAGAAAAATTCAGTACGCTTTTGGGTCGTTTTCGGGACGCTTTTAGGTCGCTCCCCTGTCGACTAGGTCGCTTTTGGTGCGCGCGCAGTGAGACTAGTACGCTTTTGGTCATCGAAACAAGGAGGACTGGTTCGCGAAGGGTGCGCTTTGCCGGGACTGGGGCGTGAATAGGACGCGTCGTTGGCCCGTCGGAGGCGTACTAGGTCGCTAAAGGTTCGCGTGCGAAGGGACTAGGTCGCTTTTGGTCACCGGCAGAGCGGACTAGTTCGCTCGGAGTACGCGAAACGCGGCCTCATCACGCCCCAGTCCGCCCTGGACGGGTACTATTAGCGTACTGGTGCGCTCTGCCGGTGACCAAAAGCGACCCAGTCCTCACGAACGCGAACCTTTAGCGACCCAGTGCGCCTCCGATGGGCCACACGCACTGCCGTCGTCTTAGAGGCCGCACATTCTTCTTGCCCTCCGGTACCCTGTGCGAAGAGTTTGCCAAGGGGCATATTGGGGCCCCTTTGAACTACGTAGCCTATGTCTCTACCGTAGTTTAAAATCATGGTAAAAGTAATCCGACAGTTTTAAATGCTGCCTGATAACAATCTGCCAGTAAGATACTAATGCCACGTCGCCAATCTAGTCACTAAATAGATTCAGCTTTGGTAACAAAACAATGAAACAGTGCCGATATGCAATTTTCAGCTCGTGTAGTTTTCTTCGGGTCAAACCTTTACCTCGGGGTCAAATTAAAACAATTTTCCCGTAGCACTCCTGTGCGCTTGTGACGAAGTATCTAATCATGATATCCGCGTCGAAAACCGCATCTCTCTATCTTTATTCTGGCGCCCTCCAGAGAGCGAAGACTGAGTGCGAGCGGAGCGCTGGGCGCCGAGCCGCGCTGAGCCAGTGAAGAGGCTCGCCTGCGGGCCCAGTCCTCGTGTTTCAGGTTAGCGCAGTGGGCAGCGACGTCGACACCGAGGATCCAGCCAGGGGTTCGACTACCATCAGCACCGACGCCCTCAAAAGAAAATGCCAGCCCCTCCCCCAGTGTCGGCCCTCTCTTTTGACTCTCGGAATCGGACGGGGACTAAAAGCGTACTAGTCCCCCCGTCACCGAAAGCGAACTAAAAGCGTACCGGTCCGGCGCGGACTAGGACGCTTTGAGGGCGGTTTTTGGTACATTTGGGCCAGGAAGCGGACTAGTCCCCTCGTCGGAGGGGACTAAAAGCGACCTAGTCCACGCGTACCAAAAGCGTTCTGTTTGGGGACTAAAAGCGTACTGTATTTTTCTGTAAGGGGGGCGGGGGCGGGGGCGGGAGCGTGGGGTCGATCGATCTACGCGGTGATTCGATCCTTTTTCTTCTGTTCCTCAAAAAAAGTTGTTTTTCTTTTGTTCACGGGGAGGCATTAATTATTATTCCACCAAAAGGGGGCCCGTGTTTTACCTTTTCCCGCCCCAACTCTTCAAGAAAAAGAAACTCTTGGTGACCCGCTTTGCGGAGGTATCAAAACTTAAAACGGCAACAAGAACGTCAACGAGAGTCAGCAGCCGTGACGCGCGTGTCCAGCGCGCGCGACCCGCAATGAGCACGCTTGGAGCACGCGCGCCGCGCCTAGATTCGAGATTCCGGGTTCGAGATTCTCGATGGCGTATCGTTAGCACGACCCGCGCACGGGCCGGCCGGCCAGCCAGTGGGCCAGCCAGGCCGCACGTACGAGCCGGAGTGCATTGTGGGTCAGATGGCGGCAGCCAGATGCCGGGCGGGGCTAGACCAGCCTAGCCTGGACGGGACACTGTAGGCCGCGGACGCGCGACTGCAAGCACGCGCGCACTGCTACCGCGCTAACAGTGGCGCGGCCGGCGGCGCCGGGATTCGAACCTCCGCCAGCCTGTTTACGCTTTTACCGGCCAGGGCCAGGACAAGGAAGTCGAACGTCGGAGATACGACTCTTGAAAAAGGGCGGCGATCAAACCCCGTGTACCGCCGCCCTGCTGCAGTGCTGGACCCGACAGGTTCTCTCTCCCTCTCCCCAAACACATTAAACGGCGCGACACGTCCTGGTTGTCTCTGTCGGAAGCCACACCCGGCCTTATAACGACCCAATCCGGGCCCGGGCTCGGTGGTTCAGTTCGGCCGTGGCGCGCCGAGACCACGGCGAGGCGCGTTGGCCAGGGGGTTAACAAAGGCGACCGCTTCATCAAGACGCCCCAGCGGCCGGACACGAGAACACACTCCACTCCACGGTAGCCGCGTGGCTCGGCCGCATACCGCGCTGGTCGCGCACCCCTACGACGCCGAGCCCTCCGACACAGTGCCCCCGCCTGCCCCAGACGGGCCGATTTGTCTCCGACCTGCCCTATGCACTCTATAATTCTCCACGGCGGGGAGCGGCGCGCTCTATCGCCCGCGCTCCCACACTGGGCGGACCAGAGTGTCGCTGCTGCGTCTCTCTCGCACTCGTGGGCGGCCGTAGGGCACCGTAGGGGTGCGAGAGAGACGGAGCGACGGAGCGGGATGCTGCCGCATACGATAGCGCGTCGTGTGTGATAGGCCCCGCTCAGAGCCCAGGGCTGCTCCATGAAGACATCAACAACGATGCGAGGCGAGCGCTGCTGGTGCGTCTGCCTCGCTTCTGCCCTGACGAGAGAGACGCGAGCGCAACGCACGTCCGACGGACCGAGACTGAGAAGGCCCTGGGCGAGGCGCGCGACCGATCGCGAACGAGCGCTCCTCACGCACACAGACGCACAGACACACACACACATACACTCACACACAGAGCGTTTCTGACGCCGCCCCGCCTCTTAATTAAGACGAAGCAGAGGCAAGGCAAGCGGGACGGAAGACGCGCTGGGCCCCGCGGGGGCAAGGGAGAGGGAGAGAGAGGCATCGGACGCAAAGGTTGTCGCGCAGAGCGCCCCGCGTGTGTGCTTGTGTTTTACTACGCTGCCGACGGGTTTGATTGTAAAATAAAAAAGGAGGGATATAACGCGGGGGAGCGAGAGAGACAGAGAGAGGGCCCGTGGACCGATCATTAGGAGGGGCCAGAGCACGCTCGGTGCAGAGAGCAATGCAGGGCCGGCCAGTCGCTCTGTCTCTGTCGCACTCACGGGGCGCCCCGCGGGGCCCGCAGGGGTGCGAGAGAGACAGAGCGACTGGCTGGACCAGAGGGGCGCGCACACTGACAACCTACAAATCACGCAGCCCTTGGAGGGCCGAGGCCCTCTGAGGCTGCCTAAATCCCTGCGGCCGTGCAGCACCGACGTCGTCACCCACACTGCCTCGCCGCTGACCGCGTCCAATGAGAACGTCAAAAGAATTTTGAAAGGAATATACACACCTGGGCCCCCGCGGCCCCGCCACAGGCCGCCACAGGCCCGACAGGGCAGGGCCAGGGCCAGGGCCGGCCTGGTTCGAGCCCCCGGGCCTATAGGCCCCTTATGGGCCTGGCTCTCGTCCTGGCTGCCTGCGGTTTGGTGAGGCGCAGGCCGAGAGACAGGTGGAACGGTGGAACAGCCATTACCATGCCGTTGCCCTCCAGTCAGTAAAGTCCTCGGGGACTCAGGACACTCCGACTGTGTCGACTCACTCTCCCAATCCACTCCAATACGAAAATTAACAAAGCAAGAACAAAACGCGCTGGCACCACCAACCCAACCGGGCAATCCGTCCGGGGCGCGGGGAATTTAAACCCAATTTGTTCGAAAGGAAACAAGAAGAACAAAAGGCAGGCACCGCACCATCAGTCAGGAGGCGCAGGAGGGCGAGCGAGGCAGCCAGAGGCACACTGAATAAGATGATTGGTGGGCGGAGAGAGAGTGGAGGGAGAGAGAGGGAGAGAGGGCGAGAGAGGGAGAGAGAGGGAGAGAGAGGGAGAGAGAGGGAGAGAGAGGGAGAGAGAGGGAGAGAGAGGGAGAGAGGGCGCACGCAGGGCGGTACACTGACCACGGAAGTGGATTTTGGACACGCATGGATGGCGAGCGACGACGGCCACGTCACAACGGACGCACAGTATAGCAAACAAGAACAACAACAACTTCCGTCGCACCACAGTTACTCTTAGCGCCCGGCTGAAAAGGGAGACATTACGAGAACCGCACGCGAAAGGTACTGTGAAGGCAAAGACAGAGAGCGATGCTCATGAGAGACTTACGCCGCCGCGATTGGGCCGCCCAAAATTATGGCCAGGCGAGGAAGAAAGGCACCCGGGGGGGGGGGGGGGGGGAGGCAATGCCTCGCAGTGGACCAGCCGATCGAACCAACGCGCTGCGCGTTGCCGGCGGCGGGACCGCGTCCGAAGGACTAGAAGGACCGCACCAAGTCTTCCGACGCACTGCCAGCACTGCCAGGGGTGCCAACCTCGAGAGGTACCCGTCGGCCCCGCAGGCAGGCAGGCAGACAGGCGGGCCTGAGGCAGGCCGGCCGGACATCGGGCCTGACCACGCTAATAGAGTGGTTTTCAAAGGAAGTCCGCCCAGGCTGGCAGCCAGGCTGGCAGCCCTGCCAGGAGGGCTGGCAGGATAAGCGGCGGTGTAGTGGTGCCCCTGCGCCACCACCGCAGCAGCGCCATTGTGAACAGGTGATGTGAGAGAAGGAAGTAATGACGCTCTTTGTTTCACAAAAAGAAAGAGGAAAAAAAAGAGCACAGGTCGAGAGGGGCGTGGCGGGGAGGGGCGGGCCACAGGTAGTGCCGGCAGAATCGAACAGTTCCAATACCTATCATAGAGAGAAGAAAAAAAAAAACGGTTCTAGGACGAAATAATAAAAAAAATAAATAAAAGGGAGCAGAGCTAGAGGCGAATCTGATAACAGTAGAAAGTCCAAACGAAAATTCGCGACCCAACATTAAGGTGCGTGAAAAAAGAGCCCTACGAAAACTCCGCAACCAAATTGTTGCTTTTTTCTCGGCTGATTTTGATTTTCTTCGACCTTTTTTTTACAGAGTGCTCTCTGGGTGTAACACTAGTCGCGCTCACACTGTTCGCACTTGACACCGGGACAGCCGGGACGTTACACGAACCCTCCTACAGCGTGGATTCGCGCTGCGTCCCCCCCCCCAAGGCACCTGTTGAGGCGCTCGCTCGGGACGCCAATGACTTTATTATTGGCTCTGGGGCGCCTCCCCCTCCCCCTCCTCCACCCTCCAAATTGGCACATATCAGCGGGACGGCGCTGGCGGCGAGCAGGGCGAGGAGCACGGCGTGCAGGTGTGTGATGAGTCCATCCATGCTCCCATAGCCCTCCCAGACCCCTCGTTGCGGCGGGTCCCCCCCCCCCCCCCCCCGGGCCGCTCAATGCTCGATATCGCCAGTCGATCTCTGACAGATCATCTCCGCCTTGTCTTTGTATTCCGGAGAAGACAACCAAAGAGTCTGGGAAAGAGATACACACACGCATGCCCCCCTACTAGGATGCGGCCGGGCCGGGGCGCGCTCGGAGGGGAGGCATAGAGGCATTGGGCGGGGAAAAAATAAGCAGCAACATTTTGTTCTGGCCGCGCACAATGCACTGCGCATGGCGCTGAGAAGGCAGTGGTGCCCAAACGTGCCTGAAGGTGTTCGATGGTCCGTGAGCGCCAGAAAGGCCTTGTTTGGACGCGAAGCCGCGAGAGCGGAATGGGTGCGGGGGGCGCCAGGCAACACACACGTGTGTGTGTGTGTGTTTGTGCCGACAGCACAATCAAAGCTTCATTGGATTTCACTCCAGCTGGCGGAAACACGTCGGGCGCCGCGTTACTTCCAAACTCTGGGGCACAACAAACCCCGATGGAGGGTCTCTCTCTCTCTCTCTCTCTCTCTCTCTCTCTCTCTCTCTCTCTCTCTCTCTCTCTCTCTCGTTCGGCCCCGCGCACCCGGGGCTGCCAGCGCTGCCAGGGCGGCCCGTCCGGCCGTCCGGCCGGCAAGTCAGGCGGGCAGACAGGTCGGTAGCCCCGCCATGCTACGCCATGCGAGCGGCCGGACTGGCGGGCAGGCAGGCAGGCAGGCCCCTCGGGGCTTCATAACCTCTACCTGGCAGTGGGAAAGAAGACATAAAACACGAGATCGGATTGAAACGGGAAGGCTTATCTCGCGCCAAGTGCCGGGTCTAGTGCCGGGCAGCCGGCGGAAAGGGGGAGGGGGGAGGCCAGCGTGGCGGTAGTCCACAACTAGCCGCTCGTATTCGCCGTATAAATCAGGGGATTCACTTCACTTCTCGGCTCGGTAGCTGCACACTGATTCCGAGACTCGTTTTCGTCGCTCTGTCTCTCTCTCTCTCGCACTCATGGGGCGTGCCGTACGGGTGCGAGAGGGACAGAGCGACGAAAACCGACTCTCGGAATCGGTCTGCTGGCAGCTTTACACGCCACAAGCCGCAGCGCGGCCAGTGCCAATAATGCTCACTTCGCGTGCCCCGCGGGGCCCCGGCGTGCAGTGTGCCGGCAGTGTGCGAGCGAGCCGCGGGCCTCGGCGTGCCTTCCAGGAGCGCCGACACGTCCAAAAGTGTCGCGCCTCGAAGCGACACTCTTCCTCCGCCAGAAAAAAGTACAGTCACGCATAACTGGCAGTGCCTTACGTACATACGCACGAAGCACGGGATGAAGACCTCCTCCCGGCCTGTCTGTCTGTCACCTTGCGCGAGGCTACATAGAGAGCGCCCCCGCCAGCCCCGCCAGCGGCGCGCGGTCGACGGCCCCCGTAGAGGCCTCAGAGAGCCTCGGCTCGGCCGCTCGCTGGACTGCTGGCCGTGCTGGCAGTGTACTGGCCCTTTGAGATGCAGACGAACACACACACCGTTCACACAACATGAAACGCGGGGCCGGCCGAGCCCCATGCGCCACGCCCCCCCGCCAGACAGGCACCCCGCGAGAAGGCGAAGAGAGAGAGAGAAAGAGAGAGAAAGAGAGAGAGAGAGAGAGAGAGAGAGAGAGAGAGAGAGAGAGTCCTCACGGACGCTGTCAGCTTTCTGAACAACATAATTTAACAACTCACACCGCCGCCGCGTGCAGTCACATGCACGCACGCTCTCACTCACACTCGCGCTCACACACACACACTTACACACTCACACATATGCAAGCAGGTCAACCAATTATCGAGCAGGTCGGCCGCCAGGGCGGCGGGGGCGGCGGGGCGGCCGGTTGCGCCCCGGGAGACTTCAACGCCCGAGCGCCACGAAGGCGCCCCCGCCACCCCGCCCGCGCCGCCGCACTCTCGGACGGCAGCACAGCGCCGCGCTGACGGGGCTTCAGCCTGCCTGCCCACAGAGGGCCAGAAAGCTTTCAGCAGTTCTGGAAAACAAGTTTCCCAATTTTCATCGGTGTGCCCTTGTGAACTATCCGACTGGGGCGCTCGTCGACCGACCGGCCCGCCCGCCCCGCAGACAGTGCTTTCGTCGTCCCGTCTCTCTCGCACTCGCTACGCGGCGGCCCGTAGGGGTGAGCGCGAGAGAGAGGGACGGTGCCCCGCCCGGTGGAGCGCCAGGTGCGCGCGTGGCGGTGGCCAAGGCGGCCACCTCCCCGTCGACGGGGGCCGTGCTGGCCGCCCCGGGGCCCCGGGCCTCCACGACGCCCAGCCGATTCTGGGTGGTCGGGCCGGGCGTCGGGCACCCCGCCGTGGCCGAGCACGCCGAGCAGGCCGAGGAAATGAAGAGGTAGACGAGGCACGGTAGCCAACAGGCCGGCCAACCACCAACAAATTAATAGCCCACATTATGGGGTGCCGCGACAGCGTGCAGCCAGGTGCACCAACTGCACCACGCGCTGCAGGGCCGCCAGAGGGCCTCCAGGGCCTCCACGGGGACGGCCTGGGGGCACGGGGGCTTTTGGGCCCCTCCTCGCACCTGCACGCACCGGGGGTTGAAGGCGGGGGGCAGGACCTTCTTGGTGACGGCGGCTGGCCGACTGATTACAGGTCACACACACACACACACGCACACTGACGCGTGCATCCCGGGCAGCAGACGCTCCGTGCAACCGCCTAGCTAAGCCACCGCCGTGCCGCGGTGCGGCCGTGACGTGACGCCGCGCGGCCGCGTCTAGCGGTTCCACGCGTGACGGAGAAACGCCCCATAAAAAGCACGACACGAGGTCAGTAGGCGAATGACTCGCGGGAAGAACGGGGAGGGGGAAGGGAGGTACCATTGCACGCGGCTCGTCATGCGTCCGAAAACACGATCGAAACAAGAACCAGAAAACACATTCCGGAACCGATTCGAACCCGCGACACTGTAGCCAGTCGACACCGCGGTCGCGTCGCCTCGCCCCCGCGCGCCAACGACGAACGCGCTCGTGTCGGACCAATTACGGAACAATAGCCACTTGTGTATTCCCGGCGAATAAATTATGAAAAAATAATTCGGCCCGTTAATTAGAAGCTCCCCCTTTTTATTTTCCGTTATTGTTATTATTTGCAGGTGCGCTCCTCACCGGCGGCACCGCCATCCTTTTGACAGACGCGTCGGTACGGCCCCTCGCGCGCCAGAGCGGCCAAAGCGGCCAAAGCGCGCGCCAGGACCACTCCGTCTCTCTCGCACCCCCGCGGGAGGCCCACAGGCTTGCCCACAGACCCCACGAGTGCGAGAGAGACAGCGACGCTTCGCCGCTATCGCGACCGGCATCGAAATAATGATTGTCCGCTTGTCAGCGCCGTGAATCAGCGTCGCGGATCCATATTATTTACTGCCTTTGTCTTTTCGCGTGTGTGCTCATCCTCTTCCCCCCCCCCTTTTTCTCTCTCTCTGTCGGAATCCGCCAGGCCCAGCCGGCCTTAATATTTATTTTATTGCCGGACGAAACTTTCCGGAAAGCTTTCTCCAGTTTCCTCTCTTCGGCGTCCAGCAGCAAAAGCAGCGGCCCGCCGGATGGACAGTGTACCTACAGTACCCACTGCGGCAAGACCAGGCAAGGCACGCCCCCTCCCTTTAATTGTCCCACCAAAATAATTCACCAACACCGAGTCGCAGCGATGCGGCGCGGCACGGCCAGGGCGAAGCCGCCACCTCGGCCGGCCTCGGCCATACCTGCATAATTGCACACAATGCGGCAGTGCAGGCGCTGCAGGCAGTGCAGCAGGCAGTGCAGCGGGCCAGCCAATTTGAATTCGCCGCGTTCTTCGGGTCGGCCGGGCCGGCCGGTCGGCAGCAATGCCACGCCAGGCCATGCCAGGCCATGCCAGGCGAGCCCTGTTGGCTTGTTGGCGCCGCAGAGCATCGCCGCGCGAGTCGCCAAGCGTGACCACCGCGTTACAACGTACATTTCCCCTCCTTGTCCCCCGTTTCTTTCTTTTTCAGTTTTTGTTGTCCTTTAGTTTTCCCCTCTGCAGGCTCCGCGTCCCCCGCGAATTTCGCCTTCCTTTTTCCACGTGACCGTGTTGCAAGCCCGCCCCGGACACGCACTGTCCGTCTCTCTCGCACTCACGGTGCGTCCCGCACGGGTGCGAGAGAGACAGAGCGACGACTCTGGCCGCAGCCTCGCCTATTGACCCCCAGGGAATGCCGCCGCAGCGCAGCGCGCCGGACAAAGAGAGGCGATTTAAGGAACAGGCTCCTCAAATGAGGCAGAAAAGGACCCAATTGTTGCGAAACCGTGTGGGTACAGTGTGGGTACGGCACGGCGAAGGCATGCGGTCGCGGAGGGGCGGTGAGGTAACGGGAAGGAGCGGAGAAGGGAAGTGCACAAAAAACGCTGGTATCGTGCTGCATGGTAAACCATCGGGAATATTTTAGCACGCCAACTCGGCCACGGCGGACGCACCGACCGCACACCTATTGTCCGCGACGGGCGGGCGGGCGGACGGACAGACAGACAGACAGACAGACAGACAGACAGACAGACAGACAGACAGACAGACAGACAGGTACGTACCGGACGCGAAGGGCAGTCGCCGTCCCTTATTCAAATCAGATGGAGTACACACCCTTGACCCCAACACGGACCCCGACACGACGCCCACCGACGCTCTTACGCGCGGAACGCCCCGCCCCGCCCCGCCCCGCCCCGCCCCGCCCCAAACGGGGCGTGGCGCGCTATCAGTCCAGCCGGCCGGCCACTCCAGACGAGATACTCCAGTGTGGTGTGCGGTCCAGGCAGGCGGACGGGCAGGCCGAGGAATCCAAACGAAACAACATTACGCTGCGCCGCGCGTGTGTCGTGCCACCCACATTTTGAGTGACGGGCGGGGCGAGCCGGCACTGCCAGCACTGCCCTGACGGACGGGCCGGGCCGACGGGAGGAGTGGCGACTTTGGACGTGCAGCACACGCCACGGCACGGCATGGCATGGCAGCCCGCCTCCCCAAATCAATTAGAGCCATACATACGATAAGGCAGCCGATACATATCGACAGACTGGCATTCCTGGGCCAGACAGAGGCATGCCTCGTGGGCCTTCTCCGAAGGGAGAGAGGAGGCAAGGCGATGCACAGTGGGCCAGAAGACCGGTGGAGGCGGTGATGCACGTCTGCCGCGTCAGTCGGGACGTGTCGGCGTCTCGGCCCCCGCACGTGTAAAGTCCAATCGGACGAGACGACGAGACGCGCAGTCAGCCTGTGGAGACGGACGCCCGCCGGGTAGGCAACACAGCCGCAGCAACGCACGCGCGCGCCACGGGCAGGCCTACCTCGCCAGGCGCTTCGCGGCAGGCGCGGAGCCAACATACGCGCAAACGGACAGGCAGGCAGACGGACAGACAGACAGACAGACAGGCACACACGCGCGGCGTTGGCCCCATAAATGCGTCACGTGTCGGCGGCCGGACCGCCCGGCAGAGGAGCGCGCGTCAATTTAAATCTCCCGCCACTTTTACTGCGCGCCTTGGCGAAGCTGGCGAAGCGACCCACCCACACGCACACACACACCGCCGCGAAAACTTAGAGTTGCCCCCTCTCCCTCTACAATATGCGACACCGTCCGCGTCCGCCGCGCATTTTGATGGGCTTCGCCGTCTCGACGCGATGACCACCGCAAAGCTCTAGGGTTGCCAACCGGCCGCGGCCCGCGCAAGCGACATCGCGATATGACCAGTGCACTCAGGCCGTTCCGCGGACACACACACACACACACACACACACACACACACACACACTCTGCAAACCGAAGAGTGTACATAGTACGCTCTTATTGGAGCATACCTGTAAGTACGCTTCAACTTGAAGCGTACTTGTTAGGTACGCAACAAGTTACAGCATACATAACAAGTACGCTCAAAACTAAAGCGTACCTTAGAGGTAGATTACAAGTTAAAGCGTTCATGGTAAAGCCGCAGCAATTTGCAGCTTGCGTGCCAAGCATGGTGCGATTAAAAATATCACACAAGCAGGTTCGCAATAATGTCGCAGATGATGATTGAAAACTGTATTTAAATTTAAAGTATAAGAAAAGAAATCTCAAAAGATGATGTGTTTTGAACCTAAGGCCTTGCTCCCTTGCTGACTTAATTGACACGGAATCCAAGGAGCGCAGACAAAGCAAGGCATGAAAGAAGTGTGTTGTCCACTGTATTTCAGAGCTCACATGATGGGTGTAAGGGCCACAGTTATTCAGTCATCATCCCCGGCAGTGCCCTCTCACCTGTTGAATGGGTTAATCCAACACAAGGTTCCTGAAGTGAAGATTGGAGTCCATCAGCCTATGCCGGCTAACCTCAGCACAGAGTTGCACAAACACGAGTGAAATACCAGTCCTGAACACACTCCTAACCATGGTGCAGGCATTTCAGAAAAGAAAATCCATTAACTTTGATCACAGTTCACTCCCTCTCACGTGTCCTGTCCGATTTATGACTTAAACGAAGAAAAATAGTCACACAAAACGAAAGTTTGAACTTCACACTCAACTGTTTTCTGTTTTCGCTTTTTAAAAACAAAAACAATAGCCGCCTGCGAATACAGCACGAAGCAGACGAAATTTGTGTTGTTTTTGAAAAGTGAAAACAGAAAACAGTTGAATGTGAAGTTCAAACTTTCGTTTTGTGTGACTATTTTTCTTCGTTTAAGTCATAAATCGGACAGGACACGTGAGAGGGAGTGAACTGTGATCAAAGTTAATGGATTTTCTTTTCTGAAATGCCTGCACCATGGTTAGGAGTGTGTTCAGGACTGGTATTTCACTCGTGTTTGTGCAACTCTGTGCTGAGGTTAGCCGGCATAGGCTGATGGACTCCAATCTTCACTTCAGGAACCTTGTGTTGGATTAACCCATTCAACAGGTGAGAGGGCACTGCCGGGGATGATGACTGAATAACTGTGGCCCTTACACCCATCATGTGAGCTCTGAAATACAGTGGACAACACACTTCTTTCATGCCTTGCTTTGTCTGCGCTCCTTGGATTCCGTGTCAATTAAGTCAGCAAGGGAGCAAGGCCTTAGGTTCAAAACACATCATCTTTTGAGATTTCTTTTCTTATACTTTAAATTTAAATACAGTTTTCAATCATCATCTGCGACATTATTGCGAACCTGCTTGTGTGATATTTTTAATCGCACCATGCTTGGCACGCAAGCTGCAAATTGCTGCGGCTTTACCATGAACGCTTTAACTTGTAATCTACCTCTAAGGTACGCTTTAGTTTTGAGCGTACTTGTTATGTATGCTGTAACTTGTTGCGTACCTAACAAGTACGCTTCAAGTTGAAGCGTACTTACAGGTATGCTCCAATAAGAGCGTACTATGTACACTCTTCGGTTTGCAGAGCACACACCTGCGCCAGCTTTGGAAACTGGGCCTGCTGTTTTAAAACGCCATCCTTTATCCGACCGCGGCCGGGCCACCGCGACGCGCATCGAGTTCAAATCTCGCGCCAAAACGACCGCGGCGTCCGTCCGTCTGTCCGTCCGTCCGTCCGCGCACTCGCCGGCGACGCTGAATAATCGACCGCGCCGGCTGCGCAGGCCGCGCATTCCGATTGGGATTTCATTGGCCGTTTATTACAGTGCCGAGTCGCGGCGGCGGGATTACGCCATCCGCGCAAGTTTCTCCCACTTTTTAGCCTCCAGTGTACCTTATTTTTTTTTTCAGATAAGAAATTAGAAAACGAATTCGTCCGGGAAGGGCGGCCCGGCCTGCGCATCCTGGTCCTGATGGTCCCGCTGACCAAGATGGACCGCTAATTCGGACTAATGATGAATCGAATCGCCCGTCCATCGGGCAGCCCACACGGCCCACCGCGGCCTGCCAGGGCCCTATATGCCCTATCGGACACACACACACACACACACACACACACACCCACACACACACACACACACACACACATACAACACACACACACACGGCCGAAGGAATCAATTTCAACCAATACAGGGCCCGTCCTTCCTACACTACTACTGCTTGATGGCACAGCAGCCTCCTCCCTGCAGCCTGCCTGCCTGTCTGTCTGTCTGTCTGTCTGTCTGTCCGTCCGTCCGGTCGTTAGGGCCCTACTCTGTCTGTCTCTGCCGCGCGGGAAGTTCAAATTTACACCGCGGCCGTCCCGGTAGCAGCAGCATTCCGCCACTGCATGACGACTGGGGAAAGAAAGGACATGAAGAGGGAGGAGGGAGTGGCCGTGTCGCCGTGTGTGTGTGTGTGTGTGTGTGTTTGGACTACGATGTGTCGAGGGGATAAGAGGACCTCCCCGGCTGTAGCTGTAGTGGTGAGTACCTGCCGGGTACACGTCGGGTACTCCACCACGGACCCGCTCACACACACACACACACACACACACACACACACACACACTCACACACACACACACACACACACTGCACGGACATTCTGATTGGAGACAAGCGACGTGGGGCTGACGTCCGAGGCGCGGTGCCACCCCGTTTTAGCGGTACGCGGAATCAAGAATCAAGCCCCACCCTACCCCACCCAGTGCAGTGCATTGCGGCACGGCGTGGCCTGCACTGCTCCGCCCTGCCCTGCCACCGCCGCCAGCCGCGCCAGCCCTTGAGACGGCGCGGACGTGCCCAGGACAATCCCCGTGCTCGGCCGTGCCCAAGGGTCCTCGGCAGGACAAGTAGAGGCAGCAGCCCTCCAGGACGACGGCGTCGCTCGTGATGATGCACAAGTTGCATCCAGGTCAGCGTCGCGGCGTCTCGGGGTTCGCGCCTCGCGCCCGCGCCTGCAGAGCCATTCTGCGTCGCTCTGCCTCTCTCGCACCCAAAGGAACGCCCCGTGAGTGCGAGAGAGACAGAGCGACGAGAACGACTTTCAGTCTGCTGCGCTTGGCGGTTCAAAGGGCCGGCCGGCCACGCACTGGGGTCCAAAGGGCACGCCGAGGGCCGAGGCCGAAGGGCCCCAGGGCCCAGAGGGCAAAGGGCCGGACGTACAAGCACTCGGGCGCCAGCGCGCCAGACAAGGCCTTGCGGCCCGCGGGCTTTTATAGGGTACTTTGGCACAGAAGCCCCCGAGCCCCGGCACGGCCGGCGGCAGCCATCAGCAAGCCAAACAGCAGCCGTGATTGGAGGCGGGCACGCTGTCTCACTCGCACTCACGCGGCAGGGTGGCCGGACCGCGGGGGTGCGAGAGAGACAGAGCGACGCAGCCCGGCCGCGGACGGCCAGAGAATGCTTGTCCAGCCTTTGTGCAAACTGCTTGCCATGGCTTGCCGTGGCTTGCCATCCCGCGCCCGGACACATACTAGGGCGCGCGGCCCAGCGGGGGGAAAGTCACCAGAACGTCTCGGCGCACTGCACACACACAGACACACACACACTAGCGGACTCGTACCTGGAAACTTTACGTGTGCGTCTAACGGGGCTGCAGTACCAGCTAGCGAGCCAGTCGAGAGGGACTATAGGACTGAGTAGATGCAAATGCCCAATGCTGCGCGAGCGAGCGAGGGAGAGAAGGGGGGGGGGGCAGGCGGCGTCGCCCATAAGAGAGACAAAGCGATACAGATTGAACGGAGCGAGACAGCCGGCAGCCAATCAGGGCGCACTGCCTTCCTCGCTGCAGCACTGTAGCAGCCAGGACGGCTGGACTCTCCAGGACGAAGTCCAGGAGGAAGGAGAGATGCCGAGGGACGATCGCTCGCCGAGTCAAACGACCCAAATGCATGCGGAATTTCGCGAGACCATGCGGCACGGCGAGGCCTTAGGGAAACGAAATCCAGTCTCAAGGATCCTCAACCCCAAATCGATCCCCTCTCCTCCCCTACACCACAGCACTGTGCACACACAAACACACCGAGGCGGCCATTTCGAGACAGACACATTTGGAATGTCCGGCGCGGGCGTGTGTCGCTCGCGCGGCCCCACCTACTCCAGTATGCACGGACGGTAGCACACACACACACCAACACACACAGTGTGTCCCAAGACAAGGACCTTCGCGGGGGGGCCCTGAACGGGGACACACACGGCGAAGTGAGGGGGCCTCCTGTAAATCAAAACAGGTGCACACACACACACTGTAAGGTGCGCGCGCGCGGGCTTTATGGAGTGCTGGGGGTATATATGGCTCCGACTCGCTTATCGGCGTTTCACGATCGTCGCACCGCCGGACCGTGAGGGCCTGCGAGGGGCCTCCAAACAACAACAACAACATCAAGAAGAACAACAAGGCGATTCCAAAACGCGCCCCGCACCGGCTCGCTTATGTCTTCATCGAGGCGGGCAGCCACCCCTTTCCCCTCACGGTCCCCGCCGGCCCCCGCCGGTCCCCGCCGCCCCGCCTGGGGGCTCGGCCTGGCCGGGCGAGGGGGGTCCGCGCATCAAATATTCAAATCCAGCACCTGGGCATGCATGGCCTGGGCCGGGCCTGGGCCGGGCCGGCGCGCGTCGCGCAGGTACCCGTAGCCGCCGCGCCCCGCCCCGCCTCGCCCCGCCCCGCCCCGGCGTGCCGGCAGGTGTGTCGAACGTCGAGCGGCGGACCGCCTCCAAACGGCGCCTTCGTCGCTCTGTCTCTCTCGCACCCCCTCGCGACGCCGCATGAGTGCGAGAGAGAGAGAGCGACGAAAGCACTCGGCGGCTAGGGCATGATGAGGCCGAAATAAGCCACCATAGACCGTCGTCGCGTCCCAACTCCGCCTGGTTGCCCTGACCCTGGGAAAGGGAACCGAGTGCGTGTGTGTGTGTTTCTCATGTCGTTGTGTGTGTGCGCGCGCTCCCGTTTGCCATTCCGCCAAGGTGTTGCATGGCCCGTCGCCCAAGCGAGGGTCCCAAACACACAGACACACTGCGGTCGCAGAACACGGCGGCAGACAATGCAGGACGCAACACACACACACACACACACGAGATGCAATGGGAAAGAAATAAACAAACTGCTGCAGCGCGCGGACCAGCGCACAGCGCGCCACAATAGCGCCCTCCCGTAGTCCGGAGAGCGCGGGGGTGCGAGAGAGACAGAGTGTCCCTCTTCCCACCTCCCCCACCGGCTCACCCGGGCCCGGTATGGCCCCGGACTCGAAATGCGAGGATTTGTCAACGCGAAGGGGAGTCGCAGGCAAGGCAGCCCGGCCCTGGTTCCCGTGGTTCAGCGAGCGGTCCGAAGTCCCGTCGTCTCGAAGACGCCGCGCTGCGCCGAGCACAGCCAGGCCCCGCCAGGCCCAGCGGGGCGCTGGTCGGCGGACAGGCGGGTGCTTACCGCGCTTGCTGCAGCGCTGTGCCTGCTGCAGGCGAACAAGGCCGTCTGGCTCCCACACTGGGGCCACTGGGGCTAGCAGCGGAGTCACACACTGGGCCGACAACGCGTCCTCCCTCACCTCCATTCTTCGACTCTACCTGTCCCGACGGCGCGTCCCGAGCGTCCCGGGGGACGACTTTCGCCCACTGCCGGGTCCGAAGGGCGCACCGTCTCTCTCGCACCTCTAAGGGCCGCCCCATGAGTGCGAGAGAGACGGCGCGAGGGCGGCGCCGCTCGGAGCCAGCCCGCCGCAGTGAATGGTGCCGCTGGTCTCCTCCAACGAGTGCTGCAGGTGTCCGAGTGGACGCGCAGTGTAGTGGACGCGCAGTGGACGCAAAGGCTCGCAGCCAGAGCGCAAAGGGCATCGCGACCGCATCTCGCTATCGCCTCGCCATCGCGCCGAGCAGCAGACTCATTCCGAGAGTCCGTCTCTCTCGCACTCATGGGGCGGCCCTCACAGGTGCGAGAGAGACAGACTCTGCAGCAGAGCCAGGCACGCCGCGATAGCGATACGAGTCCGGCAGCAACTCGCGCCGCCTTGCCGCCGAGGTCCGCGTCGAGGCCTTCGAGGCCGGCGTCGAGGCCGGGAGGTACATTTATGAGCGCGGCAGATTCGAAGCCCGGATAACGCCGACCATCGCCTCGCCGCGCAAACGGCTTCCGCGAGCGGGCGGCGGAGGCGGGAGTCGAACCCGCGACCCAGACCGCGCAGAACAAGCTGACCGAGCCGGGGCGTGAGAATGGCGCATCGGACTGCCTCGCATCGCGCCGCATCGCGCATCCACGGCCAGATTAACTCACACACACACACACACACACACACACACACACACACACACACACACACACCGCCGCAGAATGCGACCGGACCAACCTCAACCTGCCCTACAGCACACCTGGAGATGGCATCTGCAGATGCGGCGCGGCGCCATCGCATCTCGCCCCGCTTCTTGCAGCGAGAGAGAGAGAGAGAGAGAGAGAGAGAGAGAGAGAGAGAGAGAGAGAGAGAGAGAGAGAGAGAGAGAGAGACGGACAGGGAACTCTAGAAGGGGAGAGGCTCTCACTCAGAGCGACGCCGCCGTGCGGCACCGAACTCGAAACCTCCGGACTCAATTTTCAAGTGGATTAATAGGGCCGCCGGTGTGGTGTGGGACAGGGTGCGACAACCGCACGCACCTCTCCGCCACTCAGTGTGTGTGTGTATGTGTGTGAGATAGAGAGAGACTCTGCACCCCTCCTAAAATTTCCGAGCTAAGCAGCTGGCATTCGAGCTGTGCTGTACAGTATACCGCGCACAGAGACCTTCTAATTACCCCCCGGCTGTTTGGCCCAAATGAAGCGCGCGCGCACAAACACAGACACACACACACACACACACACACACACACATGGGCGTCACGCATGTCAACTCGTAATGCCCGTTCCGCGAGCAGCGAGCATTACCATCGCGCTAACGCCGGTAGCGCCGCGCCATCCGGACCGCAGTACGGCGAGGCGGGGCGAGGCGTCCCAAAATTATGAGTCCGATTAATTTTGGCGCCACGGCGGCGTTGCGGCCGCGGCGGCTGTCGTCGCTCTGTCTGCCTCGCACTCACGGCGCGCGAGAGAGACAAGAGCGACGCCGTTCGGAAATCAACCCGCGTCGCAGCGACGCGCGCGCGGGAAAAAATGTCGGCCGCAGCGGGAGGGAAGCCTCCCCCCTGCGGGGATTCGAACCCACGACCCGACAGCTGCGGGCCGGACACCACTGCAGGCAGATGCGGCGAAGGGGTGGCGATGCCGGTGGGCATCTGCGGGCCGGCGTCTGAGGCTGTCTCTCTCGCACCCCGACGCAACGCCGGCAACGCCCCTCGAGAGCGAGAGAGACAGAGCGACGAGCCAGCCCAGCCGGCCGCGCCACAGTGTGTGGTCCGCTCGGCCTGTACCACAATTACTCTGCTACGCTTTCGACCAGCCGAAGCAGGGCGCCCCAAAAGGCGGCGACACCGCGTGACACGCCGTCACACCGCGTGACGAACGCGTGACGAAGGCGTGTGACGGCGTGGTCACACTCGGACCGCCATCGGGCGAGGCGACCGCGGGGACCACACGCGCGAGATCGACCGACACGGGATAGTTTGGGCTTCTCTCACACTTGTGACCGCATTCACCCACCAATGAATGAATGAATGACTGAATGAATGAATGGCGCCTCTTCAACGACACGGCCAACTCCAAGACGTCGACGCGGAGAAGCACGTGAACGTGCACATTTTCCTCGAGGGTCAACCTCCTCCCCCTCCCCCCTCTCTTTTCCCGTCACTGGTATGCCAGCTTGCACAAAGCGACGACCAGACGGAAGAGGCCTAACTCACATGTACACCTCCACCCCCGTCACACACACACACACACACACACACCACACACACACACACTTGCACGGCTTTATGTCACACAGGGGGGACGCTGCAAAGCGTGCAAAGTGAGGTCGAGCCCCGGCAGGTCGGTCGAGGGGCGTGGAGAGGGGCGTTGGTCGCGTCGCCCGGAAAGCGAGCCCCGCAAGGCGCAAGCCCCACGCGGAACAGGCGCGGGTTCAAATCCCCCCGGCGGCCGCCTGCTTTTCATTTTAACCTTTTTTGTTTTTATCCTCCACTTTATTCGGTCGGGCCTCCTCGGTCGGTGGATCGAGGCAGAACGGGCTGATTGACTCGACCGACCGGCTGGCGCTGCCGCCGGCAGGCTGCTCTCTCTGTCTCTCTCGCACCCGAGGGGCTTCCCGGAGGGGTGCGAGAGAGACAGCGAACCTGCCGGCCGGCCGCTGCAGCAGCGGCACGCTGCCTCCAATCGCTTTTAAGACGCGCTGCGGTTTTACGCCCGTCCACAATAGCTTAATCCTTCACCTGATGAGGACGACTCTCTCTCTCTCTCTCTCTCCCTCTCTCTCTCTCTCTCTCTCTCTCTCTGCCCCTCTCTCCCTCTCTTTCTCGCTTTTACGCGCGTGAGGCGGCGCCGGTCGAGCGGGCCGCAGCTGCGTGCGGAATGTAGGGGAGAAATAAAGTCACTCCTCTCACTCACACCACCGTGCGTCACTGTGTGTGTGTATGTGTGCTCGCGAGATGCACACACACACACACACACACACACACACACACACACGCTGCGGGCACTGCGGCCGCGCAGATAGCATCGCGGTAATCCAGTAAGCCCAGCCCATCCTGAGTGCGACAGAGAGGGGATGATCCTTTATCGCGATGGGAAAAGGGCGGAAGAGAGAGAGAGAGAGAGAGAGAGAGAGAGAGAGAGAGGGGGGAGGGGGGGTAGTACCCACACCAAACCGCAGCATGGCGGCAGCAACTTCTTTTCCCATCAAACGCCACTACTACTAGAAAACAACAAAAACAAAAGAAAAAGCACAGAGAAAACGAAGACAACAAAACCGACGAAAATGGCCTGCGAGCGAGCAGAGCAGCCCCGCGGTTTTCGGAATGCTAAAACGCGGAGGAGCTTTTTGCATTCGAGACGGCGCGCGCGTTAGAATGCACTTTCCTCCGAGTTTCCGCGGGGGCTCCGAAGGGGGCTCCGATTACCGGAATAAGGCGGACACGCCCAAAACGACGCCCCACAAATCTCGCCCAAACGCCCCGCGGAGAGAGCGAGGGAGAGAGAGGACGAAGAGAGAGAGACGCGCCGCGTTTGGGCAGTCGGAGCCCAGCGGGGCAATGGGGCGGCAACCTCCGAATTATCATGATTACTTTGATTGCGCGGTTGTGATGTCTCTCTTTCCTCGAGCCGGGAACGAGGTGGGGAAGGGGCGGGGCAGGGAGGGGGAGAGAGAGGGGGGAGGGGGGGGACAGCGGCCCCGGACGAGCACCGCAGCACCTCGGCTTGTGTGTTTTGGCGCCAGACACTGAATTACACCTCGTCGGCGAGGTGGGCCCAGACTATCTGGTTCGAACAGACGATTATCACACGGGGCTTGAACGCCAAATCCACACTATCAACAACAACAACCACGCGTCGGCCAAACCGGAAAGGTGGCAGAGCGCGGCAGAAGCAGGCAAGGTTCATCGCTGATGCGGTCGTCGGCGACGCGGCGACGCGCGCACATTGTTCTCCGTTCTTCTGGTCCAAGGCACGCGAGCGCGAATCTGTGGAGACATCTGCCGACGCCGCCGTGGTGGCGGAGCACCGCACAGTGGGCCAGAAGACCGGCGCAGGCGGACAAAACTCCAGACGCGTTTTGAGCTCCAGAGTCGCTATAATAAACAGGACTCGAACTGAACGTGTGCCCCCACCAATGGACTCCTCGTTCGGAGAGCAATCCATTGGCGGGGTCACACGTTGGATTCGAGCCTTGTTCAGCGACTCTGGCGCTCAAAACGCGTCTGGAGTTTTGTCCGCCTGCGCCGGTCTTCTGGCCCACTGTGCGGCGCGCAGACGGGCAGCGGGCTGATGAGCACCGCCATCTGGACCATCTGCGGCGACGGCCACGACGACGACGAGGACGATGACGCCTGGGAACGCGCGACACGCCGCGTCGTGACGGCTCGTGACGGCGGCGGCAGGTTCACTCCGCTCCGTCTGTCTCTCTCGCACCCGCAGGGCCAGGGGGAGAGGCCGGCGAGTGCGAGAGAGACAGACAGCCGCCCCGTTCGGCACCAGCCGGCAGGGCGGTGAGCGTCGCCACCAAATTGACGGAAATCGGGGCGGAGGCAAAGCAAGGCAAAGCAACCTCATTTCGTGATCAGGAGGACGACGACGGTGTCATTACGGACAGCGAGAGTCCGCCCCGCCCCGCCCCGCCCCGCACAGCCCGATTTCCAAACATAATTGTCGCACGAAAAGCAATCACCCCGCCTTTGCCTTCGCCTTCCCTTACGGAAAACGTGTCCCTCCTCGGTTCGGGGCGCATCCGTCCGAGAGAGAGAGAGAGAGAGAGAGAGAGAGAGAGAGAGAGAGAGAGAGACGCCAAGGCCCAGCGCAGCATCCTATGGCGACGCACTCGGACGCCGCTCTGGGATAGGCTACGCCGGGCTACGCCGGACTGCACAGAGGGTCATTTAGAAAGCCGCTCGGCTGGCTGGCTCGCTGGCTCCGGCAGAGTAAAGAAGTCAAAAGGTAAAAAAAGGGCGGCCGCGTGGTGGTGCTGGTGTGGTGGTACGACAGTGTGGTGGTGCACCTGGCTCCGTTTTGAATTTTACGGGGCCCTTTCCCTGTGACTCAGACTTCTCAATCAAACTGCACCTCCGTCGGTCCGTCTGCCTGTCTATCTGCCTGTCTGTCCGTTCGTCCGCTGGTCAGTCAGCGTGTGAGTTTGTGCCAAAACTCGTTTCACGCGCTGCGATGCACCGCGATGCGCCGCGAGCCGTAAGCCCTGCCTGCCCTGCTGCAGCGTTCGCCGAGGCGAAGCAGGCTGCGCCGCAGATGTCACTCGAAAAAAAAGAAAGAAAAACCTGCAAAACGCACTCCAGTTATTCGTCCCGCGCGAAACGGCTTTGGCAGTGTAGCCGCGTCGCCGCGCACCTGTAGTAATGAGTTGGCCAGCCCTTCATGTTGTTGTTGCTGCGGCGGCCGCGGGCGCCGGCCCCAGGGCGCGAGCCTCTTGTTGTTGTTGCTGCCGAGGTGCTCGGCGTTATACGGCGCCGTAAATTTTGAAAACGCCCGCGCGCGCCTCCAGTGCAGCGACTCCAGGGACTCCAGGGGGACTCCAGGGGACTCCAGGAGGGTGCCCGTTATCCCCATCATTGACAAGCAGCGCGTCAAACAGTCAAACGTCACCGCGTTGGCCCTAGACATTCCCACAGACAGACAGACAGACAGACAGACAGACAGACGGCCGTGCAACTTGTCAGCCCGTCGATATTTCGATATCTCGATCCGGAGCGAGAAGGGCCCTCGCGGATTAGGGCGAAGGGCGTCATGATTTAACGCGGATTAACGGGCCGGCCGGCCATTAAGGACAACAACTGGAGCGGTCTGTCTGTCTGTCTGTCTGTCTCTCTCGCACACCGCTGGGCCCCGCCCGCGAGTGCGAGAGAGACAGCACTGCGCGCTGCAGTGGGCAGGGCTTAGCGCGGCCGCTGCAGCACCCGACTCGTAAATACAGAAATGCAACCGGATAAAAAAAACAACAACAAGAATGCGACGAATCCGGGCGTCATTTCGAAAGCCTCCTCGATCTTCGTGGGGGACGGCTTGGGGGGCAGCGAGTGTGGGCGCCAAGTTGGCCAATACCAAATAAACTAGTCTCACCCCCGCACACCGCCCGCACCGCCCCACCCCCGCGGCCGGGGCCGTAAGCCGCTTGGCCGTCGCGAACCGCTGCACTCCGATTGCCAGCGTGTGGGTTCAAATCCCCACGGCACTCGAAAGCTGGCGACTCAATTTCTTTACTTGTTTTTTCGAGCGGCTCGGTCGACGAATTTTAGTTGTTGTTTTTTTTCGGGTTATCTGGCATCACGACAGCTCCGGCACGCCCCGCTCTCGCGCCCAGAAGCCGCCGGCCCGGATTTGGAGCACTCCGAGACACTGGAAGCGTTTTAATACGTGTCACCGAGCCAAGCCGCGCCGGGCCGCCATTAGAAGACAAATCGCGTTACTCTTTTCTCCTCCGGGCCTCTGCCTCGTCGCTCTGTCCCTCTCGCACTCACGGGGCGTCCCGCAGGGGTGCGAGAGAGACAGAGCGACGAAAACGACTCTCAGTCTGGGCCGATCGCGAGGAGGAAAAAGGCATTCGGCTGTCGCTGCACTGTGGGCCGCTTTCCGGCACGGCTCCGGTTGCACGGGGGAGCGGCGCGGCGCGGCGCGGAGTGGCGAGGTGTCTAATGTCACACCTCTTTCAGCGGGCCGGCGGGGCGCGGCGTTGCGGCCGGCGACACGACCGAAGGACTCATCGAAAAAAAATAATTCAAAAATTGAAGCAGCAACGGGATGCGAAGTGGCAACGCGAGCGCGGCAGTGGGGCGGGATTCGAACCCGGTCGTGAACGCGACGAACGGACTAGGAACCGAGCGAATTGAGTTCCAGAGACCACGCCGATTCGAGACACGCGGGGAGCCCTAAAATCGCGCAATTATTTCGTTAACGTTTGGCAAGTCTGAGAAGCGGCGGGTCACCCCGTGACGCGCGCACGTCCCCCCCTCCCCGTGGAGCCCGGTCCGTGAAAGCGAGAAGAGGGGTTCACATGCCGATGCACGTGTGACACATTTCCCTGCATTCAGACAGGACGAGTGTCAGCCCCCATCAAGTACACTGGAAACTCCACAAAGACGGCGGCGGCTCCCCCGCCGCGAACGGCCGCCTTTAATTGTGACTCGGCTCGGCTCGGCTCGGCTCGGCTCGGTCCGGCTCGGCTCGGCTCGGCTCGGTCCGGCTCGGCTCGGCTCGGCTCGGCTCGGCTCGTCAAAGCGTGTCGCCTTTTGGCTACCGATAATGACTCCGCTTACCGCCTCCGTTCTTTTCTTTTCTCGCCTCTCCGCATTCACGGAAAAATAAGGAACCGAATGGCCGCATCCGACAGGTCGACGAGTGGAAAGGGGGGGGGGGGGGTCCTCGAGGCGACAAACTTCTCACCTGCGAGACAATGCGCGTGAAGCGTGACAACGCGGCCAGACAAAGACAGCGAGAGCGAATGGTGCGGCCCCCCCGCGGCGGAGACAAGGACAAGTGCAGCTCCCGTGTGGTACACTGTGATGCGCGGCAAATCGGTCCCCGCGGCTTCCAGGTTCCGGGAAGGCGCGCGCGGCTCCGGGAAAAACGACGACAATTAGCAGTGGGCTCGCAGCCGCCGCCGCCGCCACAGCGACAGTCAGTCTGCCCGGACCGCCTGTCCTGCTTCGTTCCGATGACTGCCTCCAAAATGACACTTTGGGTCGTCTGGCGACGAGTCTAGTGACATGCGTGGCGTCGTGGGAACCGCGCTGCCGCCCCAAAAAGACCGCCAGAACGCCGCAGGCATTTCCAGGACCTCCTCGTCTGCATATTCGGATACAGAAAGAAAGACCGCTCCCGCATATGTCGCCGCGCGGGCAACTAGAAATCAGGAGCCGCGGCGTCGCATCCGCGGGTTCGATCCCCGCCCCCCTTTCCCCCTCGTTTTCGCGCGTGCATATGTCCGCGTGTGGCATGTGGGCAGCGAGCGACACAGTGTGCATGATTTGCTGCCTGTCCCGCGGCCCGCGGCACACACACACACACGCACACACACCGCGGATGACACTGGCGACGACACCCAGCTGCTGCGCCGTCCTAGGGGGTTCTTGCACCCCTCCTAACCACAAAACAAACGACATCGCCGCGCAGCGTCCCACTGGAACAGCAGTGCCGCGCGGGCCGCGGTCCTTCCAACATTGCGGAAACCCGGCACCAGAAATTGCGAAAAAATAGGCCGAAAACGAGAGCTTTTGCAGCGCGAAGAAAAGAAGCTCCTGAGAGGCCCCGCCACACCAACAAAAGGGGCGGCAGAACACTCCCCATTTTTTGTCTCTCTCTCTCTCTCTCTCTCTCTCTCTCTCTCCCCGTTTCCACCCACACGCCCCGCACCGTCGCCATTGTGGCTCGCAAAAATTCCTAAATGGATTACCAAAGACTGCACCGCCGCGGCGGTCGGTACGTATATCTCTGCCGGCCCATCTCCTCCACCCGAAACCGCCCCCATGTTCGCCACTCCAGACTTGAATGGACACCCCCCGCCCCCTTCTCCTGTTCTGGACCCAACGTCGCCAGCATTGTCGGGGGTCAGCAGCACCACAACGCTGCGAGGGAGGCGAGCACACCGGTCGGCCAGACTGCAGGCGCCCCTTTTCCCTTTTCACACACACACACACACACACACACACACACACACACACACACACACAGTGTGCAACGTGTTTGGACAGGAGGGAAACCGGATAGCCGAAATTATCGGTGACAATAATAATGATTTTCTCCTCATCCTTTTGCTAGCTATAGCCCGCATGGTCCACACCACGCACCAGCCAAGCCACGCGACACGGCAGAGAGAGAGAGAGAGAGAGAGAGAGAGAGAGAGAGAGAGAGAGAGAGAGAGAGAGAGAGAGAGAAAGAGAGAGAGCACACGCCAAAGCTGCAGCAGCTTGCCGACAATCTGCCGGCCAGCACGGGGACGCACACGCGCGTGACAGACAGACAGACACGCGTGCAAACACACTGGCAAATTGTCTCCATGTTGTCGCGTGCGTAACACGCCGCTAATCGTGCCGCAAATTCGCCAGTGGTGTGGCGCCGGGACGACGATGATGATGATGTGCATGCAGCGGATAGTAACGGAATCACTTATTTTAACGGCGCATCCTGATTGGCGGAGGCGGAGGCGGCTGCTGTGGTCTGCATGAGAGGCGCGGCACGGCACGGCACGGCGCGGCAATACATCATGTCCACGTTTCGTTTCACAGAGGCACGTAATAACAGCGTGTCACCGTACCGTAACTGGAGAGTCACATGCCCCGCGGTTCCCTTCCCGCGCGCGTACCCACACCACGCCGCACTCCGCGCGCACTTCATCATGATCATGCATAAGAAGGCGTTACTTCCCCGCCACGTGCGGGCACCGCCGGGCACCGCACTGCGAGTCCAGTTATGCCGGGACCGTTTCCAGTGGACTTCCCTTTCGGACTTTCGGAAAGCCACAGTGTAGGGGCAATCGCGGTGGGGTGTTAGTTCAGGACCCCTAGGTTTTGACCTTGAACAAAATTGTATAAAGCTGAATTTTGGATATGTTGTAGCGCTTGATTCACTGAGTCCGCCGCACTATTTGGTTTCGCTCCAGACCCTGTGCGTCATGCCGATAATTGAAAAAAAGGGGCCCTAAATGCACGACAACACGTCTGGGCCTCTAGCGTACTCCCTAATTAAATAGAAGGCTCGGGCAGGTGTCTAAATGTTCGCTAGACACGGGGGAAACAATTACAATGCTCGGACTCGCCGCGCCGAGCGGGGCAGCCGCAAATTCGAAATTTTTTCAACAGTCGTTTTTAACGTTTTTTATCTCTCGCCGTAGCTCGGAAATGAGCCAGAAAGTCGTAAACACCCCCCAAAACAAACGCCGTGCGCTCAAACCAGACCTAGACGACGGTACTCTTATTTTTACTATAACTTGAACCAGTGCTGAGAAAATCGACCAGAAGGAGAGCGGTGCAGAGTCGCCTGCCGGTGGGATTCCTGCTGGCAGGCGACTCCGCTACGCGCCCCCCTGTTTCCCCCCTCCACTCCGACGCGCGGCCGCCTCCCGCACGGCGATCTGTCTCTCTCCTCCACCCCTACTGCGGCAAGGCGTGCGACAAGGAAAGCACCAGCTCGCCTCGGAGCGGCTGCGCGCGCTCTTTCAAACTGAGTTTCGGGCGGCGGCACGTTGAATAGGAGAGGTTTGGCCAGGCTCGGACTGGCCAGAGCAGACAGGCAGAAAAAGCCGGGACCTTGGGGTTTTGGGACCAGTAACGTCCAAAGTTGGTCAAAAAGTGTTTGAATCTTCGAAAGTAGCCGTTTTCGCTGAATTTGAGCGGCCACTGCGTCCGATCTAGTTGGGGCCCAAACGGCCCCCCTAGACGCCCTAGTATTCAAAAGACCGTACTCTTTCATGCCCTGTATCGGGAAGACGTAGACCACAACGTTTTTGCCTTTGACCGCAACGATTTGGGACCAAAGTTGGCCAAAAAGTGGTCGAATCTCGGAAATTTGCTGATTTTACCTACTTTGGGCGGCCACTGTGTCCAAACTAGTTCCCGAAAAAGGCCCTTTCCTAACCAGGCCTTCCTATGGCCAAACGCAGGCTTGGACAGGCCCCCAAAAGGCCTCGGCGGATAAGACCGCAAAAGCGGGCCCCCGATCATCATTTTTTTTACCCTTCATGACCAACAATGTGAGGCTAACGCTCCCAAACTATTTGTGTCAATAGCCTTCTCGTACAGGATATGAAAGAGTTGGGTCTTAAGAATTCTGGGGCGTCAGGGAAAGGGCCCTTTTTACGGCAACTAAATTGGACACAGTGGCCGCCAAAAGTCAGTAAAATCAGCAAATTTCCGAGATTCGACCATTTTTTGACCAGCTTGGTCCCAAAATCGTTGCGGTCAAACCCAAAAATCGTGTGGTCAACGTCTTCCCGATACAGGGCATGAAAGAGTAGGGTCTTTAGAATACTCGGACGTCGGGGGAGGCCTTTTACGGGAACTAGATTGGACACAGTGGCCACCCAAAATAGGAAAAATCAGCAAAATTCCGAGATTCGACCATTTTTTGACCAGCTTGGTCCCAAAATCGTTGCGGTCAAAGGCGAAATCGTTGTGGTCAACGTCTGCCCGATACATGGCATGAAAGAGTAGGGTCTTAAGAATACTAGGACGTCGGGGTGGCCTTTTACGGGAACTAGTTTGGACACAGTGGCCGCCCAAAGTAGGTAAAATCAGCAATTTCCGAGATTCGACCACTTTTTGGCCAACTTTGGTCCCAAATCGTTGCGGTCAAAGGCAAAATCGTTGTGGTCTACGTCTTCCCGATACAGGGCATGAAAGAGTACGGTCTTTAGAATACTAGGGCGTCTGGGGGGGCCTTTGGCCGCAACTAGATCGGACGCAGTGGCCGCTAAAATTTCAGCGAAAACGGCTACTTTCGACGATTAAAACACTTTTTGACCAACTTTGTGACGTTACTGGTCCCAAACCCGAAGGTCCCGGCATATTTTTTTTGCCTGTCTGCTCTGGCCAGTCCGAGCCTGGCCAAACCTCTCCTATTCAACGTGCCGCCGCCCGAAACTCAGTTTGAATGAGCGCGCGCAGCCGCTCCGAGGCGAGCTGGTGCTTTCCTTGTCGCACGCCTTGCCGCAGTAGGGGTGGAGGAGAGAGACAGATCGCCGTGCGGGAGGCGGCCGCGCGTCGGAGTGGAGGGGGAACAGGCGGCGCGTAGCGGAGTCGCCTGCCAGCAGGAATCCCACCGGCAGGCGACTCTGCACCGCTCTCCTTCTGGTCGATTTTCTCAGCACTGGTTCAAGTTATAGTAAAAGTAAGAGTACCGTCGTCTAGGTCTGGTTTGAGCGCACGGCGTTTGTTTGGGGGCTGTTTACGACTTTCTGGCTCATTTCCGAGCTACGGCGAGAGATAAAAAGCGTTAAAAACGACTGTTGAACAAATTTCGAATTTGCGGCTGCCCCGCTCGGCGCGGCGAGTCCCGAGCATTGTAAGGTTGTTCCCCAGTGTCTAGCGAACATTTAGACACCTGCCCGAGCCTTCTATCTTAATTAGGGAGTACGCTAGAGGCCTAGACGTGTTGTCGTGCATTTAGGCCCTTTTTTTCAATTATCGGCATGACGCACAGGGTCTGGAGCGAAACCAAATAGTGCGGCGGACTCAGTGAATCAAGCGCTACAACATATCCAAAATTCAGCTTTATACAATTTTGTTCAAGGTTAGGGCCCTATTTTGACTAGGGGTCCTGGACTATGTGCCGCGGACTGGCCGCGCGGAGCGCGCACGGACAAACAACAACAACAAAATGAATTTTTATTTCACAGCCCATCCGCTGTTTACGTATTTAGATCCAGATGCGCGCTGTCCATCGGCGAAACTACTTTACTCTTCGCCATTTTTCCACACTGTGAGTGTGTGCGTGTGTGTGTGTACGTCATATAAAGTCGAAGGCTGGCGTGCACACGCCAAGACGCCTCGGTCTGAACCCCTTTGAATCCGGGAAGTGCGCGGTGGCGTCCGGAGTGCCGGGACCACGCCGGGCCGGGGCCCGCCCCTGAAGCCGGTCCCCGCGTCCAGCTGGGACGGCGAGCGGCCCCGTTGGCGAGGGCGTTCCGGACGCGGCCGGGCGCCCTGCACTGGAAGACCACGGTGCTCGCCGACGGCCCCCAACAAAGAGACTCCGATCCGAACGCGGCCCGGACTCTCAGCAATCGCAGCCACGGATCGAAGGATTAGCTGACCATAAATCGACTGTCGATGGCAGCGGGGAATGAATCATACCGACGGTACACTGGTACACCGTCTCTCTCGCACTCGCGGCCCGCCCGGGCCCGCCCCGCCGCGGCGCGAGAGAGACAGCGATGGAATGGAATCGACGCCCAGCAGGGCCGGCCGCGTGTTTACGGTGTATTTACACTGGCATTACCGGCACACTGTGGCACTCCCTGCCGGCCCTGCCGCGTGCTGTCTCCGAGGGTGCGAGAGAGACAGAGTCCGCTGTCCATGATTGTCAATATTCACTTTTATACCCGCGGCCGGCCCCGCCAATAAAACAGGGGCCAAAAAACTGTTACAGTGACAGCTGTATAGTGTAGTAGTTTCCGCCGCGGGGGAGGGGGGGGGGGAGGAAGCCGCGCCTGCAGTGTAAGTCTGCGATTACGCGATATTGGCCCGGCCGGGTGAGAAATGGTCGCCGCCCAGCGCGGAGACGGCCATTCCGAAGCGTAATGACCACCGCGGCCGGCTGCAGGCGTCTGGACAGTGTCACACACGCGCCGCGGGTTCGACTCCCGCCGGCGGCCGGCCCGTTTTTCTTCATTTTCCTCCTGTATAGTGTCGTGTAGTGCTTCGCCACGCTTCGCCCGGCTCCCCTGAGGCTTCATTACCACGCTGCCACCCACACACACGCGACGAAAATCCAATAAAGTACACACGCACACACACACACACACACACACAGGGGTGACGGCTGCTGGTCAAACCCCTCCTTATTGAACCTTTCCTAAGGTCATACACACACGCTCTCATTTCAACCCCTCCCCCTCCCCTCCCCGCGCTGCCTGGGAGTAATCCGTCTGGAGTCAGTCAGCGGGGGAGCGAAGTCCTGCCCCGTATGGCAGGCTGTGGCAAGCGCTCGTGCAAGGCGCACTGCAGAACACATACACACACTCACACACACACGGCCAATATTTACGATCATTCGAATGGCTGCAGCACACACACACACACACGACATTATTAAAATCCCCCGACTCGAGTTAATATCGCCGGCGAATGAGTTTATGGAAGGCGCAGAGCGAGGCGGTGCAGGCGAACGCTCGCGCGCGACTGTACAGTTCGCGATGGCAGGCGGCGGCGCCTTGCTCGAACGCTCCACAGTGGGCCAGAAGACCGGTGGAGGCGGCTGAAACTCTGAACGCGTTTTGAGCTCCAGAGTCGCTAAACGGGACACGAACCGAACGTGTGGCCCCCGCCAATGGATTCCTCGTTCGGAGAGCAATCCATTGGTGGGGTCACGCGTTCGGTTCGAGTCCCATTCAGCGACTCTGGAGCTCAAAACGCGTCTAGAGTTTTGTCCGCCTCCACCGGGCTTCTAGCCCACAGTGCGCTCCTTTCCGCCGTTCCTACCGCTGCGGTGGCACATCGAAAGCGGCGGCGGCGGCCGCGCCGCGTTTCCTGCCGTCAAGCCGTTTTCGTTTTTGCAGGAAGGCGCAGCATTTCTCCAGGAAACACATTCTGGAGCCGCCAGGGCCTCCAGGGCCTCCAGGGCCTCCAGGGCCTCCAGGCCGCCCTCCGGAGGGACTCGCAGGACGCGGCGATAAATCAAGCCGCCCACCGCCGGGTAATCTCCTTAACAACAACAAGACTGGAAGGGGCTCAACAACAACAACAACCCTAGGGAAATGCTAGATTGCTAGATGCTCGAACGGGCAACTGAAAATTGCAAATGATGTCTATCATCATGAGTACGAAAATGTTGCTGATCTCCCATCACACACAACAGCAAAATAACTTGTAAAAGGCTCCTCCCATTTCAGCAACAACAACAAAAACTATTCTAGGCTCTCTGCAACGGCAAACGGACCTTTAAAAAGAAATGCCAGGTGTTCCAGGAAGGGGCGGCGGGGCTCGCCAATTGGATTGGTCACCGTCACAGTATCGACGCCCCGCGTCACAAACGAACCCCCATTTGACGCGCTGCTACGGCGGGCCACGAGTGCGAGAGAGACGGGGCGACAAAAGGGGCGGTGCGGCCCACCCGAGCGGACACCTCCAGGACTCCTCCAGGACTCCTCCAGGACTCCTCCAGGACTCCTCCAGGACTCCTCCAGGACTCCTCCAGGACTCCTCCAGGACTCCTCCAGGACCACACGGACTATACACGGTCTCGCCGCGCCTAATTGTGCTCTTCCTTCTCAATACCTCCTTGATTCCGATTGTCGAGTGCGGCATAGCTCTGTCTCTCTCGCACCCACACGGCGCGCCCCACGAGTGCGAGAGAGACAGCCTGCTCGAGGGTCAGTGAGAACCGAGTGCAGCGCCACGGCAGCAGGGTGAGAGAATGAGCAATCAGGAGCCTCAACCAGGTTCTGTCTCTGTCGCACCCACTCGGCACGCCCTGCGAGTGCGAGAGAGAGAGGCAGACGTACGAGTGCGATAGTTCCTCCAGGCCCACGCAGTCACCCCGTTTTCCGTAGCGCCTATAACTCTGCCTGGTCCAAAACACGAGTGTGTCAGTCCGCGTTCCAGGCGTGGGCGTGGTGCCTGGGAATCTCGGTCGGCTCGGTGGCGTCGTCCGCGCCAGGGAAAGCCCCTCGGCGTCGTGGCCGCGGACACGACACGCCGGGGCAGGCCATGCAGGCCGCCTGCAGGCGTCGAAGTGCGTCACCGCGCACCACAGCTGCAGTGCTGCAGGCCGCCGCTCGTCCAATTTGTGTCAATGCCGAGCGACGCGCCGCTCGCGGTTCGCGCCGCCGTTCGCGCCGTGGTTCGCGCCGCCGCCGTGGCAGCCGCCTCCGGCCAGCACGCCATCCTGGGACCGCTCTCTCTCTCTCTCTCTCTCTCTCTTTCTCTCTCTCTCTCTCTGTGAGAGGAAGAGAGAGAGACAGCGGCGCTGCACTGCACCAGGCGCACTGATTGAATATGAAACACTGCCATTAGCAAGCGAAGCAGCGCGGAGCACCGCGCAGCACCGCGACCTGGGCTAATAGCGAGGGGCGTCGGCACGCACACGGCGACACACACACACACACACACACACACACACACACACACACACACACACACACGAGCGGAGCGCGGCCTCCTGACCTAGCGCAACCTAGGACAAAAGCAAGCCCTTTACATCCAGGTCACCGCCAGGCCGTGTCCGCCTCTCGCCGCGCCGCGCCCTTCGCGATGCTGCGCGTGGTCAAGCAACAAATCATCCCGGAGGGGCGGCACGGCGTGGTCGCGGAGGACGGCGACGGCGAGGTCCGACGTCCGCCGGGCCGACCGGCCGGCCGGGCGGGCGGTCCGGGTTTTGCACCGACGTGTCAACAAGGATGCTGGCTGGCTGGACCGGAGCCCTGCCGGCGGCTGGAGCGGGGCGGCCTGGACGGGCCGTCTCTCTCGCACTCACGGGGCGTCCCGTGGCGGTGCGACAGAGACGCAGCGACGAGACACCTTGTCGAGAGCACCTTTCAATAGAATGGCTCGACCCGTTCATCCTCCATTGAATCGCAGGAGGGCCTACACTGCCAGGGCCAGGGGCTTGAAGCTGAGGGCGGCGCTCCTACAGTGCAGCACTACAGTGTGCCAGCGAGCAGTCTGCAACGTGGCGACCGGGGCGACCTCCCCAACGTGTTTGCACAATTTGTTTTCACAGCCCGTTTCTGCAATCCGTTCGATTGTCACCGAGAAAAGGTGCACGGACAGCCTCCCACACGGGAGTCCCGACGAACAGACGGATGGACAGACAGACAGACAGACAGACAGACAGACAGACAGACAGACAGACAGACAGACAGACAGACCGGCGGACGGGGAAAGGTAAAAAGAGTTCGGAACGCCTCCAAAAATAGGAACGGGGGAAAACGCACATGTGGGGCGGCGGCGCCGCACATGGAGGCCGGCGGCGTTGACAAGCCAGTAATGAACGATAAATACACTTAAAACTCGAACACACACACACACGCACACACACACACACGCAGAGAGGTACAATTGAACGTAAATATGCAGTCCCGCTAAATTCCGTTAGCGGATCGGCTGCGCACGGCGGCGCAAGGGCACGGCCTTCTTGGCACGCCACGGCGGCGGCCGGTCCGGTACCCCTTAATTTCGGGAAGCGGCGGCCCGGCCCGGCGTATTTGAACCTGAATGTGCCGCCAGTTCAGACGCGTTTGTTGTTTTCGGCCGCCATGGGATCGAAAGCAGCAAATGAGCATGCAAACACGGCGAACATGCCGGGCCGGCAAATCCCGCAAAAGGAACACAACGCCGTGTTTGCCTCTCATTGCGGTTCAAACTCGCGCGCTGCGTGCTCATTAGCCGCCGCACTATTTCCCTCGTGATACCATTTTCATATTCATATTCGCGGTGGTGGTCATTCCACGCGCGCGGAGGCGTCGGGGTTCCAGAAAGCAACTCACCTCGTCCATGGCATTCATCACTGAGTTATCCGTCATTTGAACTTGTTCGCAGAGGGGCACATGTCGCAAAGCACACACTGACGCACTGGAACCGGGTTGGCGACACAACCACGGCGCACACACACAAAACAAAAACCACACTGCACTTTCACAGGGAGAGGGTCGCGCCGGATACACGGCGGGAAACTTGGAGGGGCTTGAAGCACAACGGGTGGCACCACACGGTAAGTCGGCGAGGTGACTCGAACACGTCGAACTGGAGCGGCGTCGAGGAGCAGAGCAGCGAGCGGCAGCAGCGTGCTTCCTCTACGACGGCTCAGCGGTGACTGACTTCGGTCGGCTTCGGCGGCGGCGGCGGCGGCGGCGGTGGCGGTGGCGGCTGGCGGCCGGCTTGGCAGGCTTCGTTCGTTCTCTCTCTCCCTCGCCCGCTCGGCAGACCTCGGCGCGGCCGGGGCGGGGAGGGTGAGGGAGGAGGACCCGCCCGGGGCGCGGAGGGGCGGGGAAGCGTCCCGACGACGACCAGGGGGCTCTCCACCTTCTCCACCACCTGAGACATAATGCCTACCGGCCGACCAGCCTCGGGCGCGCTCTGGCGGCCGCGCCGGAAAGTCTTCCTTCAGCTGCTGTGTTGCTGTCGGAGTCTCACCCATTCAGCCACTACTACGTCGGGCAGTTTTGAATCTGAAAAATCTGCAAATCTGAATGTTTCAAAAAACGCGTCCGCCAAGAGTTTGCAGCGACGTGGGGGCAGCGGTGACGCAAAAAGATGAAATACACAACCGTGACGCCGGGCAGACACATGCTGTGGTCGAATGGGGCACGCTGGCACCCCCGTTTGAGCGATCAATCACACACACACACACACGTGAGTGTCACACGCCTCATGTCGCGTTCGATCATCACCATTGGGACGAGAACCAAACCGGACGAACGAATAACCTCCGCAACTGCAACGCCGCCTGCAAGCCGAATCTCTCTCTCTCTCTCTCTCTCTCTCTCTCTCTCTCTCTCTCTCTCTCTTTCTCTCTCTCTCTCTCTCGCTGCTCGCCGGTCGCGCGTTCCGAACATTTTCATTCGGACTCTGCGCGCGCTTCAGATTCTGATTCCCGAGGGGGCTTATTTAGGCGGGATGCGGCGGCCCCGCGGGGGGGCCCGTCGTCATCGTCCTGGAGAGAGAGAGAGAGAGAGAGAGAGAGAGAGAGAGAGAGAGAGAGAGAGAGAGAGAGAGAGAGAGAGAGAGAGAGAGAGAGAGAGAGAGAGGGAGAGGTCCGCAGGGGGGCCGGCATACCAGCGGAGTCCGTCTGGGTGACCCCGCGGAGGGCTCCGTGCCGGCCCGGTGCCGCACCTCACCGTGCCCCCCCCCCCTTTTCCACTCACTGCCGCCCCTGATTGCAGCGCCGTGCATTGCCTTGCATTGTCGCACCGGTCCTTATTTATGCCGAGCTGCAGACCGCGAGTCGTTCTGTCTCTCTCGCACCGACGCGGGGCGCCGCGCGAGCGTGAGAGAGACGGAGCGACGACTCTCGGAGTGAGCGTGCCGCTTCGCGGATTTCTCCCGGCGTCGTCGCCGTCCAGCGCCACGCGAGCGGTATATCGCCGCTATCGTTGTTACTACCGTTGTCGGTCTTGTTGTTGTTGTTGCTGCACTGAAGGCCCTGGCCGAGGCCCTGGCCCACTTCAGGACACAGGGCAGTACCGGCGCCCGACTCAGGCGGCCCGAGCAAGCCTAGGCCGCCTAGGCGGGCGGTGAGCTTCGCCAGCTTCGCGAGCTCCGCGGCGTGCATGAGGCCGTGGCGGACGGTGCGGGAGCCATAAAAAATAAAAAATAAGAAGGTGCGGCCAGGACCCGGGCGGGGCTCGAACCCGCGTTGTCCGCTTTTAGCGAGCGCGGCGTCAGGGAGCGGCAAGGCGCCACCCACCGCAACAAGGCGACACTAGTGATAAAGTGGGGCTTTTAGCTGACGCCTATCTTGTTTGCATACGGCATGTTTTTCAGGCCGATGGCGGCCAATGGTCCAGCTGACCCCCCACGGCCCCGCGCACAGTGGGCCAGAAGACCGGCGGAGGCGGCAAAAAGTCTCGACGCGTTTTGTGGAATCAAACGTGTGACCCCACCAATAGACTGCTCTCCGAACGAGGAATCCATTGGTGGAGTCACACGCTCGGTTCGAGTCCCATTTAGCGACTCTGGAGCTCAAAACGCGTCTAGAAATTTTGCCGCCTCTACCGGTCTTCTGGCCCACTGTGCGGCGTGCAGCACCTCCTCCTCGCCAATAACGCGGAGCACGGCGAGGCTTGAGCCGCCTCAGCCTGCCTCAGCCTGCAGCCCCCCTGGCTGGAGTTTAATTAGAGGATCGCCTGGCGTGCGGACTCACAGGCAAGCGCTCACACACACACACACGCACACACACAGGGGGAACCTCTCGTGGGTGTCAGAAATGAAGAGATCAGCCTGTCAGGGCATACGCACGCTGCAGTGGTACCTACACGCGCACCTGCGGCGCGGGTCAGGGGAGGGGGGGAGGGGGAGGGGGCAGACAGGCCGTCGCTGACCGCGGGCAGGCGTCGGAGGCTCCCCCGTCGAGCAAGCGCCCCGCCCCGCCACGGCCTGGTTGATGTGTCGGCCGGTCTGGTTTTTCGGGGAACAGTGCGCGCGCTGCCTTATGGCTGACTTGGCCACGAGCAATCAGCCGGCATCAACCAGCGCAGCAGTGCAACTCATCCGTTTGTGTTCCAAAATTTAGCAGTGTTGCCAACAAATAGCCTGGATTCCGTGGGTACGTAACTTTGTAGGCTTTATTGGACTGTACACTGGCGAGACACCGAAAGTGAAGCAGTGGATGGGTTGCGCAGTGTGCACTTCCCCGAACCCAAACTTGGACTCGAGCCGGGATCCAGCCGCAAAGCTTATCCAGCATGTGGCTCCAGCTGTGGTGCATCTGCGTGCCTGCCATGCCAAGCCAAGGAGAGCAGCAGTGTCAAAGCCTTCCTTGCAGGCGGGAGATCTCAAAACGTCAACATGAATTTGTTCAATTCAATGTGTCAATTTCTAAACTACGTGTGACGCTCTGCTGGAGACTGCCAGAATATTCCTGGAAGAAAGTACTGGCGCTCACACTACAAAACGCAACACAATAGAGGCCATAATACGCATGTAACATGTAAAGTTCAATGCGGTAACAAACGGATTACCCCATAAACCGCTTTTCGAACAACTGAAACTTTGCGGTCGAGAGATGAATCACCTCGCAAAGAAAGTGTCTCATAAATGTCGGACAATGATTCAATTCCTTCACGATGTAGACACTGTACGGACCGGGTCGGGCCGGCCACGCCTAGATCTGGATCCTTTTCAGTAGTGCGGTATGCTGCCCTGACCTACGCGAATCCTGCACGCAGTAACCCCCTCCCCCTCTCCCTCACAAACACACACACACAGCTCAGGTGCATGCATGATGCGAGGCAGCTTTCCAGGAATAGCTGCCGGAGTAGCAGAACGATATGATGGATGTGTCGTTCCATATGCGTCGTGAGAACTAGCTGCTACCTAATGATTGACTGGTGGCAAGGCGCACGGATAGACAGACAGACAAGTTCTCCATTCTCTCACCGCCGGCGAAACTCTGGGCCGGCCGTTATCGTTTGTAGGTTTTTAACCAACTTGTCAAAATCACGACGACGACAGATGAAGCAGGCGGTGGCAGGCCGGCGCGGGCAATTTAGTAAAGTCACGAAAAGCGCGGGCCGCAGCGCCGCCTGGCGACGGCGGCGCGAACTAACGCGCCGTCCCTTTGTCTGACGGCGTGACTCCGGCTGATGAGTCTCTCCGACCTGCTCGGCCTGCCCCATGGCCTGCCCTGCCGTGCTGGCGTCTTCATCAAGCGCAGGAGCACCGACAATAGTGTTCAGAAATGTGCAGACATAAATTTGAGCAAAGTGCAATGTGACGTTTGGCCAAGTGTTTTGGAGTTTTTCTAATTTATCGAAACGGAGGAAAAAGTGGTCTACACCAGGATGGCGCCAGTCCGATGCGGAGTGAGCCAGAACACCTTGAGGGTTCCTTCTTCAGACTGTGATCGTAGCGAAGGTTTGGCGCCATTCACACACACACACACACAAACAGACACACACACAGCACCCTTCACTCCGTAATCGGGCATCCAGATCAAACCACACGTGTAACGTATTGGTGTGCAGTCGGCACAGTTATTACCCATGCGGCCTGACAATAGCGGTGGCGCGGCCAGGCGCGGCCTGCCAACACTTTTCGGTACAACCTGCTGCGCAACACAAGGCTGTGAACGGGTTAACGTGTAATCAGAATGACAATCCGAAAGAAGTGAGCAGCAAACACCGCACTTAGCGTCATGCAAAGGAACGAAAATTAAGGGGAGGAGAGGTGGAAGATAGATTCACCGTGTGAAAAAAAAAAGGGGATATAAAAACGGACGATGGCGAGTTAACTCAAAGGGCCATAGGACGCGACGCCTCGAAATGACTGGACCATCCCAGTGATGAAGCCAACTCACACACGCAAACAAAAAACACAACACGTCTAGGCCAGGGCCTGGCCAGGGCCGTGGCCTCACATGACCTGCTCCGAGACGGGGGCAGGCAGGCTGAGACACCTGCAGCAGAAGCAACCATCTTATGCAAACAAGTACACAGGGCGAGGCAGGAGAAAGGAGGCCCAGACGTTTGTCAAACACATTTTTTTTGGCCAAACTCAGGGCGAATTGGATCACGGGGGAGGAGCTCCGGGGAGGGAATAAGAACAGCAGGGACGAGATGAAATTTTAAAAGCCATTTCGGGCCGGTGCGACGAAAGTTTACACAGACGTGTCATGTTTCGCAATACTGCCGCGTCCCTGAACAAACACAAATTTGCTGGAATTGAAATGGTGTCAAGACCGGGGCAGAAACCATGAATTGAACATCAAGGTTGCCTACTGAATGAAACTGGGATGATAATTGAAATGATGCCAAGACCAGAGCAAAGATGATGAGCATCAGGCTTGAGTCAATGTAGAGTTCAACTCAATGGCCTCACAATTTCAGGACATTTAAAAACCCCACAACTCCTCAGCCAGACCGCTTGGCCCGCACTGTCTTGTATGCAGTGAGCTGGAAGTGGGTCCTCTGGGCTGAAGCTGCACGCTGAAGCACGCTGAGGGCGATCGGCACTCGTCGATAAGGGAAACAAACGGCAGTCCGACTCCACGCTCTATGCATGATGATCAGTGTGGCCAACCTTTAATCCTTCCTGGAACAATAACGTGTCATGTTGGCCACCCTGACCCCGCCCGCAGCCGCACGCCCGACGACAGCATGAGGTACGTTTCCGTTTCCGGGACTGCGATGCGAGCGGAGTGCGTCCCCTTGCCTCGGTCGGTTATCATCTTCTCGGAAAATTCACATGACGAAAAATGGAAATAGAACTCCAGGAATTAAAACAAAAAGTGTCCCCGACCCGAGCAATTACTTCCTCATCGTGTGGCGCAGGGCCTAACCGTGAGAGGACGGGCACACTGTGGGGTCGAGGCTGTCGCCGGCTAGCGGCGGCGTACCGACCTACGTTGAATATCAGCTCCCCTTTCTAAAGAACTGGAAGGGTCCTGGAGGGTCCTGGAAGGGGGAGTAAGCGCCAAGGGTGGACGAGTGGAGGGCGACATCGTGCCCAAGTGACGCGACCCCCTCCCTTCCCTCCCTCCCTCTCTCCCCCATTCATTTCTTTCATCGCCGAGTGCTCCTTCACAATTTCCATACCAGGAGTGGCCGCCATTTGCACATTCGTCACTGATAAGGCGCGTGCATGATGGTGCTGCGGCAGTCCGATTCCGCGAGCGATGCTTTCTCTCTGTCCTTTTCGCACCCGTTCGGCGCGCCGGCCGCGCCCCGCCAGTGCGAGGGAGACAGAACTTCTCGCGTGGAGTGGCGCACAAGCAGCACGGCCTGACGCGCCGTGATTATGCGCCATTTTTCCCTCGCGAAGCGCGAACCAGCCACGCTTTGGGGTTACCTGCCTTTATGACGGCATGTTGCTGTTGTTTTTGTTGTTGTCGACTTGCAGGATCTTTCTCAAAGCGTTGAAATTCCATGTTGAATTGAGATAGATGAGGTTCTGGTCATTGATCTCAATCAACTTTTCAAGAAGAAGAAGAAGAAGAAGAAGAAGAAGAAGAAGAAGAAGAAGAAGAAGAAGAAGAAGAAGAAGAAGAAGAAGAAGAAGAAGAAGTTTTTCGAGTTGCTGCGCCTGCAAGGCAGGCAGCCAGTCATCTCGACACGCGCCTCCTCGACACGACACAAGGCTGCTTAGTGACGTGCGAGGGGCAGATGCTTCCGAGCGAAAGCCCCCCCCCCTCTCACTCTGTTTCTCTCTCTCTCGCACTCATGGAGCGCCCCGTATGGTTGCGAGAGAGACAGCGCGATACGCCCCTCTCAGCCTGCAGGCCGGAGGGCTGCGTCCGGAGGGCTCGCTCCGAAGGGCCGGGGAGACGTGACTCCTCAGCGCGCTGATCTTACTCCGCGAAAGAGCAGGGTGTACAGTGAGGGCTAAGTCCACTCTCATTAAGGAGAAAAGGACGTACCATGGAGTAGACCCTCAAAAACACAAGGGCGGTGGGGGAAGGGGCGTTAATTTGAAAGGGGTGCACTACGCGTAAGCAGAGAGGAGATGAAAAAGCTCTGCCCGCGCGGCGCTGCACAGCGCATAGCGGCAGCGTTAGGCGAGGCCCTGCTGGAGCCTTGCTGGAGCCTAGCCGTTTCCAGGAAAAACTATTCATGCACCTCGAGAGATGTAAAAAAAGCCACAGGGTATGATTGCTGGCCCGGCGCTGCGCCTGTTTTTGATTGAATCACCGCCCCCCTCATTAGTATACGGAGACAGCGGTAAACAAGACGACACTGCCTTAGCTGCTGGCAGCCCGCTACTGCGGTCACTGCCTCATGCAGCTTGGCCTAGAAACGGAGACACACCCGAAAAGCAGGGGCGGGCGTCGCGCAGTGGGTCGGAGGCGGCCAAAATTCTGGACGCGTTTTGGGCTCCAGAGTCACTAAATGGTACTCGAACCGGACGTGTGACCCTACCAATGGATTGCTCTCCGAGCGAGCAACCCATTGGTGGGATCACACTCTTGTTTTGAGCCCTGTTTAGCGACTCTGGAGCTCAAAACGCGTCTAGAATTTTGGCCGCCTTCACCGGTCTTCTGGCCCACTGACTGTGAGCCGTGGAGCAGAGAACAGCTAAGAGCGGCAACGGATTAAAAAAAGAAAGACTCTTTCGCCATGAAAATGCAAGTGGCAGAGTTCTCAGTGTGCTCGCTTTAAAGTACCCGCACTGCAAAGGGCTTGGAGGCTTGGAGCAGTGACTAAATGGCACTTTATGCTAACTTGCCAGAGACCTCACGCGTCTTTTAAAACGCATTCTTCAAACACGTTCCAGCCAGCATTGACCCCAACACCATGAAAACGACTTGCTTAGCGCACTCTAAGTACCCTGTAAAGTGCCGTGAGCCCACCGTGCCGGTATCGGGCACCGGAGGAACCAGGAGGCAGGCCTAACTAGGATGACAGCCTTCATTTAGCCTGTCGTGCTCGGGCCTGCCCCACCGAGGTTGTTAGGCAGCTCTCGTTAGAGCGCACCGACACGGCGCCTGTCTAAATATAAGTCGGGAAAAGCTATGGCCGCTTTTGATGCATCCGGCGCGTCAAATATTTACACTCAGAAAAAAAAAGGCTCCAGGGAAAGAAGAACTAGCCGAGAGAAAGCAGTGCAGGATTTTCATCACAGACAAGTAGTGTGATGTTATCGTGGTGTGGGTGACACACTGTAGGCCAGGAGACCGGTGGAGGTGGCCAAAATCCCGGAGGCGTTTTGAGCTCCAGAGTCGCTAAATGGTACTCGAACCGAACGCGTGACCCCACCATTGGATTGCTCTCCGAACGAGGAACCAATTGGTGGGGTCACACGTTTACGTCTCCAGACCTGTTTAGCGACGCTGGGGCTCAAAACGCGTCTTGAGTTTTGACCGCCTGCTATCTGGTCACCTGGCTCACTATGTGCGTTGGAAATGGAATCTATGTAGTTTCCCCCTACCGTTCCTTGTCCGTACGTAGTTAGGCTGCTCTAGTGACGTACCTGATGCAAGAAGAGCCCGGTCCTGGCCGGCAAGTGCTTAATGTATCGCGATGCAATTACTCGTGTGATGGAAATGGGGTTCGCCTCGTGTGAGCAGAGCAGCCGGCGCTTGCGGCAATTAAAACTGTCCTTAATGAAGCCACAACGGTGTGTACTGGGCCGGGCCGAGGGCCGGGCCGCTCAACAACGGGGAAAGAAAGAGATTGATAGGGAATCTCTCGCGTGTCCCCGACCGCGCCGTCAGACAGTCTGTCCGCGGCAGAAAGACTGTCCGAGGCAGAAAGGCAGCAAACGGAACGGCATCGGTTTGTATCTATCCGGGCACCGCCGCACCGCAGCTGCAGCCGCCAGCCAGCCCTGCGATGCCTGCATCCCTGCACAGAGCTGCACAGAGCGGAGCGTGCTGGCCTGGATCTGCCAGGGAATCTGCGACGCCGGGGAAATTGTTTATTGCGAAAACGGAGACGGAAAATAAAACAACAACTACTGCGCTCACAATCTTGCGCACAATAGTTTATGTGGAGGAAGAGACTGTGAAAACTTTGCGGCAAATCGCTACCATGAATCGCTTCATTCACTTTGTTCAGCGGAGTATTGATTCTGAACTGTATTCTTTGTAAGTTTGGGAATGCTCAAACTACCTCGCGAATGCACACAATTTCCGAAGGAGAGTTTGAATACTTAAATTTCGCAATTTGACGACAGTTGACGACCTCTATGAAACGAGATGGCGAAGTACCCGCACGCCCACCTCGATCAACATATGACCGCTACAAAGTATCTGAGGATGTAGCAGACTCGTTCGTCTGTCAGCAATAAAACCCCGGGACCACACTTATGTCCCTTCGACGTTGCATCGATGCACGTCCGGGCTCTACACCGTTAACCGCACGGCGCCCTGCCACGCCCTGCCACGCCCTGCCCTTCCCCCGGGGCGGAACAGAATGCAAAAACAGTGACGGTGCAAAGCTCATCTGGCGTTGCGGAAAGGGGAAACGAAATCCTTTTCTTTTTCGCCACGGGGACGCTTGGCCGAGGCTGCGGTCGGCAAGAGGGCGCCCAGCCCGCATTATTTGGACTGGCCGTGTGTTTGATTTAAAACGGTCCGGGAGGGTATATGAAACACGTGTCTTGAGGTACTTTGGGTTTTCAAACGTGTTCTGCCCGCGGACGCCCGTGTGTGAGCGTGTGTCTGTGAGCGTGCACGTGTACGTGTGTGTGTATTTACGTCCGACGCCGAGACATCTTCGAAGGGCATCGGAACATGCTATGTCAGGAGGGCAAACATGCTTTTGCATAAGACCCACTACAGCGAACGAGGAAATGAATTTGGCTCCAACTCTGCCTGCTCGCCGCGCGTCTCTACGAGGGACAATCCTGTGTGTTGTCGTTTTGGATGAGCGCGACTGGATTGGCGGTGACAGGGCTTGCTCTCCTTTTTACTCGTCAGGGCAAAGCCAAGGCAAAGCCGGCCAAAGCCATGTGGGAGGACACCTGGCCGGGCCTAAGGCCTCGTGTTTGTTTATTTAAGTCCTGATCCACTTGTAGTACCCCGCCCCGCTGCTCGCCCGTAAAATATTGTTTTAGGATTGGCGGATGCGAGACGCACACTCGTCATGTTTGATAAATGTTTCCCCGATACAGTTTCACGGCAGCAGGAAAAAGAAGAAACGCTCCATTTGACGCCCCTTTCCGATAAACGAGGCGCCATTCTCGCAGCCACAGTTGGAATTAATTTCTCTACACTAAAAGAGAAAACTTCATTTCTAAAGAAGGCTGTGTTGAAACGAATAAGCTTTAAGTTGCAGTCGCCGCCTTATTCACAGGTGATTTTCTGGAGTATACTTTCCTTGGTGGACTCATCAGTACCAAAGAATATCAACGGAATTTGATTGCTGCCTTTAGTTTTAGCAAAGTTTTACTTCTGTAATCTCGTCGAAACAAAGAGTGGTGATTGACTGCCGAACACACACACACACACACACACACACACACACACACACACACACACACACACAACGTTCCTCTTAGGTAACAGCACATGCTGATCAGCCTCCGCAACGAAGCCTTTTGCGAGTACGCGGCTGCCGTCCGACCTTTTGGACCTTTGGGTCTCTGGTTCAGTCGGGGGGTCGTCACTGCACTGGGAGGGGGAATGCCAGCCCGTCGCGGCTGGCCTGCTCGACCAGTTGACTAAGGGAGACTGAAAGTGCGAACAATAGAATCGCAATGAAAGGTGCCCGTGCGATTGCGCAACTGCTCACTCAGCATTCCGCCAAAGTCGTCACTCCATCTCTCCCAACTTCTTGCCTTTTTTTCGCAGACATGGTCGCAGCTTCCGGCGGTATGCGCGCACAGTGCGCAGGTCAATTTCGAAACTATCTCAACTCGGCTGGGGCGTTTCGACGTCGTGAAAAACCAAGCATCCCGAACGACCGCCTCCTTCCCGTGTCCATCTTTGTTGCTTGCTCCAATTACGGGCAAGCAACAACAGATATTGCTTGGCAGCGCGGCAGCGCCGTGCCTGCTCTGCATGCCACTAACTCCCCAATGACTCTATACACCGCCTGACCTCCGCGCCGGCACGCCACGCCCCGCCACGCCCTGTCCAGTCCGGCCCGCTTACGCTGCTGTCTTCATTGTTGCGTTCCTGATCCAAATTATACTCATTGACGGGGTGCGTGCGCCGCGCCGGCCGGGCCGTACAATGCAGCGGTGCAGTGGAGTGACTCCGAGAGTCGTCGCTCCAGCTCTCTCGCCACCCTAAGGGAGCCCTGGGGGTGCGAGGGAGACAGAGCGACGAAAACGGCCCTCCTGCATGAGGCCTAGCATGCAGTGGAGCGGTGCATCGGCGGCAACGGGTCAGCGGGAAGGGGGTGGGGGGTGAAAGGGAGGGGAGCAAGGGTTACAAAAGGGAAACAAAAGGTCCAGAAATGTTGGTTGTGTTCCAAACGGGTAAATGTAATTACGGCTTTTCGAGTGCGTCGTTAGCATGCGGTGCCGCGCCGCGCCAGGCGCCAAGTCGCGTTTTGCGTGATGATACGTTTTTACCCTAATGAAGGGGGCCTATCGCGGGGCGCCTTTTGAGGCTCGCTTCGTCTCCGTCGCACTCGAGGCCTCTCGCGGAGGAGTGAGAGAGACGGAGCGACGAAACGGTTCCTCGGAATCACTTGACGGGTGTTTCGTGTGGCAGGCAAAGTCGTCTCGTTAAAAAACCAAGCACACTAATAAACTGTTCAGCTGTGGCAAACACGACATTGCACTGGGAGAGTTCGCGACAAAACAGAAGCAGTGTCCACGTCGGGGTGTCCTAGTGCGGTTAGCAAGGGGTGTTGGCAGGTTTGAGTTTCCTCGGTAAAATCGGATTCTTAGATGGGGGCCGCGCGGTATGTTGTTGGGCGAGGGAGACTGAAAGAGGGGGACGGAGGGTCTCTGGAGGCAGAGCGGAGAACGGAGGACACTGCTGCCGGAGATGCGATGGAATTCGAAGACGGGTCAGATAGGGCGGGGACCTCGCTATGATTGCAAATAGCGACTGCGCATGTGCGCACCTGCGCCCCACATTGACCCTTGGCAAGTGTGTGTGTGTTGCATCAGCGCTGCGTTACGTTCAATACCAGTAACAACTTGCACACACACCGTAAATTATTACATCGCGTAAGATAGGGCTCGCAGTACAGCGAACGACCAATGATCTATAATAATAGATTGCGAATCGCTATGCAACGCGAACACAATAATAATCCCAACACCGTTTCTTTTTCGCGTAGAAAGGGGCGCCAACCGGTACAATAACAAAGAGTGACGCAGAGTGACCAAGGTTGACTAAGAATGACCCGGTCCCACCGAGTCTTAGCGTCCCCCACACGCTCAGGCCGCGAAGGCCGCCACGCACCGGGCGGACTCCGAACGTCATCGCTCCGCCTCTATCGCACCGCCACGCCCAACGAGAGACGCGGCATTTCGGAATCACTCTGCAAGTGCCACGCCCCATAATTAACAATTACCCGTGTCACGGTGCAGATAAATCAGAGGCCGGGTCTCATTATCGGCTGTCATACGTCCGGACACTTATGCCGAGCAGCACAGGACTTTATTCTCCAATTCATTTTCCAAAGTATCGCGGGTACCACGCGTCCGGTCCGGATGGGTGTCCACACACTGCCCTGCACAACACACACACACACACACACACACACACACACACACACGCACGCGCGGAGAGCGCCATGCACACACACACGCCCACTCAGATCGATATCGAAACACGATTTATGAGAACGAGCCCCGTGATGACGCGCGGAGCTGTATTTGTGTTTGCGTTCCGAGGGGGATATTCTTCTTAGAGAGATCATTAAACACTTCTCTCTCTCATCTCCGATTCGTGGGTCGTCGCGTCGGGGAGAGGCGCCGGATGAGGACGGCGTGCGTTTCGTAGGAAACGGACTTGGGCCGGGCGAGGGTTCAAGGATCAAGGACGAACTCCCAAACGGTGCTTGACCCCATTTAAAAACTTGAAAACGATTTTGAGCCTTTTCAAAGAGTATTAGTATTCTACCAGGTGTTTTCTACCAAGAATTTTTTTGAGCAAACGATGAAAATAGTTGTACTTCACAATACCATTTTTCGTGACAAAAAAATAGTTTGTACCTTACAGTTGGTCAAATACTCCGGAATGTTTTTTTACTCAGTTCAAGTCAAACTTGTTTTCTGTGACAAAGCTGTTCACAAAGTTTTCGGCGACATGTATTTTGGACGACGCGGTTGGACTGCGGTTTTCGTCTCATCGTCACCTTATCTGAATATTCGCTGCGTGTTGCGCTGTCGGTACCGGTCGGTGCGTTGCACTAACAGGGTTTTACAGTGGCTGTAGCATCTCGTGTCATCAAAAACCCCTAAATTCCCGTTTTGTGCTTGCGGCCACGCGCCAAGCGGCCCCCGCTGCGAACCGCACCGCGACAGCATGTAAAGGGGCCGGCCCCCGCCGCGCGTACCCGCGTATCCGTGTCCGGTGGCATGGCGGCTTAAAGACGATCGCCGAAAGCCGCGAGCTTCAAAGAAAGCATAAACAAGAAGGCGCTAACTTTTTCCGCTCCACTCGGCGCGCGTATAGTACCGGTTCGGTCTCGTTGTCCCGCGCAGCGCTGCGCGGCGAACGTACGACCGCCGACGGCTATTGTTTCGGGCTCTGCTTTCGTGGCCGCGGCTGGGAATCGAACCAGCGACCTGCATCGGCGGCCGGCCCAGCAGGCGTATCGGCCGCCAGAGGTACACTGAGAAAACCTTACAAACTATTTTGGGCCTTACAAAGAAAAGTAGTTTGTATAACAAAGTATTTTGAGCATACGTAAGCTTACAAAGAAAATACTTCGTAATTTACGAACTATTTCTTCGTATAACAAAGTATTTTAGTTTGTTATATGAATGCTCAAAATACTTCGTAAAGTTTTAAGAGTGTACCCATTTTCGTGCCACACATATCATGTCCAAGCCGGTCCACCTCGCGCCCCGCGCTGCTCTCGCCTGCTACTGCTAGTCCTCTCTCTCTCTCTCTCTCTCTCTCTCTCTCTCTCTCTCTCTCTCTCTGCCGGTGGCAGCCTTGTCGCTGCACTAATGTCTAAATGATTATTTACTGCCCCCGCACGCGTATAATGACTGGCTTTCTCGGACTGCTCGTCGTTATTCGCAGAGCGAGAGAGAAAAAAATGGCGGCCTCTCCCTCGCGGCCCCGCGGCGTGTGAGTGCGAGAGAGAGAGGCGTGCTGGCGTGACGGTCGTGACTGATGGGTATTGGCACGTCGTTCTCCAGGCGGTCTCCAGCGAGTTCTTCTCCAAACTGATTTGCAGCGCGCACCGCTGGGAACACGGGCTGACTGAACAGACTGACTGACGACAGATCACGAGGAAGGCGGACAGGCGCATAATCAAGTGAGATGCCGCTTCAACTAGTCTTATAGCGTTGCTCGATCCAGAGTCAGAGTGACTTCAAATTTTTAACACGCTTCCTACCTAACAGTGAAATTTGTTCAACAAATCTAATTTTGAGTCAAAGGGAATACGTTCCGAAAATCAGGTTGTATCGTCTGAGAAGAGGGAATCGTGTGGCCTAAATGGATGAGAGCACTTAAATTCCAGGCAGCGTTTAAGAGTGTAAGCGAAGACGCGACAGGGACTCGGGCGGCTCGAATTTGCCTCCCAACCATCATTCGCTGTTTACTTTTTTCCTGGGCCGGCCCGGTGCGGCAGTGGCGCAGGTATGCGCCCATCCCAGGTGCAGCACGGAGGAGGCGAAGTGCACCGAGCCCGCCTTGGTGACACAACCGGAGGAAAGACCAGGCGCCAGAGGCAAGGACCCCGTCAGGATGTTTGCTCTCGTCAGCAGTTGTCGCGCTGAATAGCGACACCGTTGGGAAGAAGATGTCCTTTGTTTGCTCATCCTTCTCCAGAATCCTCTCCACTGCCACTCGTGTGTGTGTGTGTGCATGTGTGCAGACGTAAAATATTTGATCAAAACGAATGGCGCCTTTGAGTTGTTTAAGGACGTAAGGGTGGCGGTCCATTTCGAGAAGGCTTTTCCGAATAAGCGTTGGCCCCGTCAGGCGTCGCCAGACTGCAGCCAGGTCAGGCAGGGCCATGCAGACACTAGCACAATAGCTTTTATTGCCCCCCGACCGGGGAGGGGCAACGGCGCCTCGCCTCCGGAGCTGGGCTGCGATGAGCAGCCGAGCAGTTTTGCTTGTCCGGCCAATCGGCTGGAATTTTTCTAAGTCCGTGTTCATAGTAAAATGACAATTTTTGACAACGCTACCAAAATGCTTGTCACGAAACGGTTCACATTTCAGTGTAGGTGTGAAATGCAGTTTGTCCTGCTTCGTCAAAATGATCGCTCGAATTCAAATTTTGCATGAATAGATCCAGAATTTTGTCCCGCGTGCATTGGTCATCGTTGCAAACATGTCAAGCGACGCGTTAGAAATTTGACTCTCTGGACTAGGCCAGGTAGTCGCCCCCTGTCTATTGTGCCGAGGGCCTCATTCACTGCCGGCGGCTCGTCGCACCGAAGTGAGGATGGTGACAGGAGGATTTATTGCCCCTCAATCTCAGACAGAAATTTTTTGAACGGCCCGTTTCTCAGCGTCCAATCGGACAGAAATGGTCTCCTCGCAAAATCGCGGTTCCAATGATACTTTGAAAAATAGTCCTGCGACAATTTTGACCGAAGCTTCGACCTTCCGTTTTGCAAAAGTTGGAGATGGCTCCGCACTGGCTGCAGTCCGGTCCCAGACGGCGCGCGGTGGCGAGGGTCTGGGGCTCGCATTGTTCCCCGGCGAGGGCCTCGCCCGGCTACCTGCAGCGGGGGCTGCTTCGGAATCAACTCGGCGCGAGAAAGACAAGACATCGCTTGTCTCTCTCTTCTGTTGAAGGACCTGCAAAACTAGTCGCCTTTCGGAAAAACCTCCTGGATAAACCATTTGTTCTAGCGACACGGAACTTTTTGCAATCAATAGAGGAAGGTCCTGGCTGTGTGGTAAAGGTTTTTCAACCTCCTCACTCTTGCACTTTTGTCGCTGCGCACTTTGGAAAAATGGCCTTTTTCAAGGCGTTCCAGGAGCTTTCCCTTGAACCCGATCGCCGTGAAAATTCTTCGCAACATACCTACAACCTTCATTAACCTGGGTGCAAAATTTTATTGAGCTTCTTCCATTGGTTCTCCCGGGATACTTTTCCGAAAAGGGCTAAAAACGCTAAATTTTCGAACTTGTAAGCATCGCCACGCTTAAACTATGCGTCGGAGGGAAAAACCGCTCGGCAGGATTAGAGAACACACCCAGCACTATCAAATGCCAAAAATTTTTTTTCGCCACCCGTACGCCCTTAAACCGGGCAGCTGATGGGTTTGTCTCGTGTTTAGTCCTGGGTCCCGGGCAGTAGAGGCTCTATTGTGAAAATGGTAAAAATAACAACGAAAAAAATTACCACCAGAAAACTGGTTTCAAATTTCGTGACTCCATAAGCAGGGCCCGCGCAGCTCTACATAAAGCAGAATTATGCTAATTAGCACAATTATGGTAATTCGCGCTTGGTATACGTCCGCCGCACTTTGCACAGGGAGCAGTGAAAGGGACGAACGTATCGCAATCTGTGGCCTTCCACGCACGCCGCGTCAACGCCAATGTGAACGTGAATAACGTACCATGATTGTCTATGTGCGCCTGCGCCTCGCCTCTAACGACCCGGCCTGCCCGTTGACCGCAAGAGCATGCCCGCAGCGGGATTGGCTGAGCTTGGCGCGTGCAACAACAACAGTGCCTTTCGCGAAATGCGAGGGGGCTTTAAACTCGCAAGTCGAATCACAGTTAAAAACCTGGTAAAACAAGGCGGCCCCAGAGAAACCACGCCGACGTCTCTTTGGCGCGGACTGGCGCAGACCGGGCGCAGACACGCAAAGAGACCGGGTCGTATGTAATTGAGTGTGGCGACAGAGAGGAGGAAATGAAGACGTAAATAATAAGTCGGCGAATCGAGAGAAAAAGCATTTGTTTCACCGCGAAGCGCGGCCAAGCAGCGGAACGGCAATGATTATGGATCGGCCGTAATAGAAAAGTATCATTATTGGGGCGTATTGAAAGAAGGAGTTGAGATGTGAGTGCGTGCGTCTGTGTTAGTAGCCTCTGTGCGTGCGTGTGTGTGTGTGTACGGCGGCAGCGAGCCAAGCCGAGGGTTGTTCTGTGTAAACGCCGCTAATAGTGACAATAAGTTACGCCCCGACTTGGCGTTGCCAGCGAAAATGTGACGTCACAACAAAAAGCGGCAATCGCCGCAGAAAATACACTCATTGTTTCTGCGACAATCGCCTATTCATTTCCCGTATGATGGGTGTGAGGCAATACTTTGATTCACATTTCCATTCCGTGTCGTCGACAATCGATGACACACCTACGCTGTACGTATACGTACACTGTGGCACTGTGTTTCTTTGGAGCAATTTTCCATTAAATTTTCAAAACTTTCTGAACTAAACGATTGATGGGTTTTTTACTGTAAATTTTCAGGGATTGGGAACTAGACTTTCAGTTTGGGGCCAATTTTGATAAAATGTCAAAATTTACTGGAATGCCAACAATTGATGGTTTTTTTTCCTGCACATTTCTAGTTATCCGAGTTGGAACTCAAGTTGATCTTCTCCGTTCTGCTCAAGACATTTGAGCGAAATGCGACACACGCTTCGGGCCTGAATCGGCAGAGGGCCATTTCTGGACCAGCCTTTTACGTTCATCCTGCAACGATTCCCGCCTGTCGCTGGCGCGCTGGCGCGGTGCGTCCATCCGTGCGGTGCGTATGGGGTAATTGGCTGAGCAGGCTGCGAACGGCGCGGACGACTCGGCGTCAACGTGATGGAGGACGTTGTGCCGTCGGACTTTCGCGGCCGTCGAAGCGTTTAAACTGCCGGCATGCCCGGGCGGACCGATCAGGCGACTGGGGGGGGAGGAGGGGGGGGGGAAGGGGGCGTCGTTTCTGCACGGCTTTTCTGGACCGGCGCCACGCCACGCCACGACCCACGCGCGTTCCATCGGCCGAGCTGTGAACTGGACAGAGCTGATGTCTTCATTAATCAATACATGCGTGGCGTGGCGGGGCGTGGCGGTAGGCGCGGCGGGTCCGGCCCACAGCCTCGGCCGAGGCCTCAACCCGCCCGCAATGCAGATTCGGTTTCAAAGATCCGTGCCAGAGATCCACCGATTCGCCCGGCGTACACTGCGAAGGAGGTGAACTCAATCCTGGGCGTCGGTGAGTGGGTGAATCAGAGTCATCTTGCTGAAAAGAAAACCCCTCTGCCCAATTGATTTCGACGTCGCGTGCTGGGGCATTCCGGCGCCGAGTCACACACGGTGCACAGAGTCGACACAGAGCTCCACAGTCCCTTTTTGCCGGCCTCCTAGTTAATTTGAAACGGGACGCGAGCGCTAAGTCGCCTAGCGCGACCAGCACGCCAAACGGTCGGCGCGCGCACTTCGTCCCTGAGAACATCGTTAACTCTGCGTCGCCAATTTCATACAAGGGCAGTCACAGCATCTAAGGAACAAGGCGGGGTGTCGTTATTGTTTCGAAGCGATGTGTGCGAATTCCAGGACTCCCTAGCAGCACGATCCTTATAAGACAGAATCGTCGAAAATGATATTACGAGTACTATCGGAAGATTATTCATGGTAAAAGCCGCCCACAATAAACTTACTGAAAAGAGCTCAGTTTTAAAATCCACCTTTTGGTGTCGTGTCTCTTTACATACTCCCAAAATAATTTGTGCCCTTATTGCAGACGCTTGCAGAAGATAAGCAACAAATCTCTACAGAATAAATGAGAGTCTCGCTAGATTATCCAGAGGTCTCGTAGAGTAAGGTACACACAACCTGATTGGACGACTGGGAGCGCTGAGGAAGTTGCTGTTTCACCCCAACAGAATACATAGCGCTACGCAAAGAACGCAGAAGAAAGTATCGCAGCGAATCGATGCCTGGAATCGAAGCCCGGCCACATGGCGACGTGTGCTACCGAATCGCACCGCCGCAGGGGCCGCAGGCGTCGCGCGCCTTCCATCTGGAGCATGTTTGGAAATAGAGCAATTATTGACTCAAGCGTGACCACCCACCCACGCGTCCATCACCATTGACGTCTCTTTTATTTTCCGGCGTGCAATTATTGTTTCTGCGAGTGTAGCGCACCTGCCCACTCGCACGGGTGGTCCCCGGGACGAACCCGCCGTTTCCGCCTTTATTTAGTTTCCTCGTTTATTTAGTTTAATAAAGTTACCGTTGCGATCTTGCGTCAAAGTGTGACGCGTCGTTGCTGGGGACACCTGTTCTGTTGGGTCCCGTTATGTTCCTTTCAAGAACGTTGAGAGAAAATAAGTTTCCTCTTTTGTACTGCAATTCGTGTGTGACTTTAGAGAATCGTGGTTTTTGAAATTGGTCACACGTATGTCTAGAGTGGAGGAAATCTTCTAGCTGGCATTCATTTTGAATCAAACCTCAGTCCTCCCAGTGCTCCTCGTCCAGAATCACGAGTGCATTGTAAAACTATTAGGCCACGTTGTCAACCCTCGACAGAGCTGCAGCCTTCCAAAACGCGAGTATTGTTCCCGAATTAAAGGCGCACTCGGGTGACGTCTCTTCGAGGACCATGAATGTATCGCAGGAATTAAATTGGGATAAAGGGTGGGGCAGCAGACGACAACCCCTTCAGGGGGGCGTCCCTAAGCCACGTGGGCCGAGCTCAGCTCCCTTTGCATCTCATCCCTTTCGGATGACTTGTCCACAACCCTACTTCCCCATGCAAATGCCAATGATGACGGCAGGTCTTTGAGTGATGGGACCCGGCGGGCTCCTCAGCCTCGCACCTGGTTTGCGCTTGCTCCCTGGCGATGCGCTGGCTCGTGTCAAATCGACCGCATCTCCCGCCTTTTTTTTCCCCATCCTCGGTGCACCTTCACCGCTAACTGTCCTCCGATGGCACTCCGCCCGCCGGGAGACTCGGTGCACGGCGTTGAGTGCCGCGTGCGTCAATTTACCATCTGAATGGCACACAAAAGGCTTCCGAATCGTTAGAAAACGACGCACAGCCCTTGCCGCGCGCGGCCGCGCCTTGGTTGAACGGCGGGGCGGAGCACCAAGCACGGCGGAGGGGACAAAGCAGTGTGTCGCAGTGCAGGCGTCCTGCCGGGCGACACTCCCAAAGGCCAAAGGCGGCCCGACCGACGGCATAAAAGAATCATCGAACGCATCGCGGCATCGCGGCGGCCAGACGTCATCTATTCGGCCGCAAGCTGCACCGCACTGCACCGCAGCACGTGAGCCACAGTGTGCCACGCAACCGTCGTAAAGACCCTCCTCCGCCTCTTCCCTTGACCACACCCCCGCCGTCATCGCGAAACGTCGCCGCTCCTCTCAGCCACCTTCTGCCATCTTCGTTCTGTCATTCTGCGTTTTGCCTTCTTCCCGAGACATCTTTCTTCTTCTGCCTCCTTCTCACTTCCCTTGTTCCTTACGTGTGCCTTGCTGCAATTTTATCAGCTTCTAGTTTCTCTGTACCCTCTTCTGCACTGAAGCTTCTTCATGCATCTCTTCTGCTTTGAAACTTCTGTACACTCTTCTGCTTCCTATCTTGTATCTCACCAGCAAACACCTCATTTAGTTCCTAGCACCTTTGGTTACGCTTACCCTAATACCATTAGTACTCATCTTGCATGTCACCTACATTGCCTGGTTTCAAGTTTGTACTCACCTTTTTTGGTTACCTATTCTGGTTACCACACTGTTAAAAAAAGCAAGAAAATTCAAGACCCACTGGGTCTGGAAAATTCCCTGTCAAACTTGGAATCACGCGGTTCTGGACCCAGTGGGTGGGGAAATGCCCTTTTCCTCCTGGCACATGGATTTTCACTATCCAGTGGTAGGAGAAATTTCCGAGCTGGAGTTGGAAAATTGTCTGTCACAATGGAAATTTCACCTACCACATTTCGGAACAGAGCATCCCGGACCCACAACATGAATTTTCACACCCACTTGGTGTAGGGAACAGACCATCCCGGACCCACAACATGAATTTCCGCACTCAGTTGGGGTATGAATTTTCACCCACCACATTTCGGATGAGACCATCCCGGACCCACAACTGGAATTTTCTCATCCACTTGGTGTACGGAACAGACCATCCCGGACCCACAACGCGAATTTCCGCACTCACTTGGGGTATGAATTTTCACTAACCACATTTCGGAAGAAACCATCCCGGACCCACAACAGGAATTTCCTCTCTCACTTGGTGTTCGGAGGAGACAATCCCCGACTTGCATTTTTGGCATTCATTAGGAGTATCGAATTTCATTCACATATTTCAGAAGAGATCATCCCCAGCCCAGGTACTTTTCGGTTGTTGCATTTTTCAACGCATCGGCTAATAACGGTACGTTGCGGCAAACATTGTGACGTACGGTCGGTAAACGTCAAAAATAGGCGAAAGCAGTTGTCTCGGAGCGCTGAGCGCCTAGAAGCCTTGCAACCTCGCGTGATGAATCCGAGGATGACCTGGGGCTCTCTACCTGGAGCCTTGCCTCGTAGGCGCACTCCAGACGCGCATTTTCTAAGTCCCGGGCGGCGGCCGGCCGTCCCTCGGCACCCCCTCCCCCGCACACGAGCGCATCTCCCCCACCCCCGCACGCTGCAGCTCACTGCTGTGCGGCGGCTATGTGCGGCGGGGCGCGGCTGGTTCCACAACAGATCCTGTAGTCTCGGGGTAAGCGTCCGCGCTACGATGCTACAGGGTTAGGGTTCGATTCCCGCTCCCGGTGTCGGGCGGCGAGAATGATATCGTGGGTGGGGGGAGCGGGGCTGCTGCGCTTGAGGCCCTTGATGTTCGGAAAGACTGCCGCACACATTAACATTTTTGGAATAATGACATTCAAGCTGTCGATTTCAAGTTGTGGGTCCCGAAACACACAATCCCTACTGTCACTAACAAAATTCATGTTTTGGATCATGAAACGCAAGTTACCACAGCTACTAAGGAAATTCATGTTGTGGGTCCGGAAACACCCATTCCCTACCGTCAACATGAAAATCCTTCGGTGGGTCAGTAAATAAACGATTCTGCCCCCACTGGGTGGAGAAAATTCCACACCCATTGGGTCCCGAAATTTCTGCACCCACTGGGTCTTGAAATTTCACTCCGCTGGAGGGGGGATTGGGCGTTGCACTGTCCACAGCTGGGATTTCCTTGTTTTTTTTTTTAACAGTGCAGTTCTTCCCTTTCCAAGTTACAAGTTCTTCTCGATACATCTTCTAACACATCGACCCTGCTTCTTCTTCTTACCTTCTTCGTCCAGCTCTTGCTTCTGCCATTTCCTCTTCCCACTGCAACTTCTTTGGCCGTCCTCCCGAAATGGGATTGAAGTCCTGGCGTCACTGCGATGGCACATCCATTTTCCTTGAAAATGACCCGGTCCGACTCCAAGGCGTCCCGGTCCGAGCCACGCGGCCACGCCCTGCTCGCGCGCCGAGTCCAGGGGCGGGGCAGGCCTTGAGGCAGGCGGCGGGGTAGTTTGGGGTGTCGGTCCCAGCACCCGGCGTGTGTCTGAAGACGCCCGAGGGCGCAGACAGATGGTTAGCGAAGCAGGCCGGCGGATGGAGCATCTAGGGGAGGGGATATTAGGATATCATCGACACCGACACTGCAATTAACGCCCCGCCACAAAACTAACAGCTGCCGCCAGCCTCATCCAGAGCCTCATCAACCTCGGCGGCGCGCCGCTCTGCTCGCTCTGTCCTGCGCCGAGGTGCTCCAAGCGCCATGATGGCTTCATTATCAGGCCGCCCGCTGCACAGTGGGTCAGAAGACCGGTGGAGTCGGACGAAACTCTAGACGCGTTTTGAGCTCCAGAGTCGCTAAACGGGACACGAACCCAACGTATGACCACCAATAGATTGCTCTCCGAACGAGGAATCCATTGGTGGGGTCAAACGCTCAGTTGGAGGCCTGTTTAGCGACTCTGGAGCTCAAAACGCGCCTAGAGTTTTGTCCGCCTCCACTGGTCTTCTGGCCCACTGTGCGGTGCCTCTGTCCCTCTCACACGGAACGCCCCACGCGTGCAAGAGAATGTCCAGGCTGCTGATGACGGCTTCGGACGCGTCCAACTGGTTCACGCTCCGCGACAAAGTGTGCGCGCCCCGAACGCCTTTTGCTGCCTTTGGCCGGCACGCCAAGTCCACGATGAGACGCGTCTCGGAGATGGGCCTGGACCGGGGCTTTTAGGAGCAGCGCGGCTCAGCTCAAGTCAAGTCCAGAGACACGCGCCAAGAGACGCCGAGCGGCCCCAGCGAGGGGTCGGCAACTCATATATTACTTCGTACGCGGTGGCTATATTACCCGTATATTACCTGTATATTACCATATATTACTTGCAAATTACTACAATTTCGCCTCTCGAATACCCCTATATTACTATATATTACTTTGTATTACTTTATATTACACATATATTACCTATATTACTGGTAATATACGTATACTCCCTCGTACACGGCCAAGGGAAGTTACCGACCCCTCGGGCCCCAGGCGAGACACCTTCGTTCAATGTCTATTAGTTCCCGAGATGTTTCCAGACAGCTAAAGCGGGTACTTTTCATTCCCTTCTCTCTCACCTCTGACAACAAGGTTGGGTTAAATCGCACCAAACCAACCAGGAATCAGAGAAGTGTCCCGCCACCGTCTTGAAAACCCCAGACCTAAGACCATGAGCGAGGTGACCTGAAGAAGTTCGTTACTACTCATGTGTTATCAACTTACAGAAAATAAGGCTAGAATTCCCCGTTCAACTGCCATCAAGTCAAAAATAACTCAGGTCGATATCGATTTCACTGGGCTCCTAATAGACAGTACCTTTACCTTTGCCATTGAAGCTCTGCGAAATTTGTCACATATCGGTCAGCACCGGACAAAGAACGACTCCTGTTGCTGGACAAAGCCCGGCTTGTAGCGATTGTGTGACAACCGAACGCCTTGAAGACGGCCGGGCCTCAAAACAGCAGTAGCCGCGACACCCCGGCGCTGCCCTGAGACTAGACGCGACGCAGCTGTCGTCGCCTGGCTGCCTCTGAGACGACCAGACAAGGCTCGCTTCGGACGCCCTCCGTGGCGCAGTGTTTGTCTGCACTCTCTGTGTCATCACATCGCAAACAAAGCCAGATGCAGGCGCGCGCCGCTCCCACGATGCAGATTGCAGTACATGGGCCTAGGCCGGCCTGGGCTCAGTCCTAGACCTGCCTCGGGCGGTCGCAGGACGTTTCAATTGATGAGACTGCAGAGTCACGGACCGCTATGCCGCGGGGCAGCGTGCCCGCTAGGTGTCTTTGTGTAATTACAGGACATTTGAATGTAAAAACACTCCAGCCCTGCTTCCTGACAGTGTCCGTTCTTTTGTCGTTCAGCCCGACGTGGCTGCGGGTAATGTTTAGAGTGACTCACGTCTGCAATTGCGGCAATACGCGTTTAGAGAACAGGAAAGAGGAGGGAATCCATGCAAAAGGGGGCGAGGGCGAGCGGTCGCGTCTTATAAACGCCAGTTAGAGCGCACGATGAAGAAAGGAAGACAACACATCTCCCTCTGTCACGTCAGTCGATGTGACTCACGGCCGCGGCGTATTCTTGGAACACGGAGTCAACGTCCAAAGACGACCCGCGAATGCGGGGCCAATTTGTACACCACTTGTTGCTGCCTCGATGCATCAAACTCGATATCAGTGACGGTCATTCCCGGATGACAATCAGGACGCGACTTGAAATCAATCATTTTCCTCGGCAAATGGGAGATTGAGGCGCAGATTGATAGGGAAAAACAACAGAGCGGCGCTCGGGGGCTGCTGCCAGTGTGCTGCGCGTGGTCATTAGTGACCGATGGACAGACAGACAGCACGCCGGTAGCGCGGTCCGAGCCTCCTACCGTGCGGTGCGGCCGTACCGGTCGGCGGTACAAATAACACCTCAGCCCTTTGTTCAAACATTCCTCTCGAGGAAGGACAAGAAGGGGGGCGTTTCGGATCGGGCCGTCGCCATAAAGGTGTGGCGGGGCGTGGCGGGGCGTTCACGGTACCTCGCAGGGCTGAGGCTGGATTCAAAAACCGACAGTCACGTGTGTGTGTGTGTGTGTGTGTGTGACGTGATGGCGGTCGGGGATCTCTTTGTATAAGACCCTTCGCGGCTTCTCCACCCCAGAAGTCAGTTCACCCCGCGCCGCCGCCGCCACGCCCCACCTGGAGGCTCCGGCGCGCGCGCGTGTGTCGGGCTGAGATTTCCAGCAGCGGTGCTTTATCACTCTGTCTCTCTCGCACCCGCAGGGAACGCCCCACGAGGGCGAGCAAGACAGAGCGACGCGAGCAGCGTCCGGATTGGCCGAAGCCATCCTGCAGCAGAGGGACAGAAAACGTCGTGTGAAAGTTTTCCACTGGAGAATGCGACAGTGGGCGAGAGAGAGAGAGAGAGAGAGAGAGAGAGAGAGAGAGAGAGAGAGACGCACGACACAATCCATCATCACACTCGCCCCCGTACGTCAGGGCCCGAGAACTTGCACGGTGCTTTCATACATTTCTTCTTGCATCGCTGCTGCTGTCGTACAGTCCGCGGGAAAAGTACGGCAAAGCGAGGAAACTCCGGATGGACATTTCCGTGGCGGTTCTATCTCGCTGGCCGGCGAGCGTCAACACGGTTTGACTGGCAAAAACAAGAACAGGATGCCAATTACGCGCGAGGAGTCATGATTTACGCGACGCAGCTCCGCCCCTGCAGGGCCGGCTCCGAACGCGCGCTGTCTGTCTCTCTCTCACGCACGGGGACCGCCCCGTGAGTGCGAAAGAGTGCGAGAGAGAGAGAGAGAGAGAGAGAGAGAGAGAGAGAGAGAGAGAGAGAGAGAGAGAGGTGGCCACGAGCGCGGCCTCCACGGTGTGCTGCGGCATTCCTTTGCCGCGGCCGGCCGCAGTGATCATCTGTGTTCGCGCGCCCCGGCTCGGCTCGGCTCGCCGGCCACACAATGGGTCAAATGAAACGGCGGCAAGGTGGGACAAGAGCGTGCCGCCGGCACGGCCAGGCACAGGGGCTGCACAGCACCGCCCCTCTTGTTACGGTCCGAATTGGAAATCCCGTCCAAGACCCTCCTCTTTGGACCAGGACCGCCTTCCAGGCACCTCTGAGGAACCTCCCACCGCTCACTGACACCCTGACACAGGGAGTCAGAATGGGCTGAGATGTACTTCCTCGCAGGATTTCACTGCAATAAAAGCTAAATCAAACCGACTCAATGTATGTGTTTTAGTTATCTTGACCAAAAATAGTCGACGACAGCATCACGACGAAAGTAATCTAAATTCGACTCATTTGGAATTGACTTTTGTTGCCAGGGGAATGCCCCTTCGCTTGCATCCGAGCAGGGTGGCCAACCCCACGCCGCAGTCTGGGCGCGCCGTCAGGGGCAGTCAGGGGCACGCACGGGGCGAGGGTGGCTCCAGGCTCGCCAACCCGCCGCTCCGCGTCTGTGTCTCACTCCGGCGGTAAGACCGGGCACGCGTGCCGCAGCACGTACCGGGCCGCGTTCAACCGGCCGTTCCGAACAGCGCCGCTCTGTCTCTCTCGCACTCCTGGGGCGTCCCGCGGGGCCGCGAGAGAGACAGAGCGACGAAGCAGTGCGACAAGGTGCCTCTGCATCCCCACTCGGCACCGCCCGCCACACGCCGGGGCACTGCAGCTGACTCCGTGAGGGCCTTGATGACTTACTGCAAGAACAGAAAAAAAAAGTTCCAATTTCGGTGCAAGAAAGTTACGTGAAAGCTGCCTTTGTTCTTCCAATTCTCCGAAAATGGGATAAAGCTTCAACATTTTTATGGTGTGACCTATGCAGAACAAGGATGTCACCGCCGCAATTTTTTCTATTCTTGCCCACGTCTTCTTTTGACACTCACTGCTGGCTCTTTCCGAACAGTGCACTGTCTCACTCGCACTGCTGCGAGACACCCCACGAGCGCGAGAGAGACGGAGAGACGCTTTGGCAAGAAGCTTGCAGTGCCATGCAGACCTTGCAGGGTGTGACGTGACGCTGACGGGGCGTCGAACGCATTACATGGGGATGAAACTGCATCATGCTGTATCAGGTGGCAGCCCTGTCAAAGGTGGACGGGCGAGGACGCCCGGCATGGTCAGGCTTTGGTCATTGTGCGGACGCGTGCACCGTGTTCTCTCTTAGGGCTGCCGAAAACGCGCTCTCCGATTTTCTGATTCAAATCCAGTCAAAGTTCAACACGCCGCATCATGCAAAGTCAGAGATATTTAATTCTAGCTGCTTTAAGGACACCAAAAGGCGTTCTTTCCTATATGTAACGTTTCTCAAAACGTTAATGAGAAATTGACTGGTCATGTGGTTTTACGAGAAACAATATGTACCTATTTGGTCGTTTGACCAAATTAAGTCGATCTGGCCTGATACTTTTGACAGACCGGCCACTGCCATCGAGAATCTCGACGAATTCCGAAGTACGTCGCGTTGTTGCGTACTGATGACCCTGGCACCCTCCGTGACCTGTCCGCGCGGCGGTTTCGCAGCCCTAGCGGCGCAGGCGGCGCGGCTACTGTGTCCTGCGGTCTGCTTTGTGGCCTTGGTCGCCTTGGAGCGCGCCGCCCAAGGGTGCCGCCTGGGCCGCCCGGGCCGCTGACAGAATCATTGTCCACACCTCGAGAATTCTTGACTATGGGGAAATATGTGTCACATGAAGCGGACTACGGTTCCATGCCACTGCGCCCCCCTCCCTTCTTTTTTCGGTAGTCCACCCCGCCGCCGTAGGCATGCTGTGCACGGAGGCAATTCCTTCTGGACCGCTCAAGCGAAAATGGTGAACAGTTTCGGGGATCCCTTCTGCTCGGCTTGGCGTTTTGGCGAGACGGAGGGACACGGCAGACCGTTGTAATGCTGTTACAAGATGTCACAATGCAGCGATCTGCGCGCATTCGCATTAGTGCGGGATGAGCGGCGCATTGGGTTAAAACGAGCCCGCCTGGTTCAAGTACGAGGTGAGGGGTTCAAATACCACTTCAGGTAGTTCGAGGGGGCATTTTATCTTTTCTCTTTTGAGATTCATTAACTTTATCTGAGTAGAATGATCCCTAACCAGGGATGTTTATGTTTATTGGGGACCTAACCTTCTTTTTGAAAAGTGACGAATTTTCTACAAGTGAGGGGCCAAATCGTACCACACCAGATGTTTGAAAGACAAATCACTAGACGCATTTGGAGTGCATGCTCGAATTCAGTCGAGGGCTTGGCCAGATCTGGGTGGCGACACTGCGAAGAAACCGCTGGCACGATTAACAGGTCGTTTGAATGAATGAAATTCCTTGTCCCATTTTGGGCGCGCGGCTCGGCGGGATGCACTGGGCCCTGCAGAGAGCGAGCGTCGCTTTCGCCGCTGTCTCTCTCGCACTCGTGGGGCGTTCCATGTGGGTGCGAGAGAGACAGAGCGACTGTGCGGAATCAGTCTGCCGGCTGCCTTGGGGCCGCATTGGGGTGCGCTCAAGCGCGTTGGAGGAAGGAGAGAGAGAGAGAAAGAGGGGGCCGAGCTCGCTTCGCGTGTCATTCAGAGCTGGAAAAAAAAGGTCGACGACTTTTTGGTGAAAAAAAAAGAGAACCGTTCCATTATGCTGTATATATAGCTGTCTGTCGTGTTTAATTATTACAGTTAGCAGTTTGTACAAGATTCACGGACTTGAATTTAGTAAGTAGGCAGTACTGCCTGGAACAAGACTTCTTTTAAATGCTTTCCAATTTTCTAATCACAGTGCAGATAAATGAATAAATAAATAATGTGCATGCACGCAAAAGAAATTTATAGTCGTTTGCAATTCGTAAAAATGTCTGATTCCAAGCAGTGCACTGCTGACTTGGTTCCAGCTGGTCCGCAGTGCATATTGCCACGCTACTGCCCCGCGACGCTTGGCGACGCCGTGACGCTCTCGCACCCACGGAGCTTCTTGGCGGGGTGCGAGAGAGACAGAGGCAGTGCTGCGCACCCGTCCGGGGAAGAGTGGCGTCGAGGACAAAACGGTCGTGCAGAAGCACCCTGTGCTCACGCCTGGCAGCCCCTGGCTAAGCCGTTCCGAGCCGCGCGCCGGGCGCGCAGCGGCAGCTGTGGCACGGGGCGGGGCGCACGGGGCAGTGGATTTGCCAGAAGACCGGCGACGGCGGCCGAAACTCTCAACGCGTTTTGAGCTCCTGAGTCGCTAAACAGGACTCGAACCGAACGTGTGACCCCACCAATCGATTCCTCGTTCGGAGAGCAATCCATTGGTGGGGTCGCACGGTCCATTTGAGCCCAATTTAGCGACTTCTCAGAGCGACCCACCCCACAATTTTTAATTAGGCTAGATTTATTCTGTTTGCTAGGGTCGGATTTTGTAGCGGCTGGGCTGGGATGTCTTGCTTCGACCGGTGCGGCTGGCTGCCGCTGGCTCGATGGGCCGCTACTTCTCCGCCGCCGGGGACCACTGACCGATCTGCATACGTCTGCTTTCCATTCTCATTTTACACGGGCCTTCGTTACACCGCGCGCATCAAACACCGACACCCCTTTAACGGTCCGTTCGCGAGGCGATCCTACACCGCCATTCCTAGCAGAGGAGCCAAAAGGAGTCTGCCTCCGGCGTCCCCAGGCGGCGGACACAGGTGGAGTGGAACTCTGCCAGGAGCCAATACACTGCAACTTTTTACAGTCCGTCCGATGAGGACGTATCGGCTGCCGTTGCGGTCGCCGCAGTCCCCGCGGGCCTTTACAGTGCAGGGCATGCAGGCAGGATGCTGGGGGTCCGGACCGCACAGTGGGCCAGAAGACCGGTGCAGGCGGACAAAAGTCTAGACGCGTTTTGAGCTCCAGAGTCGCTAAACAGGACTCGAACAGGACGTGTGACCCCACCAATGGATTCCTCGTTCGGAGAGCAGTCCATTGGTGGGGTCACACGTTCGGTTAGAGCTCAATTTAGCGGCTCTGGAGCTCAAAACGCATCCGGGATTTTCACCGCCCTCACCGGTCTTCTGGCCCATTGTGGACCGTCCGGCCAGAGAGGATGAGCTCCTGGAGGACTCGCTTCTTGTTTCGCGCAGAAGCCGGATTGGCAGTCGGGGCGACTAATGCTGCAGCCGCACATCCTGCTGCACTGTGTGTGTGTGTGTTTTGTCACATGAGCGAGCTTCATTCGCCTTGTTAAAAAAACGGATCCTCGCAAAAATACTCAGGCAGCTGGGTTGTAGACGGCGAATTTTTGGTGGAGCGCTCATAAAATTACAAGCAGTCTCAAAATACCTGAAAGAGCATTCGTGAAAAAAAAATGAAAATGAATTTGGAGATTAGGGGTTGAACTGGAACTAACCATTCTCCTCTAATCTCCGTATTCCTCCTAAAAGGGTCCCGATTGGGGCCACACGTTCGGATGCCCGGGCTCGGGCCGTGCATCGCACCTAATCCCTAAAAAGCCAAGCAGTAGCGCAATCAAAGGCCGAGTCAGAGCCAAAGGCGGAGCCGAAGGCAGAACCGAAGTCCGTATCGGAAAATCGCATTCGCTGGCGCATCAAGGGCGGGGAGCATCAGATCCGGACCCTAGGGCATCCCGAAGGCAGCCTCAGGGTGTTCCGGTGTAATCCCGTGGAGAGCGGAGAGAGAGAGAGAGAGAGAGAGAGAGAGAAAGAGAGAGAGAGAGAGAGAAAGAGAGAGAAAGAGAGAGAGAGAGAGAGAAAGAGAGAGATAGAGAGGGAGAGAGGGAAGGTTGTTCGGACGGGATGTTGGCATGGCTGGACCAGGTGGTGGACCATCCCACCTTAATCACATCTCATCGCAGCCAATCGCTAAACTGACTGCTGCACCTTCCTAGGGCGGAAGCCTTGGGGGTGGAACGGGCTGCGGGGAGTGGGGGGAGGTGTAGATTGGGAGGGGAGGGGGGACGTCATGTACGACATGAAGGTTATCGAGACTGTCTGTCGGCCGAGTGGTGGCGGTCTGGCGGCATCTCCAAAAAAGAGCCTTTGCCGCGCGAACCGGATGTTGGACGCCGAGCCGCTCGCACGCTTCCGGTCTCCCCCCTCCCCGTTCCCTCCGTCTCGCCTTCGTCTCGCATGCGGTGCTGGACCCACTTCACACCCCGCGTGTGTGCTTTCACAATCAGCCTCAAAGGTACCGCCCTTATCCGAGAGGCTTGGTTATTTTGGCGGGGTACCGCCGGGGGTTGGGAAAGGTGGCGGGGTGGTGACAGCACTGGCAGTGTAGGGCCGTACTCGACGATTTATGGGCACCTTGGTCCTTGGGGCTGGAAAGGAAGCGCAGAAGACCGGCGGAGGCGGACGAAACCCTAGAAGCGTTTTGAGCTCCAGAGTCGCTGAATGGTACTCGAACCGAACGTGTGACCCCACCAATGGATTGCTCTCCGAACGAGGAATCCATTGGTGGGGTCACACGTCCGGGATTTTGGCCGCCTCCGCCGGTCTTCCGGACTGAGAGCAGGGTGCACTGGGTCACCACCTCGTTAGTGCAGAAAGTCATTTGGCGGTGGTGATAATTAGACACTTTGAAGGACACTGATGCAGACCGACTCGCGTATGAAAAGCTCTTCATACTGCTGTCCGTAATCCAATAACCACAGCGCGATAAAATCTGAGGGAAAAGGATATTCCTTTTTTTGGTGTCCGCACTTACTTCCTTTCTATCGATGAATAATAGAGTGCAGTCCCGAAGTGTCGCGGCGACGGACCTGTCGTGTCAACACACGCACCTGATGAGGCCGCAGGAAGGGCGACTCAGCTTCCACATCCTGCCACACTGTGAGCGACGCACCGCTCGGCGGAGGGGGTTCATTCACACTCATTTCGTGAATCAGTTCGCAATGCACGGGCCTAGCAATGACACTAAATTGCAGTAAATCTATGACAAATATGTCGCTCATTTTCATGGTCACCTTGCTCAACACTAAACCTCGAGGCCCTCCAAAACGCGACGCCGGCGACGCCATTTTGGAAGGTGCGTCCCGACGCGGTCCCCGTGTGTCCCTCGGCGTCCTTTCGCAAGGGCGGGAACCAGGATCGAATTTCAAACGTCAGCTGGGCAGTGTAAACAGAGCTTTGTCCCGGCTCGCCCCCGAGTCCGCTGCAGCCACACCATACACCACCGCGGTGCCTCATCAACCCGAGCCGGGCCGCGTCTGTGCCGGGCGGCCTCCCCGTCTCTCTCGCACCCGCACGGAACGCCCCATGAGTGCGAGAGGGACGGGCGCCGGCCGGAAGCAGCCTCGCTCCTGGCCCCTAATTTGCGCAGAATGTGTGCAAGGGGTTGTGTAGTCGAGTGTGAAGGACTCTGTCATGCTGTGCCCTTCGCCCGCCAGAGGGCACGTTCTCGTCCCGTGTGTGTGTGTGTACGCGCGTGTGACCACAGGCGACATGCTTGTGCCCCTGCCAGTATTGTGTCCTTGCCTCATCCTCTGGTGGATGACTAAAAATACCGCGATGTTTCAAGGTGCACCCTCATCCAAAATAACGAAAATTGGCTACAATTTGCCGTATCTATTTGACTTTGGGTGCGCCCCGTTTCCCCGCTTGCCCCTGAAATTTCAGGAGAGCTGCTCAAGGTGTGACGGGCAGATGGATCGGCCGGGCCGATCGCACTCGGCCGTGTTTGTTATTGCAGGCGCGTCATGTCCTTATCCACCTTTGTCATTATTTTCTTCTTCGTTTTTTCCGTTTTTCATTTCATTCTTTTTCTTTCTTTTTTTTTTGTGAAACCGCGAGCGGCGGTTGCCACATACGCCATTATGACTGCCGACGCCTTACAGGCAGATCGGATTAAACGTGGAGGAAGTGAGAGAGAGAGAGGAGAGAGAGAGAGAGAGAGAGAGAGAGAGAGAGAGAGAGAGAGAGAGAGAGAGGATTGACGCCCCGGACAAAGCCCCGCAGCCCCCTGCATTGTGCGGGTCTCTGTCACACCCCCAGCCAGACCGCGAGAGCCGCCGCAAGACGGCGGTGGAGCAGAAGAAGCAAATTCGGAACGGTAAAAAACCAAGTGGTGAAAAAAAATGTAAGCAAAAATACAGGCAGGTTTTGACGGGAAGCCTTGCATCCGCTTGGAGCAAACCCCGGCCCATAGGAGCGTCGGTTATTGGAGTAGGTTGCCCATTTTTGAATGGTCAAAAAATTGGAAGAAAATTTGAACTCCTGAAGGAAGAGTAACGTTATACCTTGTTCGCGAAATTAAATACAAGACGTTCAGTCCACACGAAGCATGTCCACTCCATCATGGAGAGTAGGGTGGTCCACTTTTTTTAAAAGTTTCAAAAATTGAGGAGCGCCGTCCAGATTCTGAAAGTAGGTGTAAAATCATGAATTTTGATACAAATATGATAAGATTTGGACCATTCTTAGGGGTCCATCAACGCGCCTGAACTTTAAAGAAAAGTTGAAAATGTAGCGGTATACTAAAATCGATGCTGTTACGAGAGTCTTTGTCCGATTTTCGATTGCAAAACGGCGATCTTTTCAGAAAAGTGCGCGCTACTTGATGATGTACATAAAATGACGATCCGACGCATTGCCTATTTTCCAGGGGCGTACAATCCCGTTTTTAGCCTCTAAATCCAACATGTTCTTGCGTTTTGAAGGTGTTTGAGTCGTCCGATCGGATTTTTGGGGTCACCATTCGAGGCGCCTGATCAAAACCTTTCGAAAAATGTCTCAGGCGTCAAAATCGGTTGGTTTGCCTACTGTACAGGAGCAAAAAACCACTGAAATTCGCTTAAAAATTGCTTTTTCGGGATACGAAATATCCTGTTTGGCATTGGGTCGGATTTCTTGTGGTGCCATTTGACGTACCTGGTCAAAAACTTCCAATTACCGTCCTGGGTGTACAAATCCGGTGGATTGCCGACCCTACAAGCAAAAAATGTCGAATGTCGAAAAATTCGTCTGTAGGATACGCGACCCTCTGGATTCAAGCGCTCGAAACGGTAATCGAAAGTTTTTGACCAGGTACGTCAAATGGCACCACAAGAAATCCGACCCGATGCCAAACAAGATATTTTGTATCCCGAAAAAGCAATTTTAAGCGAATTTCAGTGGTTTTTTGCTCCTGTACAGTAGGCAAACCAACCGATTTTGACGCCTGAGACATTTTTCGAAAGGTTTTGATCAGGCGCGTCGAATGGTGACCCAAAAAATCCGATCGCACGACTCAAACACCTTCAAAACGCAAGAACATGTTGGATTTAGAGGCTAAAAACGGGATTGTACGCCCCTGGAAAATAGGCAATGCGTCGGATCGTCATTTTATGTACATCATCAAGTAGCGCGCACTTTTCTGAAAAGATCGCCGTTTTGCAATCGAAAATCGGACAAAGACTCTCGTAACAGCATCGATTTTAGTATACCGCTACATTTTCAACTTTTCTTTAAAGTTCAGGCGCGTTGATGGACCCCTAAGAATGGTCCAAATCTTATCATATTTGTATCAAAATTCATGATTTTACACCTACTTTCAGAATCTGGACGGCGCTCCTCAATTTTTGAAACTTTTAAAAAAAGTGGACCACCCTAATGGAGAGTCGCGGTTCGCATCCCGTTCCATTTTTCATCCCCCCTCTTCCTCCGCGTTGACGCCGTTTCTGGAAAGAGGGGCCCCTGTCTCTCTCGCACCCGGGCGGGCCGGCGGGCCGGCGTGGTGGTGCGACGGAGACGGAGGCGATGAATGGCGCGAGGGCATGTCTAATTCCGGGCCGCCGAACCTCGTGGCGGATCAGCGGACGGGTCCAAAGGGGCGCAACAATGAATTGCAATGAATGCGGTAAAAAAAGGAAGGCCAGAGTGTGAATGTGAATCCGAATCCGCGTCGTGATTCATCACGCCAGAATCGGCCGCACTGATTGGCCGTGACGGCGAGGCGGGCAAAGCTGAGGTGTCCCCCGTCCAGGTGGGCAGACGGCGGGCCCGGGTTCGACTCCCCGCGGGGCCCGGGCCGGCGGGGCGCGAGGCGCGAACGCAAGCACTGTTGCGCACGTAATCGGGCCACTCCAGTGTGCGTAACGCGGTGAGGCGCGTGTTGCGGGAGGAGCAGCCAACAATATCAAAAAACACAAAAACAGACGTTGCAAAAATTACCAAATTTTCACCACAAATATTTCTCTTAGGCAACATTCTCATTATTGGGCCAGTTTCTACTGAGTTACGACTAAACTGTCCTACAAACGTAGGTAAGCAGTAGGTAAGGAAAAGGTAAAGATATCATCTGCGAGCTAAAGAGTTCGTTTACTTACTCCTTCAAAAAAGTAGGTAAAAAGGCAAAAGCTGTAAAATTATTTTTGATTTGTCAGTTTGAAAAATCCACAGCGGCTCCCTTGGGGCACCCAAACCGAGGTAGGGCACCAGAACGGTGCAGCAGTAGGGAAATTCGTAGCCGTGCGTGGAAACCACGGTGGAAACCACATGCACACAGACGGGGCAGGTGGCGCGGCCTCCGAAACGGCGTGAAAAAGAGCTGACCATTCCGCGCCGAGAAACGCTCACATAAATGTCAGTCGGCGGCACGACTGCGCGTCGTTTTCGTCGCTCTGTCTCTCTCGCGCCTCCACGCGACGCCCCACGGGTGCGAGAGAGACAGAGCGACGACTCTCGGACGGCGGCGCAGGCGTCTGCCGTCTTCGTATGCCGAAAAAGCCGGCCTGTGAAACCTGAGTCGGTGGGCCGGCACGCCTCGCGCGGCGGCGGGGTGCGTTCCACGTTCCGCCGCTCCGCGCTGTGACTGCGACCGCCGCGACCGCAGGGCCGGCAGCAGGTGGGCGGCGGGCCGACTTCTAGTCGCTGTTTGTAGTCCTGCAGTCGGCCTAGGACCGCGGTCGTGTGGTCGTTCGGCAAGCCCTTCGCTCTCACTGGCTGTCAGTGCTGCCAACCTCGACGGCTGCGGTCTGCAAGGGCGTGGTGACAGCGCTGCACAGCCCCCTGGACCGCACGCCGAGCAGCGTCGAGGGGGCCGGTGGTGGCACCACTGCACTGCATCATCGAGGGGGCGGTGGTGGCACCACTGCACTGCATTATCGAGAGGGCGGTGGTGACACAATTCGCTTCCCACGCGCACTTTTCGTTTTTCGCGCCGATCTGTGTAACGTGGGAGACGTTGACCCCGAGGCGGGGGCCACACAGTGGGCCAGGGGCTTCCTGTGTCGGACGGAGAGGGAAAGGAGAGACAGAGACGGGGCGGCGGCAGAGTCTATGGAGGGGCGGGGGAGGGGCGCACCGTTTCGGATTTCAGGTGAGAAGGGTGGCCACACTGTCAGGCGTCCGTCTGCGGTGCAAGACGCGGTGGTGACGAACAGCCTCCCAGTGTCAGTCAGGGAGAGAGAGAGAGAGAGAGAGAGAGAGAGAGAGAGAGAGAGAGAGAGAGAGAGAGAGAGAGAGAGAGAAGGAGAGAGAGAGACGTGCGCCAGGGCGCCAACCTGTGTGGAATTGCTGCTGCCGATGTTGGCAACACTTGACAAGGGTCTCTGTGTGCGTTACCTGAGCGACACACCAACCGCACATGTGGCAAGAAATCCGATTCAATCCGTACGCGCGCGCGCGCGCACACACACACACACACACACACGCACACACACGCACACACACACACACACACACACACGTACGCGACTCCTTCTCCAATTTCGCCCGGCTGCGAATAATCAGTTCGCGACGTCCGGACGACAGGTCGTGGGTTCAAACACAGAACGACCTGGAGGGCCTCTTTTTCTTCTTCTTTTCGACCGAAATTTTTCATTTTTATAGTAAGTCGGCTACTACTTCTTGCTCCGTGTAGAGACACTCAATGGGGTGGATGGATCCTTTCAGTCCCAACGTCCTCCGCGCGCGGTACAGGCCGTACGGCAGTTGAGGAAAAAGCGAGCCGCTGCCGGTTCCGTTGATCGGCTCTCCGTCTAGGATGAGCGTGCCCTGAAGCAGATTAAAAGCAGTAAAGAGACTACACTCTAAATGTAGGGTGTCCTTTGTCGCCTGCCCCACTTTTTAGGGTGCCAAATGTCGCCCAGTTTCTGGGCACCTTTGTCGTCCAGTGGACAAACCATTAAGGAACCTGCCCTCACCCTTGGCTCAGCAGCGACTAAGGTGCCAAAGGTGCCCAGAATCTGGTCACCTTAGTCGCCCAGGAACTAGACACCTGTGCATGCTCTACCATGGGAGAGGGCCGGTTACTGCATGTTTAGTCCACCCCGATACTGGGCGACAAAGGTGCCCAGAAACTGGGCGACATTAGGCACCCTAAAAAGTGGGGCAGGCGACAAAGGCGCCCAGTTTCTGGGCACCCCATATTTAGAGTGTAGACCTACACTGAAAAATAGTACACACGCAATTGACTTTAAAATTTATTTATGTGACTCACCGCTTGGGCGAAGCAGGGTCCTTTGTCGCTCAGCTCCTTTCCGTACATGAGCCGGTAAACGTTGACGTCATTTTTGCGCTCCAGTGTGCACGCGTCCTCGGGGTAGTTGTAAACAATGGCGTTGTCCTTCCACTGATTGTTGCTCCAAATGGCCGCGGACATCTTCAACTAAATTCATTACGTTTTTATTGATGCATAAAGGTGCTCACGCTTAAAACTTTACGAAGTATTTTGAGCATACATTATACAAACTGATTTACTTTGTTATACAAGGAAATAGTTCGTAAATTACGAAGGACTTTCTTTGTAAGTGTATGTATGCTCAAAATACTTTGTTATAACAAGCTGCTTTACTTTGTAATGCCTAAAATAGTGCGTAAGGTTTTCTCAGTGCTGATTTATTGCAATGAAAATTGTCTTTTGCGTCTTTTAATGAACTTTCAGCTGTGCGAAATGAAATGAGATACGTACGACGAAAGCCGCAAAGAAAGACTTACCCAGTACGTGTCGTTGAAAGGCATGGTTCTTGTGATGTTGCCGTACAGGAGCTGTGGATCAGTGGGTCGGAACGGGTTGTAGCGCGGCGGTCGAATGTGGTACATCGTGGCGCCTTCGAAGCCGTCTTCGCCGATTGGGCAGTTGTACATACGTTTGTAAATGCACCGATACGGACCCTTAGCGAAACAGGACAAAGAAACTGTGGGACTAACCTAAAGTTATGGTGAAGAATGACGGCAAGGAACTTACGGCGGTTGAATGAAGCCACTTCTTTCCAGCAGCGGTGGAAATCACAAGAAAAATGCACATGGTTTTTGTCCGAAGTCCGGACATGATTGGAAAGGCTGAAATCTCAAACACGGTCTATGACCTTGTAACTGGAATGGATGGTCGCAAGGTCGAAGTTGTCAGTTACCGTTCTTATCCGAAAAAGATGTTGTCACTTCTGTGCCTGAACCATCGCAGCAGTTGTTCGAAGCACTCTGGCGGGCAGGCCGCGTTGGCCGCAGCGTGAGCAAACGCAGCGCGCGACGTCAGTACAGACCGCCACAGGCATGACGGGTATTTTGATTCCGCAACAGTCAATCCAGATCGAGGGGGCTCACACGCGAGATGGTTCGTGTTCATCGAAAACCTTCGCGCTTTCAGTCCATCGTGTCATGTTTACGTGCTGTTGCTGCCGGCAGGACACTGCCGTGAGTGAGGACACCGTCAGGACCGAGCAGGACACCACCGGGACACCACACCACCGAGCAGGACACCGCCGGCACAGGACGCCGTTCGATACCTCCTAGCAACAGACACGTACTTCGGACCCGCTTCTCAAAACTCACGTACTTTCAGCAGCTTGTGCAACAAACACGTAGTTTCGCCATTTCTAGTCAAAAAGCACGCAGTTTGCGCATTTTCGTCCTCGCGGGCACGGAAATACATTTTGGGTAACTTTCGTGGTTGTGCTAGTGAGGTGCAGTCACTAAGTCACCATTGATAACCTGGAAACGGTTTCAGGAACGATCTGTCGTTAAATATAGGCCCCCCTTTAACCTCCAAACTTCCTGTAATATTTCAATGCAGATCACTCCTGAAACCGTTTTGAGGTTATTAATGGTGACTTAGTGACTGTACCTCACTAGCCCAACCATGAAAAATACCCAAAATGCATTTCCGTGCCCGCCAGGACGAAAATGCGGAAACTGCGTGCTTTTTGACTAGAAATGGCGAAACTGCGTGTTTGTTGCACAAGCTGCCGAAAGTACGTGAGTTTTGAGAAGCGTGCCCGGTCTGTTGCTAGGAGGTATCGCGTTGACGACACGTGTGCTGGGCCGTTGGGCCCATTGGAGTCACAGCTGCTGAGATTCGCCACGTTTCACGCCGCGTTCTCTTTCTTGGCCCGTCTCGGCTCGGCCCGGCCGCCTGGCCCGGCTTGACACGCGGGCCTCGGCTCGGCTCGTCACCGCATTGGGTCGCGTAGGTCAAGGTGGGGGAGGGGGACCGGCGTCACCCCTAGCCGTGCCGCGCGGGGAAGTCGAAGTCACAGACCGCAAAGGAAACATTTTAAACGCTCGCTACACTGCTGCACGCCGCCTGGGGCAGCTCAGCCTCGGCTCAGCCGCTGCTGTCCCGATTGACAGCATTATGGGGCACTATGGGGTCAAAGGGTGCGAAAATGCGACGCGCGGCAGGCATTCCCAGAAGTCGCGTCGCTTCGTAAAACACGCTCCGCATGGCTGCAGTGGCTCCAGATGCAGAGCTCAGTTTTCAGCCCACCCCTTCCTACACATAAATACTGATTCCCGATTTCTGTTCGCAAGGCACCAAGCCAAACCTTTTCGGAAGGGTTGATTGACAAACAAACAAACACATTCTCGGTGTCTGACGTCCTAAAAAAATGTCCCAAGAAATTGGGAACGTGACCACGAATGAGTTGAAAGCTTTGATTTTCTCACCTGACAAGGTGCCCGAGGTGGTTTTCGGCCCTTGCTCGCAGCAGGCAGTCGCCACAATCTCAGACGGTACCCCCAGGGCACCCCCTGGGTAGGGAGGGCCTGAACCCTTCCCGTCAAAACTGTCACTTTCGGACGCATTGTGGTCGTGTGTTTCATCCCACGGAACGAATTGTATTTGTCGACCAAGTGAGCATGAGCTCACTTAAAACAGTTTCTTTCATTTCAGAGATATTTCTACACATTGAAACCATTTCAACGCAGTGCAACTTGGTCTCCCCTCGCTGTCGAGATAAGCCTTCGGCTTGATGGCCACTTGCACCAACTGTGGCATGCCTCGGCACCCCGAACCACGAGTACAAATTTCGGCATTTATCGGTCTCTCTGATAGCGTCCGCCTGTCCGCACACATCGCCATCCCATGCCCGGCAAATTAGGACCTCTGCCTTAAACAACGACCGCGTCACTGCGAGATGACCGATAAGGCAGGGCAGAGCGGCCAAACGAGCGAGGCAAAGCCGACCAAGGCGACCGGAGTTGGGAAGCAAACAAGGGAACTATGGGTGTGAAGTGAAGTCCAGGTTTCAAGTCCATTGCCGCGGCTTTCTGATCTGTTTCGTCCAGCTACGAGTGTACCTAGGCTTATGCATGAATAGGGAGCACTGTGCTTTACAGAAAGGAGAATTATTATTTATTCAAAGCTTTTAATTTTCTTTCGGAATCAGTACATTTTCCCTGTCTTCCAGTCCAGGAAGCTAATGAATTTTGTTTCAGCAATTTCCTAATTTCAGAGAACCTGCAATGCCCCTTCTTTCTAGGATTCCGTAAATAGTTAGGATGGAAATTAACTTGAGTTTTCCACTGTATTATTTCGGGTCTCATGAGTGTCCTTCCGACTGGACGAAAAGACGCGGTCCAACAACAACAACAGCAGCAACAACAAAAATAGTCCACAGCTTTAAACGTTTGAAACTTTGGAATTTAATGAGGGGTGTCGCCGTGAAGAGTCATTACCGCTCCGGGGCCTGAAATTATTGCGGCCCCATAAAGGTGCCGGTCTTGTCGCTCTGTCTCTCTCGCACTCATGCGGGCTCCCGTGCAGGTGCGAGAGAGACAGAGCGAGGACTCTAGGAAACAGGGTCTGCGGGGCAGCGCTCGGCACAGGTGTGATGCTGTTTGGGGCCACCGGGGTGTTGTTTGAATATGATGCCCGTGGTGATAAGAAGGCGAGGTGTGAGACGCGGCTAGGCGGTGCCAGGACGGTGCCAGGGCCACCATTGTTGTCCTTGCTGCTTTGGAGGGTGTGAAACCGGTGCAACCGGGCCGGGGCTGTTCCAACAGACGAGCTGCCATAGGGGCCGCTGCGCCGCGCGCACAGAGCTTCCGGCACGCCGGTGGCCGACCGTTGGGGCTGAGGGTGGACTCAACGAAAAGTACGCAATGCCAGAAGCTCAATTGCCTCCATCAAGACTGTACTGGTAGCCAACGAATGTGACGTCATATTCGTTGGAGTATAAATTTTTTCACGTTCGTTTGAATATGACGTCACATTCGTTAGAACGTGGATCAACATTCAAACGAATGTGACATTATATTCAAACGAACGTGGCTAAATTCACATTCGAATGAATATGACGTCACATTCGTTGGCTACCAGTGTGCTCTAAAAATAGTTGGCAACGATTCGAAACAAAACGCGCCCAGCCAGCATCGTCACTCACACTAACAGAGTCGAACCGCCTGCTTCGGGGAAACAAAACACCTGTTGAAAATCACCGACTTCTGGCGCTGATCCCGACGCGAAGGCGCCTCCGCCCAGGGCGCCCCGCTGCGCCGCCGAGCCTCGCCAAAGCCACTCCAGCGACAAAGACATCACACAGGTGCCGTTGCCGCGCTGACAGGGAATCAGCGGCTGGCCTCTGGCTGGCCTCTGGCTGGCCTCTGGCTGGCCTCTGGCTGGCCTCTGGCTGGCCTCTGGCTGGCCTCTGGCTGGCCTCTGGCTGGCCTCTGGCTGGCCTCTGGCTGGCCTGGCTGGGCTGGCCTCTGGCTGGCCTCTGGCTGGCCTCTGGCTGGCCTCTGGCTGGCCTCTGGCTGGCCTCTGGCTGGCCTCTGGCTGGCCTCTGGCTGGCCTCTGGCTGGCCTCTGGCTGGCCTCTGGCTGGCCTCTGGCTGGCCTCTGGCTGGCCTCTGGCTGGCCTCTGGCTGGCCTCTGGCTGGCCTCTGGCTGGCCTCTGGCTGGCCTCTGGCTGGCCTCTGGCTGGCCTCTGGCTGGCCTCTGGCTGGCCTCTGGCTGGCCTCTGGCTGGCCTCTGGCTGGCCTCTGGCTGGCCTCTGGCTGGCCTCTGGCTGGCCTCTGGCTGGCCTCTGGCTGGCCTAGACGGCCTTCCCGGAAGGCCGCGCTGCATCCAGAGGTCCGGAGGGACGCCGAAGGGGCGTCCAGGACCGTCCAGGTCCGCGTCCACCGACGTGTCGGCTTCCCAATATATCACTCTAATTAAAGAAGCCCGGGTCGCCGACACGTGTTTCCCGATAATAGTTGGAGATCGTTAACCAAACCTTCGGGAAGGCGCTCACTGGTCGAGGGGCGACTCTAAATTCAGTTCGACTTTGAAATTCACACTCTCCCTGAAGGAGCCTCGTGGCGAGACGAACGGCTTCGCGCTCCGAAAATGTGTGCCACCCGAACGAACAAGCGTGTCGCTTCGTTCCCGCCCACAAGCCGTCGGGTCACGTCCGAGCAAGGTACGCTCTTGTTCGACTTGGCATCGATCACTGGACCGCCGCGTCGGCCGTCGGGTCCGAGTCGGGTCAGCCTGGGACGAACACACTCGCCGCATGGCGCGGCACGACGTATCGGATATCTCAAAACAAAAGTCCGACGACAAATCCCTCTTCGTACGGACACGGCAATGACACACGCCGAGTCGATCAGGACGGTCAACTGTCCAACTGTCGATATCTCGAAATCGAATCGTCTGGCAGCGTTGCCTGCGCTTGTCGCGCAGCAACAACAACAAGACCGCGTCATGGACGGCGCGACATGTGGTTGGCACTGCCATGCGTGCCATGCGACGACATGGATTCCAGCCCGGCACGACAACAAATAAGGGTCGGTATTCATGACGTGGATTACAACGAGAATAATCCAGATTAGCCCTTGGAAACTGTGAAAACAACCAAGTCAATTTTTACAGGCATCTTGAAATTTACCTTGAAACCTAACAGGTACCCTCTTCGGTCTCTTAGACCGATCTGAGATAAATCTCGATATCAGCACCAAACGTAGCCGGAAATGATCGGAACTGAGCTGGTTTCGAGAATCGAACCGATCGCACAGAACCAACAACTCCCAGACATCACACGCACGACTTGATGAACTCCGGGACAGGTGCGTTGTTGTCCATCGGCCGTTCCGCGCACCTTCTAATTGGGAAGCCCCTGCTCGCTGTCATACAGCCACCACTACACTCGAATAAATCTTCCCGCATCGCACCCAAATAGGCATCCTCATTCGATTCCAGTCAAAATAGCCGGAGGACGCAACGCGCCTTGGAACCATAAAACACACACATACACACACACACACGGTCCTGTCCAGTCGAGACTTGGGACCCAGTACACCTAACTGCCTGCTTGTGGAGCGCGCGCCCTGCTGTCGTCCTCGTCCTGGAGTGTACACTGGAAGGAAAAGAGGGGGGGGGGAGGCAGACGATACATGCGTTTTTATTGCCGGTGCGATCGACTGCCCCAAAACGGCACCAACACCAACAACGCCATGATCATCGGAGGGTGCTTTTTACTACACCGTACACGTGTGTGTGTGTGTGTGTGTGTGTGTGAGTGTGAGATGTGGCGCCATCCCGATGCACCTCACCGATGGCGACAGTTGGCAGGCAGGAACGAATCCTCTCTCTCTCTCTCCGTCGCACTCGTCGGGCGGTGGGTCCTGGCGGAGAAAATAAAAGTTTTGGGCGGCAGGACCCGGGCCGCTCGAGCCCGCTCGGCCGGGGCAGCGTCGTCGCCACGACCTGATTGACCCGTCCCGGCCGTCCCCAGTCTGTTGCCGGTCTGTTCCGGGCGACTGGCCACTGGCTTTATGTGTCTAATAAGCCGCTTGGAAGCGTGCGGCGCAGCGCGACAACTTTGAAAAAAAAAAGTTCACATCAAATCGGGAGAGGAGAGAGAGAGAAAAACTTCACATAAGTTTGGTGCTCCGGGACATCTATTCCACCTTTGTCACTGTCTCATAAACTATGTCGGGCGGGCGTGTTGTCGGCTTGCGGCCGAGGAGTCCTTGATTGGACGCTTTGGTCGCAGCGGTTGCATCCCAAATGAAGTCTTAATCCCGCGGGGCCGCTTTTTTGAGGACATAATTTGGACAGGAAACGTATTTCAGGTGGCAATGGCTCGAGATCGACCCACCTGTTTCAAAGAGGAGGTTCGAGCCGCGGGCTCGTGCACTCCCACTGCACTGCATCAACACTAGCTGGATTCTGTTCTTGGCCGCGTCGCACAGTGGGCCTGAAGACCGGTGGAGGCGGCCGAAATCCCGGACGCGTTTCGAGCTCCAGCGTCGATAAATGGGACTCGAACCGAACGTGTGACCCCACCAATGGATTGCTTTCCGAACAAGGAGTCCATTGGTGGGGTCACACGCTCGGTTCGAGTCCCATTTAGCGACTCTGGAGCTCAAAACGCGTCTAGAATTTTGGCCACCTGCACCGGTCTTCTGGCCAACTGTGCGTGGTGCGTAAATTGCAGCGGTGGTGCCGGCATTGAACAACATTGAACCCACCAGCACCCCACGCGCCTATGCAGTGCAGTGGACCAAGGACCCTGCATGGGTTGCAACCAGCTAATCGTGGCCAATTCGTCCCGCCTGACTTGATTGCGAACCGCGCCTCGCTTCTCCGCTATTACACTGTGTTACGCCTCGAGTTACGCGCCGCCACGCGCGACACTGCAAAATTTAAAAAAAAGTACGGGGCAGCGTGTGGGCGCGGGAGTCCGCCCGTTCAAAAGCGGAAGGGCGAAGGGGAGGGGTGTGTGATCGTTGTGAGGCCCGGACTTGGATCAAGTACAGAGGACGGGGAGGATAGGGTGGCCACAAAGTGAGGGGGAGGGAACGTGCCCTGGCACGCTCTCTCTCTTTCTCTCTCTCTCTCACACACACGAACACACACAGACGTAAGCACGTGCCCTGCACATGTGCCCCACCCTCTGTGGCGTCTAGGGCATCGCAGCGCGGCGCCGAGATCGTCCAAGAGGACGCCGACGGCGGCGGGGCGGCGTCGGCGGCGACGGGGCGGATTTGGCTGAGAAGACTCCCCCGGCCGCCCGGCCCCCCTGTCGCCTGGTGTCAGCTACTTGAGCCCCGAGGTGATTTTTCCTCACCCCTTAATAGGCCGAGGAGCCGACTACTACTCATCCGGCTGTGCGCTAAACGACCTCTGAGCCTGCCTGTGATTGGTGGGGTGGTGGCAGCAACACGACGCCCAGATTGGGGGAGTAGATGTCCCCGGCACGCACACACACACACACACGCACAAAGGCCACTGAAATTTCGTTATTCGAATTCGATGGTGTCAGGTGGCTAACTGCCGACAGCTTCGCTCCTTTTCTCGAAGTCCTACCCCAACCCTCTCCTCTCTCTCTCTCTCTCTCTCTCTCTCTCTCTCTCTCTCTCTCTCACACACACACACATACACACACACACACTCTCACTCCCGCCGCGTAATAGGTTCATCCTTGCGTCGATAAGTGGGGCTAAACGTCTTGATTATCTCGGCCTGCACTTCCCCGATGCAGGACGACGGCCGCCACAGATTCTTCACCATAACGAGGCATGAAAATAAGATTGCCTCCAACGTTTTCCCAACTTGCCCGTGTGTGTGTGTATGCGTGTGTGTTGTGTTGCAGGTGGACATCTTTCTCGCTCTTCCTCGCGGCCATATATTGTTCCACGTTTTCATGAACGAACGCGAACGGACGAACGGAGACACGGGGACGGCAGGTGCAGGACTGGAGAGAGAGAGAGAGAGAGAGAGAGAGAGAGAGAGAGAGAGAGAGAGAGAGAGAGAGAGAGAGAGGTTCATGAAGGCACCTTTACGACTCGTCCGGAATAACGACCCTGGAGAGGAGGAAGGGAAGGTAGCCTCCAGGAGAAAACACCCCAACGCCGGCGACGATATCGCTCCGCCTTTTGCATCGTAACTTTAGAGTGGCGGCTCGGGGCTGAGCCGCGACCCGCGGAAAAGCAGAGAGAGAGAGAAAGAGAGAGAGAGACAGAGAGAGAGTCGACCAGGGTAGGAGTAGTAGCTTTCAACCCGTGGAGACTTTTCCAGGCCCTGCCACACTGCTAAATGAGGAGGAAAACAGAGTCGATTGAAAGGACACAATAAAGTCCAGACGAGGATGGGAGCCGAATTCCGCGAATGAGGAGGCCGTGGCCGCGGGGCCGTGCGCTGGCGATGGGCCGGTTGTCATCGGAGTCCCTTTCTCTAGCCCTTCCCTTCAGCGTGTTCCAAGACGTGCAGCGCGATGCGCGATAAGCACGACATGATGGCTGACCGACCGCGAGAGAGAGAGAGAGAGGGAGGGAGAGAGAGAGAGAGAGAGAGAGAGAGAGGGAGAGAGAGAGAGAGAGGGAGAGAGGAGAGGGTGAGAAAAGGCTTTGTGTCATCAATCCTCAGGCCCTCAATCATTATTCAACATGGTTGATGATCATATCGTGATCAAAGCGTTGCCGCCGCCAGTGCAGTGCGCACGCCGCACACGCACTCGATAAGCAGCCAATCAGGGCATCTTTTGGTTAATCAGAAAGCCACTCCGGGCCTTGCCGCGCATTTTTCTCCTTGCGCGCGTCTTTTAAATTTTCAATTTATAACGATCGAGTTTTTTTACGTTTCGTGTTGGAGTTGTTCCTATCGGATTTGGGGAGACGAATTTTCGATCAGCAGTACGTAGCGATTTCTCTGACAATTCGTGGAGAACCAGTCACGCCGGACGAAGCAACTGTTCTGACAAATAATGCCCACAGTAAGACTACAACACATTTCGACACCTGTAAGGAAAAGGCACGCAGTAGCGGCCGCGCGATCCAAAAGGCGCTCAGTTGCGGCCCTGCGATCTGAAAGGCACGCAGTTTGCCGCGCGCGATCCAAAAGGCACTCAGTTTGCTTCGCGCGATCCAAAAGACACGCAGTTTATGGCTGGCGGCCGGCAAACTGCGTGTCTTTTGGATCGCGCGGGGCAAACTGAGTGCCTTTTGGATCGCGCGCGGCAAACTGCGTGCCTTTCAGATCGCAGGGCCGCAACTGAGCGCCTTTTGGATCGCGCGGCCGCTACTGCGTGCCTTTTCCTTACAGGTGTCGATTTGGTCTCTAAAAGTAGCGATGTTTTCAGATTTCGCGCGACATCGGCGTCCAATCTAGTTGCGGACAAAGGTCCCCCTCAACGTCCTGACACTCAGACCAAACTCTTTGCTGCACATTTCGAATCATAATTTTCAAAATAAATGTTTTTTTTTCTCTTTTTAAAAATTTGAAAGTTTACGTTATAGCAGTAGTTCCCGGATTGTGCGCCACTCCTCTCTCGCACGTGACTCACGTGACGCCGTGACAGTGGCGCACGCGCGGCCTGCAGACTTATGGGACAGCCCGGGGCACGCCTATGGAGCCCATGGGAGGTATGGGAGTCACTCGCCGTATCACGGTCTGGACGTGTCATCGCAGCGTATGGCTCAAACCTTGGCGGCTGCTCGTATTTCTGAAAAGAAAACAAACAACCCATAAAGAAAACACAAAGAAAAAAAAGTTTTAGATTCATATTTTGAATTTTGGTATAAAAAAGGGGCAGTACACAGTGAAAAGAGCTGTCACGTGATGACAATACCAAGGCTAATTTTCCTTACAGGGATGTCGTCAAAACAATTGAGGAGGTTGTTGTCACGCTCATGCAATAAGTATAGGAGCTTTGATGAAAACGTCCATTGAAATGAAAATATCATCCACGATTTTGTCATAAAGTGACGACAAATTTTCACAGTGTATATTGCAGCACTTAATGACGATTTTGCGTTCTCTCCTTCAGCCGGACGACAGATACTAAGCCGTTCGGAAACTTACCTAACCTGACCTAACCTAACCTTCCCGGCCGGACTTTTCCCGGAACGACGCCGCGTTGATTGGCTCGTATTGTATTTATGTGAATGGGAGAAAGTGGCGCGGCGAGTGCGAACCGCAACCGCGTTCGAACAACGAGTAATTACGCAGAAACGCGCAGCAAAAGCTCTGTCTCTGTCTCTCTCGCACCCGTACGCCCCACGAGTGCGACAGAGAGACTCTCATTGCGATAGAAATAAAAGAGACGCCAGCGAAAATTTCGGCGCACGGTCGGGGCATAAATTTGGAGGTGACCGCAGCACTGCAGGAGTCGCCAGGAGTCACACCATCTCGACACCAGCGGTCCAGCGGTCCCGTTCCAGCAGCGGGGTTTCATTAATTATTCCACTGCAGTTTCGCCCGAACCAGGGCAGATCCTGAATATTGAATCAGGCAATTGCCACTTGGAGACAAGACAGGACGCGGCGCGGTGCTTTACGCAATAAGTACTTTATGCGGAATGCTCGCAGCAGCCCGGCGCGAAATGAGCCAACGGAAGCGCGTTATTCATATTGGCGGAGTGACCGGCGCGTGCGTGTACACCACCGGCCCATTAAGATCCGAATTCAAGTTGCAGTGTGTGACCGAAACGGAAACATTGCGCGCCGAGGATAGGAGGGCGATTTTCCAAACGAGCCCTTCCCCACCCCCTAAAAAAACCTACTTAAAAAACTAAAAAAAAATAAAAAAAATTAGGCTACTTTGTGCCTAAAAATACAAAAAACAACCAATCGTGTTATTTTTTTAAATTTTTCTTTATAATTTATGATCCACTTCTTTTCTGCATGACGGCAAATAGGCTACTCCAGCATCGAGATATTTTATACGAAACAAGAGATAATTTTTTTAAGGCGTTCATTTTGCAGAAGTATCAGGGATACACGTACGCTGGGAGTGAAAATTTTTTACCATTCCAGTGTTTGGTGTACAGTAACACTGCACTGCATCGCACCTCCCCCTGAATCGGCCTGCCCCTTTAAATTCTGAATAAATAAAATGTTGTTGTTGTTGGGTGCAAACAAGGGTGTTGGAGCTTCGCACTTCCCGGAAACGGCATTAGCACCCGGGCCGTAAGTAAAGTCGCCGTTCCCACACCGCAAGGCGGCGCACCGCGGTGGGAGCGGCCCGTGTTCGAACCGTGTTTTTTTCGCTGAATTTTAATTCCCGGTTTTCTCGCTTGTTTCTTAGCCCGCCGCTTTGCGCTGCGGCGATTCGATCCCTTTCGCGCTCCGTGACTTTGAGAACGTATTTTTGAGTCCGCGTGGCATATTTGTGAGCGGACACGTCGGAGAGAGAGAGAGAGAGAGAGAGAGAGAGAGAGCAAAGGGGGAGCGGCGGTGAGGGGAAGTGTCCTCCAGTCATCCATCTTTGAGAGGGCGGCGTAGACGCACGTGGTCGACTTGCGGACAGCCCCCGCGACACGCCCCAGCGAGTGCCAAGGACACGTGTATACGCAGTGTGTGTGTGTGTGTGTGTGCCTGAGGCGCCGCCTTTGGGCCCCAAAGCCATGTGCCGCTAATGAAGTGCAGAAGTGCGCAGTCGGAATGCCGAGTGCCCCGAGAATGCGGGCCGGCCCGTGTTTCCAGTGTGTTCACGGGGTTGTCATTCGAAGAAACGCCCAAGTTATGCGTGCATTATTTTCCCCACGAGGCGATCCTGCTTGCCTGCTTCGCTGTGCTTCGCGCACCTGCTGCTCAGCGGGCCAATTATCGGTCCAAATGAGCGATTTTGCAGTGACGTGGGGGCCTTTCGACGGCATGGCAGGGGCATTCACCCTTTGATCGACTATTTGCCAAGGTGAAGTGGCACTGTGGGCCTTGTGGAGGTGAACGAGACTCTAGACGCGTTTGAGCTGCAGAGTCGCTAAACAGGACTCAAAATCGAACGGGTGACCCCACCAATAGGTTGCTCTCCGAACGAGGAGTCCGTTGGTGGAGTCACACGTTCGGTTGAGACCCGCTTAGCGCGCTCTGGAGCTCAAAACGCGTCTGGATTTTTGTCCGCCTCCACCTGTCTTCTGGCCCACTGTGTGAGTGGCCCTCTTGGTGATTTGATTCGCAAATAAGAAATCAGCGACGAGTTATGTCCGTGTTGTTTTTGTCCGGAAGGCATTCCGAGGCCGGAAGAGGCAAAACATTGCGCACGCACACACACACACACACACACTCACACAGTGCTGCATACAGTGTAGCACATCCGGCACTGAGCCGCGTCATCAGCAGACGACCCCAGCGACGCCAGCAGCGCCCCCCAACCCCTCTCGCTCTCTGCCGCTCTCTGCAGACGCCAGGTGTCAGTTTTCGCGAGGCGTTTGCACATCGCGTCTCGCTGCGTTCCTGCGGTCTGACCCCGCCCCGCCTCCTTCCCAGTGATGACGAGCCGAGTATGCGCCATTCCTACGACTGCGCCTCCACTGGCTGCCCGCGCGAAAAACAACAACAACAACAACAACAACAGCAACAACAACAACAGCAACAACAACAGCAACAACAGCAACAACAGCAACAACAGCAACAACAACAACAACAGCAGCAACAACAACAACATCAACAACAAAGAGTCGACTCGACTTCTCACACAATTTTTCATACTCTTTTTCACACAAGCAACGCGTCGGTGCGATTTCCATTTATGACAAGTCGCGGCAGATCAAAGCGTGCGGCTGCGAGGCGGGGGCGGCCCGCTGCGCCGTCTCTCTCGGTCTCTCTCGCACCGCCTGGAGACACCGCGCGCGAGTGCGAGAGAGACGCATCGCCACAAATGACGCAGGGGGTGGGGACGTGCAGTGCAGGACACAGTCAGGACACAGTCAGGACACCGAGTCGGGACACCATTCGGCGCAATAAAAGGGAATCCAATCTGTCCAGGTAACCGAGGTAAAGGTAACCGAGGCGGCCAGGGCGGGGCGGGGCGGGGCGGGGCGGGGCGGGGCGGGGCGGGGCGGGGCGGGGCGGGGCGGGGCGGGGCCGTGGCGGGGCGCGGCCGGCCGGGCGGTGGTCTTCTGAGGGATGAGGCGTGTTCTCATCGCCCCGGATCCACGGCGGCACGGCTTTGGCCGCTTTGCCTCCACTGTGCCTCGGCAGTGCCGGAGACCGGGTGATTGTGTTATTAAGTGCGTCCCAACACTTGTCACCCACGGTGGCGGCCTGTGGTCCACTGATTCCGAGTAGTCTTCGTCGCTCGGTCTCTCTTGCACCGACACGGGACGCCCCATGAGTGCGAGAGAGACAGAGCGACGACTCTCGGAATGAGTGTGCTGCGCGGCCACGCCCAGCACCCACCCCGCGGCACAGCGGCACCGCCAAAGAGGGAGTCCACAGTGTGTCCTCGCACCTCGCTGCCGTCGACCTGCCGCACAGTGGACCAGAGGACCGGCGCGGGCGGCCGAAATTCTAGACGCGTTTTGAGCTCCAGAGTCGCTAAACGGGACTCGAACGGAGCGTGTGACCCCACCAATGGATTCCTCGTTCGGAGAGCAATCCATTGGTGGGGTCACACGTTCGGTTGGAGTCCCATTTAGCGACTCTGGAGCTCAAAACGCGTCTCGGGTTTTGGCCGTCGATGGACGGACCAAGCGTGACTACTACTCCACTACTAAACACCTATGGACTTTACCTCGCATTTCGACATTCAGTCAGTGACATGATTCACTTATTTATTGAAACAAATCATTTTTTTGATTATTTTTGGCATCGCGGTTGGCACTGCTGTCATCGCGGCCGTGTGAACGCGGAACCCCCCACTGGGGCCCAGGGCGCTGCGGTGGATCGCCACGCCCAGGCACGCCGTGCCGCTCTTCCGACAAATAACCGACTTTGAATAAAATGCTCCCCCCGGGGCCAGGATGGCCAGGATGGCATGGCCAAGGACCGGGCCATTCTTGTTTGTTGACGCCGTTGCCTTTCGGCGATCGCCGCTCTCTCTCTCTCTCTCTCTCTCTCTCTCTCTCTCTCTCTCTCTCTCTCTCTCTCTCTCTCTCCCTCTCTTCTGTCGCCTCCTCCTCCTGCCTTTTGTTCCCATTCTCACCTCGCCCTTTGTCGGCTTGCGTCTCACCTCGCGCTTCGTCAGGTGCAACCTCCCCCTCTCCCCCCTTCTCTCCCCCTCCCCTCCCGCCTTTTCCCCTCCCCCCCCCTTCTGCCCCATCCGCCACCCCGTCCGCCGTCGCACCTTCCTTCCACATGTGAATGAGTAAACTGCACCACTGCTGCGAGAAGGCGCAGCTCCCATGTGTTTTGGGACCTTCTTTGAAACTTAAATAACAGGAAAAGTAGCGATATACATCGGCAACTTTGGCCCGTCCCGCACATTGAGAAACGTACGAATTTCGCCTATGTTTGACCCTGACGGGAATTAAACCTGAGTCTGGGGTTAAAATAAATGTCGTTTTCGTCATCAGCACCCTCAAAAACATCAGAAACAATGAAAAAACTCGAATAAAAAGAATGTTCAAAAAATACCCCGCTGGGATTTGAACCCGGGTCCGAACTTCTCCGATTCGCTCGAAACTGGCACCATTGGTTTTTTCTCGTCACCCCGATTCCAAAAATACCCCTACATGCCCAACTAGCTGCATCCGTTGCCGAGATCCTCCTCGACCCCATGTAGACCATGATGCACCTGCAGCAGCGCCCCCGGGGCTCGGATCGGATTTGCTGCCACCGGGCGGTTCTTAGGGTCACCCAAGGAGGCTGCATACCAAATTTGGTCAAGATCGGACCACGGGAAGTCCTCGGACGGACGAACGGACGAACGGACGAACGGACGGACGGACGCACAGCATGGATCATACTATATGCCCGTCCCTCCGTCATTTTTTTACAAAAAATAAACGGGACGGGCCAAAAAAGGACGAAAATAACAAACAAGCGGACTTACGTTCTCGGAAAATGCGTACCTTTTGTACATGCTACTGGAAGTGTTTGTTGCAACATTTAGCAACAGCAATATTTATTTTTCTAAGTAGTATTATTTTTAATTTTTTAAATATTTTTTTCACAACTTTTGTACATTATTGCGGCGGCCTGCAACCCTTCTAGTCACATAAATCGACGCAGCGGTACGCTGCCGGGAGTTTATCATAAAAACCGATCCTGAATCACTTCTTTGCCTCCTTCCGGGAAGGCGGGGCGGGGCGGCCGGTGGCGTCGGGGCGCGGCGCGGCCAAGGAGGTGAACCGAAGGACTTTCTTGCCGCCGCTTCGTGTGAAAATCCGCGTCGACAGAATAAATTTCAACTTCTTTGGACGTTTCCTTGGGATGCGCGCGCGTCTGACTTATGGGTTTGTGGGCCGTTGTTGATGATGCCTGCACGTCTGCCGAGATAAGCATCGGCGAGAATGACGCCAGGGAGCGCACCCGGGCTGAAGCTTCAGTCTGAGCGATACCGGGTACCCGGCGGGTACCTCAGAATTATCAGCCCAGTGGGAATAAAGGTCTCTAAATGTCTCTTGAAATTGCAGCATCTTCTCCTGAACACCGTGTCTTCCATCTCGATTTCCATCCCCATTTTTTCACCACCGCCTGCTGCACGATCGCAGGTGAGGAAGCCTCCCTGTATAAACCCTTTCGTTCTGCCCGGCCTCGTAAAAAGTGGCCTCACCTTGCTACGCCTTGCTACGCCTTGCTACGCCTACGTCCCCGGATGGCTCAATCACCAATCCATCCCATCCATCCAGCAGCAGGCTGCCTTCAGGCTGCCTTCAGGCCTCAGCCTGGCTTCTTTCCCATCGCCTGGAATTTTCACGGACCAGGAGTCTTGTTATAAAGACATCGGCGCGCCGGCTACCGTTTCTACACGCCTATCCCACCCTATCGCCCCGCAGGCACTCCAAGGCACTTCCGTCCCCGTCCCACTCGAACAGCGCACAGTGGGCCAGAAGACCGGTGGAGGCGGCCAAAACTCGAGACGCGTTTCGAGCTGCAGCAAATGGGACTCGCACCGAACGTGTGACCCCGCCAATGGACTCCTCGTTCGGAGAGCAATCCATTGGTGGGGTCACACGCTCGGGTCGAGTTCCATTTAGCGACTCTGGAGCTCAAAACGCGTCTCGAGTTTTGGCCGCCTCCACCGGTCTTCTGGCCCACTGTGCAGCAAGGGCGAGCGCGACGAGCGTCGACTTAGAGCGAGGCCCGCGACTGGGCACGGGTATCTGACGCCGCCAGTGTGGTGGATACCCGCCTTTCGGTGCCGCTCGCCGCCGGAAGTACGGCTGCAGGCCGAGGGGCGACTGTCTCTCTCGCACCCACAGGGACACCCCGAGAGTGTGAGAGAGACAGAAGACTCAAAGGACGCGCGGTGTAATGACACGCGAAGCAGCGCGAAGCGACAAGTGGATTTTTCGTTCCGAGACAAAGTGCAACAATGGGCAAACGGAAGGCATTTTTAACGTCCAGCACAATGAGTGCATACATTACGTCGATGGCGTTTGGGACACGCATTTTCGGCTCCCCTCGGCCGTCAGTGTCACATTCATTACCTCACATCACTCTACAAATCAAAGAGTGTACATAGTATGCTCTAACTGGAGCATGCCTGCAAGCACGCTCTAGCTAGCGCATGCCTGCCAAGCATGCACTGACTAGTGCATACATGCCATGTACACGCTTCCTGATGCAGAAAACTCCCTATCCCTTACGCAGTAAATGTATGCTTCAGTTAGCGTGTACATGGCATGTATGCACTAGTTAGAGCATGCTTGGCAGGCATGCGCTAGCTAGAGCATGCTTGCAGGCATGCTCCAGTTAGAGCATACCATGTACACTCTTTGATTTGTAGAGCACCATCATCATCAAGAAGAGATCCATACCAGAGTACAGTACGTGTTCACCACCGAGGTGTCAAGCAGGTGTCAACGATACCCGATGCTGGGTCCTGTTGCGCCCGGGGCGGCGGCGAGCCCCGCCAGGGGTACCCTGACCCTGGACCCCGTGCCGCCACGCCGTCGCTACGCCCCGCCCTTCCCCAATTCAAGCCACAAAACTGCTCGTCAGGTGAGCCCCGCCCCGCCCCGCCGTCTCAAGGATGCTTGATATATGAGAAGGTGAGGCGGCGGTCCGCGGGTCCAGCACCCACCGGGGCGCACCCCTTGGGGGTACTCGTCAAAAACTTGTTCGGTATTGAAGTTGCCAGCACCAAAAGCAATCCATTGGTGGGGTCACACGTTCGGTTCGAGTCCCATTCAGCGACTCTGGAGCCCAAAACGTGTCTCGAGTTTTGGCAGCCTCCGCCGGTCTTGTAGTCCTCTGGACGGTTTCTCAGGTAGGCAGCCCGAACAGCGTCATACATTTCGCCAAGCCGTTCGGAAACGGAATCGGGGGAAGGGGTGGGGGAAGGGGTGGGGGAAGGGGGAGGTCCCAGGCCGTCCTGGGCGATGACTCCATCAGGAAATCCGAGATGTCTAAAACAAAGGGACGGACAGGATGGAGGGAGGGATGGCTGGGAGAGGAGGAGCTCCGAGAGGCGCGCGAGCGATGGGTCCACGAGATGGGCCAAGCAGGCTCACTCCGAGAGTCGTTTTTCGTCGCTCTGTCTCTCTCGCACTCATGGGGCGTCCCGTAAGGGTGCGAGAGAGACGGAGCGACGACCCTGGGAATCGGTCTGCCGGCCACAGGCTCCACAGGTGTAAGGGGCCGCTTATTTACTCTGGGCTGTGTTCACTGCCGGCCCGGCCAAACTGCTCTGTTCTCACCCAGAGTAGGGCTGTCAAATGTTACACCGGAACGAAGGACGTAAACCCGACCGACTTTTTGTATACACTACAGAGGAAAACGCTGAGTTTATATCCTAGACATATCCTAGACAATTTATAAATTTGTCCTTATGTTATCATTGTGTACTTCTACATGAATTATGCACAGTGTTTCCACACCAACCAGCTCAAAATTTCCACACGAGACAGCCTTTTGGAACAATTTCACATGCACGCACAGTGCCGGGAAAACCAAACACTTTTTGTCTGATGAGCGCCGCTTTAGTTCGCGTCCTTTCCACATCACGGGCATCCGGTGCGATCGGAACGACCGCGATCCGCGACGCCCCTTCGTCAACGTGTTTTCGGACTGCCCCACTCGTCGCTCCGTCTCTGTCGCACTCACGGGGCGTGCCGTAGGGGTGCGAGAGAGACAGAGGCGCGCTGACGCAGGCGAGCGCCGAGAGGTCCAGTTCACTCGGGTCCGGCCCGTCCCATATACAACGGAGCGAGCCCCAGTGGGGCCCCACAGACAGAAAGCAATCGTGATAATTGAGGCTGCATTTACATATCGCCTGATCGCAGTGAACTATGGGCAGGCTGCCACCAAAAACCTGGGCAAACGCGTAGCCGGACGGCCTATGGGCACTTCGAGTGTGCCAGGCAGGGCGGCTTGTCGAGGTTGTAGGCTTCCATCGGAGGGGGACACTAGTTGGGGGTGTGTCGCCACTGTCAGGCAGAGCCACCCATCAATTGGAAATTTAGACAAAATATTTATTTCTTAAAATCCCATTCCTGAATATTTTTTTTGCCACTAGGCCACCAAACCACTCCTGCCTACACATTTCACAGTGTGTCACGGCAATGACAGCAACGATCGGATCGGGAGGGCTAAATTGAAGGCGGATCACAATCTGGGTGAAAAATCTCCGTGATTAACGGAAATATTAGAATTTGAGGAAAGGCGGCTGCGGCGCGGCGCTGCTGAGTGTCGGCGGCGGGCGGCCCGACTTCCTCTAATAGCCTGATAATGCGCCTCGCCTCAAAAAAAGGCGGGGCGGCACTTTTGAAAGGCATGAGCGCCTAGAACAGCCACTCAGGTCCGGCCCAGATAGGGAGTGGGGCTGCGCCAGGGTGCGCCTCGGCTGCGCTGAGTGCTCGGGGACATCTGTTCCCGGCGCGTCAACGGCAGCGAGACCCGAAAAACAGCCATTTCGAGCCACTGGCCGTCACGCTGCGTCTCGCTGCCCAGGGCGGGGAGCAGTGCCCAGGGTCAGCACCTGTTCACAGCGTCCGAGGGAGAGCGGTCAAGGGGTGCGGTGCGGTTGTGAGAAATTCAGTGACAACTACGTACCGCTATCCGCAATCATGACCGACGGAGAGAGACAGAGCGACGACTCTCGGAAGCGGAGTGCCGGCGGATGCGGACGGTGGCGCTAGGGTTCGTAATTGGCCCTCTGCTTCACACCGCCCGCCTTTTTCGACTCTTCGGCGCTCCTCGGCGCCCTTCGATACCCTTGGGAGTCTCTCGGCCGCTTTCTCGAAGGCGCTGCATCCGCTGCACTTCCACACTTTGCACAAGTGCCTGCAATTTCACAGTCCCTGGCCAAAATGGCACCGATCGGGGTTCTTCTTTCCGTTCTTTCCTGCCGTCCTTAGCCCCCCCCCCCTTCGCCAGTCCCTTTGTCAGGACCGTTAGCCTCTGGCAGACTTCACTTTTTGGCACGGGTCTTGTTGGCCAGGCCGGCCGGCCTCGTGCCATCGGACTCGACATCTCGTGATGTGAACTGAATAGGCCCTTACGCATCCCCTGGTGGACCACGGGCACGGGCTCCGGCCAAGGACGTTCTCTGATGCAATCATCTTTTTCTCCCTCGTACGACTAGGTGCAGCCCGCGTGGAAGGATCTGTAGTTTAGGCTACACTGGAAAAATATAATTTTTTTTGTAATTGTCTATTTAGATTTAAAAGAGAGATTTCTGTACTTTAAATACAATTAAACTGTTAATTGAGTGCATAAAAATGTAGTCAAAGTATAGATAAAGTATAGAAAACTATAGTTAAACTGTATAAAAACTACCAGTTATTTCGGACAACTATAGTTTTTGACCCCAGTTTGTCCCACTTGACTATATAGTTCAAAGTACAGTTTTACTGTAGTTTATTTACACAGGTAGACTTGGTTTAAAAAAGAAAAGAGACTGCAGTTTGAATTTTGCGGTCAAAATTCAAAAATAATAATTTTCGAGCCCTGTTTTGAGGAAACTCTTCCTCCCTCCCACCCCATGGGTAACTGAAGTTGTGTTGATTGTGTTTCTTGGGTGAATGTTGCCGGGAGTTGAACCTCGGACACTTCAGTTGCGAAGCAGAGGCCTTGACCACTGCTCCACTGAGCTTCCATGTGGGACAGGGCTTGGCCACTCGACCACATGGAAAGGCCTGCTATCCCCAGGAACTAGAGTGCAACTGCAAGAAAAATACAGTTTTACTGTAAACTGCTCTGTACTATAAGTAAATTTTGCAAATCCAAGAAGTAATTTGTATTAAGTTTGCCTCTGAAACAAAGAGACCATGAAGTGATTTAATTTAGAGTGCCTCTTCAGTCTTATTTTTCAACGACAGGAGTCGTTACCTTTTTAACTTCTGAGACGTTCTGGATCAAGACGCTTCCTAATTTTTGTTGCGTTTAACATTCAAACACCTGGTTATAATGAGTTTGATGCTTCTTAACTTGAACTTGTTTGTCATCTTTGTCAAACTAGTGACACATTGTGGTTTGTTGATTTCCACGATTCCTTGTCACATAATACCTGACCAATATGGAACGTTATAAAATAATCAAACAGATTACCAGATGGTGTTTTAAAGATTTGGCTACATTCAGTCATGTGTTTTTGTTTTTGCTTTTTTTTAAATTTTAGTTTAGTTGTGCCTTCTAAAAGTCTCCAATGTCCAGTATTTCAACGTAAACTGTTGGTCTGCGCACTTATAACTTCCTAGGCTCTTACATTATAGAGACTAAAACCAACCTTTATAGCTTGAAATTTTTTAAAAGAAATGACTAAAATTTCTAAAAAATATATCTATTCCCATCCTAATATTCTATATTTTAGTTACATTTTATAATTGTTTCTGTGTCTTCATATCAAATTGCAGTGCTTGACTTATCTTTAAACCATGCCTGAAATGCAAAATTACTGCAAATTGTAGTAAACATTCAACTTGCTTGTCATTGTGTATAAAAATGTGACCAGAAACTACATTTGCTTTGTGGATTGTGCTGAAGATACAAGTGTAGGCAGATCTTCAGTAGTAGACTACAGAATTAAAGAATTAATAACTTCCCTTTAAAGTACAGACCGTACTCAATACCTAGTTAACAAATAACAGTTCAGATAGAGTGCAGTTTTAAAGCACAGCAACCTTCAGTTCCAGGAGCAAACTGTACAACTGTACAACTGTACAAGTTCTGAAGTTTGTTCTAACAAAAAACTGCAGTCAGCAACTGCAGTTTTGGCACTGTAGTTTAAACTGTAGTTTCACTACAGATCCTTCCACGCGGGAGCACCTTCCAAAATCGAAAGCCCGTTCGAACTTCACGCAAGCTTCCTCCTCAGAACCACGCTGGCCAAAACTTTTGCTCTCGCTAGCGAACGCCGGGGTCAGGCCCAGCCAGACCTATTCAATAGCGATGAACCAGCAGATTAAATTCCTAAACGCACCCAGGCGTCCATTCACGCGTCCACTCGTTCATTCAACAGATCGGCTCAGCGGTAATCCCCCCCAGTCATAGCGTGCAGCGCGGATTTTCGAGTGTTGGCCCCCGATGACCACACAGCCACTGCCATTGTGTCCGTCCTTCGTCAAGGACACACGCTTCACTCGCTTCTATTCAAAACACCGGGCTAGTCACAAACAAAATTTGCAGTTTTGGAGTCAGACCAAAACCTACGGTTATTTGGCTGGATAAGTTAGAAATTGTCTTACATCAAAGAAATTGAAAATTTTTAATTAAAAAATATTATGTACTAATGTTTTTCTTTACCAAGAGTTTTGCTCTGGAAAGATCCAAGGAAAACATGTTTCCTTGATCTAATTTTCATTTTAGGCGTACGAATCACGAATTCAATTTTCATAAAACTTGGTGGTAGTACACCATGCCACTACACATTGTTGGCGCTTTTCGGCGGCGCCAAAACACACACGTGCCTCTGAGAATATCGCTCCACCCGTCTCTCTCTCTCTCTCTCTCTCTCTCTCTCTCTCTCTCTCTCTCTCTCTCTCTCTCTCTCTCTCTCTCTCTCTCTCTCTCTCTCTCTCTCTCTCTCTCTCTCTCTCTCTCTCCCCCTCTCCATTGTGGCGCATCATTCATTTCCTCGATGAGCTGCAACATCCTAATTCGTCCGTCTAATCCTCTGCCGCTGCCCGGCTTCCTCTCCACCATCCTCATTTTTCGGTCCCCTTGGTAATGAAAGAAGCGAGACGGACGTCGGTAAGTAGTTCATCCATTCGTAATCACACTTCCGTGGAAATTGTGGAAATAAGCCTCAGGAACATCTGCGTCCGCGCGCACTGGCCGAGCACTGGGCGGGCATCTGCCGCTCAGAAACGGGAGTCCGATAGGGGAAATTTTGGAGCTGTTCGACCAACGTGCGGACGGGTTCCAAAATTCGGGAGGGATGGAATCTAAAGCAGATTCGGGAGAAACAGCACGGCAAGTCAAGGAGCGCACAGTGGGCCAGGAGCCGGGCGGAGGCGGCTAAAACTCTGGACGCGTTTTGAGCTCCAGAGTCGCTGAACAGGCCTCGAACCGAACGTGTGACCCCACCAATGGATTCCTCGTTCGGAGAGCAATCCATTGGTGGGGTCACACGCTCGGTTCGAGTCCTGCTTAGCGACTCTGGAGCTCAAAACGCGTCTCGAGTTTTGGCCGCTGTGGAGCGCCTGCGAAACATGGATAGGCAACCCGATATACACGACTGCTGCGGGGTGGCCGGCCGCAAGAGACTTCACTCTACAAAAAATGTCCTGTCAACGCCGTTAATTTATTACCAATGTTTGCTGTTATGCAATTCACGGCGTTTGCTGTGAACTAGTTCACGGCGTTCACTGTGATCTCGGTTACAGTGTTCACTGTGATCTGGCCACAGTAAACGCCGTGAATTGGAGCCTGATTTGCAGTACTTCCTTGCTCAGCGGCGTCAAACTCACAGTGTTTACTGGGGACCAGATCACAGTGAACACCGCGAACAAGATCACAGTGAATCCCGTGAGCACATCACAGTAAACGCTGTGAATTGACCTACAGTGAAAACTGGTAATAAATTAACGGCATTTACAGGATATTTTTGGTAGAGTGTTCGACGCAAGAGGCAGCCGAAAGAGTTCGACCGGAAAACTAAAGCGTCCGCTTTTAAATTTGAGATCGGAGTAAGGAAGCCGACAACGAAACCACGGACAACACGCGAACCGCGTTAAAAATGTAAACGAGTGGGGACCACTGTACAAACGCGGCGGAGAAACAAGCTCCCTTATCGAGACAGGTGACGCGCTGCCCAATTAACACACTGACTCCGTCGCTCTGTCTCTCTCGCACTCGTGGGGCGTCCCGCGTGGGTGCGAGAGAGACAGAGCGAATGACGCGCAGGTGATACCGAGAATTAAGACATCGCGACGGTGGCGCCGCCTCGGCCGAAGCGGCAGCGCCAAGACAGCGCGGCGCGCGCGCCCTCTCATCTTCGTGTGGTTTGGAGTTCCCTCAATTAAGTTCTCTCCGTCTCTCCCCCTGCCCCTTCCGCCCCTCCCCGCGTCGTCTGGGGGCTCCGGCCGGAGTCCCCGGGGCTGTTGTTCCCACAACACTTTGTACCCTCAGCGCCGTACCGGTTCGTGCGCGGAGGAGTGAGTGAAGGGGGAGGGGGAGGGGGGATTTATCGTGGCTTTAGAGCTGCGCCTCACGAGATGGACTTGATGATCGCTTTTCAGGCAGAGACTGACTGGCGGGCTTATGTTCGGCCCCCTTGCCCCGGGAGAGAGAGAGAGAGAGAGAGAGAGAGAGAGAGAGAGAGGGAGAGAGAGAGACGACAGACAGACAGACAGACAGACAGACAGACAGACAGAGCAACGAAAATACTAAACAAAAACAGCTTGGTAGATTTGCAATCGGTTCCACCAATTTAAATAAACCATTCACAAGCAACTGGGATGATGAGAACTCAGGGGAAAAAAATGTACCACATTGTTCTAAGGTGTGTGGAGCACTACTCTCGAATGGACTTACTGGTCGAAGGGTGTACTGTTGTTGCGTTACACAAAGGTACTTATACTGTCGCCACAGCTCCTGCTGAAACACGCATTCCTTACCCCCCCCTCTCTCTCTCTCTCTGCCCGTTCCCATGATCCATATGCAGATGCACACGCAGAAAACAAACGGCCTGCGGCCCCGATCGAGGCGACATGAGATAGAAACAGAGAGAGAGAGAGAGAGAGAGAGAGAGAGAGAGAGAGAGAGAGAGAGAGAGAGAGGCGGATAGACAGCAACGCAGTAAACGCTAGTTAGACCGTCATCAAATCGGGGCGGAGGGATGAGAAATTCAGCGGCGGACAAAAAGCGTTGTTTGTTCTAGGCTGATGAGGCCGGCGGCGAGATGACACCCCGATCGCACCTGCGTCTAGATTTACGACCTGTTGCGCCACATAGGGGGGCGGGGCGCATCGCGGAGGGGGAGGGGAGGGAGGGGAGGGGAGGGAGGGGAGGGGGAGGGGAAGAGAGGGGGAGGGGAGGGGTGCCGTGTCGGCGCGGCGTAATGATAGCCGCGTTCCATCGTCACCCGCCAATGAGGAATGAGATCAACATAACAAAAACCCACAGTGGGGCCGCCCTGCCTTTGGCCCTGCCCACTGCACTGTCGGCACTGCTACACTGCGGGCTGCGGTCCGAATGGCATAATCACTCAATTAAAACATGGCTCCGCTCGGACGGGGTGTGAGAAGGGATAGAAAGAGAGCGAGAGAGAGAGAGAGAGAGAGAGAGAGAGAGAGAGAGAGAGAGAGAGAGAGCCACTGAATTATTATCACTCTACACGAAGAAGCGGCAGCCGCGCTTTCGTCGCTCTGTCTCTGTCGCACTCATGGGGCGTCCCGTAAGGGAGCGAGAGAGACGGAGCGAGCTGGCGGCGGGGGTCTGCTGGAGGCGTTGGCCGCGCTGCCAGGCCCACTGTTATTATTTTCACCAGGACTACTCACTCCCGCGGGAACGCTGTGGAGGACCCAACGGCCAGTGGACCGACTGGGATGGCCGTCGAAGGACACCGCTTTTAGGCTATCTGGGGGGATGGGCCAGGAGGACGCCTATGTCGCATGCGCGCAGAACAACTCCCGATTGGGAAACGCTACTTCGGAGGACACGAAGAAGGGGAACCCGGGCGCCGTCCCAAGAGCGTCAAATTTTGAAACAGAATATTTTAAGTGTACAGTACTATCTACAGTGCAAAAATTTTTTTAGACCCATAAAAATTTTTTGCTTGTTTACTTTTAACTATTAGTTTTATTCATTATTAATTTTGGTCTTTTCTATGATGTCGCAACGGGCCGACCTTCCCTGAAAGCCAAACACGCGTTTTCCACCGCAACCCGCTGACAGTGCAGGCACTTCCAGGCACTTCCAGGCAACTCCAGGCAACTCCAGGCAATTCCAGGCAATTCCAGGCGGCAGGACCTAACGAGGCAAATGACGACTCCATTCCCCGCTTGGCTTCGCTTGCTCTCGCTTGCACCTGCGCGGAGGATGGATTGGGCGGAACGTCCCAAAAGTAACCGCTGCGGCGCATCAGCCACGCCACTGCCAAGGCAGTGCCTTTGCAGTGCCTTGGCAGTGCCTTTGCAGTGCCGTGGCCGCTGTCTCTCTCGCACTCCTTCGCGAAGCCCTGTGGGTGCGAGAGAGACAGTCGAAGCCCTCCGAGGGACGCTCATCCTCCACGGAACAGAGCGCCACCGCTACCTGAGCTACCCGCCCAAAAAATGACCCTCGAACGAATCAGAGGAAGAGAGTGAGAGAGAAACAGGGCGAGGGCCGAGAACGACGGAGGGAGAGAGCAAGAGAGATACGCGATAGGAAATTGGCCGTTGCTGCTGGCGGAAAATATAATAATACCCGATGGGCTGCGGCTGGATTCGTCGGCCCTCGTACCGAGTGAGATGTTCTTGTTAGCTCCTCACCTCTCCGCCCCCTCCGCTCCCCCGCCCTCTCTCCCCGCGCGGCCTCCACACGCCTCACAATCATTATCATTATCGTTTTTCATGTCTTAATCAAAGCAGACCCTCCATATTCTCTCTCGCTCTGTCCCCCCCCCCTGCCCCCGCTCCCTTTCCGTTCGACCGACCTGAATCCGCATGCGATGCAACGGCGTTTGCATATCTCGGAATCGCCTCCGCCCCACACCTGCTGCGGCCGAGCGAAGGAGGCGTTACGTCGCTCCGTCTCTGTCGCACCCTTACGGAGAGCCCCGTGAGTGCGACAGAGACAGAGCGACGAGACGACGCTTCTGAACCGCCCGCCAGGCACCGCGGGGCCCGTGTACAGCGCGCCGCCGTGCCGGCAGGCAGGCCAGATTTGTGACTCTATTTCAATTTCCCATCGGTACTTTACGCGGGGGAAGGGGGGGGGGCAGGGGGCGCGACAGCCGACTCGCTTCCAAATCAACCAGCGAACCGGGTTTGTTGTAAAACCCCAAGTTATGCGATGCGGTACGTTTAACTGCGGATTTGGGCGCACAGTAAAATTCGCATTGTGCTTTATTTTTGGCAAAACCTATAAATACCTGACGTCGGTGGTTGCCGTATCCGTGAGTTGATAGTCCATGATGAGGTTAGGCGGCCGCCGGGACGAAATGCACTTGTTGCTATTCGGTGACGTATCTCCACAGATGAACACGCACGACTTTTACCCACTTTCTGCTGATCACTTAATTTCAAAGTCCGAAAGAAACCGCACTTGATCAAAACTCCTACAACAATTTCTTTTTTCGCGAAAAACGCCAACAAACAACACATTAAAAGAGCACATAAACAAAACAATAATAAGAAACATGTGCACCAACGGATGGAAATGAAACCGTGCTGACTTTACGTGAACGGCATTTCAGAGGAATGAATATAGCTTTTCAGCAATCTAAACTAAGATCTTCGTTTGGATTCGCAGAGCGACTGCTATTATCACCTGCCGAGTGAGAGGACTTTATTTTCTGAGGCTGGCACCACTGCGCTGTATGATATGCTCTCCGGGTGTGTTCCATATAACCGAATGTGACAAAGTGGGCGACACTGATAAGGTGTTGCTGAATTTGGAGCGTTCATGCTGTGATGCGTTATGCTTTTAGAAACCTTCATAACAGCGGCCTCCTTTTTCATCAGCCCTTGTGCCCCATACTGATCCTCATTCCCCTCCCCTCCCCTTCCTCATCTCAGATGGCTCACTGCTCTAAACCAGACCAGGCATAAAACTGCCAACAACTTTGCTGGCCAGAGGCAGCCAGCAGCCAGAGGGTCGGTGTCTGAGTGGCACGAGCGGGACGGACGGTGGAATTCGCTCCGCAAAGCAAAAGTGGCAGCTCTGGCGGACACTCTCCGAACTACGTCGGGCCGAGGGTTTGGCTGGTCTCGCAGGTGCGTGGAGGGGAGGCACGCACTGCTCGGACACTGCACCGTAGCGCACCGGAGACCAATGGACCCTTTACATCGTCCTCCTGGCTAAACGAAGTCTTTAAAGAAAAAAGACGTCGGGATCAAAATTGTAGAGCTTACCGCTACACTATACACAAACCAAATCCGAATCCAATCGGACCAATAGCGACGTCTCTATGACAAAAAGTCTGTTTTTCAGAAAATCTGTTGGCTTCGGAAAACGGTTTGAGGTTTTCAAAATCAGTTTTAGGCACATGATAGTCCTTGACGAGCCTCACAATCGCCTCGCTTTGACCCCCCATAAATTTCGACTCCTTCCCCCTGAAAAACGAGATGCAAAATAACCAACTGCGCGCTGCCAAGAGTCCAAACGCTTTTACTAACACATTTCTGAAACAAATAATTGTTTCGGAACACGAAATAGTGCCTTTTTATCTTCAAGACTTTTCCTATGATATGGAAAAGACTGCAAGTCGATACGACTTCGGATAAGCCCTAAAAAAGGTGCCGAGTGCGAGGTGGTCGGTGTGCATTTTTGAAGTCCGGTCTAGCCTGGCGCCGGAATGCATGCGCAGAAGAGTGCGCAGAGCGCTGATCCCGGAGCTCTGCCAGAGAGGTTAGGATCTTCGAAGTTTTACGTTTTAATGTCATTTTAGCTCGATTTTTACAGTACCCCGCGTGGAGGTTGGTCTGTGTGGGAACATTGAATAACTAGGGCGAAAATTTACGAGTAATCTCACTCAAATGTAGCATACTGAGACATCGCAAGCACGGAGCCGAACCGGCGCGGACCAAGGCAGGTGACGAGTGACGAGGCCAAGACCCGCTTCACCCTGGGGCCGCGCGCGACGGTGCTGCCATCTAGCGGTAGCTTTGCGGGGCGAATGGCATGAGGTCCATGAGAGGTCCGGGCCGGCCTGGCCCTGCCTGCCCCTGCCGGGCACGGCGGCACGGCACTGGCGGTGGCCTCGGGCCTAATTGGAATTTCTGCATTGAGAACCCATTCATGTCGTACAGTATCGTTTTCGCCGCTCCAAAGTTTCCACCGTTTATTCCACCTCAACGCGCCCGTCCTCTTCTCATTCCAGTTTCGAATCAGCTGCGTCTCTCGCCTCGAAATGTATTTAGGAATGTATTTGTATTAGTAATGTATTAGAAATGTATTTTGGTGGTATGAATGAATGAATGAATGAATGAATGAATGAATGAATGAATGAATGAATGAATGAATGAATGAATGAATGAATGAATGAATGAATGAATGAATGAATGAATGAATGAATGAATGAAGGATGAATGAACGAGTGAACGAATGAATGAGTGAATGAATGAATAAATGAATGAATGAATGAATGAATGAATGACCCCAAACAGGTGGGGTAAATTGCCAAGACGATATTTCTCTCCTCACTCTGGCTCAAAAACTGTGTGGACTTCCCCTTCCTCCCCTCCCCTCCACTCCCCCTTCCTCCCCCTCCCCTCCCCCCCCACCTTCCCCTCCCCCCTCCCTCCTCCCCACGTCCGCGGAATGTCCATTCATTAGCTGACGGCCCGCCGCTCACCGTGAACGTCACGAACGTCGTGAACGTCGTCGTCCTGGACCAAAACAAACGCCGGCCTTGCGTCGTTGGCATTCCGGTCCACAGCTTAGCGCGCGACTCCGCGCCACGCTCAAATTCGCCGTTTGGGGCTCGTCTTCCCGTGGACCTACTCGCACGCCACTGGCTCATTTTCTGTCTCTCTCGCGCTCGCGTGGCGTTCCGTTGGTGAGAGAGAGAGAGAGAGAGAGAGAGAGAGAGAGAGAGAGAGAGGCTGCACCCACGCGACGCTCCAGATCGTCGTCCCGCGTGTGGGCACGGCGGCACGGCGGCGCGTGCTGCGTGTGGGACTCGGTGTGGGCCAGGCTTTGGCCAGCGGGAGGCCCTCCACTAGATTGCTTGGCCGCGATCCCCTTAATGTCCTTTGTAATTAAGGAAGCAGCGGACAGATTATCCTGGGATCAGTATGGGGAATAGGGGGTCAGTATTGCAGTCGCCTTCTCTCTTTCTCTCTCTCTCTCTCTCTCTCTCTCTCTCTCTCTCTCTCTCTCTCCCTCTCTCTCTCTCTCTCTCTCTCTCTCCTGCTCTCCTGTGCGTGCGCGTGAGTACAGGACCTCTTGCTTGTTGGGAGTGAAACCTCCTAAACGGTTCTGTGAACGAGTGAGGTTCAATGTCGAAGGAAAACACACCCGAGTCGCAACGTGATCCTGGTCCGCGCGGCAAGCGACTTCCCTGCCGCCGTCGCGCTGCCCTTGCGGGGAGCGTCTCTGCCTCTCTCGCACCCGCGGCGGGGCGCCCCGTGCGTGAGGCAGGACGAGGGAAGCACGCGCCGTTCGGAATCAACCTGCTGCCCGGCAGCGCGGTGCGGCGCGGTGCCGAGTTCCAGACACATTCGAACGGCGGGGCGGGGCGGGGCGGCGTCCATTGTGTACTAACTCGCCGAGTTATGTGAGTAATGTGCCACTAACGAGGTTGAAGTGGCCGCCCCCTGGCCGGCCCCCCCTTGGCCTCCCCCTCGGCCGCCCCTGGACTGCCGGACCCGCCGCGAATCCATTGACGAATGTGACATCGCAGACATACCGCGAGACGCGCCGGCCGGCCTGCCGCTGCGCTCAACGGACTGACGGACCTAATCAGTTTTTTCCGAGAGACGTCCGCAAAAGGAGGGAAGGCCGGCAGGACGACGACAACACTGCAAAAAAATATAAAAAAGCAACCAAAAAACGCTGTTTTGAACGGAAAATGGTTAAGGAGCGGTCGTTTCAGGTAAAATAATGACTCATGCCACACGCTTAAAACATCACGAATTATTTTGAGCACACATAGTACCAACTTATGTACTTTGTTATACGAAGAAATAGTTCGTAAGTCACGAGGTATTTTTTGTAAGCTTATGTATGCTCAGAATACTTTGTGATATAACAAGCTGCCTTTGTAAGGCCTAAAATAGTTTGTAAGTTCTTCTCAGTGCATGTTTGCGTGCATTACGTGCTGTTTTCGTTTCTACCAGTGAGTCAACACGGGTTTTTCTGACCAATTTTTGATTTCCGGACACGTTTTCGGGCAGTGTGTGCGAAACCCAATCAAGGGCAATCCGGCCCAATCCGGCCTGGCCAAAAAGTACGCGCCGAAAAACAGAGGGCCCCCTGAGTTAGGGCGAACGAGTACCGGAGTACCCCAGCGGGTACCAGTTCGTAAAGCACGTCGTGGGACTTCTTTATAGGCATCAAACATACAGGCCGACTATCGGCCCTTCTCCCTCTGTACCCACAAAAAATATGATAAACTGGAGATATTTTTTTTTCAAACCGATCCCGCCTTGTGTCCCCTCAAAAAAAGAGGGGTCGTGTAATAAAGTTTGAAAACTTGCCATTGTTAAAATTTCTTATGGGATTAAAATCTTTGTGATTTAAAATAAATCATTTTGAATATCTTTAATTTTTTTTTTGATCAATTACTGACTCTTGTTATTGCTGCTGTGTGCGATTTTGATGTCCTTCCCTGTTGCTTCATGCGCTCTCCCCTCTCTCCAATCCACGCACAGTGCCTGTCCTTATCGGCGTCCAATCAAGTGCGATGCTTACAGTGTGTCCGGAATGCGGTTGGGGGAATGCCCAAAACATAACGAGCTGCTAAACCGGCGGCGGCGCGGTCGCGGCACTGTGTTACACGAGGCTGTCATACAGTGTGGGGCACGGTGATTAAGCCTGCATTTACATGGCGGCGTTGGACTGCACGATGTATGGCGCGAGCGTGGCGCTGAGGTGGCGGCCCAGGCGTTGCAGCGGACCGAGAGCCGTCGCTCTGTCTCTCTCGCACTCATGGGGCGTGCCGTGTGAGTGCGAGGGAGACAGAGCGACGATAACGTCTCTCGGAACCTTGCTGCAGTGGCGTAGCCAGGCGCCCTCCGCCGGCCAACTAATCGTCTGCAGCGCGCAGCGGGGAGTCCCGAAAACGGGCTGCCGCCGCTCACGGCGCTCTGTCTCTCTCGCACTCGTGGGCCAGAGAGAGACAGAGCGACTGTCCGACCGCGGCCCGCCGGACCCGGTCCGTTCAGCCGCAGGTGGCAGCACTGCCGCGGCCATGCCATCCGTTTTGTGGGGATCGAAAAAGCTGTTGCCTCGAGATATCTAATCTGAATTCACTCTCCGGACTCCTGCGCGGCGCGCTGCCGCTTGTCCGGGACTTGTCCGGGACTTGTCCGGGACTTGTCCGGGACTTGTCCAGGCCCTTGTTCGGGATTGGGCCGCTTACTCCACCCCGGAGCAGTGTGCCCACAGTGTGCCCACAGACAGTGCGCCCGGCCCAGGGCGCCTAGGGCCCAGGGGGCAAGCTTGCGGTCCGCTGTCTGCCGGGAAAAGAATGGAAGCGCACGGCCAAAAGACCGACGGAGGCGGCCAAAACTCTAGACCCGTTTCGGGCTCCAGAGTCGCTAAATGCGACTAGAACCGAACGAGTGACCCCACCAATGGATTGCTCTTCGAACGAGGAATCCATTGGTGGGGTCACACGTTCGGTTCGAGTCCCATTTAGCGACTCTAGAGCTCAAAACGCGCCCAGAGTTTTGGCCGCCTCCGCCGGTCTTCTGGCCCACTGTGCAGCGTCAGTCAGCCCTCGCTCGGCCAGTCTGCGGCGCAGGCAAGCCGCTGCAGCAGCTCGGGGCCGGCCTCCTGCCTGATGCACGCCCCGCCCCGCCCCGCCCCGCCCCGCCCCGCCACTCGAAGACTCGAAGCTCGGGGCGGCGGCCGCGGCGGCACCTCGATCAAGACATTAGAGGTGTGGCGTGGGGGAAGGCCCCCTCCGCCGTCCCTCTCGCACTCGCGGGGCGTCCCGTCGGGGTGCGAGAGAGAGAGAGGCAGCGCGAGGCCGCATCACGCCCGGCATGGAGCCCCGCGGTGCCTGGCGCGGCCTGTAGACTCATTCCGAGAGTCGTCGCTCTGTCTCTCTCGCTCTCATGGGGCGTCCCGCGTTGGTGCGAGAGAGACACAGCGACGAACGAGTGGCCGTATGGGCCCCATGGCAACGCGCAACGCTGAGCCGACATCATTACAGAGCTACTGTGCGGCACTCGCTGCAGCCATGCTGCGCCGCTGCCATGCTGCACCGCTGCACCGCGGACGTCCACGCCGACGGCACACAGTGGGCCAGAAGGCCGGTGGAGGCGGCCAAAACTCAAGACGAGTTTTGAGCTCCAGAGGCACTGAATGGGACTCGAAACGAGCGAGTGACCCCACCAATGGATTCCTCGTTCGGAGAGCAATCCATTGGTGGGGTCACACGTTCGGTTTCAGTCCCATTTAGCGACTCGGGAGCTCAAAACACGTATTGAGTTTCGGCCGCCTCCACCGGTCTTTTGGCCCACTGTGCGTGAGGCTCACAAAAAGGAAGTTGCCGGCCGGACGGACAGGGATGGACGTAGCGGAGGCCTCACCGCGCACCCGCTATAGAACACAAAACTTAAAACAAATTTCAAAAATTTCAAGGTTTTAAACTTTTTTTTAAAAATTTCCCTTAAGTTTAACTGAACGTTTTTCACAAGGAACTACGTTGCTCTGTCTCTCTCGCACTTATACGTGGCGCCCCAGGAGTGCGAGAGGGACAGAGCGACGAAGACGAAGCGTTATCAGGACGGGTTCGTAACGAAGCGCTAGCGGGGCGACATCCATTGGGGGGCGAGCCGAGCCACGAGTGTGGCGACTCGGTGTTCCAAACGAGAGAAGCAACAACCAAACTTGCAGCGGCTGGGATGAACTCTACGCCCAAGTTGCGTTGGGTGTCCGAGGGCTCACGAGGGCCTTCCCTGACGAGCCTCGTGATAAATCACAGCCCTTGCACCTGGCGGGGGCAGGCCGGGGCTGGCCGACAGAAGCCGTCATCAAAGCATCATCAGCCGTATGACGCGGCCAGAGCGACCGGCTCACTTCGGTAGCCGTCAAGCGTTAAACGTGGCCCGTTCCGCTATGGCGGGCCGGGCGGGGCTCCCAGAGTAAACCTCTCCTTCCCTTGAGCACCGCCCCGCCAAGCGGGTGGCGGCCTCGGTCTCAGAGGGACAAGAGTCACTGCATGGTCACTGGGGCCGTCCTCACTCTTCGAGAGCATCGACAGACGGGCGCAGCGAAGTGCCATTGTTGAACCGCGTCGGCACAGCAGTGTGTGCGTGCGCGCGTGCGTGCGTGCTAACGAGTAATGAGTAGACTCCCCTCCTGCATATATGGAAAATGTCACCCACATTTGGCCACTTTGATGAGATTCATTTGGTTCAATCCGCACGACGAATGGCCGATTGGACTTGAAATGCACTAAAACCAAGCGCAAAGAAGAAAAGTCTTTCGGTCCGAGTCCATCGTGCACCAAGTGCTCCGGTAACGAGCTCGGTGTGACAGCGTCGTCACGACACGCGTGTCCGTGACAACATCGTGACAACATCGTGACAACGGGGCGACACGGTAACGCCCCGCAGCCGCGGCAGTGTTACCGGTGGCTCCATAATGATAACAACCAACCAGCCAACCGGTCTCCTCTCTCTCTCTCTCTCTCTCTCTCTCTCTCTCTCTCTCTCTCTCTCGCTCTCTCTCTCCATCTCGCCCCTACACGTGTCGCGGTAGTGCTGACGAATACATTGTGAGGCCGCTATCTACACACACCGGCCACGCTCCCTGAGACCTGTCTTTATAGGCTGCTCGAAACACGGCCGTGAAGGCGTTCCGTCGGGCTAGCGCGCCCCGCCCCGCCCCGCCCCGCCCCGCGCTCAGGAAAAGTTACTGTGTTTAACGAAGACCCCTCCCCGGGTCTCAAAGCCTGGCCGCCGCCTTTCTTTGCCTTGCATTCGATCCAGCGGAGGGAGCGATTCCGAGCTGCGCTGCCGTCGCTCTGTCTCTCTCGCACTCGTGGGGCGTTCCGTTCCGGTGCGAGAGAGACAGAGCGCTCGGTTTCGTCCTACTTGCCCAGCGCTCTTGTTGGCTCTCGCGAGCTGGGAGTGGCTGGTTAACTCAAAGAAAGGAGCAGCAAACAGTTTGCTGCTCTAGCCAAACAATGCGTACTGCTTGTGCCCCTCCGAACTGCTCGGCAGGCATTGTTTTGCACCAAGGATGCTTTGCGACTTTGTTGGGCTACATCAAAATACCAATCAGGAGTCTCGGAAATACACCTTTTCTCTTACCTTATCGAGCCTAATCAGTAACTCCAGGTGGAGCCCCTGAAAGCGTAGGCAACCCAACTGGCTTGGAAGCTCGTTGGGCTGCCTACCCACCAGGCGCCCCGCCAGCTGCCCGGCGGGACGGGGGGCAACCCGTACCTGCGCGCAGATACCCCACGCAGGCGGCCATACCCCGCGCTCGCAGGGGCCACCATGGGCGTGGAGTATCGCCAAGCGCTGGAGAGCAGGGCGAGTGCTCTCGTAATGTCTGACGATGAAATTTACGTCATTTTGAAGGAAGTGGCGCAGGTATAATTGGAAGATAGTTTTGTGTTCGTGTTACGAAGCTGTTTTCTTTGAATCGTGCGTGAAAATCCAACAAAAATTCGCATCAAAGAGGAGTTTTGCTTCGTATTATGCTTGCGCCGAATTTACTGTAACGCTTGCTCAAACTTCATTGTGAGACTTTTAGAGTGTAGGAGTGTGTGCCTGTGGGAGTGAAAATGAAATGAGCTGGGCAGGGTAAAAGAGGCTCGTCAGATTCATAATATCATTCCCCGAGAAATGTCTCCAGTGGTCACAGGTAGTCGAGGCCGGACTTTTCCCGGATCCAGGGCAGGTGCTTCGGGACGCTGGCGAAGACTCCCGGGTACTTGCCGCAGGGCTTCTTGGACCACGATACGATGCCCACCACCATCTTGTCCACGATCAGAGCGCCGCCGGAGTCACCCTGCGTCCAAGAACAAACTTGTTAGGACGTGGGGACAAGGGGGTTGTTTCTTTTGGACACTGGACACTTTCGCCCTAAACTCAATTTTTTGACCAACTTTGCCTCGCAACTGCTCCCAAACGAGTGTTGCAAATCGGATTCCTAAGGCTGCACAGTGGGCCAGAAGATCGGCACAGGTAGCCGAAACTCTAGACGCGTTTTGAGCTCTAGAGTCGCTAAATGGGACTCGAACCGAACGTGTGACCCCACCAATGGATTGCTCTCCGAACGAGGAATCCATTGGTGGGGTCACACGGTCGGTTCGAGTCCCATTTAGCGACTCTGGAGCTCAAAACGCGTCCGGGCTTTGGCCCGCCCACTGTGGGCTATGGCGCGTTAGCGTTCGGTCGGCTTGCCTTGCACTCGGCTTCCAGGCCGTCGGACGAGGCGGCACAGAGCTGGTCGTCCAGGATGGTGGCGAACCCATCGAGGGCGTTCTGGCAGTCCGCCTTGGACACGATGCCCAGCGAGGTCCACTGGAGTGTGTTGCTGGCCTCTAGGTTGTCGTTCTGGAACAAATTTGGGCACAAATTAAGGTACAATTTAAAAAATACCTCAGCACAATGGTAATGCCGTCCTTAATTTTTGTTTTAAATTGTGCATGCATGCGTACCGAAGTCTGCCCCCAGCCCGCGACCTGGGCAGTCGCTCCAGGCTGCGGGGTGCGGTGCTGCAGCGTGGCTTCCTGGATGTAGGCGTTGAGGGGGAGCGGCTCGGGCAGCTGCCAACCACACGAGAAACCTTAGCGTGAAGTCGCTTCACAATAACACGAAGCATTTCTAGGCGGATTTGGGAGAATGGAACGCTGCTCACGTTGATGAGGGCGATGTCGTTCTCGATGGAGATGCCCTGGTCGGGGTCGTAGTCCTCGTGGATCTCGTAGCCCGCGATGCCCGTTCGGTAGGACAGCATCCCCGGCTGCGACAGGTCGTTGGCCCCGGCCAAGACGCTCACCGCCGCGGGGTCGATCCTGCCAACCCCAAAGCTGTGGAACAGAGCTCCAGGGGCTTGCCCAGTGTGTGTGTGTGTGTGTGTGTGTGTGTGTGTGTGTGTGTGTGTGTGTGTGTGTGTGTGTGTGCGCGCGCGCGCGCGCGCTCCGAGGGGTACCGCACTTCGAAAACAGGTGTACACTGACTGGTGACTATACTCAATTTCCACTTTGACTAGACTGAAAATATCACGAAATGCGTTGCAAAAATACTAAAATTGGGACAAATTTACGTGGTTTTGCCGACTTTTTCAGTGACTAGACTGAAACAAGGCAGTGACTGGAGTCAGGGGTGTACACTGACTAGACGAAGTGAGGTACCCCTCGGCGCGCTCCCCTGGTGGGAGGCTGCACGCCGTGACAAGTCCTCCCTGCTGCTGCGAGTACCGCCGAGTGCCACTCACTGGTCCAGGCAGTGGCCGGCGGTGACGATCCACTCCTTGTCGATGATGAAGCCCCCGCAGAGGTGCTGGAAGGTGCCGTCGGGGCTCTGGATCTGGATGGACACCTGCGGCAAAGGAGCGCGACTTGAATCGTGCCCTTGCACTTGAACAGTGGGCCAAAAGACCGGTGGAGGCGGTCCATATCCCAGACATGTTTTGAGGCCCTGAGTCGCTAAATGAGACTGGAACCGAACGAGTGACCCCCACCAATGGATTGCTATTCGAACGAGAAATCTATTGGTGGGGTCACACGTTTGGTTTCGGTCTTGTTACGTGACTCTGGAGCTCAAAACGCGTCGAGTTTCTGCCGCTCTTCTGGCCCACTGTGCGCTGACACGACAGAAACAGACGAAGAGACCGAAAACTCACCACTTCAGGGAATTCGCCGGGCTCGGCGTCGTCGCCCCCGACTATGAACGGCACGATGTCTGAAACGTGAACCCCGGAGTTGTTTAGAGAAAAATATGTTTTGACGACAGCGATGATTTCGTTCGATTCCAGCGAATGTTTTATTGCGGGTGCACCGCTCCACCGGTGGATTCCAGCGCCGAACCCGAAAATGCCCGCATACTGCACTGGTTCCTATCGGAGTCACCAAGGCCCCGTCCTCTCGCAGTGCCCTCGCCAACGGTAAGGGGACAGAACGTGTCAGACCGAGAAAGGACTGGCTATCGTACTCCACAAAATGCATGGAGAGATTATACGAGGAAATCTGTTGGTTTGCTGACCAAGGTTGGCAGACATCGGACTTGGGTCGGATCCACTTCAAGACAGCTCTTGTTCTAAGCCAGTGCTTTGATGGCAGCTTTCATGAGATTATAACAGGATTCGATTTGAAAGACTTCCTCGTGGGCAGGACCACAACTCAAACAAAATCTGACTCGTTTTGTGTGGGCTCTTCGATCGGTGACGTTTATGAGTGCAGTTCATGTTATCGATTTGGAGTGGCAATCACGAAGGCGCTTAGCTTGCAAAGAACACACTTCAGGCACCTGGCACTTCAGATAACATCGCGGCATGTCTCGGCCGCATGTCTTCAATGCAAACAATTGAAATGAAAGGTAAAATTATTGCATTATTTTTTCGAAGCTGTTTCTTTTTGTGAATCCAAAGATGCAGGTGTTCTCTGTGCCTGTTTACACTGTCGATCGACGTGCTGGTGGCTGTGTTTAGTCAGCCGTATTCCGAGAAGTGAGCGAGTGAACATCAAATCAAGCACCATGGTAGATGTCGTAGGAGCTATAGTTTTTAACAGCAACCCCCAGAAAATTGACAAAACATCCTACTGAACAAACAACGGTCTGAGAAGACACTCCAAAGCGAAAGCACCTGTCTGCCCTTAAGTGGCTTTGATTTTTCCCCGCACCATAAAACGCTTCAACGCATAATCTCTCTCTATCTCTATGACGTTTGCATTTGTCTTCCTGTCAACGCGCTCCTCAGGGATTCTCACAGGTAGCAACACAAGACTTCACAGTTTAAAGTCAAATTTTAACTGTTTTCTTGAGGTAATCGTAAGAACGATTTTCTTCTAACTGTTGCCTTATGGGAGCACTACACACAAAGATATGTTCGCACACGCAAAAAAAATATATTGAAGAGCAAGGCGTTATCTCTAACGCGCGGTAGTCTTCCTTTTGGCGTGATTGTGTTGACGGCGCTTCACACGCACGCACACACAGAGACACAGACACACTAGGACACACACACACAGAGACACAGACACACACCAGGCCACACACACACACACAGACACACACACAGACACACACTAGGACACACGCACACTGACACAGACACACACACACACACACAAACACACACAGATCGTCACCATTCTTGCGCGGCGCGGTGCTGGCGCCGCTGGCGGGGCGGCCGGCGTGCAGGGCGAGCACGCCGACGAGGAGTACCACCCAGAGACACTGCACCGCCATGAGTGAGGTGCGCGGGTCGACTGTCGAGCGGCGCGCCCAAACGGAGTGGAACAGTGGCGGTGCGGCGTCGGGCCGGGCCGACTTGCAGTGTGTCTCGTCGGGTACTCGGTGACACCCAAACCCGCCGACTCGTTCGTGCCAGCGTCCGCCGCCGGCCTCCCCCATCCCCGTAGGAACCTCCCCGGTTTGTTTCAGGTTTCAGGTTGGCTCCAGTCAAAGTGCTGGCCGGCTCCGGGATCTCCGGGGGCTGCGCGTGGAGTCTCTCGCGCCGGGAGTAGCGCGGCGGCGCGACGCCGTGCCGACGCCGCGGCCCGGGGCGTGGGGTAGCGACGACGGGCCGGCGATACTCCGCCCGCGGACCCCTGCCGATGACGTCGCCGCGGCCCGAGGGCTTCAAGGCGGCCGAGGTGGGATGCCCTGGAAGGGGACGGGATCTAAACGGCAATGTCGCTCGAGACAAAATCGAAGCGGCTTTTCGAACATGCCACTGGCACGAAAAGCCCAGTCTCTGGGCGTCCCGAGACGTCCCGAGACCCCGGACGCGCGCCACTGCCATGCCTTCGACGAGCCCCTGGGATTATTCCAGCTGGGAGTGGAGGCCCACGGGGAGGGCTGTGGCTGGGTGGCGAGGGCGCAGGGCCCGCGGGGAGCGCGGGGCGCGGCGCGGCAGCCACAGGTTGGCCAAAGGGCCCATGGGCCCGGGGGAAAGGGGGTGGGGGTATTCCGGCTCGTCTTGCAGCATCTTTGGAACACGGTTAGGGGTAACCTGGGTGATGACGTGCTACGTGGGCCTGCGTGGGCGCCTCTCTCTCTCTCTCTCTCCCCTCCCCCTCCCTCTCTCCACCCTTTCCCTGCCGTGTCTCTTTGTCTGGAGCACATTCAATAAGCAGGCCGCGCCCCGCCACACTCGTTTTGTACGGCACTCCCGCGAAGCACCGCGAACGAAGCACCGCGAAGCAGCGTCAAGCCACTCCACTCCCCCCCGCCCCCTCCCCTCCCCTCCCCCGCGGGTCGATCCAGCGCCTGTTATGGAGGGCGTCGCAGCCTGTGTCGCCCCGACAGTGTCCCGGCCGGCCGACCGGGCGGACGGACACACGGCGGCGACCTGGCGGCCGGCCCGGCACGGCCTCCGCAGGCACGGCCTGTACACCGGCCTGTACGACAGTAAATGCCGCTCTTGAAGGGCGCTCTCGACAAGTTTGCCGCACCGCTTTCCACAATTCGGCTCACCTCTCTCCGCTGCGGACTTTTGAGAGTCGCATTTCGGTCGCACTCACGGGGCGTCTCGCATGGGCGGGAGTGAGACGGAGCGACGAAAACGACTCGCAGTCGGCCGGGCCGGCGTGGCAGTGGGTGGCAGCCGGACGGGGCGGAGTGGCGTCGGTGCCGAGTGGTTGCAGTGGAGCGTCGCCGCGCTGCCGCTCGCCCCGCTCGCTTTGTAGCGCCGCTTTTGATATCCATTGTTGTTGCCTTATCGCACACGGGGCCGCCGTTGTTGTGCCGCTGCAATCTGCCGGAACGTCCCGACGCCCCACTTACACGCCCCTGGCGCGTCCCGCCCCGTCCCAGCCGCGTCCCGGCCGCGTGTCTGGCGTGTCTCCCACGGCGTGGCGCGCCCAGACAAATCCATCTCGAAAAGGAAAACGGGACAAACAACATTTGCAATTCACACACACCACACACACACACACACACACACACACACACACACACACACACACACACGAGAAATGCGTTGCGAAGAGAGAATCGGAATACTCAGAACTGTGGGTGGAAACATCACGCACTCCTCCATGCAAATCGGATTGCGCAGCAGCAGTCGGCAGTGTTTCGGTCGGGTGTGTATGTGCAGCGTTGACCGGTTCTCGCTGTCGGCGGCGTGTGTGGCATTCGTGGAAAGTGGATGATAAACAAACCGTTGCAAGTCCGAATAAGCGTAAGCGCGATTGGATATTGAGCAGAAATCCACCTCTCGCGTTTTGCAAACGGCCGACGCCGACGCTTCCCGCGCGTTGAAAGGGGTCTTATTGAGTGGCATGTTTACATCTTTTTGGCAGATGATACCTTTATCTACTTCAAATCATACCTAGAACAATGGAAGACACTTAAAGGTGTCATCCAGATTTTTTATACTTTACTTTCGGGGAGTGTCACCACTTCGTCGGCCAGAGTGCAACAAAATGAAAATGCTGCACACTTTCTGAAATGTGACACGAAAAGGGACACGCTGACTGTGCATGGTGTTGACACTGTCGATGGTGCGACTTGTTTGATCAGCCGCGCGCGTCGTGCGAGGAGTATAGCGTCACCGCGTCGCGGCGCGTCGGCCAAGTGGCGAGAATGAAAGAAAACAGGCCAAGTTTTCCTCGAACGCGCGAGCGGCGCGCGACGGGCGCGTCGATTCCAAAACAAAAACGGTGCCAAGGTGACGGTCTTTCGTGTCGATCCCAATCACACTCACTCACACAGACGCACACGCGCGCACACTCACACACACACACACACACACACACACACAGAGTGTGGGGGCACAGCTGCCATCGGCCTTGTCTAAGGCTGCGTCTCTGATTCGGTCTCGCTCGCTCGCACGCCGAGATGACATGACTGGAGGGCCCTTCCTTTGGGCGCACACTGTGAGGCGGGTCCCTCAAAGCGCCCCATGGCTGGGCGCGTGGCTGCCGGGCCCATGGCTGCCGGGGCTCAGGGCCCTTTGGAGGCCCTCGGAGCCCTCGGCGGCCCTTCCTGCCCCATTAGGGTCATTAATTAGCCTTTACAGCCCGGATTGATTGGCAAATGGTGACTGGCGAAGCGGGCCAGCCTTTCCGGGGAGTCGTTTTCGTCGCTCCGTCTCCCTCGCACCCCGTGGGACGCCCCAGCAGCGCGACAGAGACGGAGCAACGGAGCGTGCGGCGAGGCCGTGGTCACGCGAACGGGCCCTTAAGGTGCGGTCATGCTGTCGCTGTGAAGGGAAGGCAGGGCCCCAATAATCCGGCTAACTTAGTTTCCCGGCGGCTTTTAGAAAAATCCGCTTTTGATTCATTTTTCAACGGAACCTGCATGACCACCTCCACGCGGCTGCAGTGCCTCCTCTGCGTACATGAGACGGAATCGAGCGGCGCTCCACTCCCCCTCCCCCTCCCCCTCCCCCTCCCCTTCCCCCTCTCTCTCATCCCCCACGGGATCCCCGTGGGTGCGAGGGAGAGGGGGCATCCGCGGTAAACAGCACCGTAAATTGGGGCCACGGCGGCGGGCAACTTGTAAGGATGTGCCCCCACACCTTCAACCATTTTTCCTGCCCCCTGCAGCCCCCCCCCCCGGAGTTTTTACAGTGTGACTCAGCCTCGTCGCGCAGACCCCATCAGGCTGGTTTACACTTCTCATCAGCATAAATTTTTACGCTCGCTTTATTTTCGTTTATTCTTATTCGCTTTATTTTTTTCATTGTTTTGGCTCGTATTTATTTTGATCAGTCCTCCCCTTCCCCGCCGCCTCGCCGCTCCGCCGCCGTCTCGTCTCCTCTGTCATCGAGCGTGCGCGGGGGGCGAAAATGAAAACAGGGAGAGGAATAAATAAAAAAAAAACGTTGTGTTCTTGTTTCTGCTCCGAGTTGGATTGGGCCAATGCAACGCAAGCGGTGAAGCGACTGCGACCGTGCGGTGCGTTCAGTGCATCTCATCGCAGTTTTTCTACTTGTGAAGTGATTGCCGTTTTGTGAACGCATTACATGCTTTTTCGATGTGCGCTCTTTACGTTGATGCTTTTACGTTGCGACCTGGGAGTCTCGGCCTTGATGAAACTACTGTGTAGAATCATCCTCGAAAAATGTTTGTGGGAATTTCCGCCTCCTTATGTGTCGGCACTGTAACCTCAGTGGGTGGACGGTGGACAGATGGGGCGGCCCGCAGGGGAGCTCCCACACTAGAAGGACATCATCTTGGCAAGCTTCTCGAAGAACGGACCGCCCGGAGGGGGTTTACGGCTGTGGCCATGATGCCGTCATCTCTTTCAGGCCGGAACCATTCACGCCCCCTCCCCCGACCCCCCCCCTCTCTCTCTCTCTGCCGGAAGGAGTGAGCCACTTTGAGGGGAACGACAACCGGAAGGCGTCAAGCAGCGTGTGCCGGACTCAGCGCGCTGAATGTAATATGCACACTGTCTGGCTGTCCACCGCCCTCCCTGTCACGACACGATAAAAACAAAATGCCCGACGCTCCATGTTTTTTTTTCGCGTCGCTCTGTCTCTCTCTCGCACCTATACGGGACGCCCCATGAGTGCGAGAGAGACAGAGCGATGAAAACGACTCTTGGAAGGCTGGGGGTGACATTCCAGCCTGTCACCGAGTTAGTTACTAGATCGGTTTCACAACACTTTATTTTTCCTCCGCGTTTGATGGCAACTTTTTATTTGGTGTGAACCCAGGACCCATCTCTGAACCCAGGATTTGGTGCCGCCACACTGCAAGCGCGACGGCCTGTTCTTTTCCCCCCGAAAACTACACCCGTAAAAGAGCCTTTCTTGAAAAGAATATAACCTGTACCAAGCTAAAATTTACTTGCATTCACGTATAATTAATTTCACGTATTGCAAGTCAATTACTTGTTTTGCTGTTGGCTCAAGAAGCTGCTTTTTATGGTGCGGGTCCTCAGTCAGCTGCCCCGAAAGTCCACAGGGATCCTGACCCACTCCGTTTGCGGTAGGCCTGGGCGATTAATCGAATAATCGAAAATAATCGCGATTATTTTGTTAATCGTCCGATTATTTCAAACCCCCGATTAGTGGTTCGGTAATCGAAGGATTGACCGATTATTTAACGATGATCGATTATCGATTAATCGTCTCATCATCGGATATTCTATCCATCAATCCATCAAATCCATCAAATTCTGAGCGGAAAAGTCTTGAAAAGTTTTCAGTTAAGGCACGAAAAAGCTGTCTCAGACACTCGAGGTTGCGCCAATGGTTTTCCTATCCTCTTATTACATGCTATTTTCACAATAGTATGAGTATTAACCTTTGTTTGTCAATTTCCAAATAATCGGTTTCCCCCGATTAATCGTTGATTTTCGATTAATCGTGTACGTTTTCGATTACCGATTACCGAACTGCTAATCGACACCAATCGCGATTATTTTATTCATCGGCCGATTACGATTACAACCAATAATCGCCCAGGCCTAGTTTGCGGGGCTAGGTCGCTTGCCCGCGGCGGGGGCGGACGCGCCAACGGCCGTGGTCGCCATGGCTCAGCACGGTGACAGCTGCCCTTTATTATTTCATTTTTCCTTTTTTTGTTTTTTTTTCCTCCGGAAGAAGAAGAAATGTCCTTTGGTGGCCCACTACTTTACGATGATTGCAGTGGCGGCCATTGGAGGGCGAGGCGCGCTGAACTCCCCGTCTCTCTCGCACCCCTCGCGGGACGCCCCGAGTGCGAGAGAGACGGGGCGAGGGGAAGCGGCCCGCCGCCGAGTCGCCGGAAATGGAGTGATTATCATTGGAAATTAGCGCCACACCGCGCGGGCCTCCTCCTCCCGAGTGATGGCCCGACATTAAATATCGCGTTTACGCCCTTGAGCTGATGAATTCGCCGGGTGGAAGGGCGGGGAGAGGGGAGGGGGGAGAACACCCCAAGTCATAATTGGGCCTCGCGACCGTGTTTGAAATGTGCGAAGCGCGTCATGCGCTTGGCTGCTTAGAGCAAGCACGCTTCAAAGAAGATAGTTTCCTTATTGCGTTGTCTTAAGTTTGGCGCGAGCACGTGGGCCCGTCATGTGGAGAGGCGTCTAATGCGACGCATCTAAACTGCAGCCTCGCCTCCCAGGGGCGGATCCAGGGCCTGAGAGGGGAGGGTCTGTGTGTGTGTGTCTGTGCGTTGGCGTGTCTGTGTGTTGGTGCGTTGGTGTGCAGCGGGCGCCGCGAGTCAGCACCGTGTCCAACGCGCTGAGCCTCCACGTCTCCCGGGGCCCAGCGAGGCTTACCTGGCCGCTCTGTCTGTCTGTCTGTCTGTCCGCCTGTCTGCCCGTCCGTCCGGTTATTAGGGCCGTCGTAGGACATAGGGGAGCGAGGGAGGACGTTTCATACCCGCCACGCGCACTGCGCTTATAGCGGCGGTCAACTTGTGGAGACGCGACCGACGCGCGAATCCACCCCCACCCCTACTTCATCTCCCAGTGCAGGTGCACGCCAGAGGACGGCCCTTCTACTGCCGCCGCTTTGACATCGAGAAGGGCATGAGCGAGTGGGGGGAGTGCGAGTGGCAAAGAGAAGAATGCGTCAGGTGTGTGCCTCTCTTAGCCAAGTGCCCTCGCAGCATCGTCTGGCCGCGGCCTCTGAAACACATGCCGTCGAGTCGTAATCGTAGTGCTCTTTCTCTCTCTCTCTCTCTCTCTCTCTCTCTCTCTCTCTCTGCGGTGCCAACACTCGACGCTGCATGAGGCGCCCATAAAAGCAGAAACACTTCGCGAGCGCGTTTCGCACTGTTCGCATTCGCTTTGTGTTTTTGTATTTACTTTTGCATTGGGAAATCCGAGGACTGTGATACGTGAAAGGTGATTTTTTTCCCACTGCGTTGAAACTTGATTTAGCGGTGTCGCTCTGCGAATTGGCACTCCTGCCGCACCTCGCCGAATTAGACTCTCGTTTAACCGGCCTGTTGCCCCGCCGCTCTCCGCGCGCAGTCCCTTGGCTGCTCCGGGCTGCTTGGCTCGCTGCAAATTCGTTTTTACTCCGTTCCCACTCCGCCTTGCGTAGCCTTGCGGTGGTGTAGCTGCGGCCGTGGCGTCGGCTCCGTCGGCGCCCCCGAGTGTTGACCCCGGGCCGAAAAGCCGGCGGCGGGGCGGGGCGGAGCGGGGCGGGTGGGGCGGGGTGGGGCGGGGCGGGGCGGGGTGGGGCGGGGTGGGGCGGGGCGGGGTGGGGCGGGGTGGGGCGGAGCGGTGCAGCCGTATCCCGGAGGGATCCGCCGACCCTACCCTGTCCTACCACCTACAATCCTAATTGAGTGGTGTGCAAAACACCGCCGGTGTGGGAGCGTGGCGGGGCGTGGCGCGGTGGCGGCTTAGCGTCGCCTAGCTATTTCGCTATCTCTACCCCTTCTTCACCCCCTCCCCCTCCTTCCCGTCTGTGTGTGCGTTATTCTCGTGAACTGCTGAACTCGGCGGTGATGTAATGCTAGCGCTGAGAGAGAGAGAGAGAGAGAGAGAGTCAACAGTTTCCGGTCCTGACTGCGTGGCTTCTATGTGTTCATTAGCAGTGAGGTAAGCGGCGTGAAACCCTCTCAAGGAGGGACACTTTGAATTTCTTTGAGATCCGAGACGTCTTGCAGTGTGGGCGCTGAAATTCCTCTTCGCCAACTGTCTCGCCTCCGTTTTGTCGCGTCGCCACGCGAGACCCTGCCGGTGTGGTGGCAGGTGCGCGTGCTGAGAGAGAGAGAGAGAGAGAGAGAGAGAGAGAGAGAGAGAGAGAGAGGAGACACTGACCCCCGAGCGGCTGTCACGCCGGAGGTACTTTCTCCCCTCCTGACGCCGAACGGGGAAGGGCCTGAGGGGCAGGGAGGCTGCAGGGCCTTTAGGGAAATCACTTCGTGTGGGGTATCGATGCGACAGGACGGGACGGGCTCCTCAGGTGCCACCGGTTCATCTTGGAGGAGCAGCCGCTCATCGCTCTGTCTCTCTCGCACTGCCGGGCGCCTCGGACGGGTGCGAGAGAGACAGAGCGACGACTCTGGGACTCGGCCTGCAGGGCGGGGCGGGGCGGGGTGCCTGCGGACATCCATCTCAGCGTATTGGTATTTCTCCTCAAGGACTAGACAAAGGCGAACGGGACGTGTTCGCATGTGGAGGACCACCTGCACACTGGGAGTCGTTTTCCTCTCTCTGTCTCCCTCGCTCTCATGGCGCGGCCCGCGTAGGTGCGAGAGAGACAGCGACGAAAATAGCTCTGTCCACTGCATTCGCCCGGTCCGACATCAGCTTCATTTCGGGGAAGATTTTTTTTCTCCGTCTCTCCTCCACTTTATCAGTGTGTACCCGCCGCTTTGACGAAGCACGTCTGGCCTGAAATAGAAGAAGAGTCAGCAGAGCGCCGCCGCCACGCGTCGAGTGGAGAGTCCGGGGAGAGTCCGCGGGGAGACCTCTTTAGCCCGGCGGAGGTGGCTCGCCGGGGGAGGGGGGGAGGGGCCCCCCCTGCAGCCACTCCCCTTTCGACTCACTCAGACTCGAGGGAGAAAATTGACAAATGGGAGTTGGCCGAGTTTAGGACGCCGCTTATTTGCGGGCTATTAGTGGGAAGGGAAGAGAGCCTGCCAGTGGAGGGGTCGGGGCGGCCGCTCGGTCGCTCGGCGTTGACGTCTCGCCCCGTCGGAACGCCAATTTCTTTTCGCGGAGGTCGGCGAGGGGCAGAAGCGAGGGGGAATCGAACCGCCACCTCTCGCTCCGCGCGACGATGAGGGGAACACGAAACAAGACGAACGTGCGGTCCGCTCTGTCGTCGGTAAATATTGCGTTGGGAGATCCCTTTCCAGGGTTCCCGAAAGGGTTCCCGAAAGGGTTCCCGCATGCGAACACAAGTGTACCTACTGGAGCCGGCGGCCCTGGGGAGGGAAGGCCCGGGAACAGGATGAAGGGCTGGGGGCCGACGGAGTGAAGATGATGGAAAGGGGATAATAGAGAGAATCGGAGGTACGCTGTAAAAGGGACGGCAGTGTAGGAGGGAAGGAGGGACCCTGCTGCAGCCCTAACCAAGCCCGGAGTCCCGGAGCCGAGCGGCGGGCTCGTTCCGAACGGCCGTGTCGTCTCTCTCGCGCGTGCGGGGTGGGCTGCGGGTGAGAGAGGGACGGCGGTGCTGGTGGGAGCGAGCCTGCAGGGCCTAAGCCCGAGCTTTGCTCTCTGCCTCGGACCTTATCCACGGCCATGCCGAACCAGCCGCATCCCAGTGGGCCGGGCCTTCGGGCCGCCGGCCGAGCCCCGGCGAAGAGTCGCTTGCTCGCTCTGTCTGCCTCGCACCCCGACGGGGCGCCCCGGCGGTGCGACAGAGACAGGGGTGCTCAGGTTAGGTAGCGGGGGATGGGGTGGCCGGGGTTGCGCGGGTCCGCACCCCACCCTCTCCGACGAGCGGAGCGGGAGCGGCAGCGCTGCCTGGCCAGGCCAGGCCACAGACACGCCCCGAGCCGAGCCGAGCCGAGCACCTGGGCCAAGCCTTGTACAGGTCCCGGCCGTGCCGCACCGTGCCGCACCGTGCCGCACCGGGCCGCACCGGCCGCACCGGGCCGCACCGGGCCGCACCGGGCCGCACCGGGCCGCACCGGGCCGCACCGAGCCTTGAGCTGCTGCCGCTGCCTCCGCTCTTGCCTTCAGCTGTTTTCAGCCAAGCGCGCTCTCTCTCTCTCTCTCTCCCTCTCTCTCCCGCCCTCCCCCGAGCTACCCTACCCTCGCCGCAGCAACCCTGTCGAGGCGGGGCTAGCAGGGTTACTTTGGGCTCCGCTTGCACCGCCTAGAACGACGCTTGTCGTAGGATGGCGGCATGGAAATTACCTAGGGAGGGGAGAGAGAGAGAGAGAGAGAGAGAGAGAGAGAGAGAGAGAGAGAGAGAGGGGAAGGGTGGAAGGGACGCGCGAACATGGAGAAAAGGTCTGCTCCTCCGTCGTTACCTCCAATTATCGCACCCTCTGGAACAGCCCCCCTTTTTGGCGAAAAATACTGTCCATCTACACGTCAAAAAAGGAGAGTAAATTGAGGACGCGTCGGTTTTCCTGTGTGAAGGCTGAGGAGGAGGCGACATTCGCTTTTTACAACTCGGCCATCTCCTAATGGTTTAGTTCATGGAGACGCAAAAACATCCTTAGGAGAGAACGGTCATGCCCTTCAATATGAGTGGACAGCAAAGTAATAAATTTAGAGTGCAGAGACGTCCGTGGAGAGCGAGAGAGAGAGAGAGAGAGAGAGAGAGAGAGAGAGAAGAGAGAGAGAGAGAGAGAGAGAGAGAGAGAGAGGGAGAGAGAGAGAGAGAGAGAGAGCTGCCGCTTGGAATCATCCTGCTGGTGTGACGGTCCTGGCTAATGGAAAGCAGAGCTGGAAGGACACCACGGGGAGGTGACCCCTTCCTCCCTTCGGCCCTCGCGACCCTGTACAGTGTACACACAGCAGCCCCGACACCAAAGGGTGTCGCTCCGAGCCCGGGAAACGATATTTGTGTCTGTCCGTCTGTCTGTCTGTCTGTCTGTCTGTCTGTCTGTCTGTATGTATGTCCGTCTGTCTGTCTTGTCTGTCTGTCTGTCTGTCTGTCTGTCTGCGCCCGCTGGTTGGAGGAAGAGATTCGTCTGAATCTTCGAACCTGAGGGCAAACTGTCCCTGGGACGCTTGCCCGTTAACTGGGCGTCAGCCGCACAATCAAGACATCCGAGGAGGCGACAGGCGCGCACGCTCCCCTCTTTTGTCCCTTTTCTCCCTTCATTATTTTTTTTCGCTTAATTTCGGCAGCGCTGGGCGTGTCAGGGCGGCTTGCCTTTTTGGCCTGCCTTTGGCCTGCCTGTTGCTCGGCGCGTGGGCGGCGGGGCCCAGACGGGACGCTCTTGTCTCCCTCGCACTCTCGGAGCGGTACGAGAGAGAGAGAGAGAGAGCGAGAGAGAGAGAGAGACGGAGCGGAGAAGCAGTGCGGTGCGAGAGAGCTAGCCGGCAGCCACTCGTAGCGCCCGCGAACTCTGCGGTAGGCAACACGCGACGTGGATGCACGCCGGGACGGCCTATGCCGTCGTTCGCAGGCGTCCGAGTGGGAAGGAATTCCTTGAAGTTGGGTCCATACGCGCGAAAAAAGCTACCGAAACCGATGAAAATGTATCTCCCACACCCGATTTTCCTGAAAGGAGACACTTGAATCATGTTTACTATTTTTTCACGTCTTGCACAATTTCACGCGTGCGTACATTCCTACAAGTGTATGAAAACTTTTTTGCGCGAGGTCGCGTTCAAAATTTGTGCCCAAAATTACGCCACTGTGGACCGTTTTCCCGGCATCAACATCCCGTTAAGGGAAGGGGCGGTCACCTCAATGCCTCCTCCAGGACGCATCAGAGCGTTGTATCGCTATGCAGAGAGGCCAGCCGAGTTCTGGAGATCCCCCTGGGCGCTCTACACTGAGAGAAATATTAGTAGATTCGGTGAGAAAAAAACGTAATTTTCGTAAAATACTCTTCGTAAATCAGTAATTCGTCATAATAACGATGACTTTTCGTACTTTTACGTCCCTGGAGGGTCTCGCGACGTCACGTGAGTTCCCGTCCAGTCTCTCCACGTCTCATTTTTCGTCTTGCTAAGTCTCTTCGCGTTTCTTCAAGTCACGGCAACGTCTCTGAGGTCCCTTCGAGTTCCCGTCACGTCTCTCGATGTCACTCCGCGTTCCATGAGGTCTCTGCGACGTCCCTCAAGGTTCACGTCACGTCTCTCGTGGTCCCGCTATGTTCTTTCAGGTCCCTGTCACGTCTCTGGGGGTCCCTCCGCGTTACTGAAGGTCTCCGCCACGTCCCTATAGGTCCCGCCGGGTCCCATTAGGTCTCTGCGACGTCCCTCAAGGTTCACGTCACGTCTCTCGAGGTCCCGTCGCGTTCTATCAGATCGTCGTCACGTCTCTCGGGGTCCCTCCACGTTACTGAAAGTCTCCGTCACGTCCCCCTAGGTCCCTGTGGCGTCCATTGAGGTCCCCATGACGCCCATGACGACGTCCCTGGAAGGTCCCCATGGCGTCCCTCGGGGTCTCCATGACGTCCCTCGAGATCCCTGTGGCGTCTCTCGAGGTTCCCATCACGTCCCTTGAGGTCTCCATGACGTCCCTTGAGGTCTCCATGACGTCCCTTGAGGTCCCTGAGGCGCCCCTCGAGGTCTCCATGACGTCCCTCGAGGTCTCCATGACGTCCCTTGAGGTCCCTGAGGCGTCCCTCGAGGTCTCTATGACGTCCCTCGAGGTCTCCATGACGTCCCTCGAGGTCTCCATGACGTCCCTCGAGGTCTCCATGACGTCCCTCGAGGTCTCCATGACGTCCGTCGAGGTCCCTGTGTCCTCGAGGTCGCTGAGATAAAGTAAAGTTTCAAACTTTACCAAATAGACATTACCTTACAGATTTAAATTCGTCTCGAGAAGAAAAACAAAAAATGTCAACACATGTTATGGGTAAAAATGGGAAATGATAGAGTTATTGGATTTTTAGAGTGCAAAAATGGTCAAAAAGACATTAAAAGTTCAATAACTCTTTCATTTTCCATTTTAACCCATGATATGTGTTGACAGTTTTTGTTTGTCTTCTCGAGACGAATCTAAATCTGTAAGATAATGTCTATTTGGTAGGTTTGATACTTTACTTATCTCAGCGACCTCGAGGGACGTCATGGAGGCCTCGAGGGACGTCATGGAGACCTGGAGGGACGTCATGAAGACCTCGAGGGACGTCATGGAGACCTCGAGGGACGTCATGGAGACCTGGAGGGACGTCATGGAGACCTCGAGGGACGTCATGGAGACCTCGAGGGACGCCTCAGGGACCTCAAGGGACGTGATGGGAACCTCGAGAGACGCCACAGGGACCTCGAGGGACATCATGGAGACCCCGAGGGACGCCATGGGGACCTTCCAGGGACGTCGTCATGGGGACCTCAATGGACGCCACAGGGACCTAGGGGGACGTGACGGAGACTTTCAGTAACGTGGAGGGACCCCTAGGGACGCCATGGAGACCCCGAGGGACGCCACAGGGACCTCGAGGGACGTCAGGGACCTCAAGGGACGTCATGGAGACCTCGAGGGACGTCATGGAGACCTCAAGGGACGTGATGGGAACCTCGAGAGACGCCACAGGGACCTCGAGGGACGTCATGGAGACCCCGAGGAACGTCATGGAGACCTCGAGGGACCTTATGTCACCGCTCAAACTGGCCTCGCGCGCGGAAAAGGTTCCGTGAGTCACCGCGAGATGGCGCTGCGCGCGCCGAGCCGCCGCCCGCTCGCGCAGGCGACCTAAGTTAGTGTTGTAACTAGTTTGTAAGCCATTTTCCAGTAAGTCAGCATTTGTTCTCCCAGTGCTCGCTTTCCTTGTGTAATCTGTGGTCCCTCGGCTCAAGCGCCTGCAACGGCCATTCCTTCCGTAGGCTTGGCGCCCCCAGGCTGCACCTCTGGTCGACTTCATCGTCTTCGCCGACGACAATGACAACTGCGTCGGCGACATCGGGATCCTGGGCCCTCACCCCGGGTGGCGACCGTGCCGACGTTCACGCGGTCACAGTCATGGAGACATCGAGAGACGCCACAGGGACCTCGAGGGACGTCATAGAGACCTTGAGAGACGCCCTGGAGACCCTGAGGGACGCCACAGGGACCTCGAGGGACATCATGGAGACCTCGAGGGACGTCTTGGGAACCTCGAGAGACGCCACAGGGACCTCGAGGGACGTCATGGAACCTCGAGAGACGCCACAGGGACCTCGAGGGACGTCATGGGAACCTCGAGAGACGCCACAGGGACCTCGGAGACCTCGAGGGACGCCACAGGGACCTCGAGGGACGTCAAGGAGGCCCCGAGGGACGCCACAGGGACCTCGAGGGACGCCATGGAGACCCCGAGGGACGCCACAGGGACCTCGAGGGACGCCGTGGGGACTTTCCAGGGACCTGGCTGGGACCAGCCAGGACCTGACTGGAACCCCGAGGGACGTGGCGGAGACCATCTGAGACCTGCCCGAAACCTGGCCTTGCGAGGGACCGCGTAGGGACGCTACGAGACCTTCTGGGGACCTGGATCTGATACGTAATTCGAGATTCGTTGAATCATATAACAAATTACCGGATTTTTTTTCGTTAAAAATACGAAGTTATTTCTCTCAGTGTACCGTGAGGTTCGGGGGGGGGGGGGGTTCAGTCGTTGATATGCCATCGTGGGGCCGTGTCCAGACACTGCGCAACGGCGCGCGGGGGAGCAGTTCCCGGCAGCCTGCACCGTGATTGAGGCAGACAGCCGGTCAGGCCGCTGGAGCGGGACCCCGCGCAAAGTCGCGGGTTCAAATACTACTTTTCGGCGGAGGTACACTGTTAAAAAAATGACATTTTCATCGTGTATTTATGGAATTTCCTCCAAAGCTGCTGTACTTAATTGACGCTGGTTTTGATGACTAGGTAGCAAGGAAAAATGGTCTTCAAGTAACATGCCAAAATTTTCACAGCTCATTCGTTTTTGCTTGTTGTTTTTTTTTAATCCCCTTTTCTTGAGTGGATCGCACAGTGGGCCAGAAGACCGGTGGAGGCGGCCAAAGTTCTAGACGCGTTTTGAGCTCCAGAGTCATCAAAAGGGACTCAAACCGAACGTATGACCCCACCAATGGATTGCTCTTCGAACGAGGAATCCATTGGTGGGGTCACACGTTCGGTTCCAGTCCCATTTGGCGACTCTGGGGCTCAAAACGTGTCTCGAGTTTCGGCCGCCTTCGCCGGTCCTCTGGCCCACCGCGCGTTTCAGTGTAGTGATCGGAACCTCGCGGCAGGGACCGGAAACCGGAAGCGCGTCCCGCGGTTAAGGTGCCCCGCTCACTCACGGCGTTACATGTTGATGCCCTGTTTATCGAGCTGTTGCTCGGAGGGGAGGAAGGGCCCGCGAGGGGGAGGGAAATCATCCGAGAGTCGGTGCGGCGCAGCCCAGCCAGCCAGCCAGCCAGCCAGCCAGCCAGCCAGCCAGCCAGCCAGCCAGCCAGCCAGCCAGCCAGCCAGCCAGCCAGCCAGCCAGCCAGCCAGCCAGCCAGCCAGCCAGCCAGCCAGCCAGCCAGCCAGCCAGCCAGCCCGCCCACAGGAAGCCGAGGAAGAAGCCGCGCCTTGACTGTCGCCTCCGTGCCCCCCACCCCCTTTTCGCCCTCCCCTCCCCCACCTCCGCCGCCCCCGCGCACACGAAACTCGTGCTTGCCCCACAGCCTCTCTCGAGGTCAAGGCCGGCGAGGCTGCCAAGGCCGCCATCGAACACATGTCGAGTGCGCGGTGACATCCAAGGCGACGGGACGGGCGGGGCGCGCCCACGGCCACGTCGAGATGCACGGCGACAGCGTGGCGGCACGACGTGGCAGTGCCGTGGTGGTGTCGCCGGCCCGCCAAGGCCATGGCGGCGCACAGTGGGCCAGAAGACCGGTGGAGGCGGATGAAATCCCGGACGCGTTTTGAGCCCCAGAGTCGTTAAATGGGACTCGAACCGAACGTGTGACCTCATCAATGGATTGCTCTCCGAATGAGGACTTCATTGGTGGGGTCGCACGTTCGTTTCACGTACGTTGTGGTGACTCTGGAGCTCAAAACGCGTCCAGAGTTTTCGTCGGCGGCGTCAGTCTTCTGGCTCACTGTGCGCTACCTGCTTGGGCAGTGCGGAAGCTCTGGTACCGTAGTGGTACCAAAAGTCCAAACTCTGGTCAGGGTGAGGGCTCGTCATAGAATTTGGTATTTTGAACCGCCAACAGGCCTACCTTCCCTCCATGACGACTATATTTAGTTGTGGTAGCATGGTACCCTTTGCGGTACCGGAAAGACCCACAGCCCGGAAGTGCCAACTTGGTCCCCAGCGTCCGGCCCAGCGTCCGGGGGTTCGGTTGTTCCTTGGCGGCCGCGTCCCCGACAGAGCCTCGTTCGCCGTCCCCGCCGGCGGCACGGACCTTCGCCCGGCTCTGTTGTTCCGGCGACCTGATGGACTCGGGCAGCAAAGTAATGGTGCCTGAGTGGCTCGGATTGACCGCCCTGCCCGGCTAAGCTGCCGAGGGGGAGGCCAAGGCCTGGGCCAAGGCCTGGGCCAAGGCCGGAGTGGACCCGGATACACTCCGGGCGAGTACCCCTGGGAGGGCCGGGGAAAACTCTTACGGGTACTGGGAGGGCCGGGGAAAACTCTTACGGGTATTGGGAGGGCCGGGGAAAACTATTACGGGTAGTGCCGAGTAGTGCAGCGGTTCCTAACCTTTTTCGGTTCGCAACCCCAAATTTGTAGCCAAAAATTTCCACGACCCCAAGGAAAAATTTCGCGACCCCACGCGACCCCTTCTTTAGCATGCCTTTGATACAAAGTGCGATAATCTGCCTCAGTTCGGGAACAGTATTGTCTCAAAGTTGGTCAAAACGGTCACAAATGTCTTTATTAAATCGTGTTTTGGGCCGACTTTAGGCATACACTGCGTCTGATCCGAGGCGGTATTTCGTCCTCCCTCAACGGGCAATTGGTCTTTGGACCTTCCTTTTGCGTGCCTTTGTTACGGAGTGCGATTATCTGCCTTATTTTGGGAACAGTACTGCCGCAAAGTTGATCAAAACGGTCACAAATGTCTGAAAATTCGTGGGTTGATCAACTTTGCGGCAATACTGCTCCCAAACGAAGGCAGATAATCGCACTCCGTAACAAAGGCATGCAAAAGGAAGGTCCAAAGACCAATTGCCCGTTGAGGGAGGACGAAATACCGCCTCGGATCAGACGCAGTGGATGCTTAAAGTCGGCCCAATTGCAGCTCTCGCGCACCGGGTATTTTCGTCGCGAGCCAACAAAAAAGAACACTTAGACAAAGAGCGAAAAAAGGGGCAAAAAAAAACTGGAAGAGGATGACGAGGAGGGGAAGAATGCAGTTTCCTCGTTGTGACCCCACTTTCGGGGAGCGGCACCCCCGGGCCCGCGGCCCGGCCTTGCCCGGCCCTGCTCATCTCACCTTATCGCCCCTAAGCACCCCCGGGCCAAGCCGGCCCCCTCTCGCCCGCGCAAACTTCACCGGGACGGCGCGCGCGTTAAATTTTACTCCCAAATTCTTGTGGTGGCCTCTGGGAACCCGACCGTCCGAACGCCAGCAGCGCGACGCGCGCGCCCCGGCAGGCCGCCACCTGCACTGTCGAAATCTCTTGCCTGCCACTCGGTGCCTATGTCAAGGCCGATTTTCCTACGGAGGGTGTCATCAAAACCTTGCTGATGACATTCGCATCGACAGATCGATTCTACTTGAAAATGTCATCAATTCGAGATGAAACAGTCATTTAGTTGAGATGAAATTTTCATCAATGATAAAAAATTTCATCAATTTAAGATAAAAATTTTCATCAATTTAAGATAAAAAATTTCATCAATTTAAGATAAAAATTTTCATTGATTCGAGATGAAATGTTCACCATTTGTTAGTGATGAAAATGCCATTGACAATTTTGTCATACAGTGACGCAACAATTTTTGACAGTGCTCCACCGCTTTCGCGCCAGGTGCTGCTGTTGTTTTCGACCGCAGACTCCCGTTCTTGTTGTTGTTGTTGTTGAGCCTGGTTCCCTCTGCCGCCCCCCGCGGTACAGGCAATGCGGTGCGTGTCGTTTGTGGCGGAAGCGACGGAAGCTCTGCGCGCACACTGGAATCACTCCCACCCTCTCGTTTACATATGTGACGGGGGGCTGTACCAGTGTAGGGCCGCCGGCTGCCTGCTACTATGTAAAAGAGACGGCCGGGTCAGTTTGAGTGCGATGTGAAAGCCTGCGGCGTGTGTCTCTCACACTGCCAGTTTTCAGAAAATGAAAAGCAGAGCGACGAAAATGTGTTATGGAAGGTCAAAAATTATGGCGATGCATATACAGCTGGCATGTTGCCTCCACGCGAGTGGCAAGTCTCACCCTCCTCAACCGTCCTTTCTTCTATTTCGTTTCTTTCTCTTTTCGAGGGTGGGAAGTGAAACAGCAGAGACGTCGAGGAACTTTCAGTGCCGTAGTTGGCGGTACCTCCTCCTTCTCCCTCCCACCCCCTTCCTGCCGCACACCTCCAGGGGTTGTTGTAGGTTGGTGCCCCCTCCATGTTTTATTCATGACTGTGCACCGTGTTCATGACCCCGGAGCACACCGCCACGGCGCGCCATCCCCCTGTCATCGAGGAGGTTAGGGCGTTGTCGGCCCCGGGCCCATGGCAGTGCCCATAGCAGTGCCCATGGCAGTGCCCATGCCCATGGCGTGTGCATGGCACACGTGATCGGCTCGAGAATTATAATGCTCGTGGCATTTGATGACTCATCCCTGTCAAACTTCACGGCGAAAAATGGTACCATCAAGAGTAATTAATTTTTTGGCACCAGTGGCTCTCTTTGCGGCCCAATAGCGGGCTCAGAGTGAATCTTAACCAATCCTAACTCCGTCTCATATTACCCCGAAATTGTGTCATATTACCCCGGTGTAAGAGTGCGCAGTTCAAAGCACGCAATGCACAAGGTCAAAATAGTTTCGGTAATTACGCATGAGCCAAACCGAGCGAACTGAGCCGAGATGCAGATCAAGTGGTGTCAGCCTCGCAGCAGCGATGGCATCATTCTCCCACGCGTCCGCGCACCCGCGCGTCCCTCGGCCTGGCGCGGTCCGCCGCGCCCAAATAAAGCCACGCGCGCACGCCCGCGGCCCGAGGACGCGGCGCGGCGCCGAAAAGGGGTCACGCCGACCACGCGGCGTGCTACTGTATAAATAGTAAGGCAGGCCAGTTCTCGGGGCAGTTCGGCACCATCTCAGCAGCAGACTTCACGTCGGTTCTCGCCAGGCCCTGCGTGGCCATGAAGGCGTTTAGTGAGTATGGTGATGTGTAATGTGTCATGTGACGTGATTGTAAAGTGTCTTGTGAAGTGTCCGTGAACCCCCACGCTGCGGAGACGCCGTGTATTCGGCGGTCCCCGCCCGAAGCGCGTCCTCGGTATAAAAGCCGCGGGACCGCATGACCACAGAGAGTAAGCCAGGACGCGACGCCTAGAACGGACAAGATAGAAGAATACTCCAGAGCCAGCGACCGACCTCATGGGCTGTCTCGACACGCCATGAGAATATTCAGTGAACATCATCGTTATACCCCATAAGATGTTTGTATACGTGTGTATTAGAGTAAGTAACAGTGTACGAATAAATAGTAGCTAAGCCATGTTCAAGTGTTGATTAATGCCACGTTCTTACGCCCTTATTAAGAGTTCATATTATCAAAGGTCAAAACACAAAGATAAAGTGAGAAACGATCATATTGATCACGCTACGCTACCTTTACACTTTCACCGAATGATAAGCCAGAAGGCAACTATAAAATGGATAAACCCCAGTTTCTCACACCGGCTTGCGGTACTGTCCGACAGAGCGCCTGCGAACTCGGCCATTGGCAGTCCGCACGGCAGCCCTGCGCAGCGGGACAGCCTACCTCGGCGTCTGCAGGCGTTCCCCACTGCAGCGGGTGGACGGGGCTCGGATCTCGGGTGGCTCGCGGTGCCAGAGGCTTGCCGGGCTTGCCAGGCGACGCGTCCAGAGACGGGAGATGACGCTCTAGGAAGGCAGCCCGAGCGCGGTGGACCGGAACGCCGGGAACGCCTCCCAGGTCGCATTTCGCCATCAGCACGCATCACGCGAACGCATCACGCGAACGCATCACGTGACTGCGAGCAGCAGAGCGACTCGAAAGCAACGCTCTGTCTCTGTTGCGCTCGCGGCGCGTGGCGTGCGGGTGCGAGAGAGGCAGAATGCGGAGTGGAAAAGCAAACGCGTCCTGGAGACGGAACGGCTGCGCGCGGGGCTGCAGCTGGAAAAGGAGTCCCGGACAAATGGCGACGAAGACAGCGAAGCTGCTGTCCGAGAGTCGTTGCCGCCGCCGTCTCTCTCGCACCCGTACGGGACGCCGCACGAGTGTGAGAGAGACAGAACGACCCTCAGTGTGCAGCCGGAGGCGCCAAGCCAAGTTTGGCGCCAAACGGAGGGAAGAGAGGACGGCGACGTGGAAGCGATGCGGGAACGCGGATTCAGCCGAAGGGGATGCGCGTGGCGGCACGGCAGCGCGGCGGCGTGGGAAGATTGAGGATGCTTCTCGTCGGGCTCCAAATGTCAGCCCCTCTCCCCGGTGCTCCGTCTCTCTCTCTCTCTCTCTCTCTCTCTCTCTCTCTCTCTCTCTCTCTCTCTCTCTCTCTCTCTCTCTCTCTCTCTCTCTCTCCAGCAGCGAGAGGGATTTGGAGAGGGAAGTACCCGCGGACCGCTACGCCCCGCCACGCCACGCCCTGTTTATTGTGACATGTGACTCCGCGGGGGATTGGTGCGACGCGAGGCCCGTCGTCGCGATTCGAGCAGCGCGCGTCTTTTTGCACGTCATTACACTGCCAGACTGACGCTGCCGAGGGGGTAACGACTTCGGGAATCCGGCTGACAGCAAATTGGTAATCCGTAATCCGATCCCGAATTTTGAGGTAATCCGGGGAACCGGGAAATTTTGAGGTAATCCGGGGTAATCCTGTTAAATCCAAGGTAATCCAGGAATTTTTTGTTGTAATCCGGAGGTAATTTGGGGGTAATCCGGGGTAATCCGGGGTAATCAGTAATCCGGCTGACACGAAATTTACCAGTCGTAACCCCCTCGGACGCTGCACAAAACTTGCGCGACGCAAAAGAAAAAAAAGGAACACGAAAAAAAAGTTTTTAACAATGTGAGTTGTTGCGTCGGTTCCGTCTGCTGACATTGCGCTGTGCACGAGTGGAGCGTGGAGCAGTACTGCACGTGCTGTACCCCCCCCCCTCCCCCCTTTTCTCGCTCGTGCAGCGTTCCTCACATTCCTACGCAGATTCGATTACATGGACGATCATTTTTGTTTATTATTTCGCTGCTGATCTGACCTCACGGTAAGTCAATCTCCTGGTCTCAAGAAGATCTCCTGGGATTCTGAGAAACATCGGTTGATGTCTAAGAAACGGTCTCTCTCTCTTCCTCTCTCTCTCTCTCTCTCTCTCTCTCTCTCTCTCTCTCTCTCTTTTACTGCCTCGAATTCTTCTCGGAACGAGTGAAAAGTTCGATGGGTTGACTCGCGCGTCTTCTCCGCGGGGGGGGGGGGAGGCTTTCCATATTCACCGAGCCTCTGCTTCGCTGGAGAGTCTTTTCTCCGCCACCCCACCTGTTGTCGCGCGGCCTGCTCGCGAATGCAAACGCGACTCGGGAATTCGCGTTTCGTTTATTAAAAAAGAAGAGAGAGAAGAGGTGAGGAAACTGCTTAATAAGGTGAGGCATCAGTGTCTGACCACACAACGAGTCCTTTTGTCGAGAGTAACAGCCTCCCGTTTTTTGTTGTGTGCCATCTTGGCTGCCAGCAGATTAATAAAAAAGAGAAGAAGACTGTGATGATGCAGTAACGAAGCTGAGATGCGGGAGGAACGAAGTGGCACCGAAGGCACCACTGAACAGTAGGCTGGTGGAGGCGGCCAAAACTCTAGACGCGTTTTGAGTGTCAGATTCACCAAATAGGACTGGAATCAAACTTGTGACCCCATCAATGGATTCCTCGTTCGGAGAGCAAACCATTGATGGGGTCACACGTTAAGTCCCATTACTCGGGAGCTCAAAATTCTTTTCGAATTTTGGCCGCCTTCACCGGTTTTCCGCGCTGCAGCGGCAGAACTAAATGAAGCAAAAGAAAGGGGTGGGTGAAGTAGCAGTGACAGGAAGGGCCCAAACGAAGGCCTCCGGCTGAATCTATCGAGTTGTAGCAGCGCCGTAGGGGCCTTTGGATTCTCCGCGACTCCAGGCCGGTCTCCTCTCACTCTTGGGTGGCTCGGCACCTCCAGGCTGCCCCCCCTTCCCCCGGACCCCTCCTTCCTGACCGGGCCGTCTAGTTTGGCGCTCTATTGCCATCTTTTTTCCCGTCTCCTCGGTGCGAGAAAGTTCTGGCACTGCGTGTCTGCTTTGGCTCGTGCTTTATTAGGCTGCTTCGCCTTGGCTCGGCAGCAGCGGACCGGTGACGACGTCAAGCAACAGAGCCGCTTTAGATACTTTTTATTATCCCCCATCCTCGTCCCACTCGCTCTTCTTCGTCTTCTCTCCCTCTCTCTCTCTCTCTCTCTCTCTCTCTCTCTCTCTCTCTCTCTCTCTTCCTCCCCTCAGTGATAAAAGTGGCTGGCTGCAGCGTTCCGCCCGCTTTGTCTTTTCGCCCCGTCAAGGTGATTAAAGTACAAAGTAGGAACCGCGCGAAAGAGAGCGTCGCGGGGAGTCGAACCCGCGCCCATCGGCAGCGTGTCTGCCAAGGCTGATTATCGCCGTAATGACTAGTCATTGCCGGCGGGGGACGCTGGATTATGTCCCAAACAAGATGGGAGAATTAAGTACATAAAGCAATCAGAAGGACGGAAGCACAATGACGTTTCCTCTGCCGCCAACTTTATCTTTGGCTTTCAGATTGTTTCGTTGTGAATCAATAAAAAAGAGTTCCCGCCCCCTTCCTCTTCTGAGGCGCGAAGCGATGGAAAAATAAAATTATTTCGAATCCTTCTCTCAGCAGCCTAAACAGTAGAGATTCAACACAGCCGGAATGCACACCCCTTCAGAATTTGAGGGTTCCAAGCGCTTTCATTTACTTTGCGACGACGGACGGGGAAAACCTCGGCGCTGCTGCCGCGCCAGCCGGACTTCGTCTTTCTGCATTGTATCTCCGCTGCCTTTGTCGTACCGCTTGAGACATTCGCTCAGCCTTCATTATTATTATACCCGCATTGCGAGGGCTACCAGTGGCGGAGCGCGCTGAAGTCTACTTCATTTGCATAATGGCGGCACGTTGGAACTTCGTCATTTCGGATCACAGAGCGGTGCACCTGGAAAAAACAGTAAATTAAATTTTACACGGTAAAAACGGTACCTGGTTTTCCCAGGAACCCCCTGGAAATCGCCTATGCCTTTACTGGGAAAACCAGGTACGGTTTCTGCCGTGTAGGGAAGGACTCTCTTTCCAGCTATCATGCCGTTATGTTGTTGAGTCTAAAAGAGGTCAGTTTTCCTTCTGAATGCTGTGGTCCTGACGCCTCCTTGCTGGGGCAACTGTCCACCTCGCTGGCCTGGCCTGGTCTGGCGGCGTCGGGCGGCCTGGAGGGCGACGGTCGGCGCCAGGCCGGGCTTCGAATTGGATTTGCGAGGTTCGACACGCCACGAAACCTAATTGAAATGTCATTTTCACCGAGCCACGCGTGAGGTTGTGCACATAATTAGCTGGCGTTCATCACCGCGTCCCCCTCCGCTCGTCCTCGCGGCGACTGCGCAGTGGCGGCGCGCTGGCGGCGCTGGCAGCCGGCTGGCGGGGGGTGGGGGTGGCTGGGCCAGGCTAGGCCTCGCTGCTCCTGGCCCGCTGCTCCCCCCGCCGACGCCCCGACGCCCCGACCACTTGTTGGCAGAGAGCTGGCGAAGCCGGAGGTGTACGCACGTCGCGCGTAGCAGCAGTGGCAGCCGTGTGTGTGTGTGTCTGTGTGTGTGTCCGCGGTCGGGTGTGTGCGTGCCGCGAGGGGCACGCCGCGACGGTCTTCCGCCGAGTTAGTGCGTGTGTCGTTTGAGTGCTTCGGACAGACCCCTGCCTGCGTCTTTCCGCCGCCACTTTCGACGTCAACAGGTACAGTGCAGCACTGCTATTGGGCGCCAGTCTAGCAAAGGGATGGTGGCTGTCAACGGGCGGTTAAAAAAAAGACAACTTTATTTTTGGAAGTTTTTGTCATTTTTTAGACACTGAAGTGTTGGGAGGCGCCCTTCCCCTCGCAAAAAAAAATCGTGTTGAGACTGCAGCAGTTTAAAATCGTAGTAAGAGTGTTTCCCTTTCAATATAGGAGATTTAATCCGTTAACTGGTTGTGTGCTCTAACCTATGCCAGAATTCCGTACATAAGTTTACCGACTCGAACTGTGCCATGCGTGCCATTGGTGGTGAACCGATGATGTTGGAATCCCACATTCTTCATTCCTTAACTGTCCATGACGCGCAAGAGGGTCCACCAGCAGGTTCATTTCTCCAGAGGCACTATCGACTCTCTTTCGGGTGCACTGGTCCGTCAAGGCGGCAAGGTGGCCCACTTTCATATCCGTGACCTCATCCCATTATAAAAGCAGGGCGGGGTGGCGCGTCTGCGCCGGCGCCCGAACGCTTCCCTCGGGAAGAGTGTCGCCCCCTTTCTTTTGTTTAGCGATTCGCTTTTGCGAACGCCAAGCGTCTCGCTGTGCTTTTCTCGCCTCTCTTGAACAGAGTGTATTTGTTGGAGCTGATGGCCCGTGAGTCCTTGTCGTTCTTCCACCGATCCGCCATGAACCATGTGGCCCTGATATGCGTGAACGGCAGGGGCCCTTTTTTCCCGCCCTTTCCGACTGTCCATTAGGGCCACCGTTTCGTCCCATCGCGATGCGCATTATTATATTGATTTCGGTTTTTATGGTCGAATCAGCTCGCCGCTGTCAATGCGGGTCCGTTCCAAGGTCAGGCCCTCCGGACACAGCTACCCCGACTACGCTCCGCTGCGTACGCGCGCCCAGTTGCCCCACTCATACTCCCTCGCTCCCGTTTTTATTATTCAGACGTTTTTTAAAATTCAAGACTTGATTGCGAATTACCTTATTTATGTGAGGATTTTCCCCAGGAAACCGAGTGCAGTATAAAGAACACATTAACCTGAATATTCCCAAGGGCATGTCCAGCCCATTCCTTCGCGCTTCCCAGACCCTTCGATCCCATGCTCGGTCCCTCTCACTCTTTCTCTCTCCTTCTTTTCGGGTTCTCTTCCCCCATGATTGGCCGTCGAGTTGTCGTAAGCCTCGAGTAAAGTTTGCGGAGTAACGCCATGGTGACAGATCTCTCTCTACCTCCCTCCCTCCCTCCCTCTCTCTCTCTCTCTCTCTCTCTCTCTCTCTCTCTCTCTCTGATTCGTTCTCACAGACCCCACGTCGAAAACTATGTTTCAAGGTCCAATCAGTGGCTGCAAGCCATACCGAGGCCAACTCCATTCGGAGCCGATTGTTAGCAGAGCGTGGCTTCGTGTCGGGGGGGATTAACACGCGCGCCCGTGTGTGTGTGTGTGTGTGTGTGTGTGTGAGTGTGTGTGTGTGTTGCGTTTGTGCGTGCGCGTGCCAAGAGCTTGGGATGAATGCGAGGGTTTAAAATCATGGTTTAGATTATACATGTCAAGGACGCGCTTGAGGCCCGAGGCCTTGTGCGGACCGAGATGTGACTAAAGACATTCGGTCCGAGGAATTCTCTCGCCACCCACAGTCGCTGCAGGCACACCCTTAACCTCCAATAATGCGCGTTGGAAAACATGGCAAAGCATTATCCAGAGAACGAGCAAGGCGCCAATTTATTGGTTCGAGCTTCGCGGCTGTCGCTCCGTCCCCCTCGCACTCTGTGACGCCCCTCTGGTCCGAGAGAGACAGAGCGACGGAAGCACTGCCCGCCACGCAGCCGCTTGCAGAGCGCTAAGATCGCTCGGTGCTTTATTTCCCGTTGGCAGCCCCCGGGGCCCGGCCTCACAGTGGGCCAGAAGACCGGTGGAGGCGGCCAAAATTCTCGACGCGTTTTCGAGCTCCAGAGGCGCTAAATGGGACTCGAACCGAAAGTGTGACCAGACCGACGGATTGCTCTGCGAACGAGGAATCCATTGGTGTGGTCACACGTTCGGTTCGAGTCCCATTTCGGGACACTGTGCCTCAAATCGCGTCTGGAGTTTTGTCCGCCTCCACCGGTCTTCTGGCCCACTGTGGGCCTGGCTGGCCTGCCTGGCCCACGCGCGAAAACGGCAGTCCATTTTCTGAGACAATGGCGACGGAGGGGCTCCGCTTTCGGACGGCCGGGCTTCAGCGGGGGCCGGCGGGGGCCTTTCGGCGGCGGCTTGCGTCCCGTGGATTTGTGAGCCCCCCCCCCTCCCCCTCGCCACCTCCGGTTCCTTTCGGCGATTTATTTCGGCGGACTATGTAGCGCCAGTTAGTTTGATTCAGAGCGGGCCGCGGCGGCCGGAACCCCGCGGGCCTCTCGGCGGCAATGGGTCGTCGCGGCGGTTCGATAACATTATTATTGCTTTTCGGCTTTTCGCGCCTTTTCCCGGCGTCTCATTCCGCGCGCCTGGCGACGCTCGGCGGTTTCGCTTGGCAGACCTTCTGTCTCCCTCGAACCCATGCAGGATGCCCCGTGAGTGCGGGACAGACAGAGCGACGAAAACGACTCTCTGAACCAGTCTGCTGGAGCGGGTAAAGCGCAGTGCGCGAGGATTGACGTGGCAGAAAACAAAAAAAAGAGCAGTCACATTTTTTTTTCATTTTTTGCTTTTCTTTAATATCTGTTGGAGACGAGGCGGCTAAAGGGTGGATCCAGAGATAGTTCTTTTTCTGGGGTGGGGTGGACTGTCACATGGTTGCTTATACATGGGCCAACTGCAGCTCTGCCAGGCTTGAAGTTTTTTTTTTTTTTTTGTTTTTTCATATTTTTAACTGTGTGAGTAGTAGTTAAAATGCAGCCTGCATACAAAGTAATATGAAATGCCCCTCGCGCGACTTGGTGGTGTCTGGCCCACTAACTAGTGCCACAAGAAGTGTCTGCTAACCCGAATCTCGTCGGCGGCGCCCCCCCTCCCCCTCCTTTCTCTCGCTATTTGCTTTTGTTGCTTTCGGCTCGTTTGGGACACAATGGCGGGCGACGATAGTTGTTGATATGGCTGTAAGTCTGGCTGCTATCGGGTCGACATTGCCACCGCTCGAGGGGGGTGGGTGGTGACGCAGGGCCGGGGTGGGGCTTGGAGGGTGCACAGAACGAGCCGGCCAAGACAATGGCTCAATTGATACCTGGAAAATGTGAAATGTGGGTGTGGAAAATCGTAGATCCGATCGCACCCGCACACCTAGATTCTTCGTTCATAGCGCAAGCTCACGGGCAGACAGTTAACACTACACAACACTCAGCTTAGAAAAAAAAATATGCAATAAATACACTGCAGTGGTAAGTTTACTTGCCACGAATTTGGCAAACCGTTTACAATTCCAAAATTTGGCAAGCTAGGGGGTATTTCTGGGCCAAGCTTTCCAATTTTTAGCATTCAAAACGGCTCGCCAAATTTGTGGCAAGTAAAGTTACCACTGGATTTGCAGTGTACGTAACTTTGTTAGTTTCGTAACAACTTCAAAAAAAAAAAAGTCGTGTGCCTAAAAGCTTGTCGTGTGCACTGCTGGCGTGACCTTGAAGGAACGGAGTCGAGGTTTTTACCCACTTTTTGCGTTTCAACGAGTTCTTTGTCGCGCCGACAGATTTTTCTCTTGAACCAACAAATTATTCTCTGCACAGTTACTTTTTTTTAATTTTGCTCTTACCGGATCAATAAAAATAAATAAATGGGATCGACGATTTTCTTTTCTTGGTTCGTTGCGTGAAACGCGCTCCGACTGACGCGACATTCCCAGCGGAAACCGTCTAAGGGCCGAAAAGACGCGGCGGAAGGCGCGCCGAGAGAGCGGCGCTCCACGCCCTCGCGATGCACGCTGTGGCCTCGTGTCGCGCAGTGGCGTGCCCTTGACAGTGTGCTGCACACGACGGCACGCGGCCGGGGAGGAGCAAGGCAACGCGCCGGCCGTGCTGGATTGTGGAGCGTCTCGAGTTTCATCTCTCTCGCTCACCCCATCAGCCCCGCAACACGCGCTCCCTCCACACACACACACAGACACACACACACACACACCACACGCACACACACACACACACACACACACAACACACACACACACACACACACCGATGAGAGACGCCCACACAGAGTCCTGTGTGTGTACGCGATTCGGATGGCCGGAATGTCTTCTTCTTCTTCTTCTTCTTCTTCTTCTTCTTCTTCTTCTTCTTCTTCTTCTTCTTCTTCTTCTTCTTCTTCCCGTTCCCCACCCCCTCCCCCTTTGTCTCTAGCCAATCAGTACAGCCATAAGGGCTACGGACGGCCTATCGGCGGGGGGTTATCGTGGACATGGACAGTGCGACACCTCGTCGGAACAAGCGGCTATCTCCAAAGGGAGAGCAGACAAACGGCTATCTGTGAAGGAGCTGCAGACAATCGGCTATCTTTTTGACCCCCTGCAGACAAACGGCTAACTGACTTTTCGGGAGAGGTTAGGGTTGGCCGGGTTCCTTGAGTTTTTCTCAGGTTAGACGCACGTGACAGACTCATGTTGTGTGTCAATCTGCTCTGACAAACTTTTGACATCTGTTGGATAAGGTCAAATTTGACAGGCTCAATTGATTGTACATATATAAGTATCCAAACTCGGGAAGTGGAGAAAACAGTTAGCCGTTTGTCTGCAGGGGGTCAAAAAGATAGCCGTTTGTCTGCAGCACTTTCACAGATAGCCGTTTGTCTGCAGGGGGTCAAAAAGATAGCCGTTTGTCTGCAGCACTTTCACAGATAGCCGTTTGTCTGCAGGGGGTCAAAAAGATAGCCGTTTGTCTGCAGCACTTTCACAGATAGCCGTTTGTCTGCAGGGGGTCAAAAAGATAGCCGTTTGTCTGCAGCACTTTCACAGATAGCCGTTTGTCTGCAGGGGGTCAAAAGATAGCCGTTTGTCTGCAGCACTTTCACAGATAGCCGTTGTCTGCAGGGGGTCAAAAAGATAGCCGTTTGTCTGCAGCACTTTCACAGATAGCCGTTTGTCTGCAGGGGGTCAAAAAGATAGCCGTTTGTCTGCAGCACTTTCACAGATAGCCGTTTGTCTGCAGGGGGTCAAAAAGATAGCCGTTTGTCTGCAGCACTTTCACAGATAGCCGTTTGTCTGCACTCCCTTTGGAGATAGCCGTTTGTTCCGAGGCCCCCGCCATGAGTCATGTAAACACAGCCACCGCACTCACCACACACCGACCGCACGGGCCGGACGCCTGTCGGGAGGCTTGCCGTGGCCGCTCATGGCGAATGGGGGGGAAAAGGGAAAAAAAGGGGGCACTTGTTTTCCGAAACGAATTTAGGAAAACCCTGGGGGGGGGGGGGTTTTTATCTGACCCGCCGGGCCCCCCTAATTGGAAATGTTGAAGGGGCCCGGGGGGCCCCCCGGGGGGGGTTCCGTCCAAGAAAAGCCTCCTTTTCGGGGGGAAGGGCAAATTCCCCTCCGGGGAGGGACGGGAATTGGACGTCGGGGGGGCATTCACGGAGGCCCCGGGAGGGCACCCGGTTGCCCTTTCCCGGGCAGTTCCTTTGAACCAAACGAGCCCCCCGGGCAACCCCTTTCCGGAAAGGGGACTTTTTTTAATTTATTTGTCAAACAGTTTTTTTTGCAGTGTTGGGGAGTTCCCTAAAAATTGGGGAAAAAGGGGGGGGGGCCGGCCCCCGGGGGCCCCCCCCCCCCCCCCGGGGGGGCCCCCCGGGGGGCCCCCGTGTTGGGCCAGCAAGTTTGAAGCTCCGTATGAAGCAGCGCGCCCCGCCCCGCCCCGCCCCGCCGGCTTGGCGGTCCGAGAGGATCGATAACCGCAAAGAGTTTCCGTCGGACGCATGCTTCCGTTGCGTGAGCTTTTGCCGCTTTTGCACCGCGAAGGGAATACAAAGGGCGCGCCATTTTCAGAATCCGCACTTCGCAGCCCGGGCGCCCACCTGCTCTCTCTCTCTCTCTCTCTCTCTCTCTCTCTCTCTCTCTCTCTCTCTCTCTCTCTCTCTCTCTCTCTCTCTCTCTCTCGCTTCCCTCTCCCGTGCAGGATACGCACATTGTAAGACGATTTCCGTAGCGTGTGGTTCCATCTGCGACACGGCCTGTGTCTTTTTTCTTTCTGGCATTTTTTAGGTCTCCGCTTAGCCTCAAAATTGCCAATGGCTTTCTGAAGGGGACGTCCCAAAGCCTCTGGGGCTTCCCTCGGGATCCCTCCGGGGCCCCCTCTCCCTTTGGAGTCCCTCTCCACCTGTTGAATTGGTTAGTGGAATAATTTCCTGAAGGACACGTTTGCCCCGCCTCGTTACAGTGGCGCCGCGGTGATGATCCCTTTATCGCCCTCCGCGTGTCCTTTACCGCGCAAAGTTGAAAGTTATCAAGATAAAGTGGCTCTTCCATTTTTTTTGGCGGTCGGTCTCTGGAAAAAAAAGGAGCCACCAAAGAAATAATGAGTGGAACAGGAGACCAAAGTCAAGGCAAGTTTCCGAATGTGAACCTGTGAAAGAGGGCGGTGGAATGCCCGTCGCAGAGCCCCGTTCTTATTGGCCGGATCCCCTTTCAGAACATTGCCCTGGCGGCCTTGGCTGGCCTTGGCGGCGTGAGGTCACTTTGTAGTCTCTCTCTCTTTCTCTCACTGTCTCTCCCCCCCCTCTCTCTCTTTCTCTCACTGTCTCCCCCCCCTCCCCCTCCTCTCTCTCTCTCTCTCTCTCTCTCTCTCACCGGCACCTTCAGAGCGCTGTTGGGAATCGGCGTGCAGGCGCGTCTTTCTGGCTTATTAAAGCCGTTACTCGGCCCGTGAACATTGTAATCAGCACGGAGCGCAGCGGCCAGCGCACTGCCGAGTCGTTCTCGTCGCTCTGTCTCTGTCGCACTCACGGGGCTCCCCGCAAGCGTGCGAGAGAGACAAGACGCTCCTCGCTCGGCGTGGCAGTAACCGTCCGGCCGCGCCACTGGCGCCGCTTTCAAATAATTCTCCGTTAGTTGTCTGTGGGGAGGCGAAGGGAAGAAGGCGAGCACACCGAAAGAAGAGGACAAAAAAAATTCACGGGCCGTACCCTTTTAATTAAATTGGCTGCGGCGGCTCTGTACCGCGATCGCAGTGTTGATGTGGGGGTAGTTGCGAACGAGGGTCGGGGCGCGTCGGGGCGCGTCGGGGCGCGTCGGGCCGCCGGGGTCGGGGAGCCTCGAGTGTTCTGGCGTCGGTTACTGCTCTCGAGAAAAACGCTCATCGGTGTCCGTGCCCCGAGGTAACGGCCCCGGGACGGCACGGCCTCGGGGATGCGCGCGCATTTCGAGTGCCTGGGAAAAGAAGGCTGCGGAATTTGGCCGTAATTTCGTTCGGGAGACTTTCCATTCTTGCCGTGGATTTTTATTCGGGCGGAGGGGGTGGCTTGAGCCGTACACCCGAACAGAAAAAAAAGAAATAAAAATGAAGGGAAGGAGTCGGAAAAGAAAGAAAAAGAAGGTAAATCGAAGGAAAGAAGTCCCCGTGTGCACCCCCGCCGTGGGACACGCAGCAGGCGGTCTGTGAGCGTCAGCCGAAAGCAAGAAAGAAACTCGTCTGAATTTTAATTCTCCTTTAAATTTGTTTTGCTTCACTTTCCCGCGACTTTTATGCTGCTTTCTGTTTACCTTTGATGCAATGCGAGGAAGCCAAGAAAGTTAATTCGTTCTGTATTTTTTTGACAACTGCGTCGCCCCTTTTCTTGATCGTTTTTCACTCATGGCTCCACTTAACGTTTCGAACGCCATTTGCTCTTGATCTCGATTTTGTTTGCGGTGTACAGCCCGGTGGAGGCTTCCCGGCGCGGTCCGGCCCGCTCCAGGTGGGGTCGATCTGTCTCTCCCCCCCCCCCCTTCCCCGCCCGCCGCGCCAAATCCGACTCATTTCCATTTTTGACCCGCGCCCACCGGCCGAGTTTACCCGAAATAGCACTCACGCCGCCGACCGACACAGCAGACTGATTCCGAGAGTCGTTCTCGTCGCTCCGTCTCTCTCGCACCTGTGTTGCGTCCCTTTTGGGTGCGAGAGAGACGGAGCGACGTGGTCGACTCTCAGTGTGCAGGGAGCTCCACACAGGCGCGGCCTCTCTGGGACTCTTTGTCCCTCTGCGAGGGGACCTTCGAACTCCGACGTCCGGGCAGACAATCGTTTCAAGCCACGATGACGAGGCGAGGGAAGACGAAGAGCGAGACACCGGGAACACTTCTTTTCCTCTCAGTTCCGTTACTCTGGAGTCAATCCAAGCGCATCATGTTGTCTTGTGATTTACGGGTTAGAGGCGAGGAGGTTGCAGGATGGACAGTAGCTGGCCAGGTTTCCAAAGTATCTTCCACCTTCCACCTTCCACCTTCCACCTAGCCTAAAATTATCCCTTTGGTGATTAACCTGGTAGAAAAGGGGGAGGGGGTGATACAGACGAGGTTTCTTTTGCGTTTGGCGCAGGACGGGTGGCATATGTGCGTTTGCCTAGAGTGCTGTGGCGCTGTCCTGTCCCTCCCCCGAAAATAATTTGCAGCCCTGGCCGGGTTGTTTGACCGCATCCCCAATCGGAGGCCGACTGCCTCGGATCCTTTTCCCCTCGAGGCCGGGCAGCCCGGGCAGCCCTGCCAGGCTCCAAACGGCCGTAAGTGGTTTAGGGAATAAGGGGGCAAGAAACCCCTGCCGAGCACTCGCAGGCGAGCAGGCTGATGCCGGCCGGGGATTTGGTCGCTCTGTCTCTCTCGCACTCTGAGGTTAGCGCCCCGTCGGAGCGAGAGAGAGGCAGAGCGACGGACCATTGTTGAGGCTGGAGGCAGCCAACGCGAGCCTGACACGACTCTGGGCACGGAACGAGTCACAGCACGCAGCAGCAGTCGGACTTTAGGTGTCGGGCTCACGGCCCACAGTGGGAGTTGGCCATCTGTGGAGGCCCGAAAATTTGGTGATGCTTCCCTGAGCTCAGAATGGCATTCTTCGTCGATTTCGAAACAAACGAAAACACCAATTATCACCGCGACGAGGTTTCATGTTACGAGCGCGTACCGCAAATTCTGAGTACAGCTCCCGATCGATGTGAAAATTTTTCCAACCCACAAAATGCAATGTGAAGGGAAAACCAAGGGGGAAAACACGAAAAATGAGGCCTCCCTTTGTGGCGTTGCATTTTCCGGCACATTGTTGGCAGACCGCACTAGTGTCGCTCGGCGGAGAGCGCCCCCGCGTTTCAGGTTCGTGCCGCGGTCGCCGTCGCTCGCTCCCTGCCGCCCACCACGCCCCACCGCCCACCACGCCCCGCCCCGCCCCGCCGACTGACCCATCTCGACGCTCTTTTTCGACCAATTAGCAGCGCTCGGAACGCCCCGCGTAGGGCGTGGCGGGGCGGGGTGCCGCGTCACCACGCTTTGAGTGACGTGAGCTGCTTTCACTGCGAAAAAGCCTCCGCCCGCCTGCCTGTGTGTGTGTGTGTGTGTGTGTGTGTGTGTGTGTGTTGTGTGTGTGTGGCTTTTTCTCATTCTCCGGCTGAAAGAACGTGTTGCTCCAACTCGAAGCTGCAGTCCTCGAACAGCCTCTCGACCTCCTCCTTCTCCTTCGTCCGCCTCCCCCCCTCCTCTCCTTCCGTATGTCCTTTTCACCCGTTTCCCCCTTACTTCATTCCACACCATCAAGCCCCTATATTCATTCTGCGCGCGCAGGGCGCAGGGCCGGGAGGACCCCACTCGCGTGGGATTGAGACAGAAAGAAATGGAGGCGGCGGGCACGGCATGGGGCGGACGGACAGACGGACGGACACAAACAGGCAGACAGACCGACGCACCGACATTGACATAGCAGAGCTAAAGCCTCATACTTGGCGTCTGGGGAGCCTCGTGCTGTGGATGGGGGCCACGGGCCGAAAGTGCGCGGCGAGTCAGTCAACTGTCTCATTCTAGGGCGAAATGGGCGTTCGGCAAACCTGCGTCAATTGACTTATCGACCGGAGATTGACTCGTTTCACGCCCTTCCTTTATTTCCTGTTCCAAATGAACAACAAGCATTTTTCGCTCCGTTATTACGTCACCGGACACGTTTGCCACTAAATTTCAGCAGCTTTTTTTTTTTGTTTTCAAATTTCGCGCGTGGTTTCCCGCTGCGTAGGCTTGGTGACGCGCGGCCCTGGAATTGGGCTGGCACGCTGGCAGGGCTTGATACAGGTCCTTGAGGGTCCCTGGGCGAGGACGGTGACGGTGTCCTCGCAGTGGCACGGCACGGCGCGGCACGGCACGGCGCGCAAGTCCGGGACGTGACCGATCACTCATCCCGCCTTCCGGCCAGAGGTCACCACTGTCTCTCCACCCGTCCCCCTCCCACGTCGGCAGCTCGGAGACGAGGCAGCAGTCCAGAGAGCCCGCTAGGCGGCAGACCAGCCAGCGCGTTCGGGTTCGTTTACAAACATGGCGGCAGACACGACGGTCCGAACCCACTCACCGCCCTGTCCTGTCGGCGGCCGAGCTCGGCCGGGTTGCTTGAATGCTTGGGGCCTGCCACCAGTGCCGCCCCCACCGGAATCCGGGGCCGCATTTCCATGACAGTGGTGATCAACGACTTGTCAGCAGCGCTCCAATTTCGCAAGAAGTGGGAAACTGCGAACACCGCGCCGGACCGTCAGTGGGGCTGATAGTTCGAGCGTCGGATAGTTCAGGGAGGGAGATTTCTGCAGTTTGGAGGAGTCCTAGGTTACGAAGTAAGTAGCAGGACCTATCAACGAATGCTCTGAAACGGAGGTTCAAGGCTTCAAAGTTTGGATGCAGGTTAAGGTCACTGTGGCCCGAATCACAAAAACTGCTTCTGTACACGAGAACTACAAAATGACGTCATTTTCGACGCACGGTCTCATCCCTCGCTGGGCGGGTATCATTACGATCACGGCGGCAGCCCATTTCAAAGTTTCCTTTGCCATGAAATTGGAGCCGCCGAGGTCCGGCCCGTCTTATCTGAAATAAGTTTGTGTTTATTTGGCGGCCACACAGCACTTGGGCCAATCACAGCAATGCGGGCAGTCCTTCAATCAGGACCCTCCTCCTCCTCCTCCTTCTTCTTCTTCTTTGCTTGCTGCCGCCGCCCGATCCACAGGCGCTCTCCGCCTATCCCATTTGTCTTTTCATTGTCTCTCTTTTTCTCTGTCACCTCTTCTCTCTCCCACCCACTCTCCTTCTCGACGTCTCCCCCCCCCTCCTTGACCTTGCTGATGCTTTCCCGCGCATTCCCGGCCTAACCTAACCCACGCATTCTGTCGTCGGACTCCCCCTCCCCGGTTGGCATTCCTTGATCGACCCAAAGTATTTCGGGGAGTTTCCCTCCCTCGTGGGTCGTGATCACAGAGAGCCAACTGTGCCGATGAGACGCGCCGAGCCGAGCCGCGCCGAGCCAAGTCGGGCATTGTGCCTCGGCGTCATTATAGTGTCCAAGTTTGCTAAAAGTACGTCACACCGAAAGGAACAGAGTGGCGGTCTATGCGGCGGCTCCGTCCTGCCGCAATCAAGAAGAGAATTGTTTTTTTCTTTTGTGTCTCCTCGATCTAAAACGATTTTAGTTTACTCGTCAAATAAGGGAGCCTTTGTTTCAATTTCACTCCCTCGAAGGGAAGAATAAAAATGTTGTCCCCCCCCCACTGAGTACTCAACCTGTCACTTGTGATTTTCGTTGGCACTGCTCCTCAATCCGTGCTTCTAATATAAGCCTGTAAATGTTTTCTCTCGTTTTGTGTCAGTCTGTTTTCGTGGTTGTGTTGTTGCTGGCTTCCAACTTGCTTGTGTGGTTCTGCGTGCGAGGCTCGCCGCAAGCCGCTCTCTCCAACCAAACTACAAAATTCCCCCTCCTCCCTTTTGTTTTTCTTGTTGCTGGCGACGCAACAGGAGGAAAGAGGCGGAGCCAAACCTGGCCGGGCGCCATGCATTACGATTTTACCTCGTTCTGCTGCGAGTTTGTTGTTCCCGCTCTCCGTCCTACCGGCACCCCACGTAAATTTGCGGCAAAAATCAAACAAACTTTATGTGCCTTTAATTTTTACCATTATACTTCCCCAACCCTGTGGCCTGCCCCTTGACCTGAATAATCCAACCCCCTTGTCCAACCTGTCATGTGACATTTCGCTGCCCCTCTTTTATTCACAGGTCGGTTTGGATGATATAAGCGAGAAAGAACAGTTACATCGTCTTCCAATACACACAAACATACAGACACGTGCATGGAACGCCAGACAAAGCATTTTTATCGCCCATGTTTGTCAAACACGTTGTCAGAGTGAGCGGTACCGTACCATTCTTCCCCCGTTTCAAGCCGCGTTGCTGATGTCACAATGCTCGATTGCGTATCGGGTATGGCCGTGTGCTGCGACGGGGTCGGGAGTGGTGGAAAAGAGCAAAGCCAGCGGGAAACGATTCTGCTTGCAGCCAGGGAGGGACAGACAGGACTCCACGAGGACCCCGCCAAAGTGTTGCTGGATTGACGAGGAAAAGAGGGTGCGAAGGGATGAGCTTTGGCCACTCCGGGTGCGGTTGCTATTGTGATAACACAGACAGTAGTATAATTGCCTCACTGTTCCGAGCTGCCATCTGGGAAGCCCAAAGTCCTTGGTCAGTTACAGGCGCATTTACATTTCTGGGTGCACAAATTTCACTTTCTGTGTGATGTGAGAGGGGTCCTAAACGCGCGCCCCCCTCTTCCACCTCCATCAGCCCCACATATACATACACAGATGCAGACACTCGGCAAGGCTGACTGGCGCCTCTCTGAAACACACTTGTTGGTGGAGCGGCTGGAAAGAGGCGGGAAAACTGTTGACTTTGCTTGTTTCCTTCTTTTCTCTCGCGTTGAACTTTTCTCGTTCTGTCGCCCCTCCACCGCCTCCTCCGCCAAAACGCGCCTGACAGCTGCAGAGGCGCGCCCACCACACCGCGGACGCGCGCGTGTAGTGCGGTCTAACGCAGGGCTGCCAGCCTTCGTTCGCGGCAGTAATTTCTCAGCCGCTGGAACCCTTTCTTTTTCTCTGTCTCTCCCTTATCTTCCGTCCTCCTCGCCCCCTTCCTTCCGCCCCTTTTACTAACTTCCCAAATCAGTGTCTTCAAAGCCGGAAATGAAGCTTGGACGATTCAACCTTTTCTTGCCCTTCGGGACCCCACCGCCCCGCTCTCTCTCTCTCGCTCTCTGTCTCTCTCTCACTTCATTTGTGTTCTTTTCATTTCCCGCCGTGTTTTCTACCTCGCCAGGTGTACGACGTGCTCACGGGAGCGGCCACGTGACCATATCAACGAAGAGGGGAAAAGGGGACAGCAGGGTCTTATCCAAAATAGACGGGCAGGTCAGGTGGGGTAGGTCACTGAGGGAAATTTTCTGTCAGTAGGAAGGTGAGCAAACTTAACTTCTACTTTTCAATGACTTCTTTAAAAAAGTTCTCCAAAAGTCAGGCAAAACCAAAATTTATTCGCTTGTCTTTAGCCTATGGCCAATCCTGGGAAGAACACATAGTCTCAAACGACTTTACCAGGTTTCAAAATGATTATTTTGATCGAAATAAAATTACAATAAATTCTTGTACTTATCAAAATATTGGTGAACGTCAAGAGGTTGAGATGCTCCGATATGTTTTAACTTTTCTTCGAGCTCACCGAGCATGCGGTTTCTGCGTGGCTGCTGTTCTCTGCAAGCCATTTCAATGCTGCGTGCCTTGAGCAGAGAGTGCGGTGGGCGTCGGCAGCTCCTGTGGGCCACGGGAACGGGCGGGGGCCTTGGTGCGCGGTGGACCGCAGACCCCATTAGTGTCCCGTGCCGTGCCGTGCCGTGCCATGCCGTGTCGTGCGGCTGTGCCGAGACTGGGCCGCAGCCGCATGCACCGCGTGTTATTGTTGGTTTTGTCAGCCTAATGCACTGCGAGGTTAGCGCCGTGTCGTGAAGGTAATGCTGTCAACCCGTTGGGGCCATTGTTGCCGTGGGGCCGACGACGTGAGGCGCACACTGTTGTGCGATTGTTGTCACCGCCCAGACGCGCGTCAAGATGGGTGTTGCGCTCGGCAGCCAGGTGTGTCGCCTTCCAATCGCACTGGGGGTATGGGGGAGACCGCCTGTTTGGAAGTCGACAACCGTCGCGGTTGCACCTCTGTGATGCTGGCCTTGTTCACGGTTCCTGCAGAGAGAGGCAGAGGCAGTCGCCAAATGAAGCGTCGCATCGAAACACGCCCCCGCTGGCGCTGGCTAGCGCGCGTTCTCATTGGCCACCAATTGGCTATCAATTGGCAATCAGTGATATTTGAATACGCCGTTGTTTCGGCCTTTGTTGTTTTTGCTGCTGCTGTGCCGGATTGATGCTTGATATGAATTTTAATGACGATTTTACTCGCGAATATTCCGCCTGGACAGAGAGAGAGAGAGAGAGAGAGAGAGAGAGAGAGAGAGAGACAGAGAGTACTGCGAATACTATTGGCCAGAGAAAGAGAGATTATTGCGAAGCAGGCAAGTTGTATATGCGTGAGTTGCGTGGGGATTCAATATAGATTCTAGAAGCCAGCGTGTAGCGCCCCGGGCCTGACACTCCCGAGCCACCCTTTCCTCCCCTCCCCCTTCAAACCAACTCCCCGCGAAAGCGACCGCCCCTCCGCCAGCGAGTGTAAGCCGCGCCGAGGGGATGGGGTGGGGGCTACAATTGTGGTGCTGGTTCTGGATGATGTTCACTTGCTCAAAGGATTCCAACGCAGCTCATTGGGACTGTCGGAGCATCGCGCAGCTTTAGGAAATTGGGCAGAAATGGCGAGCAACGAAAAGCGATAGACGGATCCTAGAGGCTTACTCCAACCATCGCATGACTTGTTTCTGTTTTGAACTCAACGCATTGCCAAGGAACACCAAAAAGCATTAAGCAATCTTTGTTTCACTCAAACGAGCACCAGCTACCACTTGGATCTTTCGCAAGTGAAAACTAAGAGAGTGCCTCGCCTACCATCCCCTCTCGACAAGTGCGTCTTGAGGACGCTTCCCACAGAGTATATTGCCGCATTGCTGGCTCTCGGCCAAAATGTCCTGGACGACGCAACAGGCAGCTGTAAGCAACAGGCTCCGACCAGACGGTTGGCCCGAGGGGTCTTCAGAGAACGTCAATGTTGACTCAGTCAACTCGGGGAAAGAGAAATATAAAATTCCCCCTTGCTCGTCGTCCGAAGCTTTAATCCCTCACTCAGCACGCCAAGCCACTGTTCCCTCTGCAGATGTAACGGTTCCCAGAGAGTAACTGAAAGAGTTTGATAAAGGACGAGTCTATATTTGCACTGCCGTGTACCACAGCCGCCACCCGTGACGCAGAGAACATGGTTTAGCCCAAATCCCTGAAGAGGGCTTTGAATGGAACGGCGGCGCGCTGTGTGCGCCACAAGCTGTCACAAGCTGCCGGACCCGGGCAACAAAGCCTCATCAGATTTGAGACCCCTCGTCAAATCCAAGGCAGGCGCTTTGCCGCCTTCGACGGCATTCGCCGATGCGATTCGATCCGTTTCCGACTCGCTAATGGGCGTCCTTTACCTGTATGACATTTGCTCGGCCCCTCTCACACTTACGGGACGTTCCGTAGAGGATGCAAGGAGACAGAGAGATATTGATTTTGATTTTGTCTGCTCTGTTCTTCTGTGAGCACGACTTTTCCTTGAGCTTCTAATGCAAACTGCCAGTGACTAAGATAGCAGAAGTGCGCCGCTTGTAAACCTGGACCCGGCAAGGCCACAGTAAAGCCCGAGTCTAAAAGAGTGCTTAATGCCTGGGCCTCTCCTCTGCTGCCTCGGCCGCCTCGGCTCGAGAGCTTCGCCAAACACTGCGAACTGGGATTGGTCCGCTGGGGGGGCTTTTGTTGTCGCTGATTGGGCTGAAGGGACGACTCCATCAGGCGGACCATGTCCGGACGCACAGCCAGGGGCTTCATCTTGTAACATTTGGCACATGTGGGTCACTGGTCGCGAGGAAACGTTTAGGCGGCCTTGCGTCTGGCAACAAACCGAGCTCTGCTATCCTACATCCCTTGATGAGTCTCTTTGAGTTCTGGTTCTGTTGCTCAGCACTGTTGATGAGTCTCGGAACTCTGGTTCTGGTATCCTACATCCCTCCTAAATGTCTTTGAGCTCCTCGTCTGGTGCTCAGCACTAGTGATGAGTCTATGCGATTTGGTTTTGGTGTCCTGCACACCTGATGTGTCTCTGAGCCCTGGTTCTGGCATCCCGCACCCCTGCCAAGACTCTCCCTGGGGTCTGCGACCCTGGTGTCCTCCTTCTCGCAGTCCGTCGCATGAAGCGAGGCGGCACCTGCGTGGGGGATTAATGTCCTCCACCGCAGCCAGCTCGCATTTTCGCTGGGGACATTTCAGAGTCTAAACAAAAACGGGATCCGAAAGAAAGTTTCTCACACAAAAAGCAGAGCACGCTTTTCCCTTGGGGATGCGACGGGAACGGCAAAAGTAAATTGATTTACGAACGCGCCGCATTCTGAGTCCATGTACTTATTGTGTGCAGCAGTTCGAACGCACAGCCTGCGTGCTTTGCTGGTTGTTGGAACTTTCCTACAGCTTGTACATGTATTCAGGGGTGGAGAATATATCAAAAGCAGACACTCAGAATCAGTCATACAGACGCGCTCCGAAATATTTACTCTCTGAGAGCTCCTCTGGTTCTGCTCCGCACCTCTTTCCAGCAGGATTCCCCGACATGCCGGTGCAGAAGCTCATATCTTTGGTGTGCATCGCCAGCTCGCCCCACAGGTATCTCTGCTGTGCAGTGACCTTGGAGAGGCGGCCAAGGTTGGCCTTAATTAGAGTCTAGTTGAGCAGGAATCTCTCATAAAGTGGAATTCCTCGGGGCAGTCTGGCAGTCGGGCCTGAGGTCACGGCCGCGAAGGCAACCCCGCCCGCAATATGCGTCCCAGCCGTGCCAGCCGTGCCAGCCCGGGCCACGCCAGACCCGCACAATGAAATTTGCGCAATGCGGGAATGGAGGCAAAGGCACTCCCCCGCCCTTGTGTGGCGGACGGATGCACTCATGAGTACGTTGACTCGACAGACAGAAAAGGAGAGAGTTTTTTCTCCCCTTTTCTCCGAGCTTCTAGCACTGTAAATGAGGAAAACTGCTAAGAAACAATTTCGTTGTTACACGAGGAGGGAAAAAGTTGTCGATCCGCTCTCAATCAAAGGGAATTTGAGAAACCACTGCGAAAGGGGGTCAAGATCGAGTTCATCCCTCTAGACGCACGTTTCAAAGTGGGGAACCAGAGTCAACTGTGAGAACAAGCTCCTTCCTCCTGACTGAGTATTGCTTACTACGACATAACCAAATAAAAAGATGATCGAATTCGAACGATCGAGGCCCGGTTTGGCTGTGACGTCACAGAGAGAGCCGATTAGGAATGGAGGGTGGGGGCGGCTGGATTATTTCGATATCGGCTCTGCTTGGCTCTGCTTGGCTCTGCTTGGCTCTGCTTCGCCGTGCCGTGGCGCGCTTTCAAAGAGAGCCCTTGCGGCGGCCCCTGCGTCTGGCTGATTAGGGGAGGGGAACTCGATGACAAAATTGAGGGCGGCCGTCTCGGCACTGATTATTTGAGGGCCGGAGGCGTGTGTACCGGGCCGCGCCCTGAAAAACGTAAATATTTGCGGGCTATCAAGGCTGCAGCCAACAAGATCACCCAACAACAACCCAGTAAATGGGTTGTTGCGACTGAAATGGTTTCGGAATCCCCAAGGCAAGGTAGACTTTGCCGTTCGTTCTTCGCGTTCGTGGATTTGTGTACGCTGTCAAGAAATGTCTGATCAAATCTTAAAAAAAAAAAAAAAAAACAGACGGTGCTTCTGACGTACCTACAAATGCCCCGATAACATAACTTCCAACACAGCGCATCAATCTTAGTTTATTTCCTGGGCTGTTTGGATCAGTGGCGTGCGCTTGTGGAGTGCAAGGACAGCAGCACTGCCGGTTCAAGGTCAGCTCAGGTTTCGTTGTTTTTTCGTCAGCAGGGATGGGGTTTAAGGGAGGAGGGCTCATATTTTATTCCGTTTGATGTCGCCGACCTCCTTCGAGATACGTCGAGCGCGCCGGGACGGCTTTCGAGCGAAATGGCGCGGGAAGTCGATCGCCGAGATCCAGACCAGTTGGCCTAGAAAACGCTCGCGCACCACGCCGCCTCCCGTGCGAGCACACCCTCGCAAAAAAAAAACGCCAAATTAAAACAACAAGGCGGCTGGACGTTTGGAAAATGTGGATACCACAGTCTCAGGGGCTTTGAGGTCCAAACAGTTTGCCTTTGACATGCATTTGGCAAGCCCGGCTTTTTTATTTCTTCGAGGAAACGTCATCTCGTGATGTTGGTCTTTGTGTTTCACTAACGCGATTTCATATTTAAATGTCTGCTTCAACTGACTGTTTTTTCCCCAACGGATTGTGGTGTGTTTTTTTTTCAATCAACTGTTAAGAAATCAAGTACAACGGAACTTTTTTTTTGTCTCTGAGTGGCCTGTCTTTTTGCTGAGAGTACCTTCATGACTTTACAAGTGGCGCTGGCCCGGTCAGCGAGCGGCTCGGGCGAACGCCGCTGCGCTGCCGGGCAGCTCCTCTAAAGCGCCCGGCCCGCTCTTCTACAATCCGCCCTTCCTTCTCGTGCTGCCTCTCTCGCTCCGGCCCATTCTTGTACTGCCGGCCCTCGGCAAGCCCTTGGCAAGCCCTCCTCGCCATGGAGGTAAAACGGAGGGCACTGACGTGGAAAGCCTCACCATCAAGCTGCATAAAACAATAAGTAAGAGGCTTCGTGCGTGTGTGTGTGTGTGTGTGTGTGTGTGTGTGTGTGTGTGAGGAAGGAGTTTATGTGTGGGAGCCGCTTTCGCCAAGTTGTGCGAAGAGGAGGAAAGCAGACCGAAAGCGAGAGCGAGAGAGCCACGTTTGCTGTGGCTGCACCTAATGAAAGGGCGGGCCGAGTGCTCTGTGCGATCCGAGCACAACACAGCCAACTACTGACCTGCGGACCGACCCCACACAGCCCTACTTCGTCACTCTCTTCCCCCCCCCTCTCTCTCTCTCTCTCCTGCGTGGACCGCTCCATAAGAGTGCCCATGTCTAAAAATCCACTAAGACCATAGTGGATCCTCTAAGATATAGCGGATCCACTAAGATTTTAGAGGATCCTCTAAGATTTCACCGGATCCGCTTTGGCCCTATCGGATCCGCTTTGGCCATATCGGATCCGCTTTGGCCATATCGGATCCGCTTGCGCCATATCGGATCCGCTTGCGCCCTATCGGATCCGCTTTGGCCATATCGGATCCGCTTTGGCCATATCGGATCCGCTTGCGCCATATCGGATCCGCTTGCGCCCTATCGGATCCGCTTTGGCCATATCGGATCCGCTTTGGCCCTATCGGATCCGCTTTGGCCCTGTCGGATCCGCTTTGGCCATATCGGATCCGCTTTGGCCTTACCGGATCCGCTGTTGCCTGGCCGGATCCGCTTTGGCCTTGCCAGATCGTCTAAGACCTTACCGGATCCCATGACCTAAGCGGATCCTCTACGGGCGTCCCGAAATGAAGTGGCTGTAAAATCGAAAGTTATTGGAATTTTGAGCTCAAAATTTATACAGGGCATGTTGAAGAGAATTCACTAGGGCCATTTGAATTTTATTGCAATCGAAGAACATGATTTCGCTATCTCGAAAACCGCTGATGGTAGCGAAAAATGGATTGCAGATTTGGATCGGACTCAGTTTCAGTACCCCAGGAGCCCTCTTTTCAAAATTCAAATCCCTGTTAAATTCTTTAAAATACATGTTACATCTTGCTTAGAGGATCCACTACTATACAGGATCCGCTAAGTCGCTTAGGGGATCCGCTTAGACCACAGCGGATCCGCTTGAAAGGGTGCGATTTCGACAAAGCGGATCCGCTATGGTAGAGGATCCGGCAGCGGATCCTGTAACCGGATCCGCTATCTGATCCCCTATCATAGCGGATCCGCTTTGTCGAAATCGCACCCTTTCAAGCGGATCCACTATGGTCTTAGTGGATTTTTAGACATGGGTGAGAGAGACGAAAGCTGTTTCACGTGGAGAACAAACAACTTATCGTTGGATCGACGAATTCCTTGTCAGCGAAGATGCGCCCTTACCTCTTTCGAACAAACACACGACCGACGCGTAGCAGCGGACAGCCGAGGCTGACGGAACAACTGCCTGACAGCGACAAGCCGACCCCTGCCGACTTAAGGAAGTTCTTTGACCGTCTGCGGGGGTGTTGCGGGGCGAGGGGGGCTCCATAAGGAAGCATTAGCCATACCAACCGCTGTCATTGAAATGCGCCGCACAGGTTTTGAAGGGAACAGTGTTCTTTGGCACTTCTAACCATGGTAGATTTGCGCAGATTAGTGCTCATAGTGCAACTGCACCTTCTGATCGTGTCTACTCGACGTCTTTTTATTCCGAAATATTCAGAAAACTAGCCTTGCTGCGGTAGTGCACAGCGGCAACGCCACACGCCGGTTGGAGTGGCAGCCCTGCTGAGTAGGCGAGGGAGCCTGCCGGGTCCGGGGCTGCGCGGCCCCGCGCGGGCCAGCGCGGGCCACCCGACGTTGTCACATCTGCTGCTCCTCCCGCCCAAGCGCTCGGCACGGGACGCGATTTTCCAACTTTCAGAACGTAGTGCTCCTTTTCCTTTTAGTAAAAACTGGATTGCAGTAATACTACGTGTTCTGTAGACATTAGTGAACAACATATCAGTTTTTTGACTTAATTTTACATTTTCTGAGCGAGCAATGTGAATGGAACAGTTGCACTGCACCCGTCCTCCCATAAGAGCCCATGTAAAACGGGTCCGCCAGGGCCCATTTTTACTGCCGTTTTGGGCAGAATTGATTTAGTAAAAATGCAAGGGGCATTCGGAATTCGGCATTAGGGTACTCATACTGCATCCTTACGAAATTTTATTAAAATGTTATATTCCAACGACGGTCAAAGAACTTCCTTAAACGCTCTGGCTGCTCGTATGCGGCTTTCCCCAACAGAGCCGCTAAAACTGCCCCCGTGACGCGGTCTTTTTTGAGCCGTGGACGTGGAGTGATGTGGTGTCCAGGCAGGTGTATCGACCGCCCCCGAGAGAGAGAGAGAGAGAGAGAGAGAGAGAGAGAGAGAGAGAGAGAAGAGAGAGGCCTGCCAGCACGTGACAGCGCTGCAGTAAAGCCACCTGATTCCAGGAAGCTCCCGCAACAGGAAGCGGGGAGTCATACACGATGGCAGCGTGGTGAATTCATGTCTGACAATGCATGTGCGCGCGCTCGCGGAAAACTTTCCGGTGTGGCGTGATTTGTTCTGATGGCGCTGAATTCACTTCTGGACAACCTCGTTAAAGTGTAATTGAATTTGGACGCGTCCGCGCGTCGCGCTCCCCTAACAAAACCTGTCCCACACTAACCCTCCCTTTTATTTATTATTGTCTCCTCGTTCGCGAGTGTGGTCAGCGCCGCAACTCACTCACAAACACAACCCAACCCAACAAACGCGCACGACCCGCCTATCCACAGTGTGCATTCCCCAATCCTGCCCCCGCTGTCTCTCTCGCACGCACTCGCCCACCCACACACACACACACACTGTGGAACACAGAGGGTGACGCAGACACTAGCGCGCTCGCCCACACGTCCCGTGCTGTGCAAACTAGTTGGTCGCACGTGTTGCCGTGGACGTTTATAGACCGCCTGGGGAGAATAAAAATGGCGGGAGTCTTTGGCGTGGCGGCGCGCCAATTACCGGTGGCGTGGGTCGATATCTCGACGCTCCGGAACCACCCACTTCGATACATCAAGGCTACCTCGACACTTCGATACCTCGAGGCTACCTCGACACTTCAATACCTCAAGGCTACCTCGACACTTCGATACCTCAAGGCTACCTCGACACTTGGGTAACTTGCCACTTCGATATCTTGACACTTCAATGCCTCGACACTTGGGTAACTTGCCACTTCGATACCTTGTTGCTTCGATACCTCGACACTTTGATACCTTGTTGCTTCGATACCTCCACTCTTTGATACCTCGACGCTTCGATACCTCGACACTTTGATACCTTGACACTTGGATACCTCGGAGAGAAAGGGAAGGCTTCCCCGCACCGCCCGCTCACGTCCCTTTGCGCGTCTGTTATGCCGTCTCCCCCTCTGAAAGTCCGTCCGTTGCTCTGTCGGTCCGTCTGTCTGTCCACGACACTGTCCGCCCTTCCTCCCTTGGTCGGGTTCATGACATGAGATTTGCGTCTCCGCTGCTGTGGCCCAATCCCCATCAGGAAAGAATTCGCGCGGAATACCCCGCACTACTCTCCCCGCCCCGACTTCTCCCAACTCAATTTGGGCATCCACCTCCTCCACTCGGCCAGAAGCCCCTCAGCGCAGCCGCAAAAAAAAGGCCCCTCAATCTGGGGAGCGGCTGACTGGAAAACCCGTGACTGGCGTCATGTTTTATTGAGAGGTAATGTACGCCGGGATAATTTGATTTGCGGGCTCGGGAAACCGGAACCGGATTCAAAAATTTGAGGTTTCAATACCGCAGCGCAGAACGCTGCCAAGGCCGAGACACCCCACCCCTACCCGAGTAACCTCCACAGCCGCGCCGTGGCCGTGGCCCCGCCCGGGGCAGCCCGAGACAGGCTGAGCTCCTCCCTGTTTGCCCTCCAGAATGGGGGAGCGGAGGACAGGCAAGGGCGGATTTAAAGGGGGGGCAACAGGTGTTTTGCCCCCCCCTCAGCGTCAGCCGACATGGGAAAAAATGGGAGAAGGGAGAGGGAAGAAAGGGAGGGAAGAAAGAGAAGAGACAGAGAGAGAGAAGGGAACGAAGGAGAAAGATGGCACTAACACTGAGAAATCAAACGTGGTACGAATCGAAAGACATCGAGACATCAATAGCTTTATCATTAAAGCAAAAATAAAAAATACCGTAAACCGGGGTAACTTGAGACAATATTTCACGTTTGGACCGCGTGTCTGCTAAACTTCTTTCACCAACCCAAATCCTAATCATGTTTAATTTCACGTGACTAATCGGTTTGGAACCCATGAATTTTTCGGGGGTCACCTAAAATGAGAGTCACAGGCCTCCAAAGTTGTCTGAAGTTACCCCGCCATTTGGGGTAACTTTGCTTTTCAACGGAAGTGGGGCTTTCGCCGGTCCATACTGATTTCCTTAGACGTTTACCTTATTTGCTATGAAGAATACATTAGAAAATTTTTGAAGCTCATATGAAGGTTTTCGAAACAAAGTTTCATCTTGTAATTTGAGGGATGACGGTGCTTAAGAAGCACTACGATTCTCCCATTTCACATCCGACCGTGTCACCTGTTAGGACATTTTTCTTTTCTCTCACCCACACAAATTCATTGCTGCAATGACAGATAGCCTACACACTAAATGTCATGGGACTTTTTTTGTCCCACGATTTATGCAATTTTAAGCACATCCGACGCTGATACAATTTTGTTCCCGTCTGGTGGCACATTTTGTCCGGCGCCAGCTGGAACTTGTACTTTCACTAGACAATTTGTCCCGCCTGGCGGGCACAAAATTGCATCACCACCGGATGTGCTTAAAATTGCATCATTCGTGGGACAAAAAAAGTCCCATGACATTTAGTGTGTACGTCAATGCTTAAAATTTATTCAAAATTATTAAGCTATTTCCACAGTAGTTTCTCTTATAAAGCGACGGGTCTTGAGCTAAAGCTTATCCGATCTGAACGATATTTAGCTCGTTAGAAAGGCAATGAAATTGTCCATCTTTTGAGACCCCAAGGTTTATTGTGTCTATCGGGTCCGTTCATAGTTGAGAAAAATCTCCAACTTTAAGCTGCATATCAACTTGGGACTCTATACACTGACTAAAAAGGGATTGCCGATCAAATGCGGTTTGGCTATGACCTTAGAGCGGAGAGGCCAGTAACTAGTAAAAACCCTTTTGTGCAAGCAAGGGCGGATTTAAAGGGGGGGCAACAGGTGTTTTGCCCCCCCCTCAGCGTCAGCCGACATGGGAAAAAATGGGAGAAGGGAGAGGGAAGAAAGGGAGGGAAGAAAGAGAAGAGACAGAGAGAGAGAAGGGAACGAAGGAGAAAGATGGCACTAACACTGAGAAATCAAACGTGGTACGAATCGAAAGACATCGAGACATCAATAGCTTTATCATTAAAGCAAAAATAAAAAATACCGTAAACCGGGGTAACTTGAGACAATATTTCACGTTTGGACCGCGTGTCTGCTAAACTTCTTTCACCAACCCAAATCCTAATCATGTTTAATTTCACGTGACTAATCGGTTTGGAACCCATGAATTTTTCGGGGGTCACCTAAAATGAGAGTCACAGGCCTCCAAAGTTGTCTGAAGTTACCCCGCCATTTGGGGTAACTTTGCTTTTCAACGGAAGTGGGGCTTTCGCCGGTCCATACTGATTTCCTTAGACGTTTACCTTATTTGCTATGAAGAATACATTAGAAAATTTTTGAAGCTCATATGAAGGTTTTCGAAACAAAGTTTCATCTTGTAATTTGAGGGATGACGGTGCTTAAGAAGCACTACGATTCTCCCATTTCACATCCGACCGTGTCACCTGTTAGGACATTTTTCTTTTCTCTCACCCACACAAATTCATTGCTGCAATGACAGATAGCCTACACACTAAATGTCATGGGACTTTTTTTGTCCCACGATTTATGCAATTTTAAGCACATCCGACGCTGATACAATTTTGTTCCCGTCTGGTGGCACATTTTGTCCGGCGCCAGCTGGAACTTGTACTTTCACTAGACAATTTGTCCCGCCTGGCGGGCACAAAATTGCATCACCACCGGATGTGCTTAAAATTGCATCATTCGTGGGACAAAAAAAGTCCCATGACATTTAGTGTGTACGTCAATGCTTAAAATTTATTCAAAATTATTAAGCTATTTCCACAGTAGTTTCTCTTATAAAGCGACGGGTCTTGAGCTAAAGCTTATCCGATCTGAACGATATTTAGCTCGTTAGAAAGGCAATGAAATTGTCCATCTTTTGAGACCCCAAGGTTTATTGTGTCTATCGGGTCCGTTCATAGTTGAGAAAAATCTCCAACTTTAAGCTGCATATCAACTTGGGACTCTATACACTGACTAAAAAGGGATTGCCGATCAAATGCGGTTTGGCTATGACCTTAGAGCGGAGAGGCCAGTAACTAGTAAAAACCCTTTTGTGCAAGGAAGTGCCTGTGTCAAGTTACGCCACTCAACTTCCGGTAAATTCAATGAAATTTGCTGTCTCAAGTTACCCCGTATAGTTACCATTTTCTATAGAAGTCAGTATTACCCTATAAATGATGGGTTCTCCTCGAAACCAATGCTACATTTAGAATGTTGAAATAATAGGGTTGAAAGGTACTTCAGTCATGTGGGTCTCACCAAGGCGTGTTTGGAGTACCAAGGGAGACTTGTAACACATCTCTAAAATAGTTAAATTTACTGAAATTTAAAAAAATGGTCATAGCACTGCCTTGGATGGTCCAAAACCACCGTCCAAACGCTTAATCCTCTTTCCAATCAAGTATGTAAACAAGTGCTTGGTCAGTTTTGACCTCGGAATGTGCCCAGCTAAGTGGCAGCTCCAGGGTAGAAAAGCAGAAGTGTCTCAAGTTACCCTTTCTGTCTCAAGTTACCCCGGTTTATGGTAACGAAGAAGCTTATATTTAGATTCGTTTTGGTGTATCTTCAAACAAAAATGCCCCTGAACGTAGGCAATTCGCACCACTTGCCCCCCCTAAAGCCTCTGGCTGGATCCGCCCTTGTGTGCAAGGAAGTGCCTGTGTCAAGTTACGCCACTCAACTTCCGGTAAATTCAATGAAATTTGCTGTCTCAAGTTACCCCGTATAGTTACCTTTTTCTATAGAAGTCAGTATTACCCTATAAATGATGGGTTCTCCTCGAAACCAATGCTACATTTAGAAGTGAAATAATAGGGTTGAAAGGTATTTCAGTCATGTGGGTCTCACCAAGGCGTTTTTGGAGTACCAAGGGAGATTGTAAACATCTCTAAAATAGTTAAATTTACTGAAATTTAAAAAAAATGGTCATAGCACTGCCTTGGATGGTCCAAAACCACCGTCCAAACGTTTAAATCCTTTTTCCCAAATCAAGTATGTAAACAAGTGCTTGGTCAGTTTTGACCTCGGAATGTGCCCAGCTAAGTGGCAGCTCCAGGGTAGAAAAGCAGAAGTGTCTCAAGTTACCCTTTCTGTCTCAAGTTACCCCGGTTTATGGTAACGAAGAAGCTTATATTTAGATTCGTTTTGGTGTATCTTCAAACAAAAATGCCCCTGAACGTAGGCAATTCGCACCACTTGCCCCCCCTAAAGCCTCTGGCTGGATCCGCCCTTGAGGACAGGCAACACGCCATCTTCCGGGAAGGGCCGCGACGCGCCATCGTTCCCAAGATAGAAAGTGCCTGGGATCTTCGGGACGCTCCTTGCCGAACGCGAACTCAAATGAGCAATGTGTGAAGCCATGAGTTTAATTGCGGAAACGAGCACTCCCAATATCCTACTGAGCGTTTTCTTCGTAATACGAACAAAAAGCTTAGTATTGTGCACACTTTCCAGGTCGAACAACAATGATTATCTAAACACTCTTCACTATCAGGCCGCTCTCTCATTGAATGATGAAATGCTCTTGTTTATTTTTCAGTGTATAACTTGAACGTTTTTCGCCGTAAACAAACTCTCGCTGTGGTTCTGGTTGCAGGTGGCGCGTCCCCGATGTGAGGCGTGGTGCGGCGCGGACCCAGGCTCTGTGCTCGCGGCTTGCGCGGCTAGCACGGCTCACGCCGCCCCGGCGGCCCCCCTCCCCCCGTCGGCACTCCCCGGCTGCAAGATAAAATTGCGGCGCCTGTCGCTCTTCTCCTCCTCCGGGAGCGGGAACAGCGGCAACACCGGCCAGCTCAATGGCGTCTCGGACGCCCAGGTGGCCGCCCCGGCGCCCGCCATGTTCTCCAAGCTCAAGGGGGCGGGCGGCGGCGGCGGCTCCGGCCACAGCCCCCTGGACACCAACCCCATCACGCAGTACTTCGAGGTGGGCAAGCAGACGGCCTGCGCCGGACCCGGCCTCATCTGGAAGATCTACGACGCCGTGCGCAAGTCCGACAGGAAGGTGGGTCAGTCCGCCGTCCATTTCAAAATACTTCGACCGCGATGCGTCAGTGAAAGAGGTATCATTTCGGTGTGCTATATAGAGAGGCCTGTGTGTGTGTGTGTGTATGACAGAGACAGAGACAGAGAGAGAGAGAGAGAGACGAGTGCTAGTCCGTGAACGTGATAGAGCACGGTGTTACGCGACGCCGCAATGTGTCGGCTGCACTAACTGTCCTCGCTCTTTTTTGACACGTTCTTTCACAGTGGCGCGGTTGGGTGGCGGCGTCCGGGCCTTACGGCCTAGTGGCGCGGCAGCTGTCCACTGGAAAAGAAACAAGACGCCACGATTTTTGCTTTTGTTTTGACAAAAAAAGCGAGGCAAGTAAGCCGTTTTTCTTTGTTGTTTTTTTTCCTTGTGCGGTTTTTACGGCTTCTTCCACGCGTGAGGGCACTATTTGTTGCCACCTGATGTGCGATACAGGCATGTAAAATTCAGCGCGGCTCGACGAGGGGGAAAATAAAACCCAGGCGGGTAGAAAGAAAGGCGGTGGAGGGTCGTCATCCGACAGCGTGGCAGTGAACAAGTAACCAGTGCAAAAACAGGAGCCAGCGCGCTGTAAACAACAAAAGCCCGGCCCTAAAAACGATGTGTTGTTGTTGTTGTTTGACGCTCGCGTCGTGCGCCGCTAAACACTACAGCACGCAGCTGTGGACGGAGAGGCAAGGACCGGGCAGCAAATGGGAAAGTGAGAGCGGAGGTGGAGGTCAAGCACGGGGGCTGGCAACACTATGACGCAAAACACACGCACGCTCTCTCTCTCCCTCTCCCTCTCTCTCTCTCTCTCTCTCTCTCTCTCTCTTTCTCTCTCCCAAACACACACACACACACACGTGGTGACGCAGAACTGCCCCCACGGTGCGTCCACCCACCCACTCACACCCAAACACAGACACACTCTACTGTGGTGCACCGCTCGTCCACCTGTGCTGTCGGCAAAACGGAGTCAAACGCGTTTTCGTTGAACGAAACTCTGGCTCTGGCCGATTTGACTCGATTTTACTGATGTTGTTTGGCTCACTTCCCTTCCAAAACCCGCGCGAAAAATGAGTTTCGTTTTTTTTCTCTGGCTCGTGTTTTGCGGCCCTGCGGACGTCCCTTGCCTTCAAAGCCGCCTGCCAACAGGTGGCGGGCCGAGCCTTTAGTGCCGCCCAACGCCTAGGCGAGGCGAGCTGCCTATCTCGCAGTTCGCAGGCGCTTGGGCCGCGGAGTGAAGGGGCGCCCTGCTCGCCTGGAGCGTGCCTGGAGCGTGCCCGGAGCGTGCCCGGAGCGTGCCTGGAGCGTGCCTGGAGCGTGCCCGGAGCGTGCCCGGAGCGTGCCTGGAGCGTGCCCGGAGCGTGCCTGGAGCGTGCCTGGAGCGTGCCCGGAGCGTGCCCGGAGCGTGCCCGGAGCGTGCCCGGAGCGTGCCCGGAGCGTGCCTGGAGCGTGCCCGGAGCGTGCCTGGAGCGTGCCCGGAGCGTGCCTGGATCGCGCTGACCGACGGACAATGGAACAATGCGCCCATATCGGCCGCCTGTCAGCCGGCGGTGGTGCCGTTTTATTTATTTTCCCCCTTTTGCGCTTGTTTTAACTGGTGGAATACAGCCTCACAAATTGGCGCGCGGACCAAACAGCGGTAAAAAAATGAGGGTAATGAAAAATAAAACCACGCCATGTCGGCTATAATTGCGACATCCTTTTTTTTTCGCGTCCCGTTTTATGTAGTATTTACAATGTATTCCTCTCGATTTTAGGCTGATATCATATTTTCTGGTTTTGAAAACGACGTGCGTGGTTATCGACATGTGCCATACCCTGTTTGCCTCGGTGCGTTTCTTACTATTGTCGTTCCCAGTCATCCGTCTCTTTCATTCTCTCACTTCTTTTTTTAAAATTGTGTGATCGTGGAGGGAGGACGACATCAAACGACGGTTCGCTCCGTCGGCCCCGGCCGTGGCAATACACTCAGGGTCAACGTGCCAGGCCTGCCTGGCCTGCCGGGCCTGCCAGGGGGCGGGGCAGGGCGTGGCTGGGCGCGGCGCGGCCCCATGCTTCCGGTGGTCACCGCGCTGGCGTGGCGAAGCTCCTCCAAGGCGGGGTTGGGCAACAGCTTTAAATCACAGCACTCTCCAACAGTTCGCAGAGACCGTGCACTCGGTTGGTCGGCCCGACTCCAGAACGCAGCGTTTTTAATTTTCATAATTGTTTCGTCTAATCTGCATAATCGTCCGCTGCTTTTGAAGCCGTCCTTACAGTGGTGGTGCACGCGCGCGGGGGCGGGGGGACACTGCACAGTGGGCCAGAAGACCGGCGGAGGCGCCCAAATTCCCGGACGCGTTTTGGGCTCCACACTCTTAAAACCTTACGAAGTATTATGAGCATACATATAACAAACTAAAATACTTTGTTATACGAAGAAATAGTTCGTAAATTACGAAGTATTTACTTTGTAAGCTTATGTACGCTCAAAATACTTTGTTATACAAACTACTTTTCTTTGCACAGTAAATCCAAAACCCAGTTTCTGGGGCATCAAAACGTAGAAAAAACCCAGAAATCGGGGTATAAAGATACCGGTAACTTTTTAAACAGAAGCCGTGCGCCATTGCCACCAAATCTTGCAGGTTTGCCGCAGAACTCGGGGTGGACCCCCGTTTTGGTAGGATGGCTGTTCAATAGCTGTCACGGTGCTTCGGAGGCTGCGGCACGCCCCGAGGGGTGTGGTACCTTGAAACAGATTCATTTCTCCCCGGATTTTGGTCAAAAACGCCCCAGAAACTGGGTTTTGGGTTTACTGTGTGTAAGGCCCAAAATAGTTTGTAAGGTTTTCTCAGTGCAGAGTCGGTAAATGGCACTCGAACCGAACGTGTGACCCCACCAATGGATTGCTCTCCGAACGAGGAATCCATTGGTGGGGTCACACGTCGGTTTCGTGCCCTGTTTAGCGACTCTGGAGCTTAAAACGCGTCTAGAGTTTTGGCCGCCTCCACCGGTCTTCTGGCCCACTGTGCACTGCGCACTGGGGACACTCTTCTCCCTCGTCGACTCACCGTCCGCATCTCCAATTCCCATTTCCGGCCCCATCGATTCCCCAGCACGCTGCGGTCCGGTTCCGAAACAACCCCCCGTCTCTCTCGCTGCGCCGCACCGGTGCGAGAGAGACGGAGAAGACGCCCAAAGCTTTCTCGGCGCACACAGACGCATCACTTAGGATAACGACGTTTCCGACGGATGCTTCGGGGCGCCAGTCTGCGCCGAGGCGAGCCGAGGCTCCCCCGCAATATTTTAACACAATTTCAGATTGTCGGAGCGGGAGGGAGGAGGAGGGGGAGAGGGTGCCGCGCAGCGGGCCGGAAAACACGCATCCGAGATGGGGGGGGGGACGCCCGGCTCATAATAGTAATGATAATAGCAGGGGCGGCCCGCCACGAGGCGTCGGTGGCGAGAGCTCCTGCACGCCACCCTTGGCTCGGCGCGCCACGCCCCGGCAGCCTGCCTGCCTTCGCGCGTTGCATGTTGCGCCCGCTCAGACAGACAGACGGACAGACGTCAAACAGGCAGGCAGGTAGATAGACGGACGGAGTGACAATCTAAATTTTCGCCGGGCTGTGGGACGGTTATTTGATTATTGTTTTATAACCGTAACGCGTGACGAGAAATTTTTCGTTGCTCACAGAAATTTCTCGTTACTTACAGATATGTTTTGTTACTCAAATAAATTTTTCGGTACTCAAACAAATTTTTCGTCACTCAAATCATTTTTTCGGTACTCAAAGAAATTTTTTCGGTGATCACGGAACCAACGTACTTTTCCGTTGGGTCAAGGAATTTCTTTTTTCCCGTGTAGGTGGTGGCACACTTTAGTCGACAGGGGGTGAAAGGTGGACCGAGATGCCAGAAGCAAGTCCCGCGACATTCGGTGGGAGTCCCACCCGTCGCGGGGCATCAAGGGCGCGCGGTTTAACCCTGGAGGCTGAGGAGAGGGACCGGAGAACGAAAGGGAAAGACGGAGGGAGGGGCCCTTGCTTCAAAGGGCTGTGGGGCCGTCCCAGGCCGTCCCAGGCCGTCCCAGGCCGGACTGGACCGGGCGAGGCACCCGAGGCAGCCAAGGCCCTCGGACGGACAGTCTTGTCGCTAATTAGACCACCCCACTGTCAAGGGAGTGGCAAGCGAGGGCCGCCGAGTGGAATCGAGGAATCGAAGCAGCAAAACGATGCCAGAACATGCCCGCCAGAACACCACCAGCGTTCCTGTGGACTGACTGTCCGAGAGTCCTTTTCTGCGCTCTGTCTCTCTCGTGCAGGTGTGAGAGAGACAGAGGGACGCAAACGCCCCTTGAGCCTGCTGGACCTCAAGCCACGGGGTGGCCCGGGCGAACCGCGACCTCGCGGCGGGTACCTCTTCCCCCCCTCCCCCATCCCCGCTCCCCCCAACGGTCTCGGCTCGGCCCACCTACAGTAATTATTCGCAGGCAACCGCCTGAAAGGGTCCAGCTGTGGTCGGGCCGACCGCACCGCGCCACACCACAGTGGGCCAGAAGACCGGTAGAGGCGGCCAAAACTCTAGACGCGTTTTGAGCTCCAGAGTCGCCAAACAGGACTCGAACCGAACGTGTGACCCCCACCAATGGATTCCTCGTTCGGAGAGCAATCCATTAGTGGGGTCACACGTTCGGTTCGAATCCCATTTAGTGACTCTGGAGCAACGCGTCGTGAGTTTTGGCCGCCACCACCGGTCTTCTGGCACACTGTGCGCACCGCGGCGCACCGCACGGCCCTACACCTCAAACAGCATACAAAGCAAGCTGGCCCTTTCTTGCACGCTGCCCCGAAGGTCTGTCTGTCTGTCTGTACCCATATCTGCACACGCACTCACCTGACCTCTGTCCACCTCTCTTGATGAGAATTTCGAGGCTGATTTTCCTTGCAAGCGAATGGCATCAAACCAGGTGATGAATTCGTTGCGACGCTCACGCAAAAAGTACAGGAGCTTTGATGAAAACGTAACATCAATTCGTGATGACGTCATTCCTTTGACAATTAACGTGGATGTCATCCTCTGTTTCCTCACCAAGCGACATAAATTGTTTCCAGTGTGGAGATGGCACAATTGTTAACGACGTCGGTCCGCCCCGACCTTGGCTGGCTCCGCTGGCTCCGCTGGCTCCGCTTGCCAGACGCTCAAGGCGGCCGAGGCGCACGGGGACGGGACGGGGCGAGCAAAGGCGGGCGCATCGTATTCCGATACGCCGAATGCAGCAGACGTTTCACTTTCGACAAGCCGACACCGAGGCGTGCACTGTGAAAACTGGACTGGGAAGCAAACCGCCGCACCCCGGGCCAGAAGACCGCTGGAGGCGGCCGAAACTCTAGACGCGTTTTGGGCTCCAGAGTCACTCAATGGGACCTGAACAGAGCGTGTGACCCCACCAATGGATTGCTCTTCGAACGAGGAATCCATTGGTGGGGTCACACGGGGCCCACTGTGCCCAACTGAATTATTTGCCATCGTGAAAAAAGAAAAGGAGAGATTCAAAGTTGCGAGAGTTTTGGACGTTTTTGTTGTCTGAAACAATGTACGGAATCGTCGAGGATGATTTCTGGAAAGTGCCGCAAAGTCTAGACTAGCTCTCAATTAATTCACACTGCTGGTCCGCAGCACCCATTGGCTGCCCCCCCCCCCCCCCTCTCTCTCTCTCTCTCCTCTCTCTCTCTCTCTCTCTCTCCCTCTGTCTCACCCCGACCGAGACGCGGGACGCTCTGCTCAATGTTTCATGGCTGCACCGGAAATCGAAAAGCGGCGCCACTTCCGCCCAGTCGCTCTGTCTCTCTCGCACTCACGAGGAACCCCGTAGGGGAGCGAGAGAGACAGCGCGACTCCGAACGCAGCTCTGTGCGTTCTCTGTCCCGCACTCACGGGGCGTCCCTGGTGTGAGAGAGACGGAGCGACGAAGTACTGTTCGGAATGGCCCCACTGACCTTCTGCCCTTGCCCCGTCCCGTCCTTCTCCCCCCAAGTGTTCGAAATCAGGCCAACAATAATAATCTTGTCAGTTTTTTTTTTGACAGAAAAAAAAGGTTTTTTTTAGTAATGCTTTTTGAGGCTACACACTTATCATCTTACGATGGTAACGCGAACGTAACATACGCTGAAATCAAAACATGCGTATTACGCTGAAATGTCATCGTACTACAATCGCAACCAACGTACCTTACGTTTACAACGTGCGTAATACGTTGAAAACATGCGTATTACGTTGAAAATCCTGCGTACCTTACGTTCACATTCGTGCGTATTATGCAGGTTGGAAGTTGGTCGTACCTTACGATGGAAAATCACCGTATTACGCACGAAAACCAACGTAAGATGATAAGCGTGTATATCTAAACTTTCTGGCTCATGACCGCCTCTCTCGCGCCACAGCAGCAGCAACAGACCTCTGGCGGGAAGTCTGTAGCGAACTCACACACGGCCGGAACTGAAAAAAAAACTCCACAAAAGTACCTGAATACGCCGGAATATGCGAACTTCGCGGTCCGTTTATTTTCGTCTTTATCAGCGAGTCAGGCTGGCGGGGCCACGGCCAGGCCACGGCCACAGGGGTGCCAGGGCACTGCCACGGCACTGCCAGGGCACTGCCAGGGATGTGGCGTTGTCCGGCGGGCCTCTGCGCGGGCCGCCGTGGTCTGCCAAACAGCGCTCTCGTCGCTCCGTCTCTCTCGCACTCGTTACCGGAATGGCGTGAGAGAGACGAAGCGACGAGACCACTGTTCGGAGCCTGCTGCGGCGCTCCACCCAAAACAGTAACGGACGTACGAAATAATGGATCAGCCTCCCCCCCTCCCCCTCCCCCCTCCCCCCCCCCTCCCCCGACATCCACTCGCCGGCGTGATCAAGGCGAAGCTGCCGCCCGCCCACGGGGCTGACAGTCTGTGGAAAGTAAATAAAAATAAGCTGGCGTAACCAAATTTAGCTGTCGTTATTTTATTTACTTTTTTTTATATCGCGAGGTCTCCTCTCGATTTCATTCAATCAAGTCGCGGTACGAAGCACCAATTTTCAGAGACGTTCTTTGTTAATTGGAGGACGTGTGGAGGTCGAGTTCTGCGAGCACACGTTTTATTAGCGAGTGTGAGTGAGTGAGTGTGTGAGTGAGTGAGTGAGTGAGTGAGTGAGTGAGTGAGTGAGTGAGTGAGTGAGTGAGTGAGTGAGTGAGTGAGTGAGTGAGTGAGTGAGTGAGTGAGTGAGATAGTGTTGCTGTTCGCGGCTGGGGCTGGACGCTGGCTGTAGTTGTCGGCCTGCTTAATGCCCATCCCGTATGCCTGGCTGGCCGGTCCGGCTACATGACGCAGGGTGTGTAAGCCCCTCTCCACGCCGTGGACCCAGCCCCCACCCCCTTCCACCTGCTCGGATCCCTCGGGACCCGCTCCAAACCCGTTCCGGGGCCGCCCTGGCGCTCCACCAAGGCACGCCAGGGCCGAAGCGGGGCCGAGGTGGGGCCCTGGCGGGGCCCACAGGATGAGTAGGACGAGTTCTGTCTTTTTGTTTCCACTCAGCCCTGGTCTTTCCACTCTGCCTCGATCTACTTGCCTTCACTCGGAAAATAGAGTGGTTCCAGGACCGCCATAAGGCATCGCTGGAGATGAAAGAGAAAAATGGTGCCCGTGAAAATCAGTCAGAATTTTGTCATGATCGGGCGAGGGGTGAAATCACCCAGCGTTTAGATGTACACATGAGTACATGAGTACAGGTGAGTACATCTGATAATACTCATAAATTGGGCATAACGTTATCGTTTTTACGCCTTTTTGCCGTTTGAAACGAAAAAAACAATCCCAAATCTTGTATCAATCTGGTTATTTTTGCCCTTATAAAATTTGTGAGTACACTGAATTCGGGCTAATGTGTACACATGTGTACACTAGTGATTCAATCCTCATGATCGGGGCTCTTTCATTCCCAGTGTCTGCTCCGCCAATAAATGACGAAGGCACCCTCTCATGGAGAAAACGCGAAGACGAAACCATTTCGCGATAAATCTTCCTTCTGGTGCACTGTTGAGTCCTGGCATCGACTGTGCCATACAGTATTTCTCCCCTTCCTTCCTGCGGTTATTATTTTTATCAGGAAAATCGTCACAACGTAAATCACACTTCCCTTTTGCGTCTTTATCTAATCTCCTCTCTCACTTCCTCAATTTATTCCCCTCCCTTCTGTCATATCAGCGGGATCTGGAAGAAGGTGCACCTTCCTTCCGCCTCCCGAAGCCAATCGGAAAGTTTATGGAGATAACCGAGCCGAGACACTCATCCCCCCCCCCACCCCCACCCCTCCTGGCGGGTCGTTGCCGAAGCGCGTCGACGGGCCCGCCGAAACATTACCCAGTGTCCACTGTGGCAAAAGGCTACGGAAAATTCTGTAAACAGCTTGTGGTAATTCTCCGTAACCCCTTGTCACAGCGCATAAAAGTGTGCCTAGGAGGTCCGCTGTCCTCGGTCGGTCTTCTAGGACTCCCTCTTCGTTGGGGGAGGGGAGGGGGAGGCCGCTGCTCTTTGCTGCCGTGTCACTTTCACCTGGAGAGCGTCTGTGCGTGCGTGTGTGTGTTTGTGCGTGTGTGTGTGCGTGTCTGCGTGTGTGGCCGTCTTCAAACACCACTAAAATATTCAGAGGTACGTTGTAGTAGAAGAAGCGCGTCATTCTGGCGTGGCGCTGCGAGGCGGTGGACCGTCGGGGGGATCGAGCGATGCATTATTCATGGATTCAAAATACATCGCCGTGGCGGGGCGGGGGGGGGGGTCTTGCCGCTCAGCGGGGGCGTTAGCGGTTCATGTATTTCGCTGCATTCCCGTTTCCACGCTGCCGCGCTTTGCTGCGGCCAAAGCGGAATCGGATTGCATGCACAGAGATTACAGTGGGGAAAGGGGTGGGGGGCAGTCTGGATTGCCTGTATGGAAGCCTTGCCAGTGGACCCCACAATGCGTGTCAGTACATGTGCCCACAGCACTCGAAACGGAAACCGATCTTGCGTCTTGCACTGCACGCTTAAAACCTTACAAATTATTTTGAGCACACATAGTACCAACTAATTTACTTAGCTATACGAAGAAAAAGTTTGTAAATCAGGAATTATTTTCTTTGCAAGGCCTAAAATAGTTTGAAAGGTTTTCTTACTGTGCGTTAAAAGTTGAGGTTGTCTTGACTGTCGCTGTCGTGTTCGGAACACAATTTTCGCCTCGCGTGATCCCTTCCAAGAAAAAATAAAAACGGGCCGAGCTCGGGCCTGTTGTTGTTGTTTTCGTTGTTACTCAGACAGCGGTCGGCCCGGAAGGAGGGGAAAAAATAATGAGGGATGAATAAGTAATCAATTAATCTGCAAGTTGATTGGCGCAATTCCTCGAACTTGGCGCCTGCGGTCTCCGGGGGCACGACGTCGTCGGCGTTGTTATTTGAGTGTTTGTGTGAGAGAGTGTGTGTGCGAGTGCACCCTCAATTTTTATTTTTCTCGGTTTTTATAAGAATAAAAGCCTTGACACAAGGCAAAATTTGAATAAATTTTTTTTTTCTAAAAAAACGAGAAAGGTTATTATTTTTTTTTAAATCCAAGACTTCATTTTTTTGGTGTGCGTGCGATCGCAAGCGCGCTCACGCAAAACAGACGCCAGACGGTGGGATCGCGGCCCAGGGCGGGGCCGGGGCGGGGCCCAGAGCGCGGCCCAAGCAGACCTCTTGGCCTACATCTCCGGAGGAAAACCAGGAAAACACACACAAGGCGCGCGAGGCTTTCCTTACCATTTCCCGCGCACACGGGGCTCTTTTTTTTCTTTTTCCCGTTCCGATATCCCCGCGCCGCCGAGCCGCCCGGGTCGGCTAGGCCGGCTGGGCTGGCTGGGCCGCGTCGAGGGCCTTGGAGGCCTGGATTGAGTTGCCGCTCCACCCTCTCCCCAAGGTGCTTGCCCTGCTCGCGGGGAGGCTGCACCGCTGCAACACTATTCCGCGCGTTTGCCGGTGTGTCCCCTGGCTGGGGAGCGTGCCCCGCCGAGCCCACAGTGGGCCAGAAGACCGGTGGGCCGGCAAAAACTCCAGACGCGTTTTGAGCTCCAGAGTCGCTAAATGGGACTCGAACCGAACGTGTGACCCCACCAATGGATCGCTCTTCGAACGAGGAATCCATTGGTGGGCTCAGTTCTGATTAGCGACTCTGGAGCTCAAAACGCGTCTGGAGTTTTGGCCGCCTACACCGGTCTTCTGGCCCACTGTGCAGCCGTTCTGAAGAGCCATCGCCTCTTCGCGCCGTCTCTCTCGCAGGCACTGAGTGCGACGGAGACGGAGCGACGGGCCGAGGCGACAGCCCGCCTCGGCGCCACGGCGTTTGCCCCTTTTCCGCCCCGCTGCCGGAGTTGTGAATACGGCAGCGGAAGACACTGGTGCGCGGCGCGACGCACAGTGGGCCAGAAGACCGGAGGAGGCGGACAAAATCCCGGACGTGTTTTGAGCTCCAGTGTTGCCAAATTGGAGTCGAACCGAACGTGTGATCCCACCAATGGATTGCTCTCCGAACGAGGAATCCATCGGTGCGGTCACACGCTCGGTTCGAGTCCTGTCCAGCGACTCTGGAGCTCAAAACGCGTCTGGAGTTTTGGCCGCCTCCGCCGGTCTTCTGGCCCACTGTGCGACGCGATGTTGTTATTTTGTTACGTGCGGCTGGTGCCGGGCTGGTGCCAATCCGACAGGCTTCCGACGGGCCTGCCTGCATCTTTCTTCCTCTCGCATACATTTTTGACCCTCTCCGAAGATCGCAATCCAGTTTGTCCCATGAAAAGCCTCGTTCCTTTATCCTGCAGAGGGTCCGTGTTTCTTTTATTCTTTTTTGTCTCCGGCGAAGGGAGCGGCGGCCTGCCCGTCCGTCCGTCGGATCGCCCCAAAATCCAACTTTGTGTTTTGGTGGGAATAATCCAAGTGCCGTCTAGGTTAAACACGAATACACACACACACACACACACACACACACACGCGCGCGCGCGCGCCTGCACACAGAGAGTCTTGGCTAGTCTCAACCCTCATAAAAGTCATTCTTGATTGATTTTTCAATCCAGGTACCGTAGTTAAAATAATAAAACCAGGATGTTGGGAGTTAGTCACGGCTATTGACGATAGTGAGAGTTGGTCACGGCTCCAGCTTATAGCTCTTGCTATCGCTCTATTATACCCATTGTCCTCCAACCGGCCGTCCCAACCCGCAGGCAGCGCCGCGGGCAACGCGCGGTGAAACCTGAACCTGAGATTCACAGACCAACCCTGGAAAACAAGGGGTTCGTTTTCCAGGAGCCGCCTGGAAATTCCAGGTACTGGCGCGCCGCGTTACGGCGACGTTTCTTGCGCAAGCTGGAGAGTACGTTAGGCAGCTTGCGCAACCAGGCAGGCCGGGGCAGGCAGGCTCCCTTGGACCCTTATCGCCAACAGGCTATTTCCGGTCGTCACGCGGCCTGTGTGTGCCAGGCACGCCACGCCGCGCCACGCCACGCCACTGCCTGCGTGGTGCGGCCGCGCCCCAGCCTGTGGAGCACTACTTGCTCCGAGGTGCCGTAAAATCGAGAGCCGCCCGTTTCATAGCGCAGGAATGTTTATCGTTCGGACGAGAAAACAACAACAACAACAACAAACAACAACAACAGCAACAGGAAAAACGTTCGATTTGGAATGCGTCCGCTAGGCCAAGTAAATTCAACGACTGTATCCCAACTGATGTAAGTAAGATTAGTAGGTTTATCGCATTTTTTTTGCCGAGGTGTGCGAGTTTGCGACGTAGTGTAGCAGCAACGTTGGCGAAAAGTTAGTCCGAAACGGTGACAAACGTCTTAAAATGGTGATTTGGGCTGACTTTGGGCGTCCGACCCGTGTCGAGATGTATCACTACTTTCTCCACGATGTGGCGTCGGGGTTCGTTCCTCGCGGTACGTTACGTACCACTACACTGTGTGGTTGTGTGCCCTACCGCCACCGTTTTGCCCGCGGTTTTGCCACTCCCCCGGCAAGGCATCGGCCGCCGTGGCCGCCGCCATGCGACGGAGCTCTATATCATAGTGTGCTGTACAGTGTGCATCAAACTTTATGGGCCAAGTTATGTTGCACGCGGTGTACGGTGCGGAGAGAGAGAGAGAGAGAGAGAGAGAGAGAGAGAGAGAGAGAGAGAGAGAGAGAGAGAGAGAGAGAGAGAGCAGGGTGCGATCGGACAAAGAATAGTGTCAGGCTGGGCGTGGCAGGGCTCGGCAGGCAGGTGCGCGTTCGGCTGGAATTAGCCTCTCTATTCCAGGGCTTTCCTCTCCACGACCTTTCCTTCCCCCTGAGCCCCTCACACACACACGCACACACGCACACACGCACGCACACACACACACACACACACACCGCGTCCGCTCCGAAACCCATCAATGAACCGACTCGTAAAAGTGCGACACGAAAGACAGCGTGTCGGCCCGTTCACCCCGCTGCGTGTGTGTGTGTGTGTGTGTGTTTCCCTTTCGTTCCTTTCAGCGACCCGTCTGTTCTGCGCCACGTGCTGAAAACAATGTGGAGGAGAGAAGTCACCCCGTCTATCCGAAAAGAAGTCGTAAAATGTTTTCTGTTTTCGAGATTTCAGTTTTTTTGGAGGAGGGCCGAAACCTGGGACACGCGTCGGTGCCACCGTCGCCGTCGCGACGTCCACGACTTCCACTGGTGCACTGGGTCGTTGTTGTTGTTGTTGTTGTTGTTTCCGCTGTTAACGATGCAGCTTAGCCGCGCCGGGCACCGGCCCGTGCCCTGCTTAATCTTGTGGGATGGCGTGCAGTTGGCACCCCCGGCCTGCGGTGGCTGCGGTACGGGCGGTGCGCCCGGGGCGTGCGGTGACTGCATCGCATCCTGCCCACACACACTCTCTCTCTCTCTCTCTCTCTACCTCCCAGTGGCGTGTGCGCGCCGGCTGCCTCGCCTCCCTGCGGTCCCCCTAGTCGTCCTGGTCAACGCGATGTAGTGCCAGAGCCCCATAGCGATGCTAGGGTGGCCATCCGGCGCATGCGCCAGCGCGCTCCAGTCAGTCATGAGTAAGGCGACGTACGACGCCTTTGCTGCCGCCTCCCGCCCTTTTTCCCCTCGGAATGCCATGAATATTGTATAGGGTGGCCCCGCGCCCCCTCTCACTCCCCCGCCCCCTGCCACTCCGCCCCCCCCCCCACACACACACACGGGCATCCACGCGTCCGCCTCCCCAAGCCGCGAGGTGGCGCATGCCAAGCGCGTGGAAAATAATAACGCACTGTTGCGAGCAAGCCCGGGTTCAACACCCGCCAAGAATTCCCGTTATTTTTCTTCCTTTTTGTGTTTTGTTTTTGTTTTTCTTTTGTTTTTTGGTCTGGGCATTATTCTCCGTATATTGGGCATCGCGGCTATGTTAATTCGCACCATTCTTTCTTCAATATCCAGCAGATGCGTCGCCGCTTAGCATATTTTGCTTGTGAAAAAGGACGTCGGCACGGTTGCCCGGATTCGAGACAACATGAGAAAACGCGCGGACCTGGCGCACAGTGGGCCAGACGACCGGTGAAAGCATCAGAAGGCGCGTTCTTAGCTACAAGTTCGCTAAGTGGAATTCGAATCGAGAGTGTGTGACCCCACCACTGGATTGCTCTTGGAACGAGGAATCCATGGGTAGGGTCACACATTTAGTTCGGGTCCTGTTTAGCGGTTGTGGACCTCCAAACGCGCCTAGAGTTTTGGCCGCCGGCGCCGGGTCTTCTGGCACACTGGTCGGGCCTTCGTGGCTTACCTCGCTGGATCCCGGCCGCACACCTGGGGCCTGTCACGTCACCGTCGAACCCACCGTCACCTGATTTAAGCAATTTTTTTCCGTCTCTCTGGCGCCGCCCCGACGGCACCTGAGGCACACCCGAGACATCCTCATCAGAGACGTGCAAGGCTCCCGCAAGTCGGTCCGACTGAGAGCGCCTGCGGAACCCGGGGTAGGCCACGCGCCGAACAGGCCTGCTGGGCGCGTGGCCTACCCCGGATTCCACAGGCGCTATACCAGTAAAGGCAACGCGCTGGCTCGCGTGCTCGGCGGGGTCCCTCACTCAAAATTCGGATGCACCCTGATTGATTGCGTCAACAAATGGAAACTTCAAAGGTTTGTAATTTTCTGAAGATCGGTGGCAGTTTTTTCTCAACAAGTTGTCCTGGTTCGATTTGCATTTATTTAACAGTGTGAAATTGTCCGCCCTGTTGATGGCCGCGTTTCCGCCTCCTCCCCGCGTCCTGGCTCGGCACGCCGCGGCGACATGGCAGCGCGGCCGGGTGGGCCGGGTCACAGTGGGCCAGAAGACCGGTGGAGGCGGACAAAACTCGAGACGCGTTTTGAGCTCCAGAGTCGCTCAATGGGACTAGAACCGAACGTGTGACCCCACCAACGGATTCCTCGTTCGGAGAGCAGTCCATTGGTGGGGCCACGCGTTCGGTTCGAGTTCCATTGAGAGACTCTGGAGCTCAAAACGCGTCTAGAGTCTTGTCTGCCTCCACCGGCTTCTGGCCCACTGTGCGGGTGGGCCGCGGGGAAGGGCTGCCGTTCCTCCATTATTTCGTTAGTAAAACTTGTTGTCACTTTCCCCTTCCCTAAAGTGATTGGCCGTAATTTGGCGGTGCGTCGAAACCACACCACGCTCCGTCACGCCACGGCCCGCCCACCACGCCCACCCTCCCCACCCCTCCCCGCCCCGCCCCGCCCGCCCCCCCCCCCCCGCCCCCCCCCGCCCACACGCCCCACCCCTCCACCCTCCCCGCCCCTCCCCGCCCCTCCCCCCCCCCGCCCGCCCCGCCCGCCACGCCCCATAGCTGGCCCGCTTTGCGTCGCTCCGCAAATCTTGTCCACGGCGTTTGTCAAATATTTACCTCCGACCAATCGCACGCGTCCAACCAGGGTCAGGATTGCCGATGCCTGTTGGGTTCGGCTCATCTTGTTGTTGTTGTTGTTGTTGTTGTTGTCACTGCCCTTTTGGGTGGGTGGGGGAGAGTGCGGTTCGATATAGCAAATAAGAGCCTGTGCGTCCCCATGCAGCGAAAACTCCAGGATCAACTTTCCGTCTTGGAATATTTATTCCCAGAGGTGGCCCTGCTCGCGACTTTTGCGAGAATAAGGACATTTTTGGCGGTAAAATGATTTCCGACTTCGGATGTTTTAGTGTCGGTGGAGTCGCGAGTCGTTGAATGGAACTCGAACCGAACGTGTGACCCCATCATTGGATTGCTCTCCGAACGAGGAATCCATAGGTGGGGTCACACGGTCGGTTCGGGTCCCGTATAGCGACTCTGGAGCTCAAAACGCGTCTAGGGTTTTGGCCGCCCCACCGGTCTTCTGGCGCACTGTGCTATACGAGCTCGCTTGCAGCCAGTGGCGCGGAGTCCGGTGCTCCCGGCCACGTGGCGTGGTCGAGTGATTCCAGCTGAGCAGAGCGCGGAGTGGGTCGGCGTGGCTAGGAGCAAGGCCGGCACCGGCAGGGCGGGCCGAGCTAGCTTAGCATGAGTCGAGCGAATCCCGAGTTCCACGGCGCAAGTTAAACCGGCCACGTCTGCGCGGGATTAACCCCGCGGCTCGGATTTAATACAGAAATTTATAAAGTTTGGCGGGACAGTGCTCGGGCCGGCGCTAGCCCGCCCTCCCGTCTTTCGCCTTACTTGGGCTGAAAAGGGACGCCCCGCCCCGCCCCGCCCCGCCCCGCCCCGCCCCGCCCCGCCGCTTCGACTTAATTAACCGTGTCCGTCCACAGCACGTCAAATGCGCACTGAAATTCCGTCAACTTTTCCCCCCTCTTCTTCCTGCAACTTTGTTCATCCTTTTCAGAAGCTTTACACACAGGACAGGCCGGTCGCTCCCGCAGATAAAACACGGCCAAAACAATAAAAAAATATTCCGGAAAAAAGCGGTGGCCGTTGTACCGCCTTTCCCAATAAAACACGAGCCCCGCTCGCGCGCGCTAGCTGCTGCACTGGCTGGATCATATTTTTTCGCTGGAAAAAAGAGCCGTGGCACATAAACCCTGATTTACCTGGAGCGATTTTTTTTTTCTGTCTGGAACACGTGGCGCTCGCAGGGGCCGTCGCGGGGCCGCCTTTTCGACATGAGCCCCATAATCGGGGCCACACTGTAAGGTGGAGGGCGCCAAGGACGCAGAGACCCTTCCACCCCGAAGGAAAGGGCCGCCGCGCTGTCTCTCTCGAAGCCCCGCGGGACGCCCCGTGAGTGCGACAGGGACAGGGCCACTCCTCGGAATCAGTGTGCAGGCGGCTGGCTCGGCGGGCAGTCCACAGTGGGCCAGAAGACCGGTGGAGGCGGACGAAACTCTAAACGTGTTTTCAGCTCCAGAGTCGCTAAGCAGGACTCGAACCGAACGTGTGACCCCACCAATGGATTCCTCGTTCGGAGAGCAGTCCATTGGTGGGGTCACACGTTCGGTTCGAGTCCCATTCAGCGACTCTGCAGCTCAAAACGCGTCCGGGATTTTGGCCGCCTCCACCGGTCTTCTGGCCCACTGTGCAGTCGGGCCCTGCCGGATACTCGGCCATAAAAATGACGCATGCTCCCCTTTATTTCTCCGGGGGAAGCCCCGCCAGCCCCGCCAGCCGGCTGCAGCCTCGACGCGACGCGAAGCGCCTCGCACATGTCGCCGCCCCGAGAACGGCTTCACTGCAGGGAAGTAGCGACTCTGGAGCTCAAAACGCGTCCGGGATTTTGACCGCCCCCACCGGTCTTCTGGCCCACTGTGCGTCGCCTTGGTTGATAGCGCAGCCACTGTTGTGGACGCATTTGGGCGCGAGAGGGTCGCCACACTGTCCAGTGTCCGGGCGGACAACTTATTCAGCGCCCCTGGCACTTGGCGCAGCGCGGAGCAGAGTTGGCCCGCCGACCGATTCCGAGAGTCGTTTTCGTCGCTCTGTCTCTCTCGCACTCGGACGCCCCGCAGGTGCGAGAGAGACAGAGCGACGAAAACGACTCTCGGAATCAGTCCACAGTCCACTCCGGAGGACCGAGGGTCAGCGAGCTAAAGCTCCGACTCAGCGGCAAAGTTACCGAGTCAGTCGTTAGACGCCTGGTCGTGGTCGCTGCGCCCCCGGCCGCGTTTTGTCGCTCTGTCTCTGTTCTTGTCGCACTTGCAGCGCCCCGCGGCGTCGTGCGAGAGAGACAGAGTCACGAAACGACCCCAACCTGTCGAGCCGTGGTCGCTCGGACCGCGCGTCGTCGCAGTGTAATCGGCCAAGAGGGAGGCAGAGAGAGAGAGAGAGAGAGACAGACAGACAGACAGACAGACAGACAGACAGACAGACAGACAGACAGACAGACAGACAGGCAGACAGACAGACAGACAGACAGACAGACAGACAGACAGACAGACAGACAGAGAGACAGACAGACAGACAGACAGACAGACAGACAGACAGACAGACAGACAGACAGGCAGACAGACAGACAGACAGACAGACAGAGAGACAGGCAGACAGACAGACAGACAGACAGACAGACAGACAGACAGACAGAAAGACAGAGACAGAGGGAGAAAGGGGGGAGACACGTTGAATTAATTACGCGTCTGGGCCACCAAGTTGGTGGGCTTAGCAGTGTGGTGCAGTGTAGAGTACCGTGCGACAACGCTGGGAAAACTATGAGGTGACCGGCGGGCAGAGCAGGGCGGGCCAGGGCGAGGCAGGGCAAGGCAGGGCGAGGCAGGGCACGCTTCGGTGGGTGTTCGGAAACTCGGAGGGTGTGGGCGGGCGCTACGTGCAACAGGGTCACTGCAGGAACTTAACAACCCGCTAACGTGGTTGCCTCGGCCAAACCCGAAGCACACACAGCCTGCCTGGAACTCGGTTGGGTATTCGCCCACCTCACAGTGGGTCAGAAGACCTGTGGAGGCGGCCAAAACTCTAGACGCGTTTTGAGCTCTAGAGTCGCTCCACATGACTCGAAACGAACGTGTGACCCTACAGATGGATTCCTCGTTCGGAGGGCAATCCATTGGTGGGGTCACACGCTCGGTTCGAGTCCCATTCAGCGACTCACATACACAAGAACGACTGAAAATGGTTCAACGGTGACAATTCCGCTGTGGGATGAGGCTCCACAAGACGAGGGAAAGAGAAAGGCTACACAGCCGCGCGCCTTCACGAGACAAAGCGTTTTGCATGAAAAAAATCTGCGTCAGGTAACCACAGTATCACGATAAAGAATTAACAAGCCAGGGCCAATAGAGCCTCTCTTTGCGATGCGTCCCCGGGGCTGGCGGGGCTGGCGGGGCCGGCGGGGCTGGCGGGGCCTGGCCATCGCTGCGTCCAGCTCCCAGCTCCCCTCGGACCACATATTGATTTTAGGTGTTGCACGCTGAGCGGGCGGGCGGGCGGATGGACGGGCGGGCTGCCCTGCGCTGCCCTGGGCTGCCCTGGCCCAGCCGCAAAGGACGCGCCACGCGCAACCTTCGGCCCAAACTGACCCCTCCTACCTGGCGTCCAGGGCCTGGCGCGGCACGCCACCGCCAACTGAAGGACCCTGGAGCCCGCTTCACGTACACCGCAAAAGGCTTCTAGAGAAGATTCTCCATTTTATGGTGAAAATCCTGATGAATTTGTAACTTACCTTTCAGAATTGTATCCTACCTCACCGATTGTCCGTCGACGTTTTTCTGGGTCCGGTGCACCCGTCCGTTCCATGCCAGCGAGCGACTTTTGCTTCGATTTTGTTCGCTATTCAGTGGGCAGGGTAAGGCGGTTTGTGCAGTGGGGCGGCGGTCTGCCGGCAACGTCGGCATGGCCATCAACTACACTGGCATACCATGGCATACCAGCGCGGCGGCGTCTCGTTTCCCGATAACAGCTTATTTCGGACTGGCGAGCCATCGTACCGCCGCGCACCAAGAGATTGCTCTCTGAGCGAGGAATCCAGTAGTGGGGTCACACGTTCGGTTCGAGTCCCATTTAGCGACTCTGGAGCTCAGAACGTATCTAGACTTTTGGCCGCCTGCGCCGTCCTCTGGCCCACCGTGCGGCGCTGTTTGGTGGTACGCCCTCTGGATGTTGTTGCTGCTGGCTGCGCAGGTGCGTGCCAAGCGGAGCGTCTAACTGGCGGCACGGGTACCGGCACGGGGCTTCCTTCAGGCGATGGCCCAGTTTCCCCTGTGATGATTGGCGTGTCTGATGCGAGAGAGAAAGATGGCGCGACAGGCTGCTGTGGGACAAGGCCACTAGTGCCCCGTTTCGACCCACCCCCTCTGGGTGGCCCCACTGACTGTCTCGGTGCCTTCTCGAGTGCCGCTAGCCTAACCTTTGTGAACGCACTCGAAAAATCTTACAAACTATTTTGGGCCTTGCAAAAAAATAGCAGATTGTTATAACAAAGTATTTTGAGCATCCATAAACTTACAAATAAAATACTTCGTAGTTTACGAACTATTTCTTCATGCAACAAACAACTAATTAATTAGTTTGTATTATGTATGCTCAAAATACTTCTCAAGGTTCTCAGCGTGTGCCAACCGACTTCATGATACGGGACACAAGTGTCTACCATGACATCAGAGCCGTGTTACCAGTCTCAGACGCCAGTTAAATTGATTTACCTCTGGGTAAAATAACCAGAGCCAGTCTAAATGGTTTTGTCTGCGGTCTTTTAAGTTTTACTCTTCCTTGTTTCAGGTAAGGAGCGTAAGGATGTCCGACCTATCAGCTGCAACCACGGGAGAGTGAGTGAGTTTGTTCGATAGGCAGCCTCCTTTGCAATTTCGAAGTTGGAGGCTGAGGTTGGCAACGCTTTCGACACATGGTGGGACTTTTCGCCCACTTATTTGGCAGCACTGTGAGAGCAAGGAATGCAGGACCGCAGGGAGAGAGTGTGGGAGCAAGGAATGGAAGTGCGTGCGAGGAAAGGCCTAGCCCAGGCACAGGCCCTGGGGAGCGCAACATGTGATGAAAGATACAATGAGATCTAATGACCAGGCTCGGGCCCGCCCCGCCCTGCCCACCACGCCCTGCCCGCCCCGCCCGCAACAGGGAAAGTGGGGGTGGGCGCGCTGGGTGGCAGCGGCAGGCGCCACAGGTGAGCAAGGTTACTGGGTCAAGCTCAACCCCACCCGCCGCCTCCCCGTCCTGCCCGCCCCCCGAACCGCCACGGCCGACCTAGCCCCTCCCCTCTCCGCCCTGCCTGCCCTGCCTGCCCCCGCCATCCGATAGATTTCATCCAGGCTCTCCCTCGCTCCTCCTCCCCCACCTCTCTCTCTCTCTCTCTCTCTCTCTCTCTCTCTCTCTCTCTCTCTCTCTCTCTCTCTCTCTCTCTCTCTCTCTCTCTCTCTCTCTCTCTCCGCGCGTCTGCCGGCTGGGCGTGTTTGCGCTGCATTATTTTTCAGCCCGGGAAAACGAGCTGCTTGCTTACATTGTTGGATGTGGTTTCATAAAAAAAGAAAATCGGGCTCCTGGAGTGTGGCAGCGGTCTGATTCCGAGAGTCATTCCAGTCGCTCAGTCTCTCTCGCACCCTTCAGGCGACGCCCCGTGCGTGCGAGCGAGGCAGAGCGACGGAAACGACTCGCAGTCTGTGGGGCGGCAGGGCGCGGCGGGGTCGCGCTGACCGAGACGTAACCGTGCGTAAAGCTGTGGGAGACTGTCGCAGCGGCGCAGCGGCGGACTGCTGTGGACTCTGGACTCGCAATAAGTACGGCCAGAGTACGACCCAGCGACCTCGGCGAGCTTAAAAGTTTCCGTGGTCTTCTGCGCGTCTCGCGGCGAGAAAGAAGGGGAGGGGGGAGAGAGAGAGAGAGAGAGAGAGAGAGAGAGAGAGAGAGAGAGAGAGAGAGAGAGAGAGAGAGAGGGGGGGGGGATCTTCCTCCACTTTCTCCTATTTATTTGCGGACGTGTTTCGGCCTCTCTCGCCCCGCCTTCTGCGTGGTCCGCGCGTGTCGCGGGACAAAATCGCGGAAGCTTGTAAAATATTTACATCTGTGATTACCGCGTGGGCGCGCTGGTCGAGACCCATCGTCCGCGGTGGGGCCTGGCGGCCCGGGCCCTGCCCGTACTTTGCGTCCTCTCTTTATTCCTCTCATTTCTGCTATTGACTTTCCCTTTCCCGCCTGACACACTTTATGGAAGACGCACGTGGAGGGAAGGGTCCCCGGTACCATTTCACTTTCCGGGGAATGTGTCCGATCGAATCCAAATCGATTTATCGCCGCCAGTGACGTCGCCAGTGACCCTTCCTCCGTTTCCTAAATTGGACCGTCACTGGAATCACTACCTCCTTTGTGTCCGAAGCCACCTTGTTCGCCTCCGTGTTTATGGCCATGATTTCTCATCACTGTAATGTGACTCATTACTGTTACTCCTCGTCCGCTCGCAATTTCGCAGGGAAGCGAAAATAGGGTCCGTGAGGCCGAAAGCGAGAGAGAGAGAAAGAGAGAGAACAGAGCGAGGACACGAGAAAAAAATAGCAAATCTGGGCCCACGGTGAAAATGGTTTCTGGCTTTCCTAGGTAGCTAATAGTAAAGGCCTGGGTGGTTCCCATGGAGTTCTTGAAAAAAAAAAACAAGGAACCGTTTTCACTGTTAAGTACGAAAATGTCTGCGTTTTCCATGCTGAAGCGCTCCCGGAAGAGTATTTACTTTTGCCGGCGCAAAGCCTCCACCACAATGGCCTAGCGGCCGTGCCCGTTGCTGCTACACTGCATTCCGCTTGTCACGAAAACGGCCGTGAAGGCACGAGAGAGAGAGAGAGAGAGAGAGAGAGAGAGAGAGAGAGAGAGAGAGAGAGAGAGAGAGAGAGAGAGACGCGCATTCCGAGGCAGCTAGCCTTCCCCCACAAACGGACTCGATGGAACACGTCCAGCAGTCTCATTCCGGAGGATCCTTTTCGTCGCTCTGTCTCTGCCACACTCACGGGGCGTCCCGTATAGGTGTGCGAGAGAGACAGAGCGACGAAGCTACCCTTCGGTTTCAGCCGGCTGCCGGCGTACCCGCGGGAGACCGCCTTCAAACCTCGACGAGGCCGTGGGGGCCGCGATGAGCGTTACTTAAAAACAAGCCGTGGTGGCGTCATCGGCCGTGAAATTGCCCGTGCGTCTTCCGTGCACGGGCGGCGTGGCACACTCAATAACCTCCGCGAGCCTTTAAAGTCCGGACGAGAAAAACAAATATGGGCGACGCGGCGCCGTGCGCTTTAATGTAATTATTTTCCCTGGATTAGAGGGGCTTCCTTGTTCTCTTCATTTCGCGCGCCGCCTGCAGACGGAGAGTCGTCGCGTCTCTCTCGCACTGCACGCGACGCCCCACGAGTGCGAGGGAGACGGCAGGGCTGCTGGGAGGTCGGCCATTAACGCTAGCCGCGCAGTGGGCGAGAAGACCAGTGGAGGCGGCCAAAACTCTGAACGCGTTTTGAGCTCCAGAGTCGCTAAATAGGCCTCGAACCGAACGTGTGACCCCACCAATGGATTGCTCTCCGAACGAGGAATCCATTGGTGGGGTCACACGCTCGGTTCGAGTCCTGTTCAGCGACTCTGGAGCTCAAAACGCGTCTAGAGTTTTGGCCGCCTGCACCGGTCTTCCGGCCCACTGTGCGCCGCGGACGCTAGAGCCTGGCCGGGCTTCTTCCTAATGGCTCGGATTCGGCCTTTCTGCCTTCATTGAAAATGGATTGCAGCAGCCGAGGCCCCGGGCAAGACACTCGCAAGACGCGCGCAAACTCGAGCCGCGTTTTGAGCTCCAGAGTCGCTAAATGGGACTCGGACCGAACGTGTGACCCCACCAATGGATTCCTCGTTCGAAGAGCAATCCATTGGTGGGGCCACACGCCAGTCTACTCTCGCGCCGAGCGAGTGAGGTGTCGACCTGTTTTGGCGGCAGCCTTCATCCGAGCGTCGAGGGGCCGAGAGGGGCGCTGGTGCGGCACGCCCGGGCCCCGAAAGGTGTTGCCGACGAGGCCGACGAGAAAGCCCCGTTAGGGGTCGCGACCGGACGTCCGGGGGCGGAGGCATCTCTCCGGGGGACGACCCCCCCCCCCCCCCGGGAGCCCCCATGTCACCTCGGCGCGCCTCGGCGGCTCGCAGGGACATTCCTCCTCCCTGTCGGTGATATAGTGCTGCGGCTAACCAGAGGTGGCGGCCCCTTTCGCTACCCCTCTCACAGTGGGCCGGAAGACCGGCGCAGGCGGCCAAACTTCTAGACGCGTTTTGAGCTCCAGAGTCACTAAGCAGGACTCGAACCGATCGTGTTAGTCCACCAATGGATTCGTCGCTCGGAGAGCAATCCATTGGTGGGGTCACACGCTCGGTTCGAGTCCCATTTAGCGACTCTGGAGCTCAAAACGCGTCTAGAATTTTGGCCGCCTGCGCCGGTCTTCTGGCCCGCCGTGCTGCGGACTAATGGTTGTCTCTCGGGTGTGTTTGCCACGTGACGTGTGCTGCCCGCTAACGCCTCTTTGTCACGAAGGATGGTCGTTCGTCGAGTCCTGTTGATTCCGCCGCCGTCCGTCGTCTCAAAGTCTCGCGGTGGACGTGTTGCGAGACGGGGACGGATTCTGGCCTCTTTTTCCCCGCCTCGCTCCGAAGGGCCGCCTCGCCTTGGTCCACTAAGGAAACAAGTTGTTGTCTACTTTAATGAGGTGTGTATTTACGGGGCGTCCCCGCCCGCCGGCCGGCCTGCCGGTCCCTGCCAGGGGCTCCCTGCAGCCTGAAAGGGACGGAGCGGGGGCTCGCTTCCTGCTTGTATAGGTCATTTCAAACTTTGCCTCCAATCTGGTACACCCCGCTCTTTGTCTAGCCACTTTTCCTCTTTTATGGAGTTTCATCACTAGGTCCGAAAAGCCATTCTTTCACGCCCCGCGCTCGCCCTGCAGGGGCTTCTAGCCAGTCCCGGGCCCAGAGGTGCGAGTTTTGTTTGACTTGGATGCTCGCTTGCCGACTTTGCGTAGCGAAATGTGGCATTTGTTTCACCAGTGCCGGCGTGTTGGATGTCAGTCAAACGCCCATACAAGCGTCCTCGAGCAATTCTTTGCTCTTTTTCTCCAAGAGGTCAGCTTTCGTCCCGCTGTGCGCAGCAGGTGGTGCCTGCCTGCCCCCGGCCCCGGCCGCACCCTGCCTGGCTCCCCTCCGTGACATTCACCTAGAAAAGTGTCCCCGTCCACTCCGGCCGCCGTGGAGTGGCATTTCCCCCACCCCCGCCCCTCGCCCCAAATGCCACTCTGTCTCCTTGAAGGCTGGAGACGGCTCGGAGAGGGAGAGAGAGAGAGAGAGAGAGAGAGAGAGAGAGAGAGAGAGGAGAGAGAGAGAGAGAGAGAGAGCTCGCCTCCGCTCCTCCCAGTGCACAAGGCCCCAGTCTCCTTCTTTGTCTCCGGCACTTCGTTACCTGGGAGGGAAAACGATCTCGACGTACGTCAAGGAAAAAGCCGGGAAAACCTCGTTTGATGAAGCTACGGCCTAATTCGCCAAAAAGAAATTTCCGGCCTACACCTCTCGGGGTCGTCCGCATATTACGTAACGTTTTTCATGTCTCTGTCCTTAATTAATATTATTCACTTTTTTTTTTAGCTAAGCCTGCTGGACACTCATACAAAGATAAAACATGGAGGTTTTGAAATTTTCCAAAGATCAGGGGCCAGGGAGTTCTTTGTTTTTTTTTCGACAGTGTGGGAGGCTGTGAAAAAAAAAACGTTGCGACCAATTCGTCAAAGGTTTTGCTCGGAGGCGTTTCTTTGATGTGCCAGCAAACACCGTCGCGTCGTCTTCGTCGCTGCGGAGATGAGTCTTTCCCGTTCGTGTGGGGAGTCGTCCCTGGCAGTGCCTTGCTAACTCCAGAGAGAGAGAGAGAGAGAGAGAGGAGAGAGAGAGAGAGAGAGAGAGGGGGGGAGGGGGGGGGGTCGAGCGCTAATCAAGAAATGGGCAAGTGGAGAAAGAAACACGGCGAAAGGACCAAATTGAATGGCCGTATCTGGGTCTGGGACTGGGGGGCCTGGAGTCCTTAGAGTCCTGGGGCGGAGGCGAGGCCGGGCAGCCTTAAGCAAGCAGCTGTCCGGTCCAGTGCAAAGCGGCGGCAGCTTGCCTTGTTATCAGGAAGGCCTCCATGAAGACAGAGACTTGCCCCATTCTCCCTTTCTCTTTCTTTTCCCTCGCGCCCCGCCGACCGCAGCCGCCTCCTCTTTCGCGCGGCCCACGCGGCACGGCAGATATTAGTTCGTCGCCGGCAGACCGATTCCGAGAGTCGTTTCCGCCGCTCTGTCTCTCTCGCACTCACGGGGCGTCCCGTCCAGGTGCGAGAGGGTCTGTCTCCCGGTGCGCCACGTGGGCGTCGGTGGACTTTTCCGCGTCGCTCTGTCTCTCTCGCACTCGAGGGGCGTGCCCTGGCCCTGGGGGTGCCCTAGGGGTGCGAGAGAGACAGAGCGACGACGTCAGCCTGCAGGAGGCGCAGGCCACCGTGAAAACGAAATTGGCGATACTTTGCGGACTGCACTTCGAATGGCCAGCATTAGGGGAGCGTGGCTGGCTTAGCGATGCAGACATCTTCGGCCGTAACCCGCCTTTCATTTGGCTGGTTTTAGTGCTGTCCGCGAGCGCAGCGGGGCCGAAACTGGGACGCGGTGATTCGGCAGCGCGAGCACGCCAGTTCCCCCGGCTGTCATTTAAAGTTGATGAAATCCGAATTGTGGAATCCTCCTGCTATGCAGCTCCGCATTAATCCGCCCTGATTCCCCGCGCCGCCGTCCAAAGCGCGCGTGCCTCCTCTGTCTGTCTGTCTGTCTGTCTGTCTGTCTGTCTGTCTGTCTGTCTGTCTGTATGTCTGTCTGTCTGTCTGTCTGTCTCTGTCTCTGTCTCTCTCTCTCTCTCTCTCTCTCTCTCTCTCTCTCTCTCTCTCTCTCTCTCTCTCTCTCTCCCCCTCCCACGGAACGCCCCACGAGTGCGAGAGAGACAGCCTGCAGGCGAGACGGCGAGATTAAAAGGCGTTGCCAAAACGACGTGGCTGCAGGTCTCCTTGATTCCGCGCAGCCCTCGCTCAGAACCAGTTCGACTCTTTAAATTTGAGGCGTGGCCTGCACTTCTTTTATGTGCCGCGGCCAGTAATATCGTAGGAACTACTTTTTTTTATTTCCAAAGCCGGCGACCAAAACGCCAGCTCAGCCAATCTGGGGAAATCGGAATAAAGGAAATGAACCGGGCAGAGGGGGCGGCTCGACGAAAGGACGGCGGCCCGGCCCTACTACTGTACTTGACCCGGTGTGCGCCCCCTTCATCCCTCTTTCTTTTTTGCCCCGTCTCGTTTTGACATTTATTGCCGTTGTGCGTACTGCCTGCCACGTGGGGGCACAGTCCGTGATTCGGACCGGCCACGACCTGCTGCAGCCTCTCCTTTGAGTGTGAGCGGAGAGAGAGGGGGGGGGGGGGGGTCCGGGGTCCGGTGCGTCCGGTGCGTCCGGTGAGTCCGGTGAGTCCGGTGCCCAGGGCCCAGTCGCTCACTGCGCGGCCTGCGCGGCCAAACTTTCCGGGGCCTAAGCCCGTACGGACTAAGCCGCTGCTCTGCTCGCCGCCCTTGTCCTCGCTGTCCCCTGCAGCCGGGCTCACCTCAGCGCGTCGCGGCCTCGACTCGCCGCAAAGCGACAACCGCGAGGCCCCGCTGCACAGTGGGCCACAAGACCGGTGAGGGCGGTCAAAATCCCGGACGCGTTTTGAGCTCCAGAGTCGCTAAATGGGACTCGAACCGAACGTGTGACCCCGCCTATGGATTGCTCTCCGAACGAGGAATCCACTGGCGGTGGGGTCAGAACTCTTTTCTTATTTTTAGAGTTGACGTTCGACCTTTCGTTCCAGACGACAGCCCAGGACATGGCGAAATAAACCCCTCCTTTCACTGCATGAACCGCTGAAGCAAGTTTCTTCTCCCCGCCCCAGTCCAGGACGACTTGGTCGTCGACGCCAGTGTCGCGGCAGAGCTGTGCGCGCCTTGCGAGGCTTGCCGGATCGCCGCGAGTACACTGTGTGTGTTCGTGCGAGGAGGTAACCGCGCCTGCGTGACGCGCATGGCGTGAGGCGTTTGCCGGGCGTTTGCCTTGAGGGCAGCACAGACGCCGCGCTGTGCCGCGCCGCGCCCTGCCCGCTCCTAAGTGTTGGCTTTATGAGTTTCCGTTGGACGTGACTTGTGAGCGGGAGGGGACCAAGTTTTCAATCAGCTTGCGAGTGGGCACGGCGGCACACTGCGAAAGGGAGACGGGGACGGAGGAGGGAGGGAGCGAGAAAGACAGGGCGAGTTTCTCTTTGGACGAGTTCGGTTAAACGGCGCGGTCAACCCCGCGAAGGCGCCGCTGGGCCGAGGTGGGTGGGGGCGCACAGCAGCGCACAGTGGGCCAGAAGACCGGTGGAGGCGGCCAAAACTCTAGACGCGTTTTCAGCACCAGGGTCGCTAAAAAGGACCCGAAACCGACGTGTGACCCCACCAATGGATTCCTCGTTCGGAGAGCAATCCATTGGTGGGGTCACACGTTCAGTTCGAGTCCCTTTTAGCGACTCTGGAGCCCAAAACACGTCTAGAGTTTTGGCCGACTCCGCCGGTCTTCTGGCCCACTGTGGGTCGACCGAGCGCTGGGTTTCGTGGAAACGGAACGGGGACCTCGGATTAGCCCTTGCCGAGCTGCTGCACGTGGAGGTCGCAGACGACGCAGGCGACGTAGACGACGTAGACGACGTGGAACAGGCGCCGAGGCTCGCCTCGCCTCACCACCTTCCCAGAGTCGCAAATGGAATCAACAATAGTTGCGGCAGTGCTGTCGTTTGCCGCCTTCCGCCGTTTCATTGTTCGCCCGTTCCGACCGATCTTCTTCAATTTCCCGGAATCTCCGCCTCCCTCTTTAAGGGCTTCCAAAGGGGCTTACCTTTTTAAGATTACACTCCTTTTTCTCTCTCTCTCTCTCTCTTCTCTCTCTCTCTCTCTCTCTCTCTCTCTCTCTCTCTCTCTCTCTCTCTCTCTCTTTCTGCGATAGAGGGCCCTGTGTGCCCTTTTTTCCTTCTTTCGTCTCGCTCGCACCCGTTGAGCCCCTTCAGCCCGTTCGGGTCTATTTGTTCGCTAAAGGGATTCGTGAAAATGTATTTTGCTGCGGCTGCTCTCTGTGGGCAGTGTGCTTTCTTTTGCTGGAGCGATATTATCTTGGACATCCGCTTCGACGGAAATGGAGACTTTTCACGTTGCACCGCTCTCAAGTTCCTGCTGAGCTTTTTCTTCGTCACTCGCGTGAAGAGCTTCATTAATAGCTTAGTACTACAGCGCAGTTTTTCCTGCAAATGATGTCCTGTCTCTTTATATGCTTTACGAACCCATTTCTGAGAGACGCAGCTTTGTCTTCCAACCGCACAGCCTTTCTCAGTGGCTTAGTGAGGGCATCGCTGTGAACCACACTTGGAAACAGGAATATGTTTGTTTTCCAAGACGAGATTTTTTCGTGAATGTTTTCCTCCACGCCACGCGTCGCTTCTACCAGATAAAAACGGCATTGTGAGGCGACACACGCGCCGCATCGGCAGCCAGTAAAGGACCGTTCAGTGGAATGTTTGTGTTTCGAATTCGAACCACGCTGTAAACTGCCGTGGGATTCACTGCCAGTGCCATTTCGTTGATCCTCGGAGGGCCCCGGGGAGGAGTGGGGACGAACAGGGGAAAGAAAAAGGAGAGGGGGGGGGGAGAAGACGGGGCAAACTTCCTGCAATACAACCTGTTGATGATGGGGGAGGCCTCCACTTCGTTTCATTGCTTCCTGCGGTCTGCGGTCGCCCTGTCCTTCTTTCCCGTCCTTTTCCATCCTTCATTCTCACTTGGACACAGTCAAGAATTATTTGGAAAGTCCCGAAAATTGCATTTCAAAAGCTCCTTGAACGAACTTGTACAAAATAGAAGTGCTTCAATACAAATACAAACTATTCTACGCCTTACAAAGAAAAGCAGCTTGCTATAACAAAGTATTCTGGGCACCCATAAGCTTACAAAGAAAGCACTTAGTAAATTACGAACTATTTCTTCGTATAACAAAGTAAATTAGTTTGTACTATGCATGCTCTAAATACTTCGTGCGGTTTAAAGCGTGGGGACTTCGGAATTTTCAGACGCAACTTCTCGCCATGAACTTCCCTGTGAATTGCCGGAAATGCCAAAATTCCTTTTTCTGGCAGTGAGTGAAACCGCTGTATTTCTGGCCTCCCCTCCCCCGGTGCCTCCGGCGCCCACGTGCGCGGGCATTAATAGCGCAGCAAAAACAAAAGCAAGTTAAACGCTTCACCCATCATCGTTATCCTCGTGCAGTAAGCATGTTGGACGACCGAAAAATTAGGGCACGCTTCCAGAAATAAACGTCCCTCCGGTTTACGCCAGCACACTGTTTGACCAGCCACTCCGAATCTAGATCGACGCAAAATTCGTTGACTCGTCTATTAGAATTTGAATAACCGTGCGATTTATCCAGTCCATCTAAAGGCCGCGCAGTGGGCCAGAAGAGCGGCGCCAGGCGCGGCCGGCCGCGTTTTGAGCTCGAGACTCGCTTAACAGGGCTCGAACCGAGCGTTTGATCCCACCAATCGATGCCTCGTTCGGAGAGCAATCCATAGGTGGGGTCAAATGCTCTGTTCGAGTCTCATTCAGCGACTCTGAAGCTCAAAACGCGTCCGGGTTTGTGACCGCCTCCACCGGTCTTCTGGCCCACTGTGGGGGGTTGCCCCGGTGATCCACGGCCGCCCAGAACCACGGGCAGGGTGGCAGGGCTGCGAAAAGATTCACACGCAACGTGGGCGGAGGGCGGAGCCTTGGGCGGAGCCACACCGTAAATTAAGCGGTGAAACATTAAGGCCGGAATCACGTGAATGGAAGCTTAATGGGCCACCCGCCTTTGTTTCCGATGAATCTCACCTTGGGACGCCGTCGGCTGGCGGTGGCCCGGAGACCCACCGGTTCTGACCTGTTTTCACGGCGGGTAGTGCGGATGTTGCAGCGGGTGTTCTTGTCTGCGTCCGAGGTGCCAAGTTTACTTTTGCGTCTGTGAAAGTTCTTGGCGCAGGGGTAAGTTGGGGAGGAAACAAAACAGGGGAAAAAAGATCACTTCCATGTTTCTGTGTCGCAGAGATCTCAACAGGCATTTGACAGGGATTTTATGTCGCCTTTTACGTCGAGATTTCCACTTTGAGTTGAAATTTACTGGTCGAGGGATGGCTCCAAGTCAACAATTCATCTCAATCAGGGTCTGCTTTCCTTCCCCAACTAACGCCTCCTCCTTCTGAGAAGGTCACAGAGTGATGCCCGACTTCCCAATGAGTGAGCACTCAGTCTATTCTTAGAACCGCTCCAAGGAAGCAGGCCGGCTTGGGACGCGGTGTCAACCCAGTCGGCACGACGCCGATATCTGACCCGGAACGGAGTGGGTGCGGGGGCGTCTTGGACGCACACAACAGGGGGCTATTTCAGGACGGCGGGGGCGCCGTGAGCGTGGGCGGGAGAGGCGGACCGCGAATGGAAAGTGAGGGACCTGTTGGACTTCTGGCGTCGCGTCCGTTGCGAATACGGTCTTTACGGGGCACGACGGCAAACTCGCCTCGAAGATAATTGTTTTTTTGAGGAGTGATGCGTTGGAGTAGGAGGGTGGAATGACGCAGTGAGGAAAGGCTGGGACCGTCAGGGAAAGGCTGCGCTGTGGGCAAATAAAGGGGGATCGAATTAATGCGGTTTGGACTGGGGGATGGAGTGGGCCCAGGTAAAGGGCGTCGAGTGGAAGGCGGCAATTGTTATTCCAGGTCCAGCCTGCCGGGCTCCGCCCACAGGGCTTCACGCGCAGAGTTTCGCCCGCAGGGTTTCGCCCACAGGGTTTCGCCCACAGGGTTCTGCCCACAGGGTTCTGCCCACAGGCTTTCGCCCACGGGGTTTCCCTCGGCCCCACGCTTGTTCAGCAAAACCGGTAGTCGGCTGCCGTATCAGAGGTGGCAAGTGGCCAGTCGAGTCGGCAGGCTCAACAACACCCCCTCTCGTCCTCGTGGGGAGTCACGTGGGAGGTGCGAGAGAGACAGCGTGATGAATCGTCGCCACACCCACGCCCAATGACTACCCTGCTGAAATGAGTAGTCCACCACGTTTGCCTGGATCGATCGCCCCATCCCTCCCTACCCACCGGCACCCGTTTCTTGCTGGCAAATCAGTGAGCTGGGACTGAGCCGTGCCCTTCTCCGTGTCTACATACCGTCCCGTCTGCCTGCCATTTCATTACTGATAACCAACGTTCACTCTAAAAAAAATGCTATGGCCCTTTTCGGTCGCTGAAGGCCGGCTGGCTGGTCAGGGAGGATAGTGGCTGACGCCTGTGTGTGTTTGGTTGCAGGAGGCTTCCATCTTCCTGTTCGAGAAGCGCCTGGCCGAGAAGCTGCACAAGCCCAAGCGCAAGGACACTGTGTGCGAGGTGCTGCGCGGCAGCGTGAGGCAGCTGGAGCGGTTCCGGCACCCCAAGATACTGCAGGTGAGCCTCTTCTTTCTTTTCATTCTAGAGTTTGTATTTTTTTTTTTTTTCAGAAAAAAAAAAAACACGAGAGAAATGTTTTTAAAATATTTCAGAAAAAAAAACCCTTAAAAACATGTGAAATACTGACCTATTCGTTTACTTGGAAGGTTTTAGGTCATAAATTTCATTCGAATTACTATTAGCGCACGGTCCGCCGAGGTCTTCAAAAGTCTGGAATAGTTCGTTCCCGACGACCATCTGAAAGTTGGTCTACCTTATATGGTTGCCAATCGACCGTATTGGTCCAGAAATGACTGCAAAGACTTCGGTCCGAATTTTCACACATCCCCGCCTCGAGATCTGATAAGAAGCGGCGGAAGTAATTGAGGGCGAGGAAATGGGATTCATCCCGAAAACGAGGCCAAGGCCAGCAAGGCCGCCCATAGCGCCTGTTTTGACAGGGACGCATGGCCGTGTGCCTGTAAACAGGCCGCGGCGTGGGCGGCGGCAAAGCGCCTCCTGTCTCTCTCGCACCCTCGCGGAGGGCCTCCGCGAGTGCGACGGAGCGGCAAAGCGACTCTTCTGGGCGACAACACTGCGCGATAAATTATTCAAACGGCATCGGCAGTCAAAACGTGTTCGGATACTCTTGGATGATCGATGTCCACCTCGCCCACGCCACACACTTTTATGTTTTGCTGGTGGAAAAGCTGCTACACGTCAGGGACATGGAAAGTCACGGGTTTTGTTTCACAATTTTTGTGGATTTTCGCAACTTATTGAAAAACTAATTGCCAGGCTGACGGTTGTTGATCTGAGCTTCGTTGATGTAAGGTGGCCCCGGTTGCTTTGCTGCATCCTGCCCGGCCTTTGAACCCTCGTGCCTGGTTGCAGGTCCTGCACTCGGTGGAGGAGTGCAATGAGACGCTGGCCTTCGCGTCCGAGCCCATCCTGGCTAGTCTGGCCAACATCCTGGCGTACCACGAGGCCTCGGGGAGCGGGGCGAGTGGCGCACCCTCCACGGGGGCGTCGCATCCCAACACAGTGCAGCGGCCGCCGCCACACGCCAAGGACTACTCCTTCCTGGACCTGGAGATCAAATACGGACTGCTGCAGGTGAGCTTCTCCTGCAAGACTTGCTATAACCTGGCGTCACCACAGACCCAAGTTCCTACTTCCCAAGGTCACGTATCCCCAATTGCATAAGTGCGTAAAAAAGTAATTTTGTTGAAATCCTCGAGAGCTGGAGCCTCGGCTCATGTTCGCAGTGTAGGGGAAGGAACTGCAGGATGTTGTTCTTAGGTTACGGAAGCCTTTCCTGGGGATGGCGTCCACTCCCAGGGGTCAACTCGAGCGCCTTCTTTTTGGTGGCGCGTCTCCAACTTGTTGCATGGCTTTATCATGTCGCCCCAGGCTTTGCCTGCGGGCAGTGCGGTTTGGCGCAGGGATGGAGTCGCTATATGCATCAGGCCATGTCCTTAAGCATTCGTTGAGGCTTGGTGCACTCTAAATGTCTTGTGGTAGAAGGCTGCACCAACATATTATGGCCATATTATGGCCAAAATCTTCGCCGGTGAAGATTTTGTCCACAATACAAACGAAAGTAGTCAAAATATCTATAAGGGACAGTGAATTCTCAATGGTATGTTATAATCTCACCACCATAATAAAGACAATTTCACCGTACTACAGACAATCTTAACCATACAACTTTTAGAGTGTGTATCACTGAGGCAAATTAACCAAAGTGGCGAAGTGAGAAAAGTGCGACACCACTGTGACGCCCCCGCCCTTTCCCCTCTTGTCATCGGGGAGCGCCGATTGGCTGGCCGAGGCGCCAAGCCCCGTTGAGCCCTTTGAAGCACCGGCTGGCTTAAGACGGACCGCTCAGCAGAATTACGCGTCCTTGGGGCGGTGTGGGGCCCACAGTGTGGGGCCCTGCGGAGCCCTCGGAGGGGCCAGACTCATTCTCGCATCAACAGTTGGCCGCGCTGGGGAACGCAGGGGGAATGTTTTGCCGGGGCACTCCGCGGAAAATGAAACACAGTCACAAGGGTTGTTTAGTAACAGTGCGCAGATCTTGAAATCATTTGAAGATTATGGTTCGCCTTAGTGTGCTGTCTAGAAACAAGCTAGCAAGATGGATTATACAAGTAGACCAAGCTAGCAGTCGGTCTACTCAGGTACATTATTGACATTACCTTGTGATAAGCAAGTTCATCGAAGTACATTGTCATGTGGAGCAAGCAAGTATGCCATACTTAAATCCTGGAAACACCTAATTGGCCCATCAAATCAAAATATTTTGGAACATGCTACTGCTTGGTTCGTGCGAGACCAAGCTAGAAGTCGCTTTTCAGGCGGTGCCAGAATCTCAGCCTGTGTCATTTTTCATCATAAAAGTGAAAGTGGAACCAAGGCCACGACCGTCGCCGGGCCGCCGATCCCCTAGTAGCCTCTGTTCGGTGCACCGCGACGACAAATTTGTCAATAAGCCGAATGGCACCGACAAGAGCAGCGCGGCTCCCCGCGGGAACAACACCACCACCACCACCACCAACAACAACAACAACAACAACAACAACAAGAGCGCCAACAAAGCCGCGCTGTGTCACCGGGCCCCACTCTCCTGTCTGGCGCGCCGCAATGGGGCCGCGTGGCGGGGCGGCGTGCGGGGCCGCGCCCCTCGCAGCCACTCGGCGGCACTTGCGGGGCTCAGGCGCACACTTGGCCGCCACTTCGGCACCGCCATGGCACCGCCACTTGCCACTCGGGCCGGCTTGACAATGGCCCATTTACAAAACTGCGTCCCCCGGATGGGATCCCCGGATGGCATCCCCGGATGGCATCCCTGGATGGCCCAGCAGGTGTGGCACGGAACAAATTAGGGTCGCCTTTAGCCGCTGTCGCTACTCCGGGGACTTTGGGGACACTGCCGTGCCCCGACCCCCTCTGTACTTCGCGCCTGCCTGACCTGCGGAAGCCGCTTCTTTGCTCCCCTTCTTGCATCGGACTTTAAGGTGTTTCTAACCTGCGGAAGCTAATGCGGAGCCTTGTGTGCTCTCCTTGCGTGAGACTGTACTTCGCGAAGGCCTAGCCAACCTTGAAGCTAATTCAGAGCCTTGTTTACTCTTCTTCTTGCACCGGACTCTACTTCGCGGACGAAGGCCTGCCCTGTCCAACCTACGGAAGCTAATACCGAGGCTTGCTTTGCTCTCCTCGAGAGCCTATCCGGCGCCCCCCCCCCCCTCTCTCTCTCTCCTTGCAGTAGCGGGCCGCCAAGGCGGGCGCTTTGACAACGGCGGCGACGCTACCCTCTTGATCTTTTATACATGTGACGGAAACAAACACGCTGCCGAGTTTCATTCCGCCTTTGTGTCGAATTATTCATCGCAAAGGAGGGTGCCAGATTCAAGGCCAGGGGCGAGGAGCGTGGAGCGTGGAGCGTGCGGGCAGCTAGGCGCGTGGGCGTCAAGGCGGCGGCAAGGCGGTGGATTACTCCGAGGGCCGCGTCGGGCCGCGCCAGTCTGACGTCGGGAGGCCAAGACCTCGCACCTCGCATCGGCCACCTGGTCGGTCGGGAGCCAGCTGCCGGGCTGAACTGTGGGGAGCAACTCACTAAACGCATATCGGCCATAGACACGCAACAAAAATAAAAAAAATTGTCACAAGAGGTACTAAATTCCTTTGGGTTTGGGTGTTTGCCCTTGTGTTTGCCTCACACAAGTTAAACGCATGGGTGCTTTTCGCACGAGTTTCTTAGGAATTTCCCGCGCGAATAAAATGTGGTGGAGACGCACGTCGGTAAAACGGTAGAGCACAGCACACATTAGACCGTGAGCCTACAAACAGGCACGAGTTGGCAAACAAAAGTGTGTGGTCTCTTGCCGTTGGAGGCAAATCCAAGTTCACTAGACTCAACGACCTTTAGGGGATAGGCCGCAGACAAGGCTGTGTGTGTGCGGGAGAGAGAGAGAGAGAGAGAGAGAGAGAGAGAGAGAGAGAGAGAGAGTAGCCTACGTATCGGAAGGGGCGCAGAGGAAAGAAAAAGTCTCCTCCCCACGAGCGTGTCCCTCTAGGTCCCCGGCCACTTCTGGTCCGAACCAGGTTTGCAAATGCTTTTCCACGGAGAAACCCAACCAGGCCCACTGAGCTGCCGGTCTAGCCAGTCCCCTTCCCCTGCCCCCAAAACACACACATACACACAGAAAGACACTCACAGACACGCCAAGCACGTCCCCGTCTTCTGCTTGCTTATTTGCCTTTTTTCGCCCTTGCCGTGCGCTGGCATGGCGCTGGCTCGGCCTGGCCGTCTGTGCCGTCTGCAGGCCGGCTCCGAGCAGAGTGCCGTGCCGCAGGGGTGCGAGAGAGACAGAGTGCTGGCCGCTCTATTCGCGCACACGGGGCCACGTCCGGCTTCAGAGAGAGACTGCTCCTCTTCTTCTTCTTCTTCTTCTTCTTCTTCTTCTTCTTCTTCTTCTTCTTCTTCTTTCTTCTTCTCCTCATTCGCATTCTCATTCTCCCCGAAGCCGCGATGATTCGCTGCTCCCGACGACGCGATCGACTTTTTTTTTCATTTTTTTTGATTAACCAGAGCCGAGCTCGCGTCGACTGCCCCCCCCCCCCCCCACGGCTCGGCACGGCCCGGCTTGCTGGCGGGCAGGCAGGGCGGCGAGAACGCTGCCAGTCTAAATACGCCCAATGGGAGAAGTATGCGAGATATTACATCTCCAACCATAAGGAAATTAATTTCACTGTCGACTGAACGCGCTTCTAGGCGTCCCCCGTCCCCCTCCCACTTTACAGGGGCTGTCCGACCCGTCTGGCTCCCCCTGCCGCTCAGAGTGCCCCCTCCGTTGCCCCCTCCGTTGCCCCCTCCGTTGCCCCCTCCGTTGCCCCCTCCGTCGCCCCCTCCGTTGCCACCTCCACTGCCTCCACGCGACCAGAGTCTCACTCTTGGCTCCAGACGGCTTTCGTTTCCCCGCGCCGTCTGCGGATCTCTTTTTATCATGCCCTCCCCTTCTCTCCCGCGGTGCAGCCCGACTTCAGCCTCCCGTCCCTGCGTCGCTCTGTCTCTGTCGCACTCATGGCGCGCCACGCGGCGGTGCGAGCGAGACGGAGCGAGCCGAGGTAGGCAGCCGGCCGCGTTCGGCGCACGCGTGGGAGGCGAGTTGCCTACCGCCGCCACCGCAGGCGTCTCGGGCTGTTGGCGGCGAGACATTTTGGCTACAAATTTGAACGCGGAAATCGCGGCGTCAGGTCCAATGTTTGCCGTCTCCGGTGGCTTGTTGTCGGGCTTGTCTCTCCGGCACGCCGCCGCAGCGCCCACGTGTACCCCCACGTGAGCTGCCCCAACTCCCTACCTTTACCCAAAGTGTTCTCTACTAGGTGTGTGTGTGTGTGTGTGTGAGCGCGCCGGTGCGGCGTGCCGAACCACAGGGAACCACGGGGCGCTCATAATTCGATTTACCTCCACACAAAGTGCGTTGCCCGGGCAAGGCCCGGCGAGGCCTGGCAAGGCTTGGCGAGGCCCAAATCGGGACCGCCGCCGCCGCCGCGCCAGGCCTGTTCAGAGACGCAAATCATGACTGGCGCCTGTGCCGCCGCCGCTGCTTCCCTGCTGGTGTGTGGGCGTGTGTAGATGTGTGTGTGTGTGTGTGTGTGTGTGTGTGTGTACGTGTCTTTAGCGGGTGGCGGGGCGTACCGCACGCACTAAATCACACGCTGCCTCCTCGGATTGTCGAAAACAGCGGCACGCGTACTTTCGGGTGGCAGGGCCGAAAGGCAGGCCCTAGCGGCAGGCCACCCTGCCCGTTCTTCCCGCTCAGCTCAAGTCGTGAGCGTCCGCGGATCCTTGGATTAGTCCGGGCCGCGGCGCGCCACGCCGTGCCACGCCAGCAGGGGTGCCCTTGGGTGCTCGCTCACCTTCTCGTTTCCCCGAATGTTTTATTAATTCTTCTCCCCCTTTTTGAAGGCATGTCGTTCATGTAACTGAGAGAAATCATACCTGTACATGAGACCAGCCCTCACGTCGCCTCACGTATCCTTGTAGTTTCATTTCGAAACGAGATTGACCTGCTTCATGGCCACTCAGACGACACACCTGCTCGTTTTTTGACTCCTAAAGCTCCGTTCCTTTACCGGGCCTCGGTGAGCGCAGCTGAGACCGTCACCATTTTGAAGCGAATGTCCTCTCCGCGTAGTCAGTGCCCAACGGGGCCTGTGACCACTAAACGGACTGGGATCTCGGCAGGCACGGTGGGCTTCATTTGGTATGGGCGGGGTGGGCGTGTAGTGGAATTGAACGTGTCTTGAGGCTTGCGACGTGGCAGGCATAACTCTGTCCAGGTGGAAGAGGGGGAGAGAGAGAGAGAGAGAGAGAGAGAGAGAGAGAGAGAGAGAGAGAGAGAGAGAGAGAGAGAGAGAGGCCGGCTGTCATAGGGGGATTAGCCTCCAGAGGAGCTTCTACTGGAGAAGCCGCTGTGGCTGGAGTGGTCTGGAGCAGGGGGCTGGAACAGGGGGCGGGACCAAGGAGGGGTGGGCGAAGGGGGGTTGCAGAAAGCAAGGCTTAAAAGGCAGCCCCGTGCGTCATTCTGACACTGCCGCCCCAAATTTCGGGATTTGTGCAGCGATGCCGCACCGCACCGTCGGAGCGGGTCGCTTGCCGGAGTTTTCACGCGAAAAAAAAAATACGTGGTTCTTTACACGGTTCTTTTCGTCTTCGACAATCCAATGAATGCTGATCCACCAATGTCAAAGCAACAGTGAAGTAAAACCAACAACTGAAAAGCACTGCGGTCGGTCCCATCCCTGCCCTCATTTCGTTGCCATCGTTTTGGAGCGACGCTTCAGCGCAGAAGACGCGCGCCGTTTTAGCTGTTGTCTTTTACAGCAAAGGTGCGGCAGCACCGGCCCGCCTGTCTGACGAAAAAAAGAGAGAAATAACAGAACTTTGCATTGCAGATGAAGCATTCGCCTCGCAGGGCGTTTCACGTGTTTCCGTGTGTGTGTGTGTGTGTGTGTGTGTGTGTGTGTGTGTGTGTGTGTGTGTGGTGTGTGTGTGTGTATTGCCCGGGCAGGCAGAGAGGGAAGCCCCGAGAAGGGATTTACATTGCTAATGGCCTGATAGTCGCCTCCAAATTCTGCTAATAGTTAATCTTCTCGCACCGCCAACTGCCTGGGAGCCCAGGGAGAGTTTCTCCGCGTACCTTGGACCGGTAATCGAAGGATCGCTTTTAACGTCAAAGCTTTTTCCCTTTCACGATGTTGCCATCGTTGTCTGGCTCGGCAGTGTGTGTGGCGAGCGGCCGGACACGCCTCGGTCCAGTCTTTGTCGGCGGTCTGCATACAGCGGCCCTTTTCCCTTGAGTTCTCGCCACTGTAAGCGGCACCCCGACGCCCTAATCCATTTATTGACCGGCTAATGAGAAAATTGCCAGGTTAAGGGCTTCCCCCTCTTGCCCTTTCCTCGCCGCCGACGAAGGAACAATTTTTAATTAACTGGCGCGGCGGGGGAGTTCCCTCGCCATCCTTCAGCGATGATTGGTTTCCAATGTCGCGTTTAAAAGGCAAAGGATTTCCGCGTTTCTCCATTCATCTCAATTTCATTCACTCCCAAAACCTCACCAACCTTTTCAGACCATACAAAGAAAATAGTTTGCCTGGTAAAAAGGATTTTGAGCGTACAAAAGCTTAACAAGAAAATACGTTGTAATTTTACGAACTAGTATACTTTGAATAGCGAACTTCATTTTGTGTGACCTCGTATAGTGCTCAAAACGTTTCGTAGGGTTTTCAGCGTGTCCTTTTCTTTGTTTTTTTTTTTTGCGTCTTGTTTGTTGTTGTTTACTGACGTGCCCGTGCTTTGCAGCTGACGGAGGCGCTGTCGTACCTGCACTACACGCACCACATGCTGCACCGACACGTCTGTCCCGCCTCCATCTTCGTCAACAAGCGAGGCGTCTGGAAGCTGGGTGGCCTTGAATTCACAGGTGAGTCATTTCACATCGACAAGTTTTAGCAAAGAGGAAATCACTATGAATTTTGCAAATGCAACAGAATTTCAGTCGAACTGTGGTGAATGTTAGGTAGACGCAGCATGGTCGCATGGCATAGAATGTGACTGGAAGGTAGGCAACGAGTCGCACGGGTATAGGCAACTTTCGTTACTTCCCTCGATCCACCCTTGTACCCGCCTGTCCTTCCCGACTCCGCCGCAGGGCGGGACAGGGGGACCTGGCCTTGCTTGGCTTGGCCTTGCTGGCCTTGCCTGGCCTTGCCTGGCCTTGCTGGGCCAGCCGCGTCTCACGATCAATAATACACCTCTGGACGCTCACCTGTAGAGCCAAGAGGGCCAAGGGAGCTGAGTGAGAGGCCCCGGACTGGTACGGTGCCGCACAGTGGGCCAGATGACCGGTGAAGGCGGACAAAATCCCGGACGCGTTTTGGAGCTCCAGAGTCGCTGAATGGGGCTCCAACCCACCTATGGTTTGCTCTACGAACGGAGGAATCCATTGGTGGGGCACACGCTCGGTTCGAGTCCCATTCAGTGCCTCTGGAGCTCAAAACGCGTCCAGAGTTTTGGCCGCCTCCACCGGCCTTCTGGCCCACTGTGCGGTGGCTGTTGCCTTGCGGTGTGGCGTCGTGGCCGCGAGTCCACCGAGCGACTCTGCATTGGGCTGTGCAGGCTGCTTCCGAGGGCTCGTTAGCCCGCCCCTGAAGCGGGCCGTGGCATCGGGCCGTCGGGGTGCGAGAGAGACGGAGCGGCGCGCCCTTGACTGTACACCGCGCGGCCGCGCCCACCGAGAGATGCCGAGTCCTTTGGCGGCGCGACTGGGACCCGGAGGGGCGGGGTGGGGGAGGCACTTGCAGAATTCGAGGCTGGCGGAGTGGCGGCCGGGCGGGCGCTTGGCAGGAACGAGCCCTGGAAACGAGTTGGGCCACTTGGTAAGCCTAATTGCTTTTTAATTCTCTTCCTCCAGTTTTGCGTTCTCTGTCGTCTTTGCTTGCCATCCACCCGCATCGCTCGCTCGCCCCTCCCTCCTCCGCGACACCCCCTCCCCTTCGTTGTTGGGATAAGATTTACGTATTCCAATTAAGACAGTCTGCCGCGGGGTTACCGCGCCACCTGACGCCGTGAGCCCGTTCCGGCCCGTTCGCCGGGCGGCCCGGGGCGGCCCGGGGCGGCCTGCCGGGGGTCCCGTTTCAGTTTCGACCCAATTCGCACCTCCCTTTTTCCCAGCGAGGCGGCCCAGGCCCCGGCCCAGGCAGCGAGGCCGCGTTAATCAATGGCCGGCTGCAGGCGCTGCACAGTGGGCCAGAAGATCGGTGGAGGCGGTCAAAATCCCGGACGCGTTTAGAGCTCCAGAGTCGCTGAATGGGACTCGAACCGAACGTGTGGTACGGACCAGATGTGTTCCGTGCTTTCCCGCACTCTTTTCTACGAGTGCACTGTCACGCTCCGTCTCGACAGACTACGCTCCGCCACGCTTGGCCTCGCCCACGCTCCGCCATCAGACGAGGCTACACCGCCCTGCTTCGCCTCCAGGCTACATCACCACCACCTAGCCAGGCAGACTTCACCCCGCCACGACCCACCACGCCCCGCCGGGAGGGACCGGCCCGACCTACCGCCAGTGTAGGCACGGCACATGTCTCATAAAGACGCCTCGGGAAATATCCCTGGCAAATTGAGGCTAGGCGGCGGCGGGGGCAAGGAAGACTTGGGAGTGGCGGTCGCCCCCCCCCCTCTCTCTCTCTCTCTCTCTCTCTCTCTCTCTCTCTCTCCTGGCCGCGGCACCCTGACGGAGAATCCTTATCGAGCTCCCCCGACAGCGCCCCATCCCTCATCGCCCGCTACTTTTCGCCGTGAGCTAATTTGAGGATGGCGTCGTCGGCTGGCGAGTCGGCGGGGGAAAAAAGCGGCACCGCAAGAAGCGGGCGGAGGAAAGACAAATGACTTACGGGTAGCGGCAGAACGAAATCGAAGTATGAGGACTCACCGCGGACTGCGCAGCCTTCGGTTAGTCTGGCCTTTCCTACACACTAAATGTTTTTGCACAAATTTTGTACGAGACATCACAGATTTTTGTGCACACGAACTTTCCGTACAAATTTGTACAGAATTTTATGCAATTTTGTACGAAAATGTCGAAAAATGTGCAATTTTTCCTATGAAAATTGTATGAAAATTTCGTGTGCACAAAAAACTGTGATGTCTCGTCCAAAATTGAACATAACATTTAGTGTGTACATTCGCTTTCGCCGGGCATTGTTTCACAGTCGAGTCCAACGCTCACTGACAACTGAGCCGCGTGTCAAGGGGGTCCATTGCAGGATGTCAAACATCGACCCCGCAACCCGCAGTCTTATTTTTCTTTGCGGGTTCCTTGTTTATCTCCCGAAATGGTTGTACACCTTATGACATTTGAACTCGCGGCGTTTGCGCGCCGAGTCCTGGCCCCGCTCCCAATAATGTACCTGCCGCGCGTGTATCCGAGGATTATGGCTCTCGGTGCTCGGCCATAACAATAACTAACAGCCCCGTGGTGCGCTGTCCCGGGGCGGGGCGGGGCGGGGCGGGGCCGCATCCCTCTGGAAGCGCACCGCGAGTTTCAGCCCTCTAAGTTCATTTCGCGTTAAATCACCGCCCTCAGACGTCACCCCGGGCCCTGTTGGCTGGGTCCAACCAGCAGCGTTCTGTCTCTCTCGCACCCCTTCGGGACGCCCCCATGCGTGCGCGGGAGGGACAGGGAGAGCACTCTCCGGCCTGCCCGCCCCCTCCCGCCCCCTCCCGCCCCCTCCCGCCCCTCCCGCCCCCTCCCGCCCCCTCCCGCCCCCTCCCGCGCACCGAGCCAAAAAGCAGCACCCAACGTGCCCGCTGCTCCCCGCCACCGATGTTCCTCCTCCACAGTTCTCGCCCTTCTAACGGCTCTAACTTCCAGCTCAGCCCGGTACCCGAAGAGCGCCCGCCATCGCTATAATACGTGTAGCAAAATATTTACGAAATGGCAATTTACAATTTACAACTACAGTTTGTTCATTTGCAATTATCAAAAACACTACAAACTTGTTAGAAAGGGTGCAAAGGTCCAAAAACCGACTCAAACGAGCTTAAACCCTGCAAAAAGATACTAAAATAAAGGTGGGGGAACGGGGCGGTTTCAACGGGGCGGTGGTTCTAAAATGATCGGCCATTTGGCAGCGTGCTCGCGGACAAGGCGGAGCCTTTTCCGCGCGCGGGATTTTTCCTCGTTGCCAAGGCGCTTTTTGGCGGGAAATTAGTATTCAGTGCTGGCGGCCTGGCCATGGGCTGGCAGCCGAGTCGGGCCCAGGGGCTCGCCCAGGGCTGGCCCGGGGCAGGGCGAGGCAGGGCGGGCAGGGCGGGCAGGGCGGACAGGGGCCCTGACCAGACAGCAGTGTCATGGCCTCTGCCGCGGCCTTGGCGCCTGGCCGGGGCAGCAGCGGCGTGCCACCGCGCCTCGACTAACTTGGGCCGTTCGTCTCCATCGGTGTCTCTGGCGGGGCGGGGCGGGGCGGGGCGGCATGGAGATGAACCAGCAGAGCCAAAGGGGAGTGACCTGCCTCATGACCTCTCGCGCGACAAAGATGCCGCCCTCTGCTGCAGCCTGTCTGTCAGTCTCTGTCTGTCTGTCCGTCTGTCCGTCTGTCCGCCGTCTTTACAAACTCCCCCCATTCCCGCGTAGGCCACTCTGCTGCATTGATAAGGCCGACGTGACCGGGCTGGGCTGCGCAGTGCTGCGTGCCCTCTGTCGGCAATGGCTCGCCGCGTTTCGCTCGACGATGTCGGCCTCCTCTGCGATCGGGGCACTTATCGCGGTGCGGCGGCGTGGCCAGGGGGACCCTGCCAGGATTTACAAGGCAGTAAAGGTACCGGGCGGGGCGGGGCGGGGCGGGGCGCGGCCGTGTGCTTAGCACCGCAACTTTGGTGCTGTTGCGCCACACGCGCGCGGCTAAAGCAGGCTAAAGTGGCGGCGTGACGCGGTGGAGGCCCTGGAGGCTGTAGGCGGGAGGCGCGAAGCGGCGAAGCCTTGTTGTAATCGGCAGCACAGCTGGCCAAGTTAAACTTCGCGACATCCAGACGGTGTAGTCGATCGTCAAGCGGCACGCGAAGTTTTCTAGCATTTTACTGCCGAAACGTAATAAAAAGTCTCACGTCTAAAATTTTATGTTTTTGATTTGACTTGTCTACTGCGTCACGGTCACACTTCGGACTGTAAATTTATAAGATCGAATGTGAAAACCTTGTGACGCGGGTCATGCTCGCTGCCGTGGAGATATTATGTCACTTACTTGAATTTTGGCGAAGTAAGTCGGTCCTCCTTTTCCGACTTCATCTCGGCGTGACTGCCCACTTTTCGGTCGCGTTAATAACGGCAGAGAAGGGGAGGGGGGCGTTGCGCCGCCCATTCTCTCTCTTTCTCTCTCTCTCTCTCTCTCTCTCTCTCTCTCTCTCTCTCTCTCTCTCTCTCTCTCTCTCTCTCTCTCTCTCCGTCCTCAGCCCCGATCTCATAATCACCCAAAACGAGGACGGAAAAAACGAAGGCGCTGAATGGCGAGATTAGTGGGGCAATATCGCGATGGCGCTTTGATTCGCCAGCCGGCTTCACCTCAAACGCGGCCTTCTGTTCGGCGTCTCTCCGTCTCTCTCGCACTCACGGGCCCGCCCTTAGGTGTGCGAGAGGGACAGAGCGACTAAACCAGTCGGAGGCCGCGGGCCAGTAAATCGATCCCTGTGTTCATCATTCGTTCGTTTGGGGGAAAGCGAGTTCTCCGGTTTCGACTCGACTTTCCATTCTCCCCGCAAAGACACGCGGTGACACCGTAAGGGAGGCCGGCGCTGCCGCGGGCTGATTCCGAGAGTCGTCGCTCTGTCTCCCTCGCACTCATGGGGCGTGCCGTCTCGGTGCGAGAGAGACAGAGCGACGGCTCTGCTTTGGCTCGGAGGATGAGGCCGGGGATGGCAGCGTGATGAGGCGCTTGAAAGTCACCTTCCCGCCTCTGTGGCGGCGACACGTTGTTGTTGTTTTTTTTGTTGTTGTTTTTGTTGTTGTTTGGTCTGCCTAGGCTGGCCCAGTCCCGCGAGAAATCAGAGCTGGCAGCCACACGTGACCACCAGGTCGAATCACTCTGCTTCATTTTCCTCTTTCGAGTAGAATCAACGAGGCTAGAAGTTGGGTTAGGTGCGGACCCGAGTTTAAAATAGTTGGAGAATTGTTGTAGAGAGCACAAGCAGAGAGTGCAGTCGGTCGGGCGAGCTGCGTACTTAATTCTGCTTATGGTAGGAATGTGGAAATATTCGTCGTGTCGAGCTCTCGTCGCCAACCCGGCGCTGCGCACCCTGTCTGTGAAGTTGGCAGCGCCGGCAATGCCCACGCGCGATTCAGTTAAAAAGTTTCCAACTCGAGTACACCGCCAGAAGCAGACGGATTTTCTTTTTGCTTGGCGGTTGGCACACATGAGCGAAGCGGAAGCACCCGGGCTGGCCCGATGGGCTGGCCCGATGGGCTGGCCCGATGGGCTGGCCCGATGGGCTGGCCCAACCCTGCCGGGCTGCCAGGCTGCAGGGCACTTGCCTGCCGGGGCAACTTTTTCAACTTGCCATCAAAGTTTGATCGAGGTCCTCGCTCGCGCCTCGCGGCATCGGGAACACAGAGCTGGCCGCAAACAACGCTATGTGTTTTCAAGGACGCTAGTCACACTCTAGTTCCATATTCGTCTGGTCGCGACAGGCTGTTTAGGGGCAGCCGAGCGGAACGCGGCCAGAAAGGCCCAGGCCGGGCTCGAGGCTAACTAAATTCCGAATTAGTATCTCTGCAACAAGTTTGTTTCAACTTGCCCTCGGCCTCGGGGTTCCGGGCAAAAGTGGATCTTGCTGAGCTGTTTACACGACATTTCGCCCTCTCTTTTGCCCGCAGAACGACTCAATGAGGCGGACCCACAAGAACCCATGCCCATCAGCCCTTGGACCTCTCGAGTCTCCAAACTGTGCCAGCCTGACCTCGACTACATTGGTAAGGTTCTATTCGCCACGTTTGGTTTTGCGCGGAAGAAGAGAAATGGAACTGATTAATTTTGTTCACAGCACCGGAAGTCCAGCTCCACTCTCAAATATGCATGCAGAGCGACATGTTCTCGCTGGGCATGGTCATAACATCAATCTTCAACCATGGTCGGCCGATAATCCAAGCCAACAACTCGAACACGAGTTACCAGAGACAACTTGATATGGTAAATTTGCCAACGCTTGCTTTTTGTAAATAAATTACTTGGAGCTTCGACCCTTGAAGGAAACTACGGTCGAAAACGGTTTAAATTTGTTTGTTCCTCACAGCTGGATGAGCACGTCAAGATGATCGTAACGGACATCCCCCTGCCGTTGCGGGAGGCCACCATCAGACTGCTGAGCAAGGAGCCCAAGGACAGGCCCACCGCGCAGTTACTCTGCCTCCTAAAGTACTTCACGTACGTCAAAAAAATGCTCGATTTTCATTTTTCCTTAAGTTATCTGTTGATGAACATTGGTTGAACTGCACTTGTTAGCCCGGACTATTTTTACCAAGTTGTTTGCTACTTTTGTTTTTCAGGACCGACAGTGTGGTCTCAACGCTGCAGTTCCTCGACGTGATCCAGATGAAGGACCCTCCACAGAAGAATGCATTCTACAAGCAGACCTTGCGGGACTCCTTGCCCTACATTCCTAGGGTGAGTTACTCACTGTTGTTGTTGTTGCTGGGGCAAGGTCGCGTATCGTATAATGTCACATAAATTCTTTTCAGAAATTATGGTTTCAACATGTCTGGCCTTCCCTGGAGGCAGAAATGAGACAGTCAGAGGTCCTAGCATCAGTTCTGAAACCAATACTGTTAATGATTGAGCACTCTACAATAGAAGAATATGAAAATGTGATACAAGATTCTTTTAGGTGAGCTGCGTTAAGTCTATACTATCACTATGAACTTGTGTGGAAAAGCGGGCTCATCGTTATTTCTGTTTCCTGAAGGACCGTCTTAACGTCACCCAAAACCATTCAAGCTACGGTCTGCCTACTCGAAAATCTACACATCATTCTAGAAAAGACACAAAAGGAAGATGCAAGGATGGAAGTACTGCGGGTCCTGTACAACGCATTCGAAAGCACCACCATACAAGTCCAGGTCCATAGCCACTAATTGACGTGATCGACTTTACAATGTGAAAAGAAATGGTTTTCCGAACTTGTTGTCTCGTTTCTGCCCGCAGTCGGCCGCCCTGTTTTCAGTCACCAACGTGGCAGACTACATCGACGAGCAGGCCATCAGACACATGATCCTTCCGCGGACGCTGTCCGTGTTCGCGCAAAACAGCGCGGACCTCAAGTTCACCATCGCCGTGCTGAGCTGCGTGGAACGCATCCTGGACCGCCTGGACCGCCCCATCATCCTGGACCAAGTGCTGCCTCTCTTGACAGAGGTCAGATTGACCGATCCAGACATCATGTACAGGGTGGTCTGTAAGTAGGGCGAGGTTGCCCGCAACGCGACAGTGAAGAAACGGCGGAGAGTTGTCGACTCCACGCGCGAACCAGTGCTAAAGCGGGAATGGCTGTTGCAGGTATATACGCCGTGCTGCTGAGAGACAAGAAATATGGACTGACTGTGAATCAAATGGCGACGCGGGTGATGCCAGCGCTCCTGCCGCAGACGGTGAACCCATCGCTCAACCTGGAGCAGTTCACCATGCTGCTCCAGGTGCTGCGGGAAATGCTTGATCAAATAGATAGGTGCGCGTCCGCTTCTGTTCCGCCAACAAAATCTGGGTGAGAGAATGCAAATGAAACGAACCCTTCTTTTCCAGGAACCAGCGCAACAAGCTGAAGCTGGACAACATGTCGCTGCCCAGCCCGGAGAGACGGCCGCTCCGCCACCTCTTCTCGTCCGACAACATGCACGTGCCGCCCTTCAACATCCCCAACCTGCGGGTGGAGCAGAGGAAGACGTCGAGCGCGGAGGACATGGCGCGGAAGAACTCGGCGGGTATGGACGCAGAGGCTGGTTGAGGGCACGCAGGAATACTGGAAGTGCATTTTGTCGGTTGTTCGGTGATACATATTCAACTTTTGCCGATTTCAGCAACTCAACCTGCTCAAATGGCAATTTTTACGCATAATAGTTCGTGACACTTTAAAATAATGACGATTCCATCTCAAAGTAACGATATCATCAAAGCTCCTCGCATGGCGTTTCAAGAGTGTCATCTACTGCTTTGAAAATCATCCTTCAACTCGTGACGAATCGGCAACCGAAACTTTGGCAGTGTCCCACGACCTGTTGGCAGACTCCGGCATCCTGGGCGGCTGGTGGTTCGGCGGCGGCTCCTCGTCGCCCGACAGCAACTTCCTGCGCGTGCAGAACGCGCTGCCGATCCGCCGCCTGTCCGACAACACCCTGATGACGCCCAAGATACGCGTGGCGCACTCGTGCTCGTCGTCGCCCGGCGGCTCGCCCGGTGGACTCCCCATCCGACGCCACTCGTCCATCGGGCCGCAGGAGCGGCGCGGATCTACCACCAACCTGTCCCCACCAACGGTAAGGCCAGCCACTCACACAAAGGCACTCGTTATCCGGATCGGCCTCGCCACAGTCCATTCCTAAAGCATTTGCCCTTTTTGGAAACAATCGATCCCGCTGCCCCTTACCTGGGGCAAGAGCCTGATCTCAAACTAAAATTCAAAGATGGAAGGCCGCCGCGCACAAAAACTAATCGGAAAAGTTTTTCCAGCCATGTTGTGTTTTACAGTTTCATCTCAGTTAAAATCGGTAGTGTTTTCAGTTTGCGGCCAGGAAACGATTTAGACATTTTACCTCTGAATCTTGATGCCAGATTTTTCCCGGGACCGTCGGAATAATTTTTCAGTGCAGATGACAGTTTTAAATGTGTTCTTTTTTTTCTTGAATTATTTTGTTCCATTGTATGTCATAGCCACAGTTTCTGAACTCAACATCAAATTTTCGGATTTTTGTGTTTTTATTTTCTTTTACGAAATATCAATGCAAAGTCTTGCATCCAGTTATTTTGTTGATTTTTTTTTAACAGATTGTTTTGAATTACGATTGGTGTTGAGTCGTTTACTGTACCAACCAGCTCCCCACAACCCACACCGAGGCCTGCCCAGGGCTTGGCCCACGGCTTGGCCCAGTGCTCCTCGCTGTCTGTCTGGATGAAAAGGCACCAGGGTGCTCGTAAACCCAATTCAGCCTTCTGCGGTCTGATAAGTGAGATTTTTTTTTACCTCCCACTTTTTTTATACCCATAGAACCATGTTCGTAGATGACAATTTATGTGTTTGTAGTCTTATAGACTGTAGAGAAACAAATACTAAACTTGGGAGTATGTCTTAGTATCGTGTTTCCCATTCGGAGACCGATTTATAAAGCGAGAGGATCTTTTGGTTATCACGTACACAGTCCAGAACACTCTATTAACGCTACAGTGTGCTTCTGGTCAGGCATGTCCTGTCGAGCTGTTTGCGAAGCAATTATTTTGAGAACCACGAACGACGATCTTTCGACACGTTTATACATATAGACTTTTTACGTAGAGTATATTGCTTATGCTGGCACAGCCCAATCCTTCCCTATGAATTTTCACCCAGTTGAAACGGTGTTACAGAAGCAAGGGGTCTGCCCTGGCAGTTCAACAAATAGCAACGAGTGGCCGACGTTCAAGTTGATCACTTTTCCCCTTCCGTGACAATAATTGCTATCTGCTCGGCAAAGTGGAGAGCCGGTTTTCTCTTTGAACGGAAAAGAGTTTCTGGACTGTGATACGTGATGCACTCTTGCATAACCAGGTCAATTCATGTTCAAATGACAGTCATCCGGAACCGCTTAGCTTACTTTTGTGCACGGCTTAAAATCGACGATAATAAACTCTCCCGCTTTCCTCAGGAGCCTACCCTTGGCAGATAATTTCGTTGTAGGCGGGAAGCGAAAGAACGAAATGCACCGCTTTTGCAGGGGATAGAGCTCCATTCAGTTGACTAGGTGGTTCGCAGGCTTTATAAGGAACGGCAGTGGTGTCGAATCAGATCGATCGAATTTCTTTTGGACACACTGTAAGATCCCCCAGGTTGCCTTTCCAGGTGCAGTGGCAGCAAAGCTCGAAGCAAAGCTTGTGTAGTGTCATGGTGTACGGCTGGTGTGGGTGTGGGCTGCGACTCAGGCATGTAGTGCACACTCCGATCTGTCACACACAGGGGGCGGGCTTCTACCACGGCTCGGTCTCGAGGGAGGGCTCAACGCTTTCGGTGCCAGCCGCCTATGTAAGTCCAGCTCTGCTACTCTCCTTTCGCTGCTCTGTCTGGCTGTGCCGGTTGCTCAGTGGTTGTTTGGTCACACGTTGTTGAGTCGTGTTCGTTCGTGTACGGAATGTGTGTATGTTTCTCGTTCCAGCAGGCAAGCCATCACTCTATAATGTGCCCCCCTTAGCAAAACACCCCCCAAACAAGCCCCAATCCCTAAGAAAGATGACCCGTGTAACGCATGATCTTTGCATACACTTAGGCATCCGTTTTCGAACCGTGTTTGGGATAGTGGTCATTGTGGACGTTGTTGGATTAGGCACAAGACCCTTAAATGAATAAGTACCCTTTATTTTACCATTTGAGCTGTATACCCGCACTTGAGATCTTCGCGAAAGGGTTCCTTCTCACGTTTTTCTCGTACACATAGAACTACTGGCTTTAGCGCTAGCATATTTAGACTCTTATAGTGCAAACGTTTCGTAGTCAAATGCACTCGTTAAAAATTATCTTTGTACTCGTTGTATCGAGCTCTGAAAGCACAGTACGGCATTTAAACTGATTTTCTTCCGAAAAATCAAGATTGAAAAAAAAGGATTAGTTGGCCTTTACAATAATATTTAAGTCATTTTTTTTTCTGCTCATCCTAACAGAATTTAAATAGAAAAACTGTGATGGTTCACCACTGAATCCTTTATGTTAAGATCTCGTGTACTAATTCACCTTGGTGAATGTTACGTATAGGCGCACCATTCACCTTGTAGCAAAACAAACTGCCATACAGCACCGTAGAAGTTTCCCAACACAACGAATGGGGTGTTCAAAGCTTGTCTCTCTTGCTTCAATCAAAATTATTGAAAATCTAAGTTCAGTTTATTGCGTAGATTTTTTCAAGTTTGAGCACCCTTCACTCAAACCTCTAACAAAATTCCAATCTTTGCGATCTAACTTTTCCTGTCACTTCAGAGTAAAGGACTTTATCAAATCGGTCCCTGAAAGATCGCAACAATTGGCTTGACAGTCACCTCTCATACCAAGTTGAGAAGCAAAGTGTGTAGTATTTTTTGTGGTTATTGCATGCGCTGCCTATAGACCACTCGGCCTCTGGGTCTGCTTACACCAATCGACGGTCAATCGTTAAAACCAAATTGTGCTACATGTTCCTATAACAGAAGGTAAATTCTAGGTAAAATGTTAATTTTATCCTTACTGTACGCGTTATCTTAACGGTTCGCCCATCAATTTAAAGTGTTTCCTAATTTGAATAGGTTTTGCCTTCCTTAAGAACAGAAAACAAAATTTTCCTCCCAGCCTCCAAAATTAAGGTCGCGAGTAACATAAACACTTCCTAACTATAAATCTACGGACACAGACTTAACATCATAACAAAAAAAATCCACTATGTGACATTTTTATTTACTTGTCCAAACAATCTACTCGTTTTTCGTATGGGCTAAAGTTGGTGACATTCGGACTGAGAGTAGTAGAAGTCTGCCCTCCGTTTAGTAACAAAATATCATGCAATGCCTTAACAGATTTTTACCACCAGTATCCATTCTTTTAACTTAATTTCGTAAAATGTTAATCGTTTTGAACGAGTGGTTGGTTCGGTTTTTCTAAAACTAGGAATCTGCTTTGAGCCCTTGCCGACTCATTTTAATAATCACATTATATACATTGATGTTGGAATCAACCATTCGCTCACACGATGTGTTTGTCGATTAATACCGTATAATTCCTCGATTGATAATTGGTTGGTTGCTGGGGGCGGTGAGGCTCACCAGGCGTGCACGAGCTTAGCACAGCGCCCCGTCGAGCTCTTCTATGTGATTTATGCACAGAGGTGTCCGAGCACCTGCTTAATATGCTATTATTTTATAGACAAGGAGAACAAACTCTACTTCCAACAGGGCATTGCCTTGCTGCAACTTTTAAACTCAACTAAGTCGTACGGTTCTTGGATAATGTCTCTGGATGTGCCGGACGCCTCTGTATGTATGTCCCTAAGAGGGATAGTATGTGATCTGTGTGTGATATTTTTGGTGTGTTTCTTGTGACACTGTCTTTCTTTTTCCTATCTTTGTAATACTCACTTTCCACCTGCCCGGGCCCTCACTGTTCAGCCAAGTCGACTATGGCTATTGCTGCGACAGTGGGCGTCTGTACAGATCAGCACACGTTTCTTTCTTGTGGTTGTCTGCAAGTTTGGGTCCTGACAGAGAACCAAGAATTAATAGAGAATGAATCAGTTTTAATTGTACCGCACGTTGTACTGTTTGATTGCTGCACAACTTGAAGTGATTCTGGTTTCTCTTGTCAGACGCAGTGCCACCCTTCTTCTGTCTGTGTTCTCCAAGAGTAAATGTCCGTGCGTCTGCAGCGATTCTTCATGTTTTCGACATGGTGCATCGTTGTGACAATCATGACATTTATTCGACTTTGCCGATGCGCTTCTGTCCCACTGTTTTGTGGGAACAGTTGTTTATCGAACTTTTGCCTTCTCCTGTTTTCTGTGACTTTCCCTGTCTTTCTTTCCACCTTTCTTTCTATGGCGTGTTGGTGTATCTAATTATGTTTTCCGTGTTGTCTTATCGTGGACCCCGTGATGCCTTGTTGCTTTTTACAAATACGTGTTTTAAGGACATGCAGCTCGATGGCTTAAATGTAACATTTTTTTCAACGGGACGGCACGTAAGATCTCACGGCTTTCCGTTAACGGAACTCTGTATGAGTGTGTCAAATTGCTCACTCCCTGGTACAGAAGCGGAGGTGAATCGCACTCTCCCTTGTGTGCGGATCCGGACATAAAGGGGTTTCGATGCACTGCTATCAAACCTCTAAGTCTTGCCAAATTTGTCATGGTGAAACGCCTCACCTTTAGGAGGCATGAATAAACTGTCTCCATCGCGACGACAGAATGCAAAAACGTTCTTTTGCATCGCCCATACATTGCGAATACCAACCGTATAAAATCCTTTTTCATACTCACCGGATTTTTTCCGGCTCTTGGTTATAATTGTCTAAACGTTACCTGTAGGTCAAAAGTGTCAAATAGACTCCACGGTCATATTTTTGCAACGGGTTTTTCATAAAGTCCTGTCCGGGGGTGAGCTTGAGTGTCTGAGCGCCGAAGTCTGCCTTTGACTCATCGCAGCTTTGTGTTCTGTCTCTCTCTGCAGCTTGCACGGAGCATGATCGTGAGTATCGGCGTTGTGATGCTGTGTTGAAACTAGCCGGCATGACCTCTGCATGACCCTAGTTAGACTTGATTTCTTTCCAAGAGCTTCATTGTGCTTAGCGTTTGCCTTGAGAGTTGTGGCTTTGTATTGTAGATGGCTTGTGCCTGACATAAACCTGTTTTTCACTGTCTCTTCCGGGGTGTCACAACAAAACTGCCAGTCACAAAACGTTCTTGACCACAGTGTTATTGTATTCCCAACGTCAACCTTGAAACTTGAAGTTGTGACTCTTGGTTTCCCCTTCAGTCGTTTCTTTCTCTCTTTCCTTAAGCGTGTTCTTGCTAGGTCGCCCCCGTAAGTTTTCCTCTTTGATACGTAACTCGCACTCCCGCCTGCACACCCGCGAATGAGATGTAGCGATGGCTTGTTTCTGTAACATCCCTCGATCCCCGAGACTGATCCTGTTTCCAACAACCAAGTGGCATGCCAGTCGAGCACGGGAAAATCTACATTTCCCCCTTCTTACGTCACTCCATGCGTAAGATGGGCTTTTCGGCTCCTACCACCCCATGCGTGTTTGGCATCTCTACGCATGTGCTTTACCCACGACCAAACTGACTACCAATCTACTTCGAATCCTCAGAGATGTTTCTTGAGCACTTCAACACTAGATTCTTTTTTTATCTCTATGCACTTCCGTTCGTACTCCCCATGTATGATCCGTCTCTCTTTTTTTTAAAATTCTCCTTTTCAACTTCTTTGTAGGTTATGTTTTTTGCTGGAGCAAACTGGACAAGCATTTATTAAACTAAATGTACTTTGGACTAACTCCTGTGAAAAGAAACAATAGTATGATGTTTGAGTCCAGTTTGCTCGAGCAACAGGCTGACGGGCCACGCGCCACGCCGCCATGCCGTGGCCTGAAAACCGATACCGATGAAAAAAAGCGATAAAAGTAACAAGATCCGACAGAGATTCGGTGATGGACACTGACCACGGTTAAGTGCATCCACTCAGTGTCGTGTTCCTAGCCTGCGGTGGGCGGTGGGGGTCCGATGACGCAGTCAGAGGGCCCCACGCCATGCTGCCCTGAAAGGCCGTGGCTCACTCAGACCGTCAGGGCAAGGAACATCGGATTTTGTTTCTTTTGTTAGGAAAGACGCAGAGCTCATGTTCGAACGACGGTGTTGGTTGTTCAGTGTTTCTTCACCTATCATGTCCAGCGAAGAAGCCAAATTTTCAGCGAATGGCATCACCATTCGTCTTTCGATTTCGCGTCTAGCCTCCTCAGTCAAGTGGAGCGAGGCTAGCGCCTGCCGAGGGACGGATAGGCTAGCCCGCCAGCCGCCTGTGTGCGGCGGGTGGCCTACCTCGCTCTTTGCAGGCGGCAGGGGTTAGTGTTGCCTCATAAGCAAACAATATTTCAACGATTTTTTTGCGTACACGTATGCTCCTACACTGGTCAGCCGTGGCGACCGTTTCCGCACTCCTTTCCAACATGAGCGCTGCTCTAGACTTCGCTGGCCCCTCACCGACTCGTCGCTCCGTCTCTCCCACACTCGTGGGTCGTCTCGCACAGGCGCAGAGACGGGGCGACGAAACGGTGGGCGGGATCGGTCTTCAGGCTGACGTGGGGCCTCCGGGCGCGGGCGTGGCTTGCCGATACTGACGTGCGTCTTGTGTCCGCAGGGCGGCAGCATGCCCAACACCAGCTCCAGCACGCCCTTCCTCAGTTCATCCATGAGCAGCCTGAGGTCCCGCCGGCCGTCGGCCTGCCTAGGCGGCTCTCAGGGCTCAGGCTTGCTCCAGTCGCTAGGCACCGGCATGGTAAGACAACTAACAGGGTCCCCCATGGGGTCGGCCATCGGGTCCCCCATGGGGTCCGGCTCCCCCCAGCATCCCGGCAACGGGCGGGCCGCGCCCTCGCCACCCCATGTAAGGACCATCCTGAAGACCCCTGTCTCTCTCGCACCGCGGCGGGGCCTCGGACGGGGCCGCCCGCGAGTGCGAGGGAGACAGAGCGTGCGACATCGCTCGGCATCGCTCGGCAGTGCGACTGCATTGCGGCACTGCGCCTCCGGCAGGCAAGGGGCGTCGAAGGGTCGGTGGGGTGGACCGCGTAGACACACTGCTGAAGGACGATACGCGGCAAAATGGACCTCTAAAACTGGCCTTTAATACTCAAGGACCTCAGAGTCTTCAATGCGTATTTCCAAACTACAGCTTTGATTAATTTTATTTCCCAAACTCTTCGACGGCCCCTTGCCTACCACATCGCTATGCATGAACACACGCCGCAGTTTGGTTGGCAGTGCACGGCGCAATCTACTCGTCGCTGTTGTTTTCGCGCCAGTCACGATCGCAGCATGCGCAGCTTCTGTTCTCACTTTGTTTTTATTTTTTGGCGGACTCTCACTTTCTGTTTCCCTTGACGGGAACGGCAAAATCCAAGAGCGCAGTAGTAACGTTACATCGTTGAGAGCAAAAAGCATTCTGCGCGGCTACATGTTCAGGAGTGCGTCTACACATAAGTTTATTTAGTTCCCTTATTCGATTCGTTTCTTCAGCGGCTTTTGAAACTTATTGTTTCCGATTCCCGCGCTTTTTAAGTTCTCGCATCTTGCCTTGATACTCTTCAGTGGCACCACATTCGCACGGCCGCTTATCTTACGGCACTCAGTGGGCCAGAAGACCGGTGGAGGTGGCCAAAATTCTGGACGGGTTTTGCGCTCGAAGTCGCTAAATCGAACTTGAAACGAACGTTTGACCGCGCGAATGGATTGCTCTCCGAATGAGGAATCCATTGGTGGGGTCGCACGTTCGATTCGAGTTCTGTTTACTTACTCTGGAGCTAACGCGTCTAGAGTTTTGGCCACCTTCACCGTTCTTCTGGCCCACTGTGCGGCACTCTCACGCTTAGGACTAGCTCAGCTGCCTCTGATTCATTCGATTTGAAGGTGAGTTGTAGCGCACAACTAATGTCAATTGCAGTGTCACTCGACCATTTTGTTCGTTTGCCTTTAAGTATGCCGCTTCGGAATAAACCTCAGTGGCCACAAAAGTTAAGATTTCACACGCATCGTTCTTTTGCCTCACATGCACCGCGCTAATTCAATTCCAGCACACATAGGGCAGAGCTGGGAATACCCCTGGCGACGCGCGGGGTAGGGCAGAGCGTCACTACCCCGCGGTGTGGCGGGCCGTGCGCGCCTCGGGCATGGGGTAGCTGCCTCCGTAGTGCGGCGGCTTTAAGAGCACCGCTTTCAAGTTACAAAACGCCCTGAAATTCCTTCTGCAGCCATTTGGTTGGGCTCGTGAGGGCTCACATAGAACTGAAAGCACCGCATGTCACTAAAACGCAAATAGCTTTAGATTCCTTCGTCGCGTTTTCTACTGCACTGTACTAATGTTTATTTCAGTCTTCACAGGGATGTCAGTGTAGGTGGGTTACAGTTACTGTTTATTTTACCGAGCTTTTCTTACTGCTCAGTTCGCTAGAACTGGCAGTCTGTTATGTTGCCTGAGCATACCGCGCGTTTAGAATAGTGCCATAACGGAGTCTCTCATCAAAAAAAAATTATGAGAGCATCAATTTGACTGTAAACACATCTAATGAATTCATTTCGGGGCTCTACGTTTCGTTTGAGTTAGTGATTGAGTCGGCAGTGCGTGCTCCGCATTTTTTGGCAGGCCATTTAATTCTGTTTGTTTCGTGTTCCAGTACCAACTATTTTCTGGGCGCTAAATCGGACTGCCTCGCAATCATCCGTATATTGCATATAGAATGGTTGCAGTGAACGCAAGAAGCCAAGACCACCGTGGACACCTATTTTTCAAGAATTGGACCATTTTGCTCAGGCGAAGTTGAGTTTCAAAAAGTTACCCAAACGATGTTTAAAAATTGTACAGTACACGTTTAAGCTGTCCTTCTTCCTGTTGTCCAACTTATTTCTTCTTGAGCAACGAGCGGAAATCCATGTGAGGACTGCAAGTGGCGTACTTCATTTATGTTTCCATACTTATCTTGCTGAGAGATACGATTTCTGTTAGGCAAATTTAACTTTTTGAAACAATTCTTTACCATGGTCTTCAAGCTTATTATCGAATTCTGCTGACAAAAAAAATTGTTTGTGCGCTTTGCCTTTCTTCGTATGATATTTTCAAAAATAAATGTATACAAACAAGGATAGCAGTGAATATTGTGCACATTTATACAAAAATAAATTAATTAAATGACAAGAAAAATACATTAAATATGAATCTTACGGTGTTATCAATATGTATATACAGTATCCCACACAAGCGAAATTGTGGTCTCTTTTTTATGTCTAGTTATAATTTTTAGTGTGTATATAATCTCTTGTGATGAGTTAAGTTCTATAGGCGGCACCAGCGTCATGGATTTCTTGTGCAGTGCCCCATTAGTTTCAGTGTTTGTCAGCATATTTCAACTACCAGACCTGTAGGGTAGTCAGAAAAGCTACAACAACGCGTTACCGACGGTACCTTTCAAGTAGTTTTTGGCTTTAATACCCCGGTAGGTGTTCCGTGTTTGAAATAGACTCCCACTACCCCTTTTTCCTCCCTTTTGTGATTCTCGTACGTGTCAATTTTGGTAAACGATGTTTTCTTCCGTGCACAAGTCGTCACTTTGGCGCTCCTGCCGCTTACACTATTCTTACAGTAAAAATGTGTACAAAGGTAGCCGAGGGTCTCTGAGGCGTCGTGCTAACAACACACTAGAGCGAAAACTAGGGTAGTGTTAGTAGAATGTGTGGTCTTGGGGTACTCCACTGGAGGCGTTATGGACATCGTCTCGTTTTGACGCTCTGGAATTATTATTTTTGTGTAATTTGTAAATCTTCTTTTACAAACATACAGGTGCGCTGTCGTGAAGATGAGGGTTCAGTGATCTTGATTTTGGTAATTTCTTCGACCTGTAAGTGCCAGAAGAAAAGCGGACGATGGCCGGCAACCATTCATGACGCCTCCAATTGCTTTCGTAATATTAGTAGGAGTTCCGTCCGACATCTCATGTGATAATCTTTCAATAATCAAAAGTCAAATATACCACATGTAGCGTTTGTCTATCGTTCTGGTGTGTTCATGAACTGTTAAAATGCCCTGCCTTCTAAGATTTGCTCTTAGTGCTGCGCAAGTTTTGTGTTGAAGTATCTTCTTACATATTCCATGTGCGTGTACTTACTCTGTGTATTCTGACCTTTATTCTACTATATTTGTACTTGGTACTTTAGGTTGACAATCATGTGTGCTGTGCCTTCTTGTTATGTCTGTGACTATACCCATCCCCTTTCGACAATACCTTCCTATAAGTCCAGCAATAAGTTACTTTCTGTGGATTGAAGAATTACAAGAAATACCTCTCCAGAAAATGAAATTCAAATTTTCGAAACAACCATTCCACTAACTTTGGAGGATGAACTTGAGAGTGATAAATGCTATCTCATCCACAGGTGTGGCCTCTCTAAACTGTTCTTATCCCGATTGGGTGACTTCTTGTGTGGCTAGACACTTTTTCCATCTTTTCATGCTAACTGCGACTTTTGTACATTTACTTACACTTTTAAAGATTCCTCTGTCTTCCCCTTTGTGCTTCTTTGTCTTCCCTCCTCGTCAGTTTTCAATCATTATATAGATCGATAGTTCCAGCTAAACAAAAGTATAGGAATGTGTTTATGCGATAAATCTCCTTTAGGTAAGTTTCCATGAATTCATCATGAGCGTTGCAATAACAACACTGTGTTGTTCGGCGCACATTGTTTGTATCGTGTGAGAATTTGGTGTACAAATTAATGATTGTAGCTATATGTACAGTTTTAGTTTTCCATACTACAATTTACTATCCCGAATTATTTTTAACGTCAGCTATCACCGTGTCATTCGTTATCATTATGTAGCCTGAGGCCTCGAAAATGTTTTTATTTATTTGATGTGACGGCACTGAGTCATTGCCGGAATACTTCCTAGCTAGACTGAACACTTCGATTGACCTCTTTAAAATTCTATGAAATTTTTTCAAAGTTTATTTTTCTTAAGACTAGATTTTTCTGATAGTTTGTCACAAGTGAAAACTGTACATTTTCTATTTAAGGCTATGTACTTTTCAATTTCTCTCAGTCAGAACTTCTGAAACAGACAATCATTGAATCTCAGAACAAAAATGATGCGTGTTTCTCTAGTTGTCTTTGGCTTTGTGGGTCATTATTGGCACGGGAAAGACCCACCTCTTCCAAAAGTATTTTCAGATAACTACGAAGTTTGTATCCTATTCTCTGTACTATCATTTATTTGCGAAACAATTTCTGATTTGTCATTTCCGTTAAAGGCGTGGACTCGCATGTGTAAAGAAATACGCTTGTATTTTGTATTAAGGAATATAGGATGGAAGAATGTTGACGCGATATTTTGTTACTTTCTTGTTACCTTCTGTTCCGCGAGGTGACACCACTGTCGAGTTGGCTCCACTTGAAGTTTCTCACGAGGCAGAGAGAACCCCTGGACAAGAAGGCTTAAATAAAAATCAAGTGACCCTTGGCCAGAGGTTCTCTTCATACTATCAATGCCAAGAGACAGCAGCAATGAGTGCATATGTATTACATAAGGTCGCACTGTGTTGAGGAACTTTCCTGTGTTGCTTAATCTTGTTTCGAGTCACTAAGGTTAATTATTTAAATGAATTATTTTTGGTGAGTAGCAACTAGAGGAGCAGTTAGAGTTCTTTCCGGGTGATACATATGCAACTCTGTGAGAAAATGACTTGCCTGAGAGAAGACCGGTCTACATCGGCCACTGTGGGAATGAAGGAGCTGCTCTCTGCAGTAGCGATTGTTTTCCTTGCTCAATGTGTTGTGCGGTGGTATCTTGGCTGGCCAAATCCACGCATAGCAATAACTTCTCTGGCGGTTGCATTTGTTTCATTTTGTGTTTCGTTTCAGGCCTAATTTTTTTTTCACACTTAGTAAGAAAATATTGTATAATGTTATCCATGACCTAGTTGTGCTCTGAGAGCGTTTAGCTTCGCCGTTTTCAGCAAGCTACCAACTCTCACCTCTTCTTCGAGTTTCTCGACAAATAAAAGAAAGTTTTGCAAAAGGACAATCTCTTGACTTAGTTTAGCGGTCAACGGTGAGCTGTGGAAGCCGCCCGCGACGTCATACTCGGTAGAACTCGTGTAACTCTTGACTGTTTATTTTTGGTCGTTTAGCATTTATCAACAAAAAATTATGTTTGTAATTTACACTTTTGTCAAATGCAAAGACGCATACACTTCAAATTAAATGTATTCGTGCAATGTTTTCGGGACAGGTCATCTAGGGATGGGAGGCGGGGGCAAAGGGATCCTGACCTTCTGGTGAAGAAGTCAATATTGAAGAGGGACTTGTTGTCGATACGCGTGAAAACCTCTCCCGCTTGCTGACCTTGTTCAAACTTGTGTTGCATTCCTTGGCGAGCACCGCGTCGCTAGGCCCCGTAGAGATCGCCAATCAGTTCAAAACATATTAAATTGTATTTTAGGCTGCTCTTAAAATTGACCTTTCTGAATTTTTCATCTCATATCAACTTTAGTGATTTCATATTGAGCTCTTAGACAGTTGGCATCGTAAGGCATGTCTGTGTTCTATCTACATCTATGATCTATGACTTAACTCTCGAGACATGTGGTCGTTGTAAGATATATTTTCATAAATAAACGTCGTTGTTGTAACCAGACATGGTGTTTTATTCGTTGAGCCCAGAAATGTTCGCAGCAGCGTCTTCAATCCTTGGGTTAATGTGGTTGTTTGACAGCAAAAAAAGAGTCAGAAAGTCATAAAGGCTGAGCCCTAGAAATCAAGACGTATCTCTATCTCATAATTGGAAACCAAACTAAAATACAAAAACCGCCGTGGCCGCCTCGTTTGATTAAAGAACAGTCTTGAGGCACCTCGCAAGGCACCATGCGTCATTGTGCTGACCGAGTTACGGCGTTCCGATGACGACTGACGTGAATACGAAGAAGTAGTTCCCCTCCACCTCGCTCCAATGCCGCCTCCACTGCAGTCCGATTCCGAACGGCTTCCGACGTCGCGCTGTCTCGCTCGCACTCGCAGGGCGTCCCCCTCGGGCCGCCGCCGCGGTGCGAGAGAGACAGCGCGACGTGCTCGGAGTCCGCCGGCTGGCGATGCAGGCTGCCCAGCAATATCCCGCCGGAATGTCGCAGGAATTCCTTCCCGAGGGCGGCATGCCGACACACCGTGGGTGGGGCACGGCCCGGCGCGGTGGGCGGGGACGCCCGGTCCGCAAATTGAGTTCAAGCCGCACCACCAGCGCACAGTGGGCTAGAGGACCGGCGCGGCGCTGGCGGCCAGAACTCCAGACGCGGTTTGAGCTCCAGAGTCGCTAAACAGGACTCGAACTGAACGTGTGACCCTATACATTTCTCGTTCGGAGAGCAATCCATTGGTGGGGTCACACGGTGGGGTTAACTTTTTTTTGCCCCTATACTGATGCTGAAAGAGAAATGATAACTACATTTAAATTATGGATGGCGAATGTCGTAACTTGGGCGTAACGCGAGGGGAAACAACTATCACATTCATTGAACAACATTTGAACACATTCCCACATTCTGGAGGGAAAACCGCCTGTGAGTAGGCAACACGTGTGACAATAGCAGAAATCTTGCACATTCCAACACATTTGTACACAAAATCTTACAGTGGGTCACCCCTCGGCGTAACACTTGTGTGTAGGGCTTTTTTTTTGTCAGAAGACGATGGCCATCCTCACTCGAATATTGTCCCCCTCACGTCGGACTGCACTGTCATGAAAGCCGCCCCCCCCCCCCCTCGCGCCATCCCCGGCACACCCCTTCCACCCAGCGGCGCTCCGCTCAGCACTGCCTCAGCGTTCCAGTCTGCGCCGCTCCGCGTCACAGATGACAGCCGTGTTCCCGCCGCTCCCAGAACCAGGTGAGTGTCACGGCAGCGGCCCCCGTCTCAAGAGCCACGCCGTGGAACCTGTGGAGCTGGGAAGGCGATGATGACAGCAACGCAGCTTCAGTGAATGTCTGGTGTCTTCCCCTTGATGTCCCTCTCATCGCCGTCCTCCCGTCTTCCGACTTAGCAGAGCCGTTCCAGGAACATGACGTCACATTCCAGCAACATTCCTGGAATGGCAGTGTAGCCGCACCTCTGCCGCCTGTCAAGCCCTCGATTTTCCAGGTTGACGGCGTGGCGGTCACCATGGGTCTCCTGGGCCGCCTGCTGTGGACCCTAGGCACGGCCTGTGTGGTGACGGTCGGCGCGACGGGGGCGGCGGACCAGCAGGTGAGTCCGAAGTCACTAGGCACTACACGCGTGCGGAGCGCGGCGAAGCGCGGCGAAGCGCCCGATCAAGTCGGGATAGGCAACGCGCTCTACGCGCGTGCGGAGCGCGGCGAAGCGCCCGATCAAGTCGGGATAGGCAACGCGCTCTACGCGCGTGCGGAGCGCGGCGAAGCGCCCGATCAAGTCGGGATAGGCAACGCGCTCTACGCGCGTGCGGAGCGCGGCGAAGCGCCCGATCAAGGTGGTTCCCGTGCCGCGGGACGCCGGTAGGCAACGCGCTCTACGCGCGTGCGGAGCGCGGCGAAGCGCCCGATCAAGTCGGGATAGGCAACGCGCTCTACGCGCGTGCGGAGCGCACGGCCCGCCCTGCGTGCCGCAGGCGCTAGCAGGGGAGGCAACGCGCTCCACGCGAAGAAAGCCGACCCCGTGACCACCGCTGTGCCGCGCTCTGCGCTCCGCAGGTGTTCTCCGTGCCGCTGGACGCGTCCGGGTCCTGCACCATGTTCTGGCGCGTGGACTACGCGCGGCGCACGCTGCAGGTGGAGATACACGCCGTGCTGCCGGAGCGCGCCTGGTTCGCCGTCGGCTTCTCGGACTACGGCGAGCCCAGCCCCGCCGACTACTGCGTGCTGTGGCAGGACTGGCGCGGCCGCACGCGGCTCCAGGACTCGTGGGCCGAGGGCGGCCGCCTGCGCGTCGAGGGCCGGCAGCACTGCAAGGACTTCCGCCACACGCGCGTCGGCAACGTCACCAAGTTCACCTACAGCCGCCTGTTCGACACGTGTGACCCGCACGACTACGTCATCGAGGTAGGCCGCTTAAACCGTTAAAGTGCGCTGTTGCTTTTGTATTGTTGACGAAATACCAACGCTTGCCTGCTCAGGACGGCACGACGCACGTGGTGTGGGCGACGGGCGCGGGTCCACTGTTCCGCCTGGACGGCGTGTCGCTGCTGGGCGAGGGCACGCGGCGCGGCATGCAGCGCGCCCAGCTGCTCAAGAACACCAACGTGGACGAGGGCGTGCCGGCCGACGCCTGGACGCTGGACGTGCGCGCCGCGCGGGTGCAGGTGCCCGCCGTGGACACGACGTACTGGTGCCACGTCGCCAAGGTGCCCCGCCAGCTCGCCCGCAAGCACCACGTCGTCAAGGTAGGCTGGGCCTTCTGCCGTCCGGGCCAAACGGCGTCAAAACTTGTCTTCATTTTCCCCAAATCCTCGTAATTTTTTTTCTTAAGGCCTTGTTTTTTAGTTTTTGTAATTTTTTCTGTTGTTTTTTTCTTTAATTTTTTGTTTATTTCTGTAAGTTTTTTAAAGTGTAATATCGGTGTACACTCTCTGGGGTAGTTGTTTCCCCCTCGACGTTTGCGCTCTCTGTGTGGCGGCGTGTTCGGCCACTTCAAAAAAACAAAGTGTCTCGTTGTTGTTGAAGTACGAGGCGACGGTGCAGCACGGCAACGAGGGCCTGGTGCACCACATGGAGGTGTTCCACTGCGAGGCCCCCGTCAAGGAGCAGGTGCCGCTGTACCGCGGGCCCTGCTTCGCCGCGACGCGCCCCGACGCCACCAAGGTGTGCAAGCGCGTGCTGGCGGCCTGGGCCATGGGCGCCAAGCCCTTCGTTTACCCCAAGGTGAGTTCCCCTCCCCTTTGTCGATTGCGCCTTTGAGGGCGTCGTCCTCTGACCAACCTGTTTCTCGGCCTCGTGACACAGGAAGCCGGACTGCCGATCGGAGGGGCGGAGTTCAACCCGTACATCATGCTGGAGGTGCACTACAACAACCCGGAAAACAAATCAGGTAGGTCAGGGGCTTTGTTCCAGGTTCCAACATTTTCGACCCCATTTCGTTAATTCGGGTGGATTGCTAGACTGGGTCGACAGCTCTGGCATCCGTCTGACGCTGAGCCCCACCCTGCGTCCGCACGACGGCGGCGTCATGGAGCTCGGCCTGGAGTACACGGACAAGATGGCCATCCCGCCCGGACAGCCGCGGTTCCAGCTCACCGGCTTCTGCATCGCCGAGTGCACTGAGGTGGTGAGTAATGGAACACTCATGAAACGTTCTCTTTGACACTGAGTGACATGACGTCGCGATGCGTTATTTTTATTGTTGTTGCCCTGTTTTGAGGCTGAGCCCTTCCCGTTGCAGGGTATCCCCGTCGGCGGCGTCCGCGTGTTCGGGTCGCAGCTCCACACGCACTTGACCGGCGTGCGCGTCGTCACGAAGCACGTCCGCGGCGGCAGGGAGCTGCCGGAGCTCAACCGCGACAACCACTACAGCACGCACTTCCAGGAGATACGCCGCCTCAAGCGCCACGTCCAAGTTCTGCCGGTGCGTATTGCTACAAAAGGTTTGGTTATGTGAGGTTAGATGAGGTTATATGAGGTTAGGCGGGGTTAGGTGAGGTTATGTGAGGTTATGTGAGGTTACGTGAGGTTACGCAGGCTCTTGACCGCTTCCTCCCTTCCAGGGCGACGCGCTCATCACGACGTGCACCTACGACTCGCGGCCGCGCCCCAACGTGACGCTGGGCGGGCACGCCATCACCGACGAGATGTGCGTCAACTACATCCACTACTTCCCCAAGGTGGACCTGGAGGTGTGCAAGAGCTCCGTCAGCGACGCCAGCCTGCAGGCCTACTTCCGGCTGCTCCACGAGTGAGTAGGCAGTCCGCTTGCCTTCTCACGATGCACAAGTGCCGAAGGGGTTGCCAACCTGAGCCTGCCTTCTAAGCTACTTCTCGAGGGCCAGGCCACGATGTTGCCTGCGTCCGGAGTTTGGCGTTCCCTTTCGACACTCTTGCGTCGTGGGAATGTTTCACCCCTCTCACCGGTGCTGTGTGCTCACAGGTTGGACGGGCAGGCGACAGGCCCGCACCTCGGCGTGTCCGACAACTACAAGACCGTGGACTGGACGCCGGTGCGCGCGCACGTGCTGTCCTCCCTGTACGCCGAGTCCCCGCTGGCCATGCAGTGCAACAGGTCCAGCGGGGCGCGCTTCCCGGGGGACTGGTCGGCCATGCCCAGCACCAGCATCCTGCAGCCCCTGCCCGCGCCCGGCCGCCACTGCGCCAACCTGCACCACCAGGACCACGACCACGACCACGACCTCGACGATGACGCCGGCCCGGAGCACCCCGACGCAGGCGGCCTGATGGAGGACTGGGGCCAGGGGGACACCATGAAGTGGGAGACCAACGGCCCCAACTGATGGCCCTGACGGCGGGGGGGTTGCCTGCCTCGCCTGTCTGCAGGGGCGGAGGGTCAGCGCCAAGTAGCCAGAACAACATCGTTTTTTGAAGCAATTTTGATCGAAAGCAGTCACCTTGCTATCAAAATGACGTCACTGCGAGTACTTCGTCGTCTGTGGGGGGTCAGATAGCTGCTGGTTCTTTTTCTTTACCTTGCATATTTGATTCAAAATGTTTCCTCGCGTGTTGATTGTTTCGTTGACTGGCATAGCATGTAAGGAAGCACTCCTTGTTTTATTGCTGTTACAAGCGGCTCAGTGGGCATCTCAAAACATTGTACCATATAACGGCTTTGCTTGGGTAATAATAAGCAACAGGCATAGGACTTTTAAAATATTTACTAGTGATGTCTGTTTCATTAACTTACGGCTGAATCCTGTTTATTTTTCTGTCACCGTGTACTCTTTCTAGCTTCAGCAGAATATTGGATAAAAGCATGTATTAAAGTAATATGTTGAAAATTCCCTTGATTGTTTTAAATGTTACAGCCATAACATTTAGGCACAGCCAAAGGAAATATAGTATGCTAAAAATTGTCATTTGTAGTGCTTTGAAAGTTCAAAATAAAATAATTGATTATTTTGAAAACATATTTGTTGTGATGTGATTAAGTATGTACTTGGGTACATTCGCTTACAGAATATTTGCAGGTTTCTTTAATTCAAAATAAAAAAAAAATGAAGAAAAAAGTTTACTGTCTGAATTTATTTGAATTTATTTGTAAATTGCCAAAAGCAGCTTCCCATCTCCATGTTTCACAAGCCATTCAGGAATTTTCTGTAGAACATTAAACTCAGGTGCAGCAAGGCCAATTTTAACACCTTCCGATTGCATTTCTCTTAGAGGAGTGGTAATTCTGCTTGTACTTTTCTTATCCACAATTACAAAGTGAGCATCTTTCAAATGACATTTAAGTTCTTGAACAGTTTTAAAGGAATGGTCTCCACATTTCTGACAGCAAGATTCAGGGAATGCCTTGTGGTCCTCTTTCATATGACATCTCCAGGTATTTTCCTCAGTGAAGGATAAATGGCACTCATCACAGTTTAGAGTCTTAATGGTCTCTTCAACTTCTTCACTTTCACTTGTAACGTGGACACAAAATTCATGCAAATCTTCTCCATGCGCACAAGATAGATGCTCCTTGAAACTAGGCTGGTCGTTGAACTGCAAATCACATAGCGTACACTGCACAAGCAGTTCATCAGATCCAATTTGTCTTTCAGTTATTACGATAGCATGGTGGTAGTTTGACATATGTCCAGAACAACTGTTGTCATCAGGAAATTTCATGGCACAAAACTGGCAAGAAACCACACCAGGTTGATTGTCTTCTAGAAGCTGTGAATGTCTACGACGTATGTGGCGGTTAACAGCACTGATTCTTGTGTACGTTTTATCGCAAATTGGGCACGCTTCTCTTTTATGCTCTGCATCATCTTTGAACAACGGTACTCGAATTTGACTAGCCACATTTACAGAATGATGCTTACGTGCATGCCTGTACAAATTTCTCTGGTTGGAGAAAGTTTTAGAGCAAATGCGACAATTTGAGGGGCTGTCTCTATGAGCTGTATCTGTCAGCTTCATCTCCTTCACTTGTATATGATGAGCAATATCAACATGTTTAATGCACGGCAGTTTAGTACCAAATTGTTTCTTGCAAATACAGCATACATATCGGAGAGATTTTGTCCTGGTTATAACACGTTTGCCTTCAGCATCAACTAAGTCTTTGAAGTAAAATGGAATAACCTCAACAGGTTTAGCGGGTTCGACAGGGTCCTCAGCTGCTGCTGTTGCCATTGAAAACCTGTAACACGACACGAGAAATAGAATACGCTTGTTGGAAAGAGAATGGATGATATGAAAGAAACATCTTCACAAAAACATTATGAGCTCCAAATCAGTGAAAATACCTTACCGGCTTCTTGCTACAAACCAGGCACAAACGAAGTAAACAAACACAGCGCTAGCAGACGCTTTTGGGGATTACGAGGGCAAAACAAGTGTCGCTCTGTCGCTCATCCACCGTAGTTGTTTGTACGGGACAGGAAAAAGTTGTTCAACACAGATTTTCTAGTAATTCAAATTTGAAGTATGTTGTAATTGTGTTTTATCATGTCTTCAACTCATAGGACCGTGTGGCCTAATGGATAAGGCGTCGGACTTCGGATCCGAAGATTGCAGGTTCGAGTCCTGTCACGGTCGAGATCTGCTTTTCTTCATTCCGTCTTTATTCATTATCATTTTTTCTTTCATGTTCTCTCAACAGTTCGAGGTTTTGAGGCATTCTGCTTCAGTTTCACCCATGTTTTTTTTTTCTCCTCCCAACCTTACAAAAGTAAGTGCAACCGTGCAACCGTGCAGCAGTGCAACCCAACGTCGTCTGCTGCAGAGCTGGCGTCGTCTGCTGTTTGCTCCCTTGATGCGTAGGTTTGACTATAATAATGCAATCGGATCGTTCAAAGCCTTCATTTTCTTGTGAGAGACTAGAAATTACATGCAATCATCTATTCAACAGTCAATCATGACAAAAAGTCGAGTGCATGTTGTGATTATTGGGTTTCGTTTCGGTTTTGTTGAGAGGTTAGGAAATGCACACAATAAGCTTGTCCCTCGTTTTTCTGCTCTAAAATTTTTATTTTTGGTCTGCAGGTTCAAGAGAATTTCAATGAAGGTGAATGTGACTAACTTAACTCCAAGGTGAAGTTCAACCGCAATTTAAAATTCTAGCGAAAGCTGCTCACAATGGGAGAGTTTGCTGCAGATATCGTTCTGAAAACTGAGGAAAGGCCACCTCATGGACTAGTTTCTTCCCAAGCTAATTTATTCACGGAGCTCTGGAATGGTCGCTCTATTGCTCTGCCAACTCACTCATGGGCTTTGCATCGTGTTGAGAAAACAACAGTTGGTCCTTTAGTTGTCATCAACGAAATGATGGCAAATGGACATGGAATACCTTTTCCTCTGAAACAACTTGTGATAAGCAGCTCTGGTAATATGATGGCTCTAGTACTGAATCAGATAATTGATGTAAGCATAATCTCGTCTGTTATGCCGCTTCAAACCATTGAAGACTTGCAGGAGGCTTTAAAATATTTCGACCAAATAGATTGCGAGTATGTATATGTTGAATCAGTATGAATGTCTTGCTTGAAGTGCTATCATATCTTCAAGAGTTGAGTGAAACTTAAAAACAAATCAAGAAACCAACTACATTAATTTTTTTGTGTTCAGTGACTATTTCCTGTAAATGGCTTTCAACAAAAAAATTCTACTAAAGAATGATCTTGTTGAGAGGCTGCAACAACACTATATAGTCTGATATTAGTATAAGAATGCGATAAGGCCTTATAGTTTAAAGACCATGTGTCTATTTTAGTGTATATGAAATGCTGTATAATAATAATAATAACAATAGTAATAATAATAATAATAATAACGGATGCAAGTCAGTCGTGTGTTACAAATATTGATATTTACTTAGTTGACGAAAAGTTCTTTATTTTCAGCTTTTCTATCAAGAGAACAAGGTTGCTCATTTCTTATTTCTAATACTTAATGACCCAACTGCCAACCTGCAGATCTGTCTAGCCATTGTTGTTTAAAGGAAAAGTTGATGCTCCTAGTCTTTCGGTGCCATAATCTTGCTTTCATGCTGATGTCCTAGACTGTGATAACTTAGTTACTTTTTTTCATTCCACCTTAATGTTTAGGTTTCTTCAAGGCTGTTATTTCCTATCATCACCTTCAAAACAGTTCTTTTTAATCATCTTGAAGGAGGTAATACCGTAGTGTTACGTCATTACCAAAATTTAGATAGTAACTACTGTATCTCACTACATTTGTCAGTTTGGGCACTGGCTTTATGTTAATTGTTAAAGCTTTGTCTGAGAAAGGAAGTGTCCTGGAAGATACTTATACATAAGCCTCATGCCAACATTGCTGTATAACTGCCTATCAATTTATTTATAAAATGTAGATTTTAAAAACTGTTACAGAAATGTGAACTGAAATAAAGAGACAGTCACTAATTTTATCACAACTTATTACTATACAGTATTTCTCTAGAACACAAAATCATTGAAGGAAGTTAAATGATTAAGTAAGTAAACAATATAGGCAAAATTTAGCCTTGACAAACATGAAACACTTACAGTTTCCACATTAATTTGATAGTAAATTATCAGATGAAGACACATGAAGCTCACTGTGTTCTTGCAGAGATTCTGGAGTTAAATTTCTCTTGCAGCAGAATTCACATACATAACGGTTTGGACAATGTCTGGGTCCAGGTTGACAGCTGAAGTAAAAAGTCCTGTTACCAACTCTTCTCATTTGCCTGACTACAAGGGATCGAGGTGGATCATCAGGCTGCAACTGGGCTTGACTTCCAACGTATTCAAGAGCATCAGGAGAGATAGGTCTTAATTGAGATGCAGGCTTATCATTGTCAGACCCTATTACTTTACTACTAAGGACTTGGACTCTCTGCCCTGAAGGTGCTAGGGTTGCTGAAGAGTTAGGGTTCTGAATTATCTTGATGATTCTTCCATCCGACAGCTTCAGAAACTTTTGTCCAGACTTTGCGGCATCAAGATTAATACCTTTCACAACTTGTCCTGATAAAACAAGTCTCCTCACTGCAGGCTTCGTTGGTGAGAGACTACCACTTGGTGGGGAACTACCAGTAATTAGAACATCAGGTTGATAAGATTCTAAACTTCTCGCAGTTTGGTTGGCTTTTGCTCTCTCTTCTAAAGTCTGATTAATGCTTTCTGCAGAAATGATACGCACTTTAGGTTTAAATGTATTATTGTGGCTGTCAGACGCCACTTCTTTTTTAGTGTTGCACCCAGTAGATGCTGCTGTATCAGATGATGCCTTGGCAAGGTTATTGGCAGGTGATGAATGTGTATTGTCACCTTCCGAAGTCTCTGGAGTTTTGTTGTGAGGGGTGGATGATGTGACAAGTAAGTCATTCACATCACCTTCAACTACTTCAGTAAGAAAATTCTGATAACTTCTGGTGACCCTCTTAGGTCTCCCTCTTTTTGCTTTCTTCTTATTATTATTTGAACTATCGGTCTTTTCTTGTGGACTTCCACTATTACTTTTGTTTGAGCGAAGCTGCCTTTCTGAGTCAAGCGTCTCCAAGCAAACAACAGGAGTCAATAGATCATCAATTGAACAGTCAGAATCACCTCTATCAGTTACTTGAACTGAAGATGAATTCTGAGGTGAAGATGACTCTTTTCCACGGTCTTCATGAGTCTTCAAATGTTCCACTAGCTCCCTAAAATCCATCCCACTTTTGTTGCAGACTGAACAACACAGAGATTCTCTGAGAAGAGAGAAATAAGAGACAGAAGGAAAAAACAAGGTTAATAATGGTGAGACAATAATGGTGGCAATATGAAACCAATGAATCACACATACTGAACTCGTGCTGAGGATCTCTTGCGCTTCCTTAGTTGGACAGGTTGTTGAGTTTCTTCCTTTTCCTAGTTAAAGTTAAGATCACATATCAATGCAGAATAAAATTGAGAAAATTGCCACATAAACTACTTAATTGATACAATGGGCACAAGATTGAACTGACACAGGCACAAAATGACTTAACCAAAGTTACCTTCATGCTAACTTCTTGTGATTGCCGTTCTCGCCATAGAAGTGCTCGTAGCTTCTTATCTGCAGCAACAGCCACTAGGATAGCAGCATCCCACTGCATCAGCAAGTTGGTACACTCATAACATAGTTGAAGGGGGATGGAATCACTCTCCGAAACCTAGAAGTTCATAAAACTTGAGTTCTTAGAACAAAAACTATCATTCAGTAAGAAAAGAAATTATGAAAAGAAATACCTTGAGTGGCAAATAGTTGTTGAACTTGATGGCCAGTTCATTTTCTGTCCCTACAGGACCAAATATGGGAACTGACTTAGTGCAAGGTGTAGCACACATGCGACACAAATGATGAAGCTTCACAGGGTTGTCATTTACAATAAACTGAGGAGTATCCATGGCTGAAGGTGGAAGGAAAATCTGTAACCAGAGACAGACTACAATTAATTTCCCAGTTAACAGTCACAAGAAAATGGCTACATTCAGAAAAACACAATAAAGGAAACAAAAGTGTTGGATCAAGTTATTGAATTTAGAGTTCCACCTTTGACTTCCCTCCTCTATTCAGAGCTTTTATTCAAAACTCCGAAAAAATCACTCTCCTAAGTACAGATACACGATCGAACTTCAGTTTAAAGTTGGATGTTTCAACGAAATGATGATCGCACTACGCCTAACAAATAATGAGAGGAGCAAGTCAGAGGTTATACCGAAGTTTACCCAAGATACGAAGCATAGGTTAGTTTTATACAGATGCCGGGAAACTCACCCTGTGTTGCAAGGATTTTTTAATTCATGTAAGCCATCGGATACACAGTTTTCGAACGAAGGACCTAGGAAATGATTGAAACAAGACACCAACAAATGTGTTCTCTTGAGGGAAGGGTTGACCAATGAAAACAAGCAGACAAGAAAAACAACAGAAGGTGCCGCGACCCGTGTGGCGCCGGCAGTTCGCCCAGCTGGTTCGCCTTGCGCTTTCAGATTATATTTGCCAGATCTGTTTCGGATTATTGTCGATTGAGAAATTATAAAGAACGTTCGCAAAGGTGAAACTGATGAACAATATTATCAAACAACACTGTCAAGCAAGAAGTCGGCACATTTCATAGACAACCTATTCGCACGTCAAAGGATACGCCTACCCTGCCAATAGTAAATGGGTGCGGCGGGCGGCTTTGACTTGACCGTAATCTAGAACCCTAGTGGATGTCAGGGTAAAGCAGGGTGAAGTGGAGAAAAACAACAACAAAATATTGTTCTTCTACTAGATCAAATTTTATTTTTTAGAGAAAGGGTAATTTGTTTTAAACCATTCTTTAACTAGATTCATATTTGCCCTTCCCTCCGATTTCTTCCAAACTTTGGTTTCTAGAACCTTGGTGGAGTCTTTCTTTCCTGCGAGATGTTTTTTCAACATATTGGCGTTTTCTTGTGTTACGGAACGACACAGCCGTTCAATGATAGCCGGGTCACAAATTAGTGATAAATTATTTTTCTCCATGACCTGCAACAAATTTAAAACATGAGGACGACAAGTGATACAATGCTTAAAGACAAAAGACTCTCCGCCACAAACCTCTTTAGCTGACAAGGCAGGGGATTGAGAAAGTTCTTTGAGAATTATCCTAGCAATACTTTTACTAATGACTCCGTCCTTCATCATGTCTGTAATTGTCCCCATATCATCAGCTTTAAACACCCTAGATTGACAAAAAAATGAAATAGAAATTATTTCACTACATAAAAATCTATAGGAGCAGTAGCACTGTCATAGGATACACTACTTACACATTACAGCTGTCATCCTCATTAAAATAGCTTAACACATCATTTAGGAGCAGATCTGTGAGTATCACAGCATCTCTGTCCTGCTTCATATTCATAGCATTAAAAAAAAGTGGAAGCAACATATCTTCACTCTGAAATAAATATTAGTGATGAGTTCATTGAGAAAACTCAAAAGAAAAAGTATTTATTACTATTTAAATTAAATGCAAAGTTGCACTTACAACTAAACGGACTGCTTGCAAAAGAGATAAGCCATAATCTTTCTGAAATCTAACACGCATTTGGAATGGAGACTCAGGAACCTTATTTATAAGCTGGGTTACATCAACCATATTAGAGTGCATTGGCTGGTCATTTGTCAAACGCAAATGCAAAGGTGGTAAGTTAGGTTCTGGCATGTACCTATAATCCTATCAGAAAAAAACATTTCATAAAACAAATTCAACAATAATAAATGAGGAAGTAACACAAGCAGAATTCTGTTACAAACTTGTTTCTCTTCTTTGTCTCTCATTGGTACAGTTCTCATACGTTCTGCATCCCAAGATCTTGTTTCATTCACAACCTCTTTGCCACATTGAAGTACTCTGATCTGTCGGTCAATCTCATAGTCAACTGCATTGGCAACAGCCCGAATTGCACCAATATTTTTAATTTCTGTCCGTGTTCCTAAAGGACTATTTCTTCTGTGGACAGAAACATTGGCATCCACTCTAAGAGCACCCTCTAGAAGAAGAAAAAGCAATTTCACACAGACAATTCTTAAGAAATAGGAATGAGAGAAGACCTCTATTAATTACCTTCCATTTTGCAAGAGCATGTACCCAATCTAGTCAAAACTAAAATAAGTTCTTTGACAAGAGCTGCAGCCTCTTCACCATCTGACAGGTCAGGCTTAAAAACAAGTTCCATCAGAGGAAGCCCTGCTCGGTTTAAATCAACAAGACTCCTGAATATGAAACACAAAAAATCTCTCATTTTGATAAGAGTAGATAAATTGAAAATACAGAGACACTTATTTCACTAGTGCTGCACCTGATTTCATCGTGAAGAGAGCGCCCACTGTCCTGTTCAAGCTGTATTTGATGAATTTGTGAAGTTTTCTCATACAAACGGCTATCACTACCACCCTTATATACAATAAAATTCAACAGTCCATTCTGGGCTAGAGGAAATCTATGTTGAGTAATTTGGTAACCCGCCTGCGAAAATATTTTAAGACATAATGCATAAGGTACACTAAATACTACTGTAGTTTTATACTGAGGCGCTAAATCCTGAGGTGCTTACAGGAAGATCAGAATAAAAGTAATGTTTTCGGTCAAAAGTAGATACTTGATTCAAGTCGCAGGACAGAGCTAAGGCTGTCAAGGTGCCAGCTTCAACACACCTTCGATTCAGCACCTGGTGAAAAGAACAATGGTAAAGAGAGGTGATTTGAAAAAGAACCTCTAATTCAAAAGATTGTCAATTGGACTTACAGGAAGGGTGCCAGGGAAAGCGGCATCAAACAGAGCAACTGACCGATTAGTTGGAGTCTGGAAATTGGTATCAGCACCGGAGAACAGTTTGGATGATGACTGTATCTGAGCGTGAATTTCCAAACCCACGACTGGTTCCCATTCCCTGCAAACAAAATTTTGACACCTTCTAGGGGCAGTCACAAGAAAGTCTACAGTAAGCCTGGGACAACTGAAACTCACGGCGTAGCTGAAAAGAATCTGTAGCAGTTACTGATCTGTTTCAAAGAGCTCTTGAAATGAAATATGAAACTGAGACATCGACCGTAACCCATAATGACCATCGACACCACGAGCCCGGCGGAGGTTAAAGAGGTTGTAATATAGGACCGGTAAAATCAAAACATCATCCTTGGAACTTCATTCGGTCTGCAAGTTATGGCACGGGATTGATTGTGAATAATCGAAGAGACCGAAAACAGAAGACATGAACAGTGTTTGGTCCGCTTCCGCTACTAGCAGCAGACGATGTTATGTTTTAGTTGGAGAGACCTGAGAATAAACTGAGATCTCTGTATTCACAGTCGTATCGCGGCGTTCGGCGGCGTTGCCAGGTTACGAGGAAAATTAGTGACGTTTTCTTTTGTAGCAGGCGCTGGACACATTCAAAGCCCGCCATTGGTGGGGTCACGTGACGTACCTAAATTTTGTGCGAAAGACAGGGAGTGTTGGGTTAAACCTCCGTTTGTTTATAGTTAATTTTTTCTGTGAACATCACGATTTGGCCATCGGAGAGTCGCCAAAATGGATCACCGAAAACTGATAGACATTTTAAGAGCTACTATTGATCCGAATCAACGTCAACATGCCGAAGAACAGCTGGATCAGGTACGAGATGATACGGTGTGGTACGAAGGCCTGACATGCGGTCGAGGCTAGGAGGCATTTAAAGAATTGATTTTAGGCTTGATTTTGATGTATTTTTTCTGTATTTCGCATCAAAGGCTATTCAAACCCCTTGTCGGATTACTTAAATGAGTTCTGTCATGCATATTGTCTCTTGTATTTCTTGCCCGAGTCCATGTTGAGAATCACATGTTTCCATGCCACATTTTTCCGGTAACCATGTTGTCCGCGCGGTGCACCGCGCACTGTACAATGTAATTTGCATATCAAATGTAACGGTTTAACCGCCTAACCGGACGGTCGATATCGTTTTTTATTAAATGACTAGATAATGTTCACTAATGCTTAAATGATGTGACTGGAGGTTATTTAAGGACATTGACACCCAGATGTACTCAGACTTGGATGAATTCCAAGCACATGAATCATGAAATTCCATGTATTCTATTTTTCCACCCAACCGTTTGAACTCCTATCCCAAATGTGGTCAATCAGCCCTTTCCTAAAACCCTTTTTGTGGGCAAGAGACTTTTGAAGTTGCTATGTATTTTATGAGACACATCTTACGAATATCTTACCGAGGACCGATTCACTTTTTGGTATTTTTGGGGGTTTGCTCATAGTTTTAATCCTCGGCGTAGATTTTATATGTTTCGGACTTTCTGACAAGGTATTCCAAATCAAATGCTGACTTCTGCATCAAAGTCTCACTACATAAATTTAATTTTGTACATTTTTCTGTTTATCTTTTTTATAGATTCACAAGATTATTGGGTTTTCGCCTTCGTTATTGCAAGTTATCATGATGAATGATGTTGACATGCCTGTTCGTCAGGCAGGTGAGTTAACACAATACATGTTTTGGGAATACACAATTGTTCTATTTCTGTTGCTTTTAAATTAAATTGTTTCTGTTTGAAATATTTAGGAGTTGTCTATTTGAAAAATCTGGTTACTGGTAACTGGGCTGACAAAGAAGTTGAGCCAGGACATCCCCTTACATTCAGTCTTCATGAGCAGGACCGAGCCATGATCAGAGATGCCATTGTAGATGCTGTTGTGATGGCACCAGATATAATCAGGTACGTACTTGTGTTTTAAACAACCCTGTTGTGTTCAAAGTTGGAATTATCATGGCAATAATGATATCTCTTTGATCTCTGAATTACAGGATCCAGCTGTCAATCTGTGTCAGTCACATAGTGAAACATGACTTCCCTGGCCGATGGACTGAAATTGTAGACAAGATCAATATTTACCTTCAAAATCCAGATGGAAGTGGTTGGCCTGGGGCCCTCCTGTGCTTGTACCAACTTGTGAAGAACTTCGAGTAAGGATGTATTTCAGTCATTCATTTTATATTCTAAGGCATTGACTCTCGTTAACTATCTGTGAAATTCCCGTCTTTTTCTTCTTCAGATACAAAAAGCCTGAAGAGAGAGGGCCCTTGAATGAGGCCATGCAGCTGCTTTTCCCAATGATGTACTCATTATGTATGAGACTTCTTCCAGACCAATCAGAACAGTCAGTTCTTCTGCAGAAGCAAATTCTTAAAATATTTTTTGCCTTAACCCAGGTAAGATTGTACTAGTCATGTACTGGTTTAATTTTTGTGTTTGTGCTGTCCGGTCTTCTATAAAATACATTTTTCATTGCAGTACTCCCTCCCTCTCGATTTAATCTCTCGAGAAGTCTTTTCACAATGGATGGAAATTGTTCGTCAAGTTACTGATAGACCTGTGCCAGAGGCCACAAACCAAGTTGATGAGGAGGATAGAGTTGACTTGCCCTGGTGGAAGTGTAAGAAGTGGGCTCTACACATTCTGTACCGCATGTTTGAGAGGTTTGTAATGTTCTTAAAGATAAAGATTAACTAGCTATATATCTACTTTCAATTGTGAATTTTATTAACAATTCCATTTGATGTTTAGGTATGGCAGTCCTGGTAATGTAACAAAAGAATACAAAGAATTTGCTGATTGGTTCCTCAAGACATTTTCTGCTGGTATTCTTGAGGTACTACTGAAAATTCTTGACCAGTACAGAAACAAGGTCTATGTGTCTCCACGTGTCTTGCAGCAAACTCTAAACTATATCAACCAAGGGTATGTGATCCCGTACAATTCTGTGTTTTTGATGGTGTTTTCAAGTTTTCTGTTGCTCCTTTTTCAACCAAGGTCATGGTTCACATTTTCCTTTGTTTCTTTGTCTAGGGTCAGCCATGCTCATGCATGGAAGTTCTTGAAGCCGCATATGTTCCTTATTATCCAGGATGTCCTTTTCCCCATTATGTCACATTCTGCTTCTGATCAAGAGTTGTGGGAAACCGATCCGTATGAATACATTAGAGTGAAGTTTGGTAAGAATTTCTTTTCAGTAAACTTTTACTTTTATCATGGTGAACTGTTTAATGTGCTTTTCTTTCCCTTATTTTTCAGATATATTTGAAGACTTTGTTTCACCAGTCACAGCTGCCCAAACCCTTCTTCATTCTTGTTGTAAAAAGCGAAAAGACATGCTTCAGAAAACTATGGAGTTCATTATGCAAGTCTTGAATGCTCAAAATGCTGACCCAAGGCAAAAGGATGGTGCACTTCATATGGTAATTATCAGCATAAGCACTGTATAATGCACCCATTTTAGTTTTTTATCTATTTCTGATTCCTTATTTTTTTTTCTCAGGTTGGCACTATGGCTGATATTTTACTGAAGAAGAACTTTTTCAAAGAACAAATGGACGCCCTCATACATCAATATGTGTTCCGTGAATTCCAAAGTCCACATGGTCATCTTAGAGCTAGGGTGAGCACTTCTACAGTCATGTTTCTCATAAAATGAGGAAAGGAATGAATGTCTAGCACTGTAATCTGTGTTGTAGGCTTGCTGGGTACTGCACTACTTCAGTGAGGTCAAGTTCAAGCAGGAGGAGGTTCTGGCTGAAGCTCTTCGGTTAGTTGTCAATGCACTGTTGACAGACCAAGACTTACCAGTGAAGGTTGAGGCAGCCATTGCTCTTCAAATGTTCCTTAGTGCTCAAGACAAAGCCCAAAAATATATTGAGCCAGAGGTTTGTAAAATACCTTTCGAAGAAGAAAATACAAACAGTTTACTAGTTTTTGAAGAGAATCTTTTGTTTTCACAATTGTAGAATAACAATAAATTCGTGTTTCAGATTAAACGAATTGCTCTGGAGCTTCTTAACATCATCAGAGAAACAGAAAATGATGATTTAACGAGTGTGATGCAAAAGATTGTGTGCACTTACACCGAACAACTCACTCCAATTGCTGTGGAAATGTGTACTCACTTGGTACGTTTTTCTAGGATTTCATTTATGGTCGGTATATTATCAATTGTTTGTAATGAGTGTGTATCTGTTTAGGCTGCAACCTTCAGCCAAGTTCTGGAGTCCGATGAAGGGTCTGATGAGAAAGCTATCACAGCTATGGGTCTTCTGAACACCATTGAGACCTTGTTGTCGGTAATGGAAGAGCAACCTGGAATAATTGCTCAGCTGCAGCCAATCGTGCTGCAAGTTGTTGGGCACATTTTCTCGCAGTCAGTCATGGGTGAGAAGCGTGCTTCCTTAACCAAAGGAGACTTCTGCTGCAATGGTTTGAGCACTACTGTCTTTCATTTGTCTGTCTCGGAGCCATAAGTGTGGAGACTTCGTGTTGCTCATTTCATTTTGTGTGCTAATTCATTTCTTAAAAAATGTTATTATTCAGTCTCTATTTATTCACATTTCAATTATTGTATCTCAAGCCTTGCTTTTTTGTGTTAATTCTTGAGACTGTTTTCATAGAGTCTAATTCAAGTTTTTCTGTTCCAGAATTCTATGAAGAAGCTCTATCATTGGTTTATGATCTTACCAGTAAACAAATATCTCCTGACATGTGGAAGGTTTTGGAACTCATTTACCAGGTATTATCTTGTTGCTCTTAATCTATGTTGCTCTGGTGATTGTTTTGATATTGATTTAATTATTTTATTCTGTTGTCTTGTCGTTTAGGTGTTCCAGAAGGATGGCTTTGATTACTTCACTGAAATGATGCCAGCTCTGCACAATTATGTGACTGTGGATACCCCAGCTTTCCTTTCCAATGAGAACCATGTCTTGGCTATGTTTAATATGTGCAAAGCAGTGAGTTAATTTTTTGTTTCGTTTCATACTTATTTTGGTGTCAGAACTGGCAATCTGTGGTAAAATGTTATAATTGTTATTTAAAGTTTTGACTTGTCTTGACTGTAGCTGGACGTTTGATCTCTTCATATGCAACTATTTTCTTTGAGATGCATGGCACTTTCAACTTGAACAATTATCATTAAAGAAAGCATGCCCCTCTGTTCTGTCCCTTGCTTTATCTTAGAGTTAGAAGTTGTGTGTGTTATTTTAAAATTTTATTCTTTGGGTTCAGTTTTTTATGCTTATCTTTGCCACTGAATTCATTTTGTCTAATGTTAGTCTGAAGTTGCTTTCAAAATTCTTAATTCCATTGTCTATTCTGAAATTAAACTCAATCCTCAATCTAGGTATACTGAAAAAAATCATCACCTCTTTGTTTTAAAATCTTGAATCTAGTACTGAATTATTTTGTGGACTTTGATTCTGTTGTTTACAGATTTTGACTCGAAATTCAGATCCTACCATAAAAGAGGCTGTTGTTGAGGTATGCCATTAGTATAGGGCTTCTGTCCTCAATATCTCTAACAAACATCTCTCTTTTGATAATTATCTCAGCATCTCTTTCATGTTGAATCTACAACTCTGTGAAGTTCATGTTTCTTACAGCTGGCATTCCTCTTCTTTGTCTTTTAACAATTGTGGTGGTGGGACAGGACAGATCATGCCATTTCTTTAGCAGTTTCTTAGTTAAAGTTCTTTCCCCCTTCTTTTTCATTTTGTATTGGGGATGAGAAGCAGTTCAATCCTTCCACTTCCCTGCTGTCTTGGTTTTCTTTTTATTATTATTAGGCACGCTGTAAAAACAATACACTGTCAACCTTGATGTTTTTTAGGAAGGTCTCTTATATGGAATTTGGATTGTTTGTCTAGGTTTTGACTGGTGATTCTGGAGAAGATCCAGAGTGTCATGCTGCTAAGCTATTAGAAGTTATCATACTGCAGTGCAAGGGCCACATTGACCAGGTAGTTTTGGTTGTATACCGTTTCTCTCACTTTCATTTATGCAACTGTTAATCTGTAACTTTTTCTGTCCAGTGTATTCCGTCATTTGTTGAATTGGTTCTTGGCCGCCTTGTTCGTGAAGTAAAAACATCAGAGCTGCGCACTATGTGCCTTCAAGTTGTTATTGCTGCTCTCTATTATAACCCTGAGCTTTTGTTCCAAACAATGGAGAAACTTCAGATGCAAATGTCTCCTACTGAATCAATCACTGCTCATTTTGTGAAGCAGTGGATCCATGACACAGACTGCTTCTTAGGGTATGCCAAATTTCTTTTCTTTGTTTTTCTGATATTTTATGATGTCAAGATCTGTTCGCTAATCATATCATTTCTTTTCTGCAGGCTTCATGACCGAAAGTTATGTGTACTTGGACTCTGTACTTTACTTAGCATGGGTCAAAATCGTCCCCCTGTTTTGAATGAATGTATAAATCAGATAATGCCATCCATGATTCTTCTGTTTGATGGACTGAAGCGTGCCTATGCAGGTACTAACCAGAGTCTCTTTTTTTGGAAACGTTTATGAAAACCATCAGTCTTGTTTAATTTTTATTTCAATATTCATTTTGATTTTCAGCCAAAGCACAAGAAGGTGAAGAAGAGGAAGATGATGAAGAGGAATCAGATATTGAAGCTGGTGAGTTCCATCATTCAATTTGTTTTGTCTGTCTTGTGTATTTCTTCATTTAATATTTGATATTGCATTGCAGAGGTCTTATCAAGTGATGAAGACGAAATTGATGAAGTTGGGAATGAATATCTTGAAAAGCTACAGGAAAGAGTTAACAAGAAAGCAAACAACAATGCCTTTTCTGTGAATGCCACCCTGCAGGTACTTTTCCCATTTTATTGTGATGCTGGTATCTAATTTACACTAGTGTTAGTGTAATGTTCAATCTGTAACCATAACTATTGTTGTTTTAGGATGCTGACTCTGAAGATGATGATGACGATGAGGATTACGAAGCTAATGAAGAGACAGCCTTAGAGAGTTATAATACTCCTCTGGATGAGGATAACTGCCCCATCGATGAATATATTGTTTTCAAAGATATTATGCTAAGTAAGCATCAACCCACAGTGCAAATTACTGAATTTTTCTCATTTGCTATCTTTTATTTAACCATTTGCTCCATTCCTTTTGTACAGATCTTCAAGTTGCTGATCCAGCTTGGTACCAAGCTCTCACTGGCCAGTTGACTGAAGAACAGCAGAAGGGCCTGCAGGAAGTGTTCTTATTAGCAGAACAGCGCAAAGCTGCAGCCGAAAGCAAAAGAATAGAACAAAGTGGTGGTGAGTTTTCATTTATTATCACATTCATTCAAGTGTTGATTTGTTTCTCTTTCTTAACTCACATTTGAAAAATCTATTTCACAGGTTATGTCTTTAACCAACAAACGGTGCCTTCATCTTTCAATTTCGGAGGAAGCCCTCTTGGACAATGAAATTATATTCTGTGATAGCAGACTGATACGATAAATTAGGCAAAATGGTCCCAGTGTCTAATGTTACATGAACAGAATGACATCACGTGTTGCCAATTTGTTTCCTTAGAAATTTTTTATAGTCATTTTACATGTAAATGAGCTCTTTAGAAAGGGAACTGAGTCTTATGATTTGTTTGGGCATTAGATTTTGTGTCCTGTTCTATGTGTTGGTCTTCTTTTTTAATGATTGAAACACCCCTGTAATTTATTATTTACACTCCATCATGTGAAAATTATGTATTTATTTAAATACAAGTTGTTGGTTCTTGATTGCTTGTTGCCTTTTTTATTATTATTATTATTTGTTCTTACGTAAATGTCTTATCATTGTGCCTTACTGGAAATGAACATTCAAAATTAATAAGTGGTCACTTAAGAATCTAATGTGGATCATATCAGCACTAGACAGTCTGAACAGGGGAAGTAACTTGAAAATTCATTGTGTTAATTTCTGCAGTGGGGTATGTTTGGGGAATGTAATTTAAGTTTGGGTTAAGAATGCTACGTAGTCCTATGCACAAATGTTTCCAAGTTACTCCCCTTGAAAATGACATTGTACTTCTGTCGCTCAGCATTGCATTTTTTTGCAAGGGTTGCTTACTGGTTATACCAGATTATGCTGTTCCATTGTAAGCATGCTTGAACAATCCACGCTAACTTGCATTTATGTTGGTTCGCTTCTGCTGTTGTAGTAAATGTGTGTATAAAAGCTGCTTTGTACCTGGAAGACATGAGAAGCACAGCAACTATCTTGTTGGGAAAGGGTTAGCCTTCTGTAGTAGTTCTGAAGTGTCACCAAAGTTGAGATGCATCATTGTGTAGATAACTGGAACTTGAGAGAAGTGGAACTTAACTACAGCAGCATTCTAAAGTTGTTTCTAAAATTTCAGTTTAGTGCAATATTAGTTTTGCTTTTATTATAATTTTCAATCATTTAATGATTATTATTTTTTGATTCTGATAATTAATGTACTGTACATGCTTACAGTTTTCTGATTTTGTGTACTCTTTCACTAGTGTCTTGTAAATTTGTATATTTCAATGTTTGTAAATGACTTTCACTACATCCTTAGAGTATGTATACAGCTACCAAAAATATATTAAATGCTCAATTTATTTCACTCTATGAAGAAATTTTCAATGACCAATTTGTCACAATAAATGGAATAAGCTCAGGCCTTAAATAATAATGAGCGTACTTCGTAATTTGTCACATCTCCTAATGTAATTTCTGATCTGATATTCTTACAATAAAATGTAGTCAATGTGCTTTTTGGGTTTCAATATCATTCACACCCCCTGCCTTTTTTTTCTTAAACACTTAATTGTAATCAAAAACTATATGCAGATACTGCTCTTGTGACTGAAGGAAGAGGAGCAAACGGAAAGAAGGGTAAAACACATAATAACAATATCTGCTTACAATCTTTTTTTTTAATTCAAAATTGGACCCTATACTTGAAGGAATCACTGGAACACACGCCGTGGAACTCATCTGCCAAAACACAGAAAGATAAGTTTAGTTTACAGTATGTATAAAAGTTTCTTCGCTCAGACCAAACTTTTTTCCGTTTAATTCTCGATCGCTGCACGGCTGGACAAGGCTGGACGAAACCGGTCGACGGAGACACTGCGGCCAGCTGCTGGACCCGGCTGGACCACAGTGGAGTGCCTTGCCCCGGCTCCGTTTTTGTCGCTCTGTCTCTCTCCCACATATACGGGACGCTCCATGAGTGCGAGAGAGACAGAGCCACTGGGCTCCGCCAGGCTGCGCGGCTGCGCTCAGCCTCCGGGTCAGTGCGGGGTCGCCTCGACGCATGACGCATCATCGGCCGCGCACTGGACGGAGTAGCCCAGAGTAGCCGGCCACTGGCCGCGCGGCTACGCAGCAGGAGCAGGCAGGGCGATCACCTGACCGGTTTGGCTTGGCGGGCACGGCGCACAGTGGGCCAGAAGACCGGCGCAGGCGGCCAGAACTCTAGACGCGTTTTTAGCTCCAGAGTCGCTTAATGGGACTCGAACTGAACGTGTGACTCCACCAATGGATTCCTCGTTCGGAGAGCTATCCATTGGTGGGGTCACACGTTCGGTTCGAGTCTGCACACAACAAATATATCGCGGTATTCTAATTTTTTTGGGGCCAAAAATTAAAAGCGGAACATGTCCTTTTGGGATAGATTGAGATTTCAGAGCTTTCGGATATACAGCAGGATGAAAACTTTTGCCGTGGCGTCGAAGAGGGGGAAATAGGGAGAAGGAAAAGGGGAGGGGGGGGGAGGTCTGAGGCTGTATCGCGGCGTGGCCGCGTCGCCGCCAGCCCTTCCCGTCGGGACAATAAAGTCATTCGCAAGTTGTTGGTCAGTTCCGGCCAGCATGGATATTACATGTAGATGCTGGCGCCGTTCTGAGACGGGCCAGACAGACAGACAGACAGACAGACGGGCATGCAGATAGAGGCGAGCAGAACAAGATAAAACAAATCACACGGTCAAAAATTATTTTTTGAAACTTTTAAATGCAAAAATTTTAAGTTTGTTCCATCTTGGATCCATAAAATTTAGTCACACAAGAAAAGTAAAAAGAAGGGGACAAAATCCAACAGGAACCCATCACTGATCTGGATCCAAAACCGACTCCAACTTTTCATTGCTGTTGTTGGTGGTTTACAGTGAAGCGGCGCGCCCCTGTTGTTTCTAACAGTGTAGCTGCGTTCCTTGAAGACGTGGCCCCGCATCGCCCCGCATAGTTGGGGCAAGTTTGGAGGACGAGGCAGCGGAGGCAGCCCGGCCGGCTATCTTATTAGCTAATCAATCTGAGCCTGCAGCCGGGGCTCGGCCAGACGGCCGGGCGGCCCTGCCAAGTAGTGAAGTGGCGCGTGCAGCAGCGTCTTGGTGGCCGCCCCGCCCCGCCCCGCCCCGCCCCGCCCCGCCCTCGCAAGGGAAGCCCTCAATAGACAGAGGAGGGGAGGCCAGAGGTCCTGGACCGCGAGGAGCGCGGGGCGCCCGGCTAGGTCCTGCGGGGGAAGGAGCCGCACAGTGGGCCAGAAGACCGGTGAAGGCGGCCAAAATCCCAGACGCGTTTTGAGCTCCAGAGTCGCTAAATGGGACTATAACCGAACGTGTGACCCCACCAATGGATTCCTCGTGCGGAGAGCAGTCCATTGGTGGGGTCACACGTTCAGTTCGAGTCCCATTTAGCGACTCTGGAGCTCGAAACGCGTCTTGAGTTTTGTCCGCCTCCACCGGTCTTCTGGCCCACTGTGAGCCGGCGGCTCGAGGGAGGGAGAAGGGGAGGGGGAGGGAGGCCGCGTGTTGCGTGTAAACATGACGACAGCCACGCCGCGTTGGTTAACTCGCCGCTCATGTAAATTAAATTATTTGGCTTGCGGCGGCAAGTTCCAACTCCGAACTCTCAACCGGAGGCGCACTCGGCTACCGATAGCCCTGGTTCCCCTGACCGTACGCTAAGGTAGCTCTCCATAAATTCAGCTTCATCATAAAGATTGAGCTCTCGTGAGGACTAGATTCAAAATTTTGCCTTCGACATTTTTGTTGGACAAAGTAAGACGGTCTACTTTTGTGATGCAGGAGAGCCTGAGTATGCGAAATCCTAGTCCAAGTCCCTGCCTTCTGCGCAAAGAAAATTGTAATTTTCGGAACAATCTTTAACAGTGTCTCCCTCTACGCCAGTAATCTCTGGGCAAACCGAGAGGGTTGCTTAATTGAGCTCTTGTGGTTGGGTCAGTTGAGTTGAAACGGAGCAAGTTTTGAAACATTTCAGAGCCTAATTTTTCTCGTGTTAGAATGGCCCACAACTTCATACCCCAATGCTTCAAACTCAAATTTGCACATCGTAAAGTCTCAAAGACACACTCACACATTACCCCGGCCTACACACATGAACAAATAACTTACATAGTCACACACAAAATATATTTGTACTTTTTCGTGCGAATTTTCACCGAAATTAGCTCGAAAATTCGCTGTGACATTTCGGCACGGTTTTGCTTGCGATATTGCAGTTAGCTAGAGCATTATTGTGCGAATTTTGAAAGGTTTCTTTCAAACTTGCGCATGAAACCACGCAGAAATAGTCAGGCGCGAAAATTCGGTGGCAATATTTGCACGATGTAAGCACGAACCCTGTGATATGAGGGCACATACACACACTCACTTGTAGCAAACGCCGTCCGGTCCGTCATGGAGGCCACACTATTTTTTATAGCGTGTCACATCGAACAGTCCTCTCTCCTCGAGATACGTCATCGAACTGATCGAGCTGCGGACGTGCCTCGCCGCCTCGCGTCACAACACCAAACTCCACGACAAACCTAAAAACCGGATCAGCACGAAAAAAAAATCAAAATCCCTGTCCTTTGATTGGTCGCGCGGGGCCGGCTGGAGAGCCGCAGCAAGCAAGGGGTTGAGCAGATAACGGTGAGATTGGGGAGGGGGAGGGGTGGGGGGAGGGGATGGAGATGAAGTTGATGATGATGAGGGCGAGGAGGGAGAGGGACGAGCCTGTCTCGCGGTCCGTCTAAGGACTGTGGAGCCGGACCACGCCGCGCGTGCCGAGGGGTGGCGTGTCTTAGCACACACACACACACACACACACACACACCACACACACACACACACACACACACACACTCCTCCCCCTTTCACCTCGTCGTCTGGTAGGCCGGTCCTGAGCGAGAGGCCTCCGTCCGTCGGTCTAACTCTGTCGCTCCCACAGGAGACGGCCCACGAGTGCGAGAGAGAGGGAGAGAGAGACTCCGCTCTAGCCGCTTGGGCCGCTTTTGCAAATGACACGCATTGTCGGGGCGCTTCTGTTGGCGTCTTTGTCCGCGAGGCGTGGTCAGTCTGGGGGTCAGTGGCGCGTCCGCGGCCGAGAGGACGAAGAAAGGGCAAAGAAAGGGCGAAGCCTGCCGAGCCGGCGAAGCCTCGAGACTGTTTCGTGTCTTTTGTCTTCCCTCGGTGAGCCGCGGCAACCTGAGGCGGACAGGGTGTACTTCGCCGAACTTGCTGTCGCCGCTGCGAACGGCCAGCCGGCTCAGCTTTGTCCAGGTTGACTATGGACCTAGAAGGTCGGAGCGGTGCAGGGCGTGGTGGCGGTGGAGCGGCGCAGGCGGCGCGGGGTGCGCGGGCAGTGCGCCCGGCACAGCGGCAACCACCCGCCGGTCGACGCACTCCTGTGGGCGGGTTGCCTGGACCTGTTACGTCGGGCGCGCGCCGCCGGACGGCCACGGAGCCGCCGCAGCAGCGGGCCGCCGCGCCGCCAGACTGATTCCGAGAGTCGTTTCCGTCGCTCTGTCTCTCTCGCACCTAAGCGCCACGCCCCATGAGTGCGAGAGAGACAGAGCGACGAAAACGGCACGCGGGGTGAGTAGTTGCGAACAGCATCCGGAGAGAGGGTCAGGGAAAAGACGGTGGATTGTCATGAAGTAACACCACAGCCAACAGGTTTCGAAATCCGAGATTAAAAGTACGAAGTACCGCAAAGTCCTGGGCAGCCCGTTATGGCCAAGCTCAAGGATAAGGGGGCACAAAGAACTCTTGAAATAAGGGTCACCCGAAACCAAAGTCTTTCTCTTGGTCGACACTGACCCAACCCGCGGGGGTTCACCCGCTCCAAGACAGGTGGCAAGGTATCTCTGAACCTGGCCGCATCCCATCCCTTGCCGTCGATACCCCTCGCCGTGCATGACAGTGGCGTGCCGCGGGTCGAGAAACAGTGCAGGCGGCGCTACCCCCCGCCGACGGGGTGCTCCGCGCAGTGCCGGCCGCCGCCGCCAGAGCGGCGCGCGCCGCGCCTTGCCGCGCTCGCACCCCTGGCCGAGTTTTCTGGGGGTGCGCTGTGCCTCGCTGTGCGCTTCGCGTCGCGACGGGGCTAACGAACGGACGGAAGAGAGAGAAAGAGCGAGAAAGAGACGGGGAAAGAGAAAGAGAACACGCCGAACCGCACGGCCGGCGCAGGCTAGCGCCAGCGAGTGGTGGGGGCGGCGGCGAACGGGGTGGGGCGGCCCGGCGCCGTGGAGGGGATGCCCGGCGCCGTGGAGGGGCTGCCGGGCATTGCCGTGCCTGGCGGTGGTGGGGGCGGGCCCAGCCCGGCCCAGGGGTGGCGGGGCACGGCGGGGGCGCTCTAACCGGGCGGGAAAATGACGCGGCTCCCCCACCCCCTCCGTGTTTACACTCGGCTTGCGCATTTTTCTTCATTACTCCTTCACTCGTGTACAGTGTACACAACACCTTGCGCGGCCCTGCCGCGTGGCGTGGCCGAGAGCGTCTTCCGCGCGTGGGTGGAGGAACGTTTAAGCCACGCAGCCGGGGGCGCCAAGCCCCGCCAAGCCCCGCCAAGCCCCGCCAGGCCCCGCCAGGCCCCGCCAAGGAGGCCGCGACCATCTAAGCCGCTTTATTCACTTGTCTCGCTCAAAATGGCGAAACGGGTTGTTCCGTCGTCACCAAGTACGTTCACCCGTGAAGGAACTTTCTTCGCGTTGTCCAAGCTTTGTCGCCAGGCCTCGGCGACGCGTTCGTCGCGGCCCCCTTCAACGTCGCCGTCAGTCACGTTTTCGTCACGAGGTCGTCACGGCCACGTGTCGTGACGCGTCCGCGGTGGCGGCCGCTTGACTTGCAAGAAAAGGGTGTGGCGTCCCCGTCCCGGGCCGGACCGTCCCGGACCGTCCCGGATCGATGGGCCAATGCATACGAAATGAGCTGGCCGGCACGGCGGCACGGCCGGCCCCGGGAAGGATGCTGGAAGGACCCGCCTGGAAGGGCACGCTGTCGCCTCGCGTCGCGCAGTGGGCCAGAAGACCGGAGCAGGCGGCCAGAACTCTAGACGCGTTTTGAGCTCCAGAGTCGCTAAATCGGACTCGAACCGAACGTGTCACCCCACCAATGGATTGCTCTCCGAACGAGCAATCCATTGGTGGGGTCACACGTTCGGTTCGAGTCCTGTTTAGCGACTCGGGGGCTCAAAACGCGTCTAGAGTTTTGGCCGCCTGCGCCGGTCTTCCGGCCCACTGTGCGTCGCCTCGCGGCCACCCGCCGGACAATCGGGCAGCACGTGCTGGCAGGGGTATCTGCAGACCCACGCCGGACGCGCGGGGTATCGCCGGGGGCGGCCGGGGCCTTGGCCATACAGCCATAGGACCGTCCACGCCGCCGCATTTCCTCTTTGGCACTGCGGACTGACTCCGAGAGTCGTTTTCGTCGCGCTGTCTCTCTCGCACCAACACGAGACGCCTCATGAGTGCGATAGAGACAGAGTGACGAAAACGACTCTCGGAATCAGTGGAGGAATGCAAATAAACACGTCGATAGTCTTCATACTTCCTTGTCCGAGGGCAGCCCCTCCCCCCCCCCTTCCCCCCTGCCAGTGGACTGGCAGCAAGGGAAGTGGAGACGGCCAAGTGGAGAGCGGCGTTCTACATTTAGCTCCGACTGGAGGCAGCTCCCTTCTCTTCCACCTGCCAGACACGGCGCTAAGCGCGTGAGCCCCGCCACACCCCGCCCCGCCACGGCATCGTGCGGCACCGGGACGGGGGCCTCGGCGGGCCCTCGGCGGGGCCTTTCCAGTCCAACTGGCCGCTTCCAGTGGCAGCCTTCCACGCCGTGGGCCTGTGTGTGTGTGTGTGTGTGTGTGTGTGTGTGTGTGTGTGTGTGTGTGTGTGTGTGTGCACTCGGCAGTGGGCCGCCCGTCATCTCACCTGACCGGCCAGACGGGTCTGGGCCGCGGGGCCGCGGTCTGGACGGTCTGGACCTTGGTCCGGACTTTGGATCTGGCTGGACCAGGGATGCTGCCACACTGCCACCCTTGCTCCAGAACAATAAAAACGAGTTCCCCTTTTCTCCCCTGTTTCGCTCTCGGGTTCTTATTCCAGGTCCTCGGCGTCCTGGCTCGTCCTGGCCGCGCTCCCCCCCCCCCCCCCCCTCCCCGGACGCTGCGGCCCCTGCGGCGCTCCTCAAAGGACTAAGACTTTGCCCGATGGTGCGAACATCACAGCCTGCGCGCTTTATTTCTGCCCGCTAAAAATACGAGAGGGGGCGCCACTGTGCAGCGCCGCTGTCCGTCCGCCGTCCCTTCGGCGTCCCTTCGGCGTGCCTTGGGCGTCGCCTCGGTGTCCCTTCGGTGTCCCTTCGGTGTCCCTTCGGTGCAAGCGGGCATCCCTTCGGAAGGGCCGAGGCGGCAAAAACTCAGGAAGCGTTTTGAGCTGCAGAGTGGCCAAGCAGGACTCGAACACAACGTGTGACCCCACCAATGGATTCCTCGTTCGGAGAGCAATCCATTGGTGGGGTCACACGTTCGGTTGGAGCCCCATTTAGCTGGAGCTCAAAGCGCGTCCGGGATTTTCGCCGCCTCCGCCGGTCTTCTGGCCCACTGTGTGGTCTGCTCGCGGGCGGCAACAACAGCAGCACGTGCAAGGCTCACGACTTCTTACCAAAGTCCGTCGACCGGATGCCAGGGCGTCCAGTAGAGTCCAGCGAGGAGGGAGAGCGAGAAGGCGAGGGCGGGGCGGGGTGGGGGGGGGGGGGGGTGGGGGTGGGGCGGGGCGGGCAGCAACATGATTAATGAGCTGCTCCGCGCTGCTTCGGGCTTCGGAGCTTCGCCGCTCTGCGCAGCCCAAGCAACCCAAGGCCGTGGAGCCTGGAGGTGGTGGCCGTACGCCCCGCCACGCCCTGCCACGCCACGCCACGCCACGCCTCGCAAAGACGAACAGCAATTTACCTGGCTGTCTTTCAGGACGCAAAGTCATTAACGAAAAAGCTCTACTCAGGGTGGGGCAGGGGAAAGGCAAGTCTCTCTCTCTCTCTCTTTGCCATTTCTTCCGCAAATAAAATCACTCGGTAGAGGGAGAGGCGAGTTCGAAAAATGACCCCCAATCGTGACTTCAAAATGTACAAAATTCGAAGTAGTAAGGTCACGTTTTTACCACCTCCTCCTAGGTCTAAAAATCTCGAAAGTAATAAGCAAGGCACATTTTGAACCTCGTGACCAAACAAGATCTCTTCATATTTTTCCAGATTTCTCATCATTGGAAATTACGTTTTTTTCGTCACGGGACTCTTGTGCGATCATACACTTCTAACGGGGCCCGAAATCTACACACAGTTTTACGTCTTTTAGGAAATTTCTAGATCTGGGGTTGAGCCTTCGTCCAAGCCTTCGTCTACACGGAGACGCTTCATGAAGGGTTTGAAATAGTCGTTTCTATTATCAAGACAATTTCGATTATTTTTCTATTAATCGATTCGCCGGCCAGGCCCAGGGTGGCCCAGGGCGAGGTCCTCCCTCTCTCGCTGGCCAACCCGGGCCGGCCGGCCGCTCCTCAGACGCCATGGCTGGGCATGGCGTGGCATGGCGACGTGCGGCGCATGTCTCCGAGAGGATTTAACGCGCGCTGACGGGAACAAATAGCCAGTCCACCCCACACCCTCCGGCCCTCCGGCCGACCTTCGCAACACCCCCTCCCTCCTCCTCCCCCTCCCCTTCCCCCCTTCCCCTCTCCACTTCCCCTGTCTAAATAGTGCGCGCCGGTTCGGCCAAAGTGGAGGGCAACTTCGGAAAGTTCCGTCTGAGACTCGGCGCGACTCGGCCGGCCGGCACGACACGTGTTGGAGCGCGTCTCCTTCCCCGACATGCCGACAGCGCAGCGCGGCAGCGGCGGCAGCCACCACACTGGAACTTTGCAGTGGCGGTCCGCCCTCCTTCTCCTTCTCCCTCTCCTTCGCTCCAACCACACCGCAAAAATAATCCGTCCTTCAGACAGATAATGAGGAACGGAAAAAGCACGGAGACGGACCTTTTCTGCCTTTTCTACAAGAATCTCATGTCAACTGACACGGAAAACGTGTACGGAACCTCCGTAGTTGGCAAAGGCACGGTGGAAAAGTGACCAGACGAGTTCTGATCTCTTTCCTTACGGTGGCGCCGTCGTTCCTCGGCGTGCCGCGAGTGGCGCTAGCGTCGCGCGGCCACCCGATCCAAACATCTGCATAACAGTATTAAGAGGCTCTGGGCGCCGGGCCGCGCCGGGCCGCCTCGTCGAATGCCCCGAGCGAGCCCTTCGAGTCCTTTGAATGCCTTTGGTGACCCGAGGACGCCCTCGGAGGACTCGCCGGCTCACAATGGGCCGGAGGCAGACAAAACCCTAGACGCGTTTTGAGCTCCAGAGTCGCTAAATGGGACTCGAACCGAACGTGTGACCCCACCAATGGATTGCTCTCCGAACAAGGAATCCATTGGTGGAGTCACACGCTCGATTTGAGGCCTGTTTAACGACTCTGGTGCTCAAAACGCGTCTAGAGTTTTGGCCGCCTCCACCGGTCTTCTGGCCCACTGTGCGGCTGCCCTGAGCTTGCAGGGCGGACTATGTAGGGCTGCTTCCGGACGCCCTTAAAACACCCTGAGTGTCGGGACTTCTTTCTATGTCTTCGTGGCGAGTGGCCTCCAGAACAGTGGCAAGGGCTTTCAAAGTGCGTTCTATTTGAGGCTCCATGTCCTAGTGGCAGAACACGTCAACGGAGCCTCAAATAGAACGCATTTTGAAAGCCCTCGCCATCCGGGGTCCTCCGAGGACGTCCTGGTTGCCGTGCTCGATGGCGATAAGGACCCTCAGGGCCCTCGGGGCCGCACAGGGACCGCCTGAGGGACTGCCCGGCCCTCTCGTTGTGATTCCAGCAGTAAGACACGGCGCGGGGGCCGCAGAGCCATTCCGCACACTCTGTCTCTCTCGCACTCTTGGGGCGGCCCGCGTGGGTGCGAGAGAGACGGACTTCTGGAGTGCCCTTCGGTGCCCTTCCGTCGCCGCGGGGCTCGGCAAACAAGGAAGGCAACAAAGGGAAGCCTCGGCGCAGCCTCGCGGTTCGGGATTTCCTCCTTGGAGCACAACGGGTCCTGGAGTGTCCTGGACGGTCCTGGAAGGTCCTGGCGGGGTCTCTCAGGGTCGTGCTGGGGGCAGGGTACCAGGCAGGGTCAGTGCTGGAAAGTTGCTTTGTTTTACATGTATATGAAGCTAACTTGCTCAAAAGGCGGCAAAGGCGAGCCGGACTCCAGCAGTCCGGACTCCAGCGGGAAGGGCGGGGCGGTGCGGGCTGGGGTGGCGTGTGGAGGCTAGACCCCTGCCAAATCAAATCAAGCGCACCCTGCTGCCCTGCGACTTTGCACGCCCCGACCCGACGTCCGTCCGTCGGTCCGTCTGTCTGTCTGTCCGTCTGACGCTCGTCCGACGTCCGTCCGACCACCCTTTCACAGCACCCCCTCTTTTGCAATAACCTTCGCAAGGAGGAAGAATAAGAATGAGAATGAGAAGAAGAAGAAGAAGAAGAAGAAGAAGAAGAAGAAGAAGAAGAAGAAGAAGAAGAAGGGGAGGGCGCGTGAATCGTTCTCAAAATGAACCGGCGAGGACAAGGGCTCCGGGAGAACAATGGGGCCGTACGGCGACAACAACAAAAACCAAGCAAAACAACAAAAACAACAGCAGCAGCAACAACAACAGGAAAGGAGTGAAAGGAACTCTGGCAAAGTTCTCATGCTTGTTCCATCAATTATTTGACAAGTGCATTAGCTGATGAGGCCGGGCGGGCCACGAGCTCGGCGACGGTCGTCGAGGGTTTGCCTACCTTCCGGGCGAGTCTTCGATCACTGACCGCGCATTCAGTTAGGTGTTCGGTGAGAGTTTTCAAAGCTACGCAGCCTGCACTGTTCTTAGTTCACACACGCCCTGCAAATTGAAGTGTGTACATAGTACACTCTTATCAGAGCATGCTTCCAAGTACACTCTTATTTACAGCATACTTGCTGGGCACACGCTAAAATAGTGTACATTGTATGTACCGCACTATTTTAGCGTGTGCCTAGCAAGTATGCTGTAAATAAGAGTGTACTTGCATGCTCTAATAAGAGTGTAACACTTGCAGAGTAGGCGTGGGCGCTCCCCCTCCCCGTGCATGCGGCCGTCTTGAAGAAGACGCTGCCGCCAGCCGGGCCGGCCGAAGGCTTCGCCGAGGGCCTGGCGAAGGCGAAGGCCCTCCCCACCTTGGATCGATGTCGCAAAACGCCCCCACCCCCTCCCCAACCGCACGGCGGCACGGCGTCCGGGTGACGACGACGCCGCCGCCCCGAAGGGCCCGAAGGCGTCCCGGGCCGAGGCCGGAGTCGAATGGGGCCGCGTCCGAGGCGAGCACCCGGCCCACAGTCTCGCTCCGTCTCTCTCGCACTCACGGCGCGTTGCGTGGGTGTGCGAGAGAGACGGAGCGAGACGCGTTCTGGACGCGGCTCGGGTGGCAACTCCTCGCAGCGAGGCGAAGCAGCGAAGCAAGGGAAGCGAAGGAAGGAGAGGAGGGTCTGGGAGGGGACCGCATTGGCCCGGGAGCCGACCAATGCTCGAGAGGGTGAGGCCAGCACCCCTCCCCAATCCGCTCCCCTCCCCCTCCCCCTCCCCTCCCCCTCCCCTCACCCGTCGCCGAAACCGACCCGACCCGACGGAGCGGAGAAGTGATGCGTCTTTCTCGCCCCGCAGACTGATTCCGAGAGTCGTTTTCGCCGCTCTGTCTCTCTCTCTCTCTCGCACCTGCACGGGTCACCTTATAAGAGCGAGAGAGACAGAGCGACGAAAGCGACTCTCGGATTCAGTCTGCAGCAGCACGCAATCAGCGAAGGGAGGGACAGTCTGGAGGAAAAGTGAGGGCGGAAAGTTGGGGCGGAAAGTTTTGGCAGTGGCGTTTCGGTGAGGGATGTCATCACACTGTGATACAGTGAAGGACGCGCAAGCCGATTAGAACGAATAATCCCGAATGAACACGACACGTGTTGCGGCGTCGCTCTGTCTCCCTCGCACCTGTGCGGAACGCCCCGCGAGTGCGAGAGAGACAGTCGCTCTGTCTCCCTCGCACCTGTGAGGAACGCCCCACGAGTGCGAGAGAGACAGTCGCTCTGTCTCCCTCGCACCTGTGCGGAACGCCCCGCGAGTGCGAGAGAGACAGTCGCTCTGTCTCCCTCGCACCTGTGAGGAACGCCCCACGAGTGCGAGAGAGACAGAGCGACGAGAGCACACTGTTCGTTTTTAAAGAGGAAGACGCGTTCGCTGACCTTCAAATGAAAGTGGCCTGGGCGTTGGGGCGGCGTAACGTGGCGTGGCCGCCGCCGGGCCGGGGCGGAGGAGGAGAGGAGAGAGAGGAGAGAGGGGGGAGGGGGGATCGCACCGGAAACACCCCTTTTCCACACTTTCCGCGCCCAGCCGCAGGCCACTTCAAACAGACGCGCGCGGACTACATATGCTGCCCCGGGGCAGAGAAGGCTGGAGAGAGAGAGAGAGAGAGAGGGAGAGAGAGAGAGAGAGAGAGAGAGAGGAGAAGGAAGAAAAAACCAGTCTCAATCCTTTAACTTAGTCGATGTGAGGACAGTGCAATAGGAAGACAGGCAGAAAATGCGAAGCAGACTTACAGTTCCCCTTGCTCGGCGCGGTGCACACTGTGACACCTTCGGCATCCGCACGAGACGGCAAGCAGTCAGAGCGGAAAACCTGAGAGCGAGAAAGAGAGAAAGTAAGGGCAGAAAATGGAACGAGACGCCGAGGGAAAAGTTTTGGGAGCGCCTCGGCGGCGCCAGCTTTTAGGAGCAGGAGAAGACGCGACCAAATTAATCTCCCCTTTCCTTCCTGAGATGCTTTTGTGCCTTTCTCTCTCTCTCTCTCTCTCTCTCTCTCTCTCTCTCTCTCTCTCTCTCTCTCTCTCTCTCTCTCTCTCTCTCTCTCTCTCCCCCCGGCCCCGCGCGTCCGAAACGCCACACTACGGGCTGCAGCGCTCGGAATTGCGGAGGGAGAGAGAGAGAGAGAGAGAGAGAGAGAGAGAGAGAGAGAGAGAGAGAGAGAGAGAGAGAGAGAGAGCTGCTGGAGTCACCCCTTTTACGACTGTTGTTCCTCGGACGCTCCAGCGGACGCTGCAGGCCGACTCCGAGCAACGTCGCTCCGTCTCTCTCGCACTCGTGGCGCGTCCCGTAGGGGTGCGAGAGAGACAGGGCGAGGCTCGGAGCCAGCCCGCTGGAGGCACGCTGGAGGCACAGGGCCGGAGGGAAGGGCGAGGGCTGCGAGGGCTGGCTCCCCGGGGGATCTTTTCCTTCCGTAGATGAGAAAAGGAACGGGTCGGCCTTTCACTCGCCTTTCTCAACCCCATGCAGGGACCGCCCAGCCGGCCAGCCAGGCAGGCAGCCAGGCCCAGGGCTGCCACCCGCACGGGACGGTCCCTTTACATGCCTTCGCCCGGGTTTAATCATGCTAGGAGGAGAACAATGTTGGCCATCCTATTCGCACGCGCGATGTAAGAAATGGGCGGTGCGCGCGCCCCCTGGCGGTCCGGCTGGGAACCTACCCCGCCTCGAGGTCGGGGCCTTGGTCGGGGCCTATCCCCAGACTGATTCCGAGAAGTGGTTTTCGTCGCTCTGTCTCTCTCTCGCACCTACACGGCGACGTCCCATGAGTGAGAGAGAGACTCGGCATCAGTCTGCAGTCGACCATATCCATGCAGATGAGCAGAGAACGGGTACTTCTCTCTCACACTGGGAAAAGAGCGGCGCGGGGAGGAAGCCCTCGGACAAGAAACGAGCTGCTTTTTCAAAAATTGCCGTTGGTTTTCGTAAAAAGTAATTTAAAAAACAAACAAACAAAATCAACAACACAAAATCCGAAGGAAATTGACGGAACCGTCTGTAAAAGCTACGCTTAGCCTATCGTAATTTGTATTGATTTTAAGCACCCCATGTTCATCTAGTATTAAGTTTTATAGAAAACTATGCAAGGGCCTTGAATACCTCCTTCTTCAAACAAACATAAAGCAACCAAAAGAAATTGAGAAATTCTTAACACCCCTATGAAACAAGAAATCATCTCAAAAATATTTAAATTTAAAATAATATGGTTAGAAATGCCTGTTATTTTTCAACGCGCTGCGCTTCCTATGAATTCTTAAGTTTAATTTCCATTTCCTTTAGAGTTCTTAATTTCGATTTTATTTTCTTCTGACGCTGCGTATCAGTCAAACAAGGCCAACGGTTCAAACGATCCAACAAAACAACAACAACAACAACAACAACAACCAAGGTCGGCAAAAAGGCCGAACTGAGGCGGGTCGCCATGTTGAGGGCTGCCTTCCCTCCGCAGCGCCGCAGCCATTCGGCCTGCCCGGCCCGGCCGGCTCCCTCCTTCGTTGCCATGGCGACGCCATCTTGGTTCGCATTCTTCTTTGTCCCCCAGCAGCCGGGCTCCAGCGCGTGGCCCGCCGCGCCGCGGGAGGCGAGAGCGGGCGAGAGCAACAAGGACGGCGGAGTAGGGGTGCGAGAGAGACGGCGATAGGGAGGGTCGCCTCGCCATCGCTTTGGGGAGGCCAGGCCGGCCGGGCCTTCCACCCCACCAGAAAGAAGCCGCCCTGTCTCTGTCTCTCTCGCACTCGCGGGCCGTGCCGGGGCCGTGCCGGGGGCGTGCGGGGGAGGCGGGGGCCCGCTCGGAAGCGGCCCTGCTGCGGGGCTTCGGTCCTTCGGCCCAAACTAATGGAAATAGATGCCGACGGTGCGGGGCGTGGGACGTTCGGCTGGGGATTGGTTGTCAAAGCGGTCGGGACGACGCGGCGCTCTTCAGAAGAAAGGCGGGAGGAGGTTCAAGATTTTAAAAAAAGAAGAAACTTCACTTGTACCAAGACAGTGTGTAAAGTTACGTGAAACGTCTTCAAGTCGACGAAGAGCAGCAAAGAACTTCAGAACAACGAAGAACACTTTCGACGTAAATGAAAAAGATTTCAAAAAAGAATATTGGGACACTCATAAAAACAAAAATATTAACTTAATCAACATTTTAAAACGTTTACAGACACAATCCCCACTGAACACAGTTGACACTACGTTCACGACTGCTCTGCACCACGCTGCCAGTCGACGGCGTGCTCTGCACCGTGCAGACGAACCCCCTGCGCGTCGACGGCGTGCTCTGCACCACGCCGACGAACCCCCTGCGCGTCGACGGCGTGCTCTGCACCACGCCGACGAACCCCCTGTCCGCCGCGCGACCGCACACACACGCGAGGCATCCTTGGGGATGCTGCTGCACCGCGATCCGAAGTCAGACTGCGGCTCGGCTTCCTTCGCCAAGACGGCCGACCTGGAGACGACTCGGCCACTCAGGTGACCCCCCTCCCCCTCCCCCCTCCCAGTGTAAGTGGCGACGCAATCGGTGGAGTTACGCGTCTCTCCCCACCGCACTGGAACAGGTTCCCGTAGGGGACGGCGCGTGACCCCGCGACCCACAAGTGCATCGCGACGCTCTCTCTCGCAACCCGTTAGTCAGGTGGGTCGAGCTGGACCAGGCCGGACCAGGCCGACCAGGGCCTCGGCCAGGACGGCAGCATCCCTTTCCCACGGGGCCTCCTACAGTGGTCCTGCAGCACCACAAGACCGAGTCCGGTCGGTCCAGCTGCGATCAGAGTGAGGGGTGAGAAATAGTGCGTGCTCGGACCAAGACTGGCCAGCCCAGCCTGCCTGGTCCTGATTGAATCCTTTGAGTCGCCGTTGTCTCTGTCGCACTCGTGCGGCGTCCCGTTCGCGTGCGAGAGAGACAGAGAGCATACCGCCACACTGATCGGCATTTCATTATTGTACTGGGTGCATTCCTCAAGTGGAGCGCGGCGTCCTTTGATGCCCGGACCAAGCAAAGACTGGTTAAGAACGCCCCCGCACGCGCAAGTACACTGTGTGGAAAAGGTTTCGAATTTTCGAAGCGACACTGATGAGAATTTCCCCAGCACGGATATTTAGTTCTAACACTGCACATTTCATAAGTTCAGAACAATGCCGTAAAGTTGTGTTAGGTAGACGAACAACGCGGCCACTAAGCTGGGCAGTACATTTAAGTTGAGTGTTTTTGATCCAGCTGTCACGGTGTGACTTCTTGTCCAAGGGGAAATCACTGTGCATTTCGGTGTACAAATCCAATAAATTTCAGTCGAATTCCAATGAATTTCAGTCAAATGTTGATGAATTTCAGTCGAATTTCGACGAATTTTAGTCAATTTTGGTTAATTTTATAAACTTCAGTGAATTTTCAATGTTTGATGAATGTCATTGTACAAATTTGGCTGGGGTTATTTCCCCTTGGACTCTGCCTTTCAGATCGGTCCGGTCACAGTGTAGCGGCATGCCGCGTCTTTGTAATCCACTCCACCAATTCTTGGTCCAATCTGCGGGTTCGGGGCGCATCGGCGGGCACCGAAAGAGCGTCTTAACTCGCAGTGGCGTGCGCAAAGTTACGATCCACCCGCTGTCGCCGACTCGGTCGGCCTTACGGAGAAGAGTCCCGCAGTGTGTCGCGCTGTCTCCCTCGCACTCACGGGGCGCCCCGACGGGGTGCGAGGGAGACGGAGCAGCATTGGGAGCCAGGGACGGTGGCTGGTGCTGAGTGGATTCCGCGGTGAGGGTCCTTTCCCGCAGAGGCGCAGACCCTCCCCCTCCTCCCCCCTCCTCTTTTCCGATCTGAACCGCCCCGCTCCTTACTTCGAACGGGTCTCTGTGATTGCCGTTCAAAGTGACCCGACAGTGGTGCCCTTCGCGGCTCTGCGCGGCCCTGCCCCGCAACCCTTTGGACCCGCCGCCTCCGCCAGAGCGAGCCAGCCTCGCGTAGCCTCGCGTAGCCTCGCGTAGCCTCGCGTAGCCTCGCGGAGGGTCGAAGGGTTGCCGCACCGCGCACCGACCGAATAGTTGGGGGCAGCACCGAGGCAGCGCCGCAGAGTTCCAGCATCTCCGGACCGAGTGTGTGTGTGTGTGTGTGTGTGTGTGTGTGAGAGAGAGAGAGAGAGAGAGAGAGAGAGAGAGAGAGAGAGAGAGAGAGAGAGAGAGAGAGAGAGAGAGAGAGAGAGAGAGAGAGAGACTGCACCATGCATGCGTGCCTTTACCAACCCAGTAAGTAGGCGGCAGCCTAGGCCAGTGGTTCTCAACCTTAGGGTCGTGACCCCAAGTGGGGTCGCGAAAAAATTTTAAGGGGTCGCGGCGAGGTAGCTGGGGTCGTGTTTTGGGCCGATTTTAAGCAGCCACTGCGTCTGATCCGAGGCGGGCATTTTGCTCCCTCAACCGGCAATTGGTCTTTGAACCTTCCTTTAGCATGCCTTTGTTACGGAGTGTGATTATCAGTCTTAGTTTGGGAGCAGTATTGTCTCAAAGTTTACCAAAACGGTCAGAAATGTCTTTGAAAAATCGTGTTTTGGGCCTATTTTAAGCAGCCACTGTGTCTGACCCGAGGCGGTATTTCGTCCTCCTTCAACGGGCAATTGGTCTTTGGACCTTCTTTTAGCATGCCTTTGTTACGGAGTGTGATTATCAGTCTTAGTTTGGGAGCAGTATTGTCTCAAAGTTGGCCGAAACGCTCAGAAATGTCTTTGAAAAATCGTTGTGCCTGTTTTGGTCAACTTTGAGACAATACTGCTCCCAAACTAAGACTGATAATCGCATTCCGTAACAGAGGCATGGCAAAGGAAGGTCCAAAGAACAATTGCCCGTTGAGGGAGCAAAATGCCCGCCTCGGATCAGACGCAGTGGCTGCTTAAAATCGACCCAAAACATGATTTTTTAAGACATTTCTGAGCGTTTTGGCCAACTTTGAGACAATACTGCTCCCAAACTAAGACTGATAATCGCACTCCGTAACAGAGGCATGCTAAAGGAAGGTCCAAAGACCAATTGCCCGTTGAGGGAGCAAAATGCCCGCCTCGGATCAGACGCAGTGGCTGCTTAAAATCGACCCAAAACATGATTTTTTAAGACATTTCTGAGCGTTTTGGCCAACTTTGAGACAATACTGCTCCCAAACTAAGACTGATAATCGCACTCCGTAACAGAGGCATGCTAAAGGAAGGTCCAAAGACCAATTGCCCGTTGAGGGAGCAAAATGCCCGCCTCGGATCAGACGCAGTGGCATGCTAAAGGAGGGGTCCCGTGGGGTCGCGAAACTTTTCCTGGGGGTCGCGGAAATTTTTGGCTACAAATTTGGGGTCGCGAGCCGAGAAAGGTTGAGAACCGCTGGCCTAGGCAAGGACGCACCTCTGCGTAGTTGACGAACGAAACGAAAACCAAAACATCGATAGGTACCTCGTTCGATTGGGGTGTCGTCTTGGAAGCAGGTTTTCGGGCCGCCTTGCTGCGCTGCCTCACACGCATGCGGCAACTTTGCTCGCCAGGTGGGCGTCCACTGGACGGGCGTGCCCAGTCCAAGAGCCACAAGGGACGGCTGCCACCTCTCCCCCTTCCCCCGGCACACCGCACCGCGCGGACAACGGTTTGAACTGGAGCTAAACAAACTTGTGTCTGCTCCAAGTGTTCCATATAACTACTATAACGGCCCGCCACGCCGCCGTCAGCATTTGGCCAAGGCTGGCAGCGGGGCTGCGGGGCCCAGCAGACCGATTCCGAGAGTCGCTTTCGTCGCTCTGTCCCTCTCGCACCTATGGGGGACGCCCCATGAGAGCGAGAGAGACGAAGGCGACTCTCGGCATCAGTCTGCTGCCCAGGCCGGGCCATGGCCGGGCCCTGGTGCAGCAGCCAAACTACCGAACTTGCTATCAAGACCGGACCTGCTCTGTACACAGCAAGCGCCGATCCGGCACGGTCACGCAAGAATTTGCGTATTCCTCGTCCCAACTTCCACTTCACCCAGAAATAAGGGATGGTTTTCAAGCAATCGTTTTCATTTTACCATTCTATTCCTTTTAGGCTAATGTACTCGAATTTTCAATGCTCCTGAATTTTTTAACGTTAGCGATGTTTTAAGGTACTTGATTATTCAATATTTGCGCTTTTGAAATATATTCTTGCTTGACTTTTCAATGTTTACGTTTTTAAAATTTCTTGTATGCGGTCACAAAGCGGATAGACATTTGACAGTGCAGTCCGTCTCGCCTCCATCCCGCCCCGTCCCATCCCAAGGCGCCCCGGCCGCCCAGGCTTTAGCGCCACGGGCGCTGCGACGGGGCAGTAAAATTTCGTTATAACGCCCATAGCCTGCAAGCGGGCGGCTGTGCTGGAGCCGAGGGGGAGGGGGCGGCTGGCAGGGTCATCTGGTCATCGGACTGGAGGAACATGTCGAGGACGAGAAGTTTCGGGCGAGGCCTGCTGCGTGTTGAACGCAGCGAACCCGCTCTCAAAGAAAAGCCACCGGGCAAAAAACGCGACCGCGTCCGGGACTCGAACCCGGGGCCGCGCCCTCTCTCCGGCCGAGGCAATATCTTGGCCTTGCAGGCCAGCCGATTGGAGGGAAGGGCCCGGCGGCCTCCCGGGGAGACAGGGAGACCCTTTCGGCGATCCTATCAGCAGTCCGGGCGTGGCGGGGCGGGGCGGGGCGGGGCGGGGCGCCATCCTTGGCGGGGTGGCCCGGCAATATCGGGCTCATTCTGTAGATAACAGCGCAATAGTGGATTTGACCATAAATTCCGACGCGTTCTCCTTCGAACGGCTCTGCGGATAGAGGACCCCACAGTGGCCCCCCGGTGCCGGCCCTGGCCCCGGTCGGGGTCCTACTTGCCTAGCCCATCCCGGAGCCCCGCCGCACCCTCGACCCGCCCCGCCCCCCGGCCCACCTTGCACAAAACACCCTACACCCTTGAGATTGCGTAACTCAATATGCAACACCATACATGACCCCCTCCCCTGCCGCCCCTCGCGGTCCCTTCGCTGTACCCTCATCTTCTGCTCCTGCTTGTGCGGCCTGGCCAGGCTACGCTAGGCAAGGCCAGGCCTGGCGGCCCTCGCCCACCCCTTCCCCGCTCCGTTCTCCTCGGTTACCTGCGCGGCCTGCGCGGTGCCTGCGCGCGTCTACGGAGTTTCATGTTCAGTCGTAAACTATAGACCGAGAGACCCATGGGCCTGGCCTCGGCCTGGGCCCGGGCCGTGCCAGGGTCCGGCCGAGCCGCTCCGAGGAGAGTCTCTCTCGCACCCCAGCGGGGGGCCCACGAGTGCGAGAGAGAGAGCGACGAAACGGCTCACAGCCTGCCGAGTTCGCCTTTCGCTCCTGTTGGCCCGTTCGAGTAATGAGATGTAGGGAGCACTCAAAAAAATTTCAATACAAAATTCTGTAACATGGTTACGCAGTAATTTCCACTACAAATGTTACAGAATTTTGTATCAGCACTGATACAAAATTTTGTATCACGCGTTACGGTAAACTGTTTCCCGGTTACAGAATTCTGCAATGCAAAAATCATAAAAATTTGTCGTTTTATAAACAAAATTTGAACCTCAACGATCGTTCGTTCCTACACATTCGCTCCGTCGCTCCTGTACTCCCGAACACCCGGAGAAACCGAACTGCGTTCTCCGGAACCGAACCCCGGTCCCCCGGGTTGCCAGCTCGGCATGCTACCGCTTGCGCCACAGCGCCGTATGGGGAGGCACGCCTCAGACTGTCGATGACACAGAGCGGGCACGCTGCATGCCCAGGTAGTGGTGGGAAACGAGCCCTGCGGCGCGACAGTTAGAGTTCCTGGCCCGAAGCTTCTTAAGTACCATGCCCCACGTTAGGACTTTTCGCCCGATCAACTGTGATGTTAAAATTAAGCTCGTAATTTGACTTTAAATTTGCGTTATTAATTTTTGCATCAGACGATATGTAAACTTGTAACGATATGTTACGGTTTTCTGTATCAGTTACAGTTATTTGCATAAAGATCGCATTTTTACATGGAACTATATCACTGATTGTGAATATTGAAACAAAAAGTACAGAATTTTGTATCAGTTTCAGAATTTTGAAGCACTGATTCGTAAATTCGTAACATTCTTGACGTGATACAAAATTTAGGATCAAGGATACAAATTTTTGTATCCGACTGACGTGTTACAGAATTTTGTATCAAGATCGTTACAAAATCCTATATTATTTTTTAGAGTGAGGCCTAGCTAATGATCGTAGGGAGGATGGCCAGTGTCCTGTCCTGGCCGCGTCCTCAACGTGTCCTAGACGCGGACAACGTGTCCTGGTCGTATCCTGTCCGTGTCCTAGACGTGTCCTGCTAGTCATGACCTGGACGCGTCTTGGTCGTATCCTAGCCGTGTCCTAGACGTTTTCCGGTCGCGTATCTTTGCCGCGTCCTAGCAGAGTCCCAAACGTGTCCTGGACTATCCTGGCCGTGTCTCGACGTTTCCTGGACGCTTCCTAGACGTTTCCTGCAAATGTCCTGCACGCGTCCTGGACATTTCCTGGTCGTTTCCTGCACGTGTCCTGGACGTGCGAGCACGCCGCCTCTCTTGCAAGGATCCCATTTCGTCCTTCGGTGGCTGCCGGGACACGTCATCAGTCTCCGGCCTGACAGCGTCCTGCCTGCAGGATGACTCCGAACTTCGTCGCGCTGTCTCTCTCTCGCCACCCTCCGCGACGCCCCGCGCGACGGAGACGGAGCGATGGAAAAGACTTCGAAACCAGTCTCCAGCCGGGCCCTAGCGGTGATGGCCACTGCGGCCGCCCCGTTGCCGAGTGCCCGAGGGTGTGGGTCGCTCGGACCCGGGTTTGGAACCCATAGAACCCGCGGTCAAAGCAGGACACAGAGAAACAGGGAAGAGACCACGACTACCAACCCCGGTTTGGAAGCCATTGGTGCCCCAGCCGTTTTTGTGCGTCTTTAGATTCCAGAGGCAGAATATCGACGTTTCGGCCAAACTCTCGACCGATGTAGTTTTGGACGCGGGAGCGGATTTGGCGCTGGTAACACACTTTCCAGCCATCCGTCCGCTCGGCGTGTTCGCCCGGCCTCCTCCTGAATTTTACATCGTCGGTTCGGACGGGATCGGGATTCGGGGTTCAGGGTTCCATAGGAAAGCCCGAAGCGCGCTGGAGGTGCTGGGACGGACTGCTATGGCCAAGGCCCGAACGAAGGCCCGGGCGAAGGCCCCTGGCGAGTTGAGACCCTGGCTAATGCCCACACTAGGCTGATTGATGCCGCGTCTAGCCACGCCCCGCCCCACCCCGCCCCGCCGCCCCGCCCCGCCGCGCCTTGCCCCGACCACAAGACTTGCAGCCCGACACCCCTCTGCTAATCAACTTACCGGGGCCCACACTGGCGAGGCCGGCCGTCAGCCACGCCGCGGCCACGCCTTGCCACGTACAACCCCGATGGCCCCGGGCTACCCCGGGCGGGGCCTCACCACGCCCCCCCCCCTCGCCCAAACTTCTCGCACTCCCTCTCTTGAACCTGGAGAAACAGCGCTCGCCACTACAACTATAGCAAACTCGATCGCGCCTACGTGGATCAGGGCTGCCGCTACACGCCCTGCCACGCCACGCCACGCCACGCCCTGCCCACGCCCAGCGCCTGCAAATTAGGTGTCTGACTCGGGCGGACCCTGCTCCAGCAAGCATTGCCGCCCTGCGGCCTCCCTGCCGTCGCTGGAGAATAGTTTCATCCACGTGTCGTCCAGAGTCCTTCAAAGAAAATCCAGAGCATTCCATTATTTGCACAAAGATTTCCAAATCTAAACAAACAATCGTTCCAGAGCAATGTCCCACAGCCTTCAGCAGCCTTCCACGGACGCCACACTTGATGTGCTAAAAAAAAACGACACTTTGCTCACAACTCTAGTTTTCCCGGCAAGAAGACGGACTGGCTGGCGTTGGGGCCCGTGAGCCCTCGGGGGGCGGGGGCGTGTTTGATATTCGTGGTGGTACCCCTCTGCCCTTCCCTTGGGCCAAGGGCTGGCGGGGCTGGCGGGGCTGGCGGGGCTGGCGGGGCTGGCCGGGCCGGCGGGCCACGCAGGCTGAGGCGAGACTCTTCGGGAGGGTTAATCCCGTGAGTGGTGCGAGCCTTAATAAATCATCGCTGCGGGGATACCTCATGCCGGCAAGGCAAGCCGGGCAGGCCGGCCCAGCCGAGGCCCCGGCCCACCTTACCGAGGGCCCAACGCCTCATCTCCATACGGACCGAGCGATGGGGTGGTGGACGCGGTGGAGGACGCGGTGGAGGCCGCCCAGAAGGACGCCCGTGGCTTTGGGACCCCGCCGAATATGGGTTCCAGCAGCCAGATGTAGTTTCAACCGAAGCATCAAGAGAACCGAAGGGCACAGTGCACAGGCTGGATTGAGTCGTGACCCTTGGTTTCGGAGTTAAGGTGGTCAAAAGGATTGAATCTTAAGAAGTATAGCGACTTTCACTGAATCTGAGCGACTACTGCGTCCAATCTAGGTGCGGTCAAAGGCCTCCCTCTACGCTCTAGTGTACTTAAGACCCTACTCTTTTATGCCCCGCCTCGGGAAGGCTTTGACCGCAGCTAGTTTGGGAGTAGTGGTCTCCCGAAAATGGTCAAAAAAGGAATGAATCTACGAGAGTAGCTGTTTTTGCTGACTTTAGGTGACCGCTACGTCCAATCTAGCTGCGGTCAAAGGCCTCCCTCAACGCCCAAGTATTCTTGAGACCCTACTCTTTTATGCCCCGCCTCGGAGGGCTTTGACCGCAGCTAGTTTGGGAGTAGTGGCCTGCCAAAAATGGTCAAAAAAGGAATGAATCTACGAAAGTAGCTGTTTTTGCTGACTTTAGGTGACCGCTACGTCCAATCTAGCTGCGGTCAAAGGCCTCCCTCAACGCCCAAGTATTCTTGAGACCCTACTCTTTTATGCCCCGCCTCGGGAGGGCTTTGACCGCAGCTAGTTTGGGAGTAGTGGCCTGCCAAAAATGGTCAAAAAAGGAATGAATCTACGAAAGTAGCTGTTTTTGCTGACTTTAGGTGACCGCTACGTCCAATCTAGCTGCGGTCAAAGGCCTCCCTCAACGCCCAAGTATTCTTGAGACACTATTATTTTATGCCCCGCCTCGGGAGGGCTTTGACCGCAGCTAGTTTGGGAGTAGTGGCCTGCCAAAAATGGTCAAAAAAGGAATGAATCTACGAAAGTAGCTGTTTTTGCTGACTTTAGGTGACCGCTACGTCCAATCTAGCTGCGGTCAAAGGCCTCCCTCAACGCCCAAGTATTCTTGAGACACTATTATTTTATGCCCCGCCTCGGACAGGCTTTGACCGCAGCTAGTTTGGGAGCAGAGGCCTTGCAAAAATAGTCGAAAAATGAATGAATCTACCAAACAATGATTGTGGTTACGTCGAATCATTTCACTGATTACCAATGAAGCACACTGATCATCTCGAGTTAGTTACCCCTTGGCCCATTTCTGCTCCCAAAGTCCCACAACAGAAGCTGTTTCTTTGCTTCACAGGACGAAACCACTTCACCCGCTTCACCTTCCCAGCCTCACCATTCCCTCCGCCTTCGTGGCCGTGTCCGATCGACGTCGTGGACGTCAAGTCGTGGACGTCACGTCGTGCTCCCCGTCGTCCCGCCGCCCCGCCACGACACTGTGACCTCGTTCCGCCGTTCCGCCTCCGCTTCCCGCAGTTTCCCTTCCTCCCCAGACAAAAAGATTTCGCGCCCGTTACGGGCACAGCCCGAGCAAATCTGGGCACAGCACGGGCGTGTCCGGGCTCAGCACGGGCTCAGCACGGGCTCAGCACGGGCACAGCACGGGCACAGCACGGGCAGGTACGGGCGCACCATCCGAAGGCGGGCCGAGACTCGAACCCGCATGGTGGTAAATGCGGGCAAGTACGGGCAAGTACGGGCAAGTGCGGGCAAGTGCGGGCAAGTGCGGGCAAGTGCGGGCAAGTGCGGGCAGGTGCGCGGGCAGGTGCGGGCAGATGCGGGCAGATGCGGGCAGATGCGGGCAGATGCGGGCAGACACGGGCAGACACGAGCACATACGGGCACATACGGGCAGATGAGTCTGCATCCGGAGCGCCTTGAGGTTTGTGCCCGAGACCCATTCTTGGACGAGCTCGGAAAAGCTAAACACGAGTAATCGAAGCCTGGAGCAGTTCTACATGCATGGAAGCTATGCGAACCATCTCGTGCCGGATGAGCATGGAAGTAGTTTGGGTTGCCTAAGCTACAGGGTGATACGGGGCTCGTCTATCACCGTAGCTTAGGCGATCCAAACTACCTCCATGCTCACCTGGCACGAGATAGTTAGCTTCCAGGCATGCAGCACTGCTCCAGGCTTCGATTACTCGTGTTTACCTTTTTCGAGCTCGTCCACGAATGGGTCCTGGGCACAAACATCAAGGTGCTCCGGATGCATCCGCATCTGCCCGTATGTGCCCGTGCCTGCCCGCATCTGCCCGCATTTGCCCGTGCCTGCCCGCGTCTGCCCGCATCTGCCCGCATCTGCCCGCATCTGCCCGCACTTGCCCGCACTTGCCCGCACTTGCCCGCACTTGCCCGCACTTGCCCGTACTTGCCCGTACTTGCCCGCATTTACCCCCATGCGCGTTCGAGCCTCGGCCCGCCTTCGGATGGTGCGCCCGTACCTGCCCGTGCTGTGCCCGTGCTGTGCCCGTGCTGAGCCCGTGCTGAGCCCGTGCTGAGCCCGGACACGCCCGCGCTGTGCCCAGATTTGCTCGGGCTGTGCCCGTAACGGGCGCGAAATCTTTTTGTCTGGGGCTCCTCCTTCTCCTCCTCCTCGACAACTTGAGAGTACACGCCTGCCTGCCAGCGCCATCTCTCTATGGTCTGGGTCCTAACGGCCTGGCGGGGCGCGGCGGCTGGACTTTAGGCGGCGCCAGAGTAGTTTGGCCACCGCGTGGCGTGGCGCGGCGCGCTGTGGCCGTAAGGCGAGATGGCAGTAAGAGGGGATGTCGACACTAAAGTTTGCTATTACTCGTCCCCGCCGCCAGGCAGCGCCAGCATCGCTCGTCGCCCCGCTACACTGTCGGCGCGAAAATGACATTTTGGCTCGGCACCCGCAGAAGGAAAGGAAATGCCTTCTCGCGGTCACCGCCTGTCTGTTCAGCAATTGCAAAACTCGTTTGGATCATCATCCTCGACTAAGTTACAATGATTCCGTAAACGACGACGAATCAGAAGAAGAAGAAGAAGAAGAAGAAGAAGAAGAAGAACCCAGCCGAAAATCCCGGTTACGGTTCCGGAGAAAATCTCCGCTTACGATCGTAAATCGCCCCAAATTTTCCGGTTGCGATCGGAAACCGGACCTAATTTACGGTTACGGTCGGTCACGTCCCGGTTACGATCGGACTTGTTCCGGTTACGATCGGACTCGTTCCGGTTACGACCGGACCCATTCCGGTTACGATCGGACCAGATCCGGGTCCGAGGCCGGACTCGAAGAAGCATGTCCCATGCGTTTAAGTCTCCAGCGAATTTTCAGAAACACTCCATAACTTGTGAACGGTAACTTATAATAAATTTCTGAAGTCAAAATTAGGCGTAGCTCGCAAAGGTTACCTTGTGGTCATGCATATATAACGCGGATCCCTGCTTGATGGAGCACCACAAAAAGGGGACAAACTTGATGTCTTGTGACACTTTGTACTCCGACCGGAATGGTCAGTTACGGTCGTAAACCCTCCTGGTTACGATCGTAGTCGTAACCGAAATGTCCGAAATTACGGTCGTAATCGTATTCCGGCCGGAATCGTATCCCGGTCGGATCCTGTCCGGTCGTAACCGTACTCGGATCCGTAACCGGGATTTTCGAGAGAGAAGAAGAAGAAGAAGAAGAAGAAGAAGAAGAAGAAGAAGAAGAAGAAGAAGAAGAAGAAGAAGAAGAAGAAGAAGGACGACAACTAAAACAAGAGCCTTAAGTCACCTCGGCGATATTTCATGCGGGAGAATTGCGCCGAAGTTTGGAGCGCGTCCAGGAAGGAGCCTCGGGCAGCGCTGCGCCGTGGCTGGGCCGCGCCGCTGCGGTACAAAGCCTCTCCTTATCGTCCGCCCGTCCGGCGCGTGATAAGGTGGGGGGGGGGGGGGGGGGGCTAAGGGGGCGGGGTTCTTGTCGACAAGAAGGGGGCGGCGGCCGGGCGGCCCCGTCCCAACTATGATTGCGTAGTGGAGGGGAAAGTAGTTAGTTGTTGCCTACCCAGCAGGAGTTGGAGCCCGTGCTACATGGCCAGCGAGGAGGAACGGAGAAGGAGCAGGGAGAGAGAGAGAGAGGAGAGAGAGAGAGGAGAGAGAGAGAGAGAGAGAGAGAGAGAGAGAGAGAGAGAGAGAGAGAGAGAGAGAGAGAGAGAAGAGAGAAGAGGCCGGAGGGATTGGGGGGCGGGGCGGGTTGAAGTCAGCAGCGGTCTCGGGTGATTTCCTCGAGTGGTTACCGTCTCTTGCCGCAGACCCTCCCCCTCCCCCCACCCCCACCGCACCCCACCCCCTCCCCCAGGGACGTGGCGAACGGTGGCCGTCGACGACGACGATTCGGCTCCCTTCCTAATCGGAACCAAAACTTCTTGCCCGCCCGCCGGGAGGACCTAACCGACCCGCCAGGCCCGGCAGGCCCGGCAGGCCCGGCAGGGAACACCGCCGGGGCCTGCTACGCCCTGCTATCGGCCGGGCCCCACCGACCTTAGCGCCGCGCCGCGCCGCCCCGCCCCGCCCCGCCCCGCCCCGCCACGCCTCGCACAGCAATTTGGTTGCCTAACTTTCTGCATACAGTATCGAACGTGCCGGGCAAACCGGTAAGTTGGGCCTTTAATAACTACACGAAACTGCCTTCGGGGCTTTGGCGGGGCGGGGCGGGGCGGGGCGGGGCGGGGCGCGGTCGCCGCACACCGCGGGCGTCCAAAACTCCTTACTGTCGCGGCGGCCTGGCGGCGTTCGGGTCGGTCCTGGACGCGGTCCTGGAGGGCGAGGCGGAGAGGCGGGGCCCGGCCAGCCCAGCCCAGCCAGCCCTGGACGCCCGAAGCCGCTTTTTCTGCAGCCAACCCCGTTGCCCAGATTCGCGTTTTGCGCTGCGGGGGTGTGGGTACGGGTACAAGTACGTACACCACTGTGTAAACTTCTCTGATAGTGCGATCCAAGCTGCTGAAATTCCAGCCACCTTGTCCCTATTGTACTCTGTGACAAATATTAAGGTTACAGCTTCCATTTGAGACCCAGAAACAGAAAAGAGAGACGGTCAAAACCAAGTAAAATGTAAAATTTTACCCAGAGATAATAACGCCATTTCGGCACGACTTGGAGGAGGCCGACGGGAGGCTGGGGCCGGGCAGGGTGATTATTAGAATGGGACCAGCGGAGCGGTCTGGTCTAGGATGACTAGCAGGGCCAGGCCAGCAAGGGCGGCGAGGACGGCGAGGACGGGCAGAAAGGGAGAAAGGACCCATTCCGGACCTAACTTAGTGCTGCACCCCCTTGGCCCTAAGGCGTCCCGGCCCGCCCCTTCCCCCGCCACGCCGAGCCGTGCCGAGCCACGCCGAGCCCGGGCCGTGCAACCCTTTCGTCCGGACAGCACCGACTTGCTCGATAACATGCAAATGAGGCGAGGCCGGGCCCGCACTGTTAGCCCCAATTCTTGGCCGCAAAGTCGAAATGCCAGCTTTATGGATATCTGACGGAACGACCGCCGTAAATCTCCAGGAGGGCTCCGCTTCTTTCGCGGAGGCGATTTTCAATTTCGGCGCGCGTAACTTTCAGACAGTGGGCCAGAAGACCGGTGAAGGTGGCCAAAATTCTGGACGCGTTTCGAGCTCCAGAGTCCAGGACTCGAACCGAACGTGTGACCCCACCGATGGACTCCTCGTTCAGAGAGCAATCCATTGGTGGGGTCACACGTTCGGTTCGAGTCACATTTGGAGCTCAAAACGCTTCTATTTTGGCCGCCCTTCACCGGTCCTCTGGCCCACTGTGCACCACCGCCACCGTCAAACTGGCCGTACCTCGTACTGCTACTACCTCCTCATCCCCCGCCGCCGCCGTGCTGCAGCCCCGGGCAGTGCGGCGATGACGGCCGAAAGTAAATTCCTTGATGAAATATTAAGCGCGCGGCCACCGGCATACGAAATAGGCGGCGGCGCAGAGAGGGCTACAAAGAAGGCGACGCCGCCACCTCTGCCGCCGCCGCCGCTGCTGCAGCCCTGCACACTATCTTGGCCGTCGAGGGGTTCATGGCGGTGCCGGGCGGACCGCCCTGTCACGACGGGGAGGTTGTTTCAGCAAGGCTGCAGCCTGGCTGGGCGTGAATGCGCCTCCCTTCGCCTCCCTTCTCTTAGCCATTACCGCCTTAACTCGCCCCCCCTCTCCCTCCCCCTCCCCCTCCCCCTCCCCCTCCCCCTCCTCGCCCTCTCGCCTTTGGCCGCCCCGCTTCCCGCCTTGCTGGCCTCGCCCGCCCCGAGCGCACTACACCACCGTTCGCGTTTATTGCATGCACTATTCACAAGCTGCGAATTAAAGTCCTGTCTGAATATAATCTCCATAAAACCTAAGGGTCGGCGCTGCAGGCAGCGGGCTCATCTTCGGCAGGGCGGCTTGCACGCCTCCAGTGGTGTGGTGACGGAGAAAGAAAGAAGACCGTGTTGACAATGCGCGCTCCGATACACGGCGGAAGATCCTAAAAAATGCGCTAGAAAGTTTAGTCGAAAATCTCCAAAAGCTTCGTTTTTCGAGATTTGTTTTGGTTCCACACCGTTTGAAAGCTAACACAAAGTACCAAGCATGGAAGGTCATTGAAATTTTCCGAAAAATCAGAGGCATTTTTTTCCCACCAAGTTCTTTACTGTAGTTTACAAGATGTTTTTTTTACGGTGGAGTTTTTTGAGAGCAGAAAAGCGGTCTTGGGCTGGGCGTCCCTTTCGGATGGAAGTCAGGTCTGAATTGTGACGGTGTGCGGGTCAGGTCCTGCGGGCTCAGCCCTAGTGGCGTCCGCTGGCCCAAACTACCTCCCTCCCGGTCCCCCCCCCCCCCTCCCCCTCCCCTCCTCCTAGCGCCTTGGCCGTCCGTGCGGCCCTGAGGGCTGCGGTGTAAGGCTGGGCAAGAGTGCTGCATCCGAGATAAGGGAATCACGGCAGACTGATTCCGAGAGTCCGTTTTCGTCGCGCCGTCTCTCTCGCACCTGTACGGGACGGCCCATGAGTGCGAGAGAGACAGAGCGACGAGGGGGACTCGGGGAAGAGCCCTCCGGGAAGAACGGCAAACAAGGGCTCCTACACCGTAATCAAGTCCTCTGCCTAATTCATGCCCAAGGAGGAGGAGGACAGGGGCTGTCGCTGCGAGTGCGACAAAGACAAAGGTTTCACTTTTCGTTCTGAAACTGTTGGTCCGAAAAAAAAGTTGACGGATGCGAAACGAAAGAGAAACTGAAAGTTGTTGTGGCGCGTGGGCTAGCTTGCACCACACATCTCTGCTGGCGAGCGTACAGCAAGAATCAAAGACCAAGGGAACCAATCCAGCAGATAAAACCTACACTCTAAAATTCTAGGCAGCTTGCATCAAAACTATGTAGATTTCTCAAAAGTATCGGCAGACAGTGAATTTCATCCAATTAGGTCGCCAGCACCAACACATATTACGAGGATCTTTCACCGTATTCAGCAGAATTCACACCAAAATACAAACATTGAGGGTGTAAAACTACTCAGGGACATCAGCGACGCAGCGCTGCGTTTCGCTGCTTGGTGATTCATTTTGATTCGAAACGCGGCAGCCAACAGGTCGGCCGGGGCGAGGCGGGGTGGGGCGGGGCGGGGTGGGGCGGGGCGGGGCGGGGCGAGGCGCAACACATGGTCGGGCGAAAGAAAAGGACGAAAAGGACGATGCGGCGGGAAGGGGAACCTGCACGTGCTCACACACTGGCAGACGCCCACGCACAGTACACCCGCGCACACGGACAGGCAGACAGGCAGGCAGGCTCGCAGACAGGTAGACAGACAGACACGCAGCAGACAGACAGACAGACAGACACACACACACACACACACACGCACACCACACATACAGCGCATTGCCACCAGTTCACGCCACATGCCAAATGAATAGGATTTGATAGGAAGACACGGGAAATTTGTTGTTCCAGATGTCACAGCTTCAGGCCTCGCCAGGAAATGGCCAGAGCAAGAAGGGTGAGAGTTTCAGAGAGAGAGAGAGAGAGAGAGAGAGAGAAAGAGAGAGAGAGAGAGAGAGAGAGAGAGAGAGAGAGAGAGAGAGAGAGAGAGAGAGAAGCAGAAACGGTGCGAAAAAAGAGCCGCCTAGCAAGGGTGGGAAAAAAGGGGTGGGTTAGGGAGGGGGCGCGGGGTCAATGCCATGTGAGGCCAGAGGGGCCATGGCGCGGCGCGCGGCGGACTTTTTGATGTAGGTCAGTGTCACACACACACACACGCACACACACACACACGCACGCACGCACACACACACAAAGGCGTGCGCCTCGCAGCACTCTTTTTCCCGACCATGCCCTCCCAGCCCGAACCCCTGCAGCCTGCCGAATCGCAGAAAGCGGAGCGGAGCTCGCGAGACAGAACGAATATTTTGGAGCGTTGCTGGAAGGCCGTGTAGAGGAAAGCTACATACGATATTAACTACAAGTATTTAGACGAAAAGTAAAAACTGCGGGTTGTTGTTTGCCTCGGGAAATGTTAACGTGGAAGTGTCCGTTTCGACTCTGACATTCTCTAATGCCCTGTCAATTTATTTCACAGCAGAAGAATATATCATTGTTGGCCTGCCAGACTTGGTTCTTTAAAACGGAAGTTCCAACACTGAAAAACCAAACGTGGTCTAGACCGCACCAACTGGTGTGGTCAAATGGATGCCATTTTGACCGCATCAGTTGGTGTGGTCTAGACCACGTTTGGGGCGTTTGGTGTGGTCTAGACCACACCAAACGTGGCCAAACGTGGTCTAGACCGCACCAAACGTGGCCAAACGTGGTCTAGACCACACCAACTGATGTGGTCAAAATGGCACCCATCTGACCACACCAGTGGTGCGGTCTGGACCACGTTTGGTTTTTCAGTGAACTCTATGTGTTTTCACACATACGTAAATTGAACCCCGTTTCGTGCACAAAAACCCGTTCCGCCTTGTTGATGACGTCACAGCGCTCTTCGGCCGGGCACCACTGCCATTATGAACGCAAGCCCTTCGGCCGAAGCCGCGGGGCCAGCACACTGAGAGTCACTCTCTTCGCTCTGCCTCCGTCGCACTCGCCGGGCGTCCCGCATGGCCGCGAGAGAGGCAGAGCGACGAAAACGACTCTCGGAATCGGTCCGCAGGCCTGGCCGGCGAAGTTGCTTCGGAACTGGGACACCCTGCCGCCCGGCCGCCGCGTTTCTTGCGGCATTTCCTGCTCCGGACATATTCCCAGCCATCTTCCCTGCGAAGAGAGAGCGAGACGAGGAGGAGACGAAGGAGGAAAGGAGAGAGAGAGAGAGAGGGAGAGAGAGAGAGAGACGCTTTGTGCTGTATTGATCTACAGGGCGGTGGCAGCAAGGCTGGCTGCCGCCTCGAGACTTGCCGTACCGCCCTCGCCCTGATTTTCTGCACCTCCTCCCCGCACCCCGCCCCGCCCCACCGTCCATCTCAGCCTCCCCTCCTTGCGCCGCTCCTTCGCCACCCCCTCCCCCTCCCCCGCTCGGCCATTGTAGTCCTCGCCGCCCACCCCGTCTCCGCCCTGCTTCGCCCTGGTTCGTCCTGGTTCTTCCTCCGCCCGCGGCGCCTTCGTACCTACACTGTCAGCGGCCGGGACGACGCCACGGAGTGAGGGGGTCGTTTATTGGGGCGACCGCCTCACGACGAAAACGATTATAAAACGAAAAAGAGGCACCTCTTTTAAGGCGACCTGTTGTGCCGTGGCGCTCGGGCGCCCGAGCACCCACGCATAGGCAACCCGGTGAGCACGCCTGCTCGGCGGGCGGGCCTACCCTCACGGCTGTGGCGGCCGAGGCGGAGGCCGAGGCTCGAGACGCGTTTTGAGCCCCAGAGTCGCTAAATGAGACTCGAACCGAGCGTGTGACCCCACCAATGGATTGCTCTCCGAACGAGGAGTCCATCGGTGGGGTCATACGTTCCGTTTGAGTCCCATTTAGCGACTCTGGAGCTCGAAACGCGTCTGGGGTTTCGACCGCCTCCACCGGTCTTCTGGCAAATCCACTGTGCGACGCCGTTCTGTTTTGCTGCCGGCGTGTTGGCAGGCGTGCCTTGGCGCCGGCGCGGTGCATTACTTGGTTCGTGTCTAAGCCGCCCGAGTGGCACACTTGGACCGGCCCGCGCCATTTCACAGGAATCTTTCGCCGACAAACAAAAAGACAACGCGAATCGCAGCAGGCAGTGTTACCACACACGAGGGAAAAAGTGCTTCTTTGCGAGGTGGATCAATGTAGCAGATGACCGAAATTTCCTGTATCAATATCTCAGTAACCCGGTAATCCCAGTAAGCCGAGGTGAAAGTGTGTTTTATAAAGGTTGATCAAAGGGATTTTTACGGGTTTTATAAAGGTTTGTAGAAACGTTTGTAAAGGGTTTTTATAGAGGTTCTATGAAAATTCACGCCTGGCTCTATGAAACTTCTTTTTACCTGTCACGGCAGAGTGCCAACTTTAAGTACTATTTGCAGCCTGAGACGTGCGGAGTGGTTGTGCCGCACCAATGCCACCATGCACGTTCGTTTCTGGTAAGTATCCTTCTTCGCGGCGTCCACGGCGTCCTCGACACTGAGACGGAGAGCAAGAAGAAGAAGGCTAATTTACATACTTCCCCCCGGTCGTGTGTCGTTGTCCTCACACGCGCGCGAGCACACCCTTTCGATTCATCCTTTCAATTATTTTTTTTTTTTTTCTGTCTCTACTTTTTTTGCCGCCACGCGTCTTGCCCGCCGTGCATCCACTGCCGGGAAATCCATCCATCCAGCGATTGGCAATTTCTTCGGGGTTTCTTTGACTCGACTTTATTTGTGAGCCCAGTCTCTAACTCTACCTATGTGGTTCTGAGAGAGAGAGAGAGAGAGAGAGAGAGAGAGAGAGAGAGAGAGAGAGAGAGAGAGAGAGAGAGAGAGAGAGAGCAAAGGAACGCGTCTGACGGCACCTTGCGAGGACGTGCAACCGGTTTGGGGTTCGGGGAGGGGATCTCGGGTCGCGTCTTCGTCCCGCCAAAGGGTGCGCGCTCTGTCCCCTTGAGGTGTCGAGACTCTCTTTCTTTTTCGTCGGTCGTGTTTAATTTTGAGATAAAGACCAGGGCTCGTGCCGGCTTAATGAAGCAATAACTGAGCCTTAGCGTTGAGGAACAGCAATGAAAACAAATTTCACAGAGGCGAGCACACGAACGTGATGCGCTTTGCTGGGAAGGAAATGGTCGAAAAGCACAAAAGAGTTTTAACTTTGGCCGTTTCAGGCACCAAGACGACTGCATTTCACCTAGTTTGAGAAACACACACTCGCCTTGAAGCTATCGACGCAGACCTGAGTTGTTCGTGCTCCGAGGAGCTTGCCGAACACCGTCGGCTTGGCCGTGTCCACATTAGTGGTGGTCACTGCTGGTCAGCACACCCGAAGTTTCCCACCGGGCGAGCTGGCCCAGCCTGGCCCAGCCTGGTCCAGCCCGCCTGGATGCTGGTTCGACGCCGCGCTGGCCCAGGTGAACCTGTTTCTTGGACCAGGTCGTCGTCGTCGCGGCGCTGGTCAGCACCGAGATGCTGTGGGAACGGCGGCCGGTCCGGCGACCTCCGCGATGACCCTCACGGTGTGGGCCCACGCGGTCCAGTGCGTGTCGGACTTGCACTCGATGTTCTTGTCCTCCAGCGGCAGCGTCCTCGTGGTCTGCCCTGGTCCACCGGGCAGCCTCCGTGCATAGCGATTTGGCCCCGGCCAGGTCACTGCAACCGTCGCCTCGGGGCCGTGAGAATGCCACCGCTCTCTCTCTCTCTCTCTCTCTCTCTCTCTCTCTCTCTCTCTCTCTCTCTCTCTCTCTCTCTCTACGCGGCCTCTTTGGCCCTGCAGGCCGATTCCAAACAGTGTCGCGTCGCTCCGTCTCTCTCGCACTCACGGGGCGTCCCGTGAGGGTGCGAGAGAGACGGCGCAGCGGGTTTTAGGGTGTAGGGCGATGCGTCGCGGCCGGGGCGTTAGCCGGGCGAAGGGGGTGACAGCAAAGCTACGGAGATTAGACGGAGATTAGACGGCCAGCAAATGAGACGTCATAAACGTGCAGCGAAAGGAGAGAAGCAGCTCACTTCCAAATTTTGACGCGCGGGTTCAAATCCCTCTCAGTGTACCAAGTTTTTCTTTTCTTTTTTTGTTTTTTTGCTGTCATCGTTTTGTTTTGTCTGGAGCGAAATGAAACTGGATTGATTTTTTGGTCGGCAGGTGACCAAACAGAGTCAAAAAACATACAAATTTGAAAAAAAAAATTGAACAACAACAACAAAAAAAAAGAAAGAAAACATAGGCCCGCCAAGCAAAGGCCGAAGTCCTTGGCGGATTGGCGAGATTGGCTCCTACACGATAAGGCGCTGCTGCTGCGCTCCACTCATTACGCGAGGCTTGATTAAACGCATTGCACGTAATCAGTGAGGGCCTCAGTGAGGGCGGCCCCCCGCGGCGCGCCTCCGTGTGTGTGTGTGTGTGTCTGTCGGTGTGGGGGTGCGGACAACAGGGGCGGTTTTGGGCGCCATTACCCTCGCGTAGATTGGCGTGGCGGGGCGGGGCGTGGCGGGGCGTGGCGGGCGGGGCGGGGCGGGGCGGGGCGGGGCGGGGCGGGGCGGGGGTGATTATGATGGTGGCGGTGATGATGATGATGCTGATATCGACAGACACGCCGCGAAGCACGTCAGAAGTAACCCCATCCATCACCGAGCTTAAGCCCCGCCAGGATTAGAACGGTCCCGGGCCCCGCCTAAGGACTTTGCGTACGACGGACGCGACCAATAAGAGTCAGCCGAGCGGACAAGGCGGATGGGGAAGAAGGACTGCAACATGGAGCAACGAGCTTTCAGTTGGGATTTGGAAACTCACACAAACAGGTGCTGTTGTGCCCACGTGATGTAACGCGCGCGCACACACTCACACACACACACACACACAGACTCACTCTCACACAATGTAAATACTCACTGACGGACGTGCGATCTGGTCCTGCACTGAAGAGAAAGACTGCACCCACTCTCTCAAGCAGTGACGAAATAAAAACAACTCCTCCTGCCCCTTCCTATGCGGGACGTTGCGTCGCCCCCATTTTGAACGCAGGTGCTCCAAACGGAGCGCGCTTAACAGGGCCCGGGCCCCCACCGGCCCCCACAAGGCCCCCATTTCGGCTGGGCGCTCCACCCGGGGGGTCCGGCGAGGGGCCGAACCAACGGCCGAACCAGAACCCCAAGCAGGAGCCCGGACGGCCGGGACCCAAAGGCCACTTCCACGCCACGCTACGCCACGCCACTGCCAGTCAAGCCTCTCTGCGGGTAGGTCGCACTTGTATCGAAGGTTCGCCGGGGAATAATCAGGGAAGTGGCGGCAGCCCGCAACCTGCGTCCCCTCCCTCTCTCCCTATCCCCCTCCCCCTCCCCCTCCCCCTTCCCTCATTTCATTTGGCGAATAAATTGATTGAAGGGCGGTGGGGCGACACAGACGCGGTGGCCGCCAAAGTCTTCTGCGGCTGCAGACCGATTCCGAGAGTCCTTTCCGTCGCTTTTTCTCTCTCGCACCCAAGGGGAACGCCCCGTGAGTGCGAGAGAGACAGAGCGACTCTCAGTCCGCTGGTCAAGCTGCTCGCTCGGCGGGAAGTGGAGTCTGCGGACTGCGGCAAGGTTTCCCGAACCCTTTACAACATGAGCGCGATATCCAACCGGTTTCGATATATCGCGATATCAAACTAACTTCGATACATTGCGACATCAAACTAACTTTGATATATCGCGATATCGAACTGACTCGATACATCGCGATATCGACCAACTTTAATATATCGCGATATCGAACTGACTTCGATATATCGCGATATCGCACAGCTCTCCACACATCTAACAGTGTGACGCCGTGCGTGACTTGGCGTCCCTCTTGATCTGCTAGACGCACTTCACCGCACGTAACTAGGCCCGCAGAGATAGTAAGAGGATTTGCTCCTGGAGGCCCTCCGGCCCTCCGGCGGCGGTGGGGCCCGGCCAGCCCGACCAGGCTGGCTCCGAGCGCGTCGCTCTGTCTCTCTCGCACTCGCGCGGTGCACCCTTCGAGTGCGACAGAGACGGGCAGCCCGGCCGCTCGGAGGCAGTGTGCTGCCCGCGAAGCAACCCTCTCATCTGGCGGTCGGCTAACTAGTCCACCGCCAGCGACTCCCTTGTGTCCTTCGTCCTTCGGCCCTTTGCATTGTGCTGCCGACGTTCTCACAGAGACAATAAGGAAAGCCCCGGGCTCGCGAGGGCGGCCCCCAAACATTGGCCTAAACATGGACCAACGTTCGCAGTCGACATTTGCAACATTTTCATCATCAACATTTGTAGCCAATTTTAAGAGCCGCGAAAGTCGTCCGCTTCGCAAGTCACCCTTCGATGAGCCGTCCTCGAGAAACGCACCGAGCACTGTGAAAACCTTATAAACTATTTTAGGCCTTACAAAGAAGCGCAGCTTGTTCTAACAAAGTGGAGCATAAATAAGCTTACAAAGAAAATACTTCGTACTTTACGAATTATTTCTTCGTGTAACGAAGTGAATTAGTTTGTACCATGTACGCTCAAAATACTTCGCAAGGTTTCAAGCGTGAGGATGCAAGAAAGTGGACTGCCCGGGGCTTTGGCAGGGTAGCTAAGTAAGGGAAGGGGGAGCCGAATCTTAGGGGTGGCGAGGAGGGGGGGGGAGGGGACGTGACCGGTCGTGTAGTTTGAGGAGAGTTGGGAGGGGCGGCGTGGACCCGCCGGGGTGGACCGCGGTCCGGATTGGGGGAGGTTGCCATGGCAACCAAGTTGGTCCCGCCAGCATCCCTGGCACGGCACGCCACGCTGTTTCTAAGCACGGTGCTCAAGGAGGGCGAGGCAGGGCGAGGCAGGGCCTGCGCATCGATCCCGGCGACACTGTTAAACTTTATTCATTCCCAGTGGCGCAGACACACACTAAATGTTTTTGTACAAATTTTGTACGAGACATCTCGGATTTTTGTGCACACGAGCTTTTCGTACAAACTTGTACGCGACTATGCACAAAAATGGGGAAATATGTGTGGATTTTCGTACAAAAATTGTGTGCACACTCTGAACTGTTGTACAAAATTGGACATAACATTTTGGTGTGCAGTGCAGTTGTACTTTTCATTTGTTGATTTGTTGATTTGCGTTAGGTATATGACAATGGGACTGGATGGGACACTATCGGAAAACGATTCTGCTGGAAAAGGGTTCAACGCGTTAAACATTCACGCTGGCGTGGCATATGACGCCTGAAAATGATAAATCTTGTATGAAATCATCTCGAAAAGGTGTCCCATTTTTACTTCCTCTCCCCGGGTCACTCGATTGTACTTCATATCCCATTTCAGTCAATTTTAGTCTCAGCAAAGAGCAGTGGGGGATGCCCATCATCGTCTCATCGCTATGCTATTTGTGTTAAGGTTTCATACGTTCCGCGCGAGCCAAGGTCCTTCCCTCTTTTTTTACACTCACTTCTACAGAGTCTTCACTCACAGTCCTTTCCCTCTGGTGCGAGGGGGGGGGGGACTGGCGGGGGCGGCCCGCTGTGGGCGTGGGGGTGGGCGGCCGGCCATCTCAGATGGGACGCTTTGAAACTAAGATAAATTTGCAGAGGAAGGCTTAGCATGAAAGGAGGAGTGGGAGGGACGGCAGGGTGGGGCCCCTGGCTTATGACGAAGGGGAGGGGGGAGTCCTTCGTCCTTCCAGGCTGGCCCTTCCAGAGAGAGAGAAAGAAAGAGAGAGAGAGAGAGAGAGAGAGAGAGAGAGAGAGAGAGAGAGAGAGAGAGAGGCCGAAGAAGGGTGGCGCCGTTCTCAAGGGAGATTAAAGATCGAGTCCGAATGCTCCGTCCTGTCGGCCTCGGTCGGCCTGGCCGCTTCGCCGCTTCGCCCGGAATGCATGCAAACCCTTCCACCCTTCGCCGAGCCGAGGCGATGGCGGCCGAGCCCGAAAACGCCTTTTACGGCTGCCACGTTTCTACAGAATTGTGTGAGTTTCGTTCCTGCCGGATTCCTAATCTCCTAATTTCCCAGTGCCAATGGGAATCCACCCAGTGTTACGTAACACCGCCGTAAAGTCCCACTACCTGTCGGGCTGCGGCGGCGCGGCGTCCAGCCTGGAACGGGGGCAACTTTTGCCACTACGCCACCATGATAGTGGAGGCCGCCCCGCCCCGCCCCGCCGCGCCCCGCCGCACCGGGAGATTACGGGCCGGGTGGGCGAGACAGGCAGCCCTAAAGGGCTAAGGGCTGCACGGCCCGGCCCTTCGGCCCGGTCGGCCCTCCGCCCGGGAAGGGCCAAGAGGCGGCCAAGGCAGAGACAAGCCCTACGGCCCTACGGCCGTCCTGTCGCTAACCCTAACAGGCCCTACAAGGGCGTGCCCCGCGCCGCCCCGCGCCGCCCCGCCGAGCCCTGGGGAGGAGGAAGGGACGCGGATGAGAAACGACGGAGCAACAACAACTTAGATCCAAGGGAAGCGGGGAGTAGAAGGGCTTTTGCATCCGTTTTGCCCGAGAGAGAGAGAGAGAGAGAGAGAGAGAGAGAGAGAGAGAGAGAGAGAGAGAGAGAGAGAGAGAGAGAGAGAGAGAGAGAGAGAGAGAGAGAGAGAGAGAGAGAGAGAGAGAGAGAGAGAGACGCGTGAGATGTTGCTCCTGCCTTGCATATTGCATAGGACCCTGGAGTGTCCGCGACGAGGGCCCAAACGTGGGGCCGGCCGGTGCGGGGGCAGCCCGGCCCGACCCGGCCAGTTGCACTTAGGACCTTCCCGAGCCGTTCCCGGCAAAGATGGCCCCTGCTCGGGCACGGCTTTGCCTAGTGAAGGCCCTTTAGCTTCCAAGCTGACATCTCGGTCCGATCGTACTCATCATTTTCTGCCTTTTCTGTCTCTGTTGTCTGTCACACCCAGACGGACACACAGACAGGCAGGCAGGCAGACAGACGCTCTCTGCAGCGTGCACGGAGGGGCAGTTTCGGGGGTCCCAGATGCACCATGCTGGTACGAGTGCGCGCACGGCCCTCCCCAGACCACCACACTGGCCAAGGTGGGCCGCAGAGCGGCGCAGAGCCCGCGGGGCGCGTCGCAGGCGTCGCAGTGGCCCGGGCTGCCCCACTGGCAACCCCAGCACAGTGGGCCAGAGGCGGCCAAAACGCTAGACGCGTTTTGAGTTCCAGAGGTCGTGGAATGGAACTCGAACCAAACATGTGACCTCACCAATGGATTGCTCTCCGAACGAGCAAGCCATAGGGTCACACGTTCGGTTTGAGTCTCCTTTAGCGGCTCTGGAGCTGAAAACGCGTCCGGGATTTTGGCCGCCTCCACCGGTCTTCTGGCCCACTGTACCCAGGCAGCCCCTGGCTTGCGGAGACTGCGTTTGCATGGCGTGCCAACCGGCTAGCGGATTCGCTGTTCGCAAGAAACGGAACCCGACACAATTGCAAGGGCCAAGTTAGACGTCCTATCTGTCTCTGTCAGTCAAAAGACACAGCGTAAGGAGGCCCCCTTTTTGGCCCGGGTCGAACGGGGCCCCTGCTCGAACCGCATCCAGCACAGCCTGCCCTCTGGCCGCCCCGGCCCTTGCGGTGTAGTCACCCAGGCCCAGCCGGGGGGCTTGGAGCCTCGCCCCGAGCAGCCCCGGGGAGCCCCAGCGAGCAGACAGAGCCGGGTCTCTAGCCGGGGCTTGGGGGCCGCGCCGCCCTGTCGCCGAGCACACGCCCTGCCCGAAATCCGCGATGGCCCCCGACCGCGGAGGAGGAAATGTGGACACACTGCGGAAAGCTTGCTCGTCACTTTACGATTATTTCAAGGATAATTATTGTTTTCCTCGTAAGAATTTCATCAATGCGACACTGTCACTGTCATTGGTGCCCGATACGTTGGAGCACTCCGATTATTAGTGAATCATTCCTTGCGCATGTAGTCCAGCTGGCCAACGACCCCCTGCCTCTCTCGCACACTCGGTACGCTCCGTGAGGGTGCGACAGAGAGAGGGTGCCCCAAACCCCCGTGCGCCATCGCTCTCTGCGGGCGGGCACTCAAGCAGGGCTCGATTTGCAGTGTGTTTATTGCATCCGAACGGGTCCGCGGCATTCCTCTGAAGGATGGCTCAGGACGGACGCCGCTTACAAGAGACTGCGGACCATGCGACTGTGTGTGTGTGTGTGTGTGTGTGTGTGTGTGTGAGTGTGTGTGTGTGAGTGAGAGGGAGGTCTGGTGGTCGGTCCGTGCTCCCGGTCCGGACACGTAAGCCCCAATCAGGGTCCTATCTCTCGTCTTGTTTGAAGCAACGGGTGAGGAGCAGGGGACCGCTGCGCGAATGGCAGAACTGGCGGCTTGGCACGGCGTGGCGTGGCGTGGCTTGCCGGGGTAGAGTCTGCTGCGGTCCAGAACCACTACTACCACACCGGACCGACTGGGACCAGTCGCCCTCAAAGGACACTGTCTGGAGAGATTGCCACCGCACTCACACACACACACACACACACACAACACACACACACAACACACACTATGTCTGCCTCTCCCTCTCTCACACACAGACGCAAACTCGGACCTTCTGAAATATTTGGTTGCGCTGCGCAGCGGGAGGGGCGCCCCCGATGCGCCCGGCTGCCAGCACTTGGCCTTGCTTTGCGGCAAATCTCTCCGGAATCATCGAAAAAATACCCCCAGCAGTAAAAAGAAATGAAAACAAGTCCCACTTACGAACCGGCGTCAAATTTAATTCTAAAAATTAGAATCTCGGTTAAACGGTTTTGATATTATGGTTAAAGTCCATTCATGCTGTTCTGTAAATGGTTTTCTGTGTGTCGTTACAGTTTTTATTACTGTGTTGAAAATAAAAAGTAGTTTTTGGCCGTGTGAAGTGATTTCCTCTTCACCTCTCCTTGTTTCTTGTGGACAAGATTTTTTTCCGTGGAGCGAAAATTGCGCAGCGCCCAAATTATGCGCCTTATTTTGGCGCCAATAAAGGAGGCCGCTCGGCCGTGTGATGAGGCCGCCCTCCTTGCTCACAGTGCGCCGTCTCTCTCACGCCGCCAAGGGACGCCCCTCGAGAGCGAGAGAGACAGAGAGCCGGCTCTGCAGCTCAGAAGCCTTCGGCACACTGTATTTTAATTTTGATGTGGGGCACTTCGGCTGTAGACCCGCCCGCCGGACTTCGGGGAGTGTGTCCAACGACCAACCCAAGACAAAAGTCTACTTGGATTCTATTTCTGTCCGGCTTGTTTGAGCGTTGCAACCAACCTGCAAAGTTTCTAAAATCCTGACTTTGTTCGGAACTTCATTGCACTGCGTTTTGATTGATCAAAATCAAATTCATAAAAATGCGTATTGAGAGGATTCTCTTGCGGGCACTCTTACCAGAATGTGGAACTTATCTCCGCTCATCGCAACATCGTGGAGTCCTATCGCGGAGTGCATGGCGCTGCACGCGTGGCCCGGTGGCGGGGCTCAAAATAAAACGACGCGAACGGAGCGACCCCCTCCCCCTCCCGTCCTTGTTTCCCGCGCGTTTTCATGAATGAAAGTAGTGCCGTACTACACACACAGGAACGAATTTATGAAAGAGCGCCCCACCGCGCGCGCCCGCCCCGCCCCGCCCCGCCCCGCCCCCGCCCCGCCCCGCCCCGCCCCGCCCCGCCCCACCCCAACCCGCCCCTCGCACGCCGTCCGCCCGGCCCCTCGCCCCGCATCCTTTTCCACGCGGCCCGCTCACGTGACCTGCCCGAAATTTTAATCGAACACCGTGTCGGGAAAAGGGAAAGGAAAGGGAATGAATGTTGGGGGGCAAACCCTTTTGCGGTGCGGGATAGCCTGTTTCGTGTTCAATTTTTTCATGAGTTGTGTATTTTTTTTTTGGTTTTCGACTTAGTTGACGGAAGAGTAGAATTTTGGTTCAACGGTGGTCCATTGAAGATCTTTCACTCATCATGAGTCAATAATAGTATAGCGGAAACCTCTATCATATTTCAACGGAAGCCAGGCAACACCTGTAAGACAACAATAATATTATAATGTACGAGATTCCGATAAAGATTTGTTTTAATGCAAATGACATTGACCGACGGAAATGAGTTGCAGAGGAAACATTCTTGCGAGACACGATCTGAGCTGAGTGCACGAGAACGTGTCTGAGTTCCGTTTTGGGACGGACAGCCTTGGTATGCACTGGAAAACAGCCAATATGATTTTTCGTTTCTTTTATTAATCTCGTGGGAAATCGCGTTTTCCTCCAGCGCCGATGAATTTCTCGAAAACATCTTGTGGCGTGGGTAAGAAGCTGGACCGTCCAAGCCTTGGTGACAGAGGAGAGAGAGAGAGAGAGAGAGAGAGAGAGAGAGAGAGAGAGAGAGAGAGAGAGAGAGAGAGAGAGAGGAAGAGGGGGAGAGGGAGGGAGCGGAGTGAAAAGAAGAGGGAAGGCGAAGGTGGTGCAAAAGAGAGAACTAGTTGGTCCTAGAGGAGGAGAGGGGGACGAAAGAAGAAGGACCGGCGCAGCGCTGCCATCTGGCGGAGGGTGGCTGAAGCGCGTCGCGGCGCGGCGCTACCCCTCGCCGCCAGGTCCGAGGCAGGCCGCCGCGCGCGTCGGAAAGATTTGCATACCCGATGGGGAGCGAGAGCCAGCAGCCGCTCATGAGAAATTTGACGGTGCTTGCTTAAGACATGCCGCCACCTACGCGGCGGCCTTTCTGACTGGAGTACCGGGGGAAGAGCTCGTTGCTTTGTCGGCACCTTTTCGGACTGCTGAGCTGCACAAAATTGAGAAGAATTTCGTTGAAATTGCCAGCAGATTTGGGTTGCGTACAAGCTAATTTTCATTGCATATCGTTAATGAAAGATTTGTTCCGGCACCTCGTGGAAAAATTTGTTGGCATTCCGAACTGAATTCTTCGCAAAAATCAATGTAGCCAGCCAAATTTTGTTCGCAATTCTTTAATCAGTGCACAGCGGGCTAGAAGACCGGTGCCGACGGCCAAAGCTCTAGACGCGTTTTGAGCTCCAGGGTCGCTAAACAGGATTCGAACCGAGCGTGGGGTTCTTCGTTTGAAGAGCAATCCATTGCTGGGGTCACAAGTTCGGTTCGAGTTCATTTTAGTGACTGGAGCTCAAAACGCGTCTGGAATTTTTGCTGCATCCCCCGGTCTCCTGGCCCTCTGCCCCCTGCCCTCTGGTGGGCCCCTAACGTTCACGTTTCCAAAGTCCGAGCCAGCCCCCTTGCTGCGACCCGAGGAATAACACTGTTACTTTTCCCGCGTGGGGTAAATACGGGCCATCCTATTGGACGACCCGGCCGGCACACTGGCGCTCTGTCTCTGTCGCGCTCACGGGGCGTGCCGCAGGCCCGCAGGGGCGTGAGAGAGACAGAGCGCCACCCTTCGCCCTTCCGAAAGGGACAAGGGCCTTGGGGCCGTGGGCGGCCAAAGCCCCTGGGCGGGCCCCTGGGCGGGCCCCTGGGCGGGCCCCTGGGTGGGTGTGGTTGCGGTTTCCTGGGCCAGGACTCTCCCCCCTGCAAGTCGCACTGGTCCCGCACCCTGACTCATTACATTTGCCGCGCCCACCCAGCCGGACCAGGCGGACCGGCGGGGACGCCAGCCAGCCCGCCACTATACTTTCCCCTGCACTACACTGGAAAGACTTGGGGCGTTTTCCAAGTGGAGCGACACAGGGCTTGAATCAGTTGATTCCTCTGCCGCAGGGCCGTTTGCTGAACCGCAGTTCGTGGTGGATTAAAGAAGAAATTGTGATTCGACAGCAAACTTGAGTTTGTTAAAATAATCTTACGTACACGGTAAAAGCGGAACCTGGTTTTCCTGCAGGAAGCCTATGGTAGAGACATGGGCGCTTTCCAGGGAGTTCCTGGGAAAACCAGGTTCCGTTTTTACCGTGTATTTCTAAAGTATTTTATTTTCGTTGTTGTTTTTAACAAATGGCAACTTTTTTGGCACTTTCTCAGTTTTTGGGCACCACCCGCCGCGCTGCGTCTGAAGTAGTGCCACATTGGGTTATGCATGAGGCTGGCGGGGCGGGGCGGGGCGTGGCGGGTAGGGGCGGGGCGAGGCGGGGTGGGCCGGAAGGGATCATGATTTGCACCCTCCCCTCCCCTGCCCCTCCCACACACAACGCCCTTTCCTCCAGCATGATTAAAACACATAGAAGAGCTCATTCGGCGTGCGTATGCGCGCGCGCGCCTGTGTGCGCGTGTGTGTGTGTGTGTGTGTGTGTGGTGAAGAAGGCCCTCTTTGAGTTGACAGAACCATCCAAAAAGGCGCTCAGCTTCTGAATTCCTCCTTCTCCGAAAGACACAGCCTTTCCCCAGCCTTTTTTTTGTGATTGCGATATGGGCCTTTTTTCCTCTTTCCGTAACAGCAGCCAAGGGCGCATAAAAGTGGACACAACGCTCGCCCGCTCGCCCGACGCACATCCTCGTTCTTTGCCCTGCGAAAGAAACACGCTGCCGCCTCGCGACCGCCATCGCTCTGTCTCTGTCGCACTCCCACGGGCCGGCCCCTGCGTGCGACAGAGACAGAGCGACGCAGCCAGTCTGCGGCTCTTCTCCAGCTCCAGCGGCGAGACCGCCACCGCGCGTCGTGTCGTGGAAAAAGAAAAAAAAAGCGCGCAACTCGCGGACCCACCGCGGTACTTTTTCCCTTCTTTCTGTCCAACTACAGTTTGCCAAGTTGAGTAAGTTTTTTTTCTGCTCGGCTCAGCTGGAGATCCGCCGGGACGGCCTGGACGACGTTGCGCAAATATATCTCCCCCCCTTTTCTGCCAGTGGACGACCCGTTACGACCCCCGCTTTTTCTCCTGCCTCGCCCCTCACGTCTCAACTTGTTTCTTCTGACTAAAAAAAAAAAAACTTTGTTTTGAGCTTGAAGGGTTGAAAGCAGGTATCCCAGAAAGCAGATCGTCCGTGAACACGAACACCTTTCCGTGGGTCCCTTTACGTCTTTGATAGAAGTACCCGGTTTTGAACCGAGAATTATGTTTCCGAAGCGCGAAAAGAAAGCAGGAGACGATGGTTCAAAATATTGAGATTTTCTACATTGTTAAAGGGGTTGGTCTTTTGGAGACTTGACCTAAGTCCCTGGTCGTTGTTTCCAGGGAGGTTTCCAGGTCAACAACGTAAACGTTCACAATAAGCTTGATTTCCAAAAACGGAAGATGAAAGACAGGAACAAAAATATAAAACACAAAAAAAAACAGACCTCGTGGAACATTTTTTTTGTAGGAGGGGGGGGGGCACTGTACCTCGACGTTAATTTCTTTCCAAGATGAGCTCGGGGCTTGCCTAAGCTCCACGGTGAGCCCTCATACGAGCGGCAGGCCGGCGCTCTGGGAGGACACGCTGGCCGTCACGGAAAGTATGACAAATGTGACGGACCGTAGCAGCCGTAACGCCACTGTGTGCGTGAGAGAGGAAGGGGGGGGGCGTGTGTGTGTTGAAAAATTTTCCGTCGTTAGCAACGAGTACTTCTTGGTCCCATCCTTTGTCTCTGTTGCCTCGCTCATAAGGGAAACCCGTCGTGGAACAAGTATATCGTACTCGGAAAAGGATAGAATCTTCATTTCAACCCCGCAAAATTGGTGAAATTTCCAAAATGATACGATTTTGCGCTATTTTCGTTTAAAATTCACGCGGTTGCTGTTGCTGTACTAGACTTTTACCAGTGGATTGTACCAGTGGACTGTACCAGTGGACTGTACCCCCTGCGGGGCGTCGGTGGGGCGCAGCGGAGCGTGCAGGGGAGCGGGGGCGCGGCGCAGCCTGTTGCTGATCATGCCATGCAACGGTATTGAGGGGCTGTCAGTCAAGCCTCCCACTCCAACACTTCTTCTTCTTCTTCTTCTTCTTCTTCTTCTTCTTCTTCTTCTTCTTCTTCTTCTTCTTCTTCTTCTTCTTCTTCTTCTTTCTCATATCGGTGTCAGCGCCGTCACCGACTGAAGTAGATTGTGGTGAGCCAAAAACGCGCCAAAAGTAATTTTGGCGGGAAAAAAGCTAAATGACCTTACACTTCTGTGCGTTTTAACAGTCAAAAACTTCATTTTGCAGTGTTGAATCAATTGACCCCTACCCTCGGATGTTCTAAGCACGTTCAGTCCGGTTAGGTCTTGCTTGTTTAGAAAATGCAGACAACAACAAAAAGGCGGCCTAGTCTTTCCGCCCCGTTGTTGTTGCTGCCTATTCCCACTCACATAAATCTTGAGTAAGGAAGCAAAGAGGGGCTAAACTGGACTCATGAATCAGGATTCAGGATGCGGGGATCCTCTGCCGAGGATCCGCGGCGGACAAAACGCCCCGACGGAGCGAGCGAGAGGGAGCGAGAGGGAGGAAGGGGGAGGGAAAGAGAGAAATTAAAATAAAGAGGGAGGGAGGGGGTACACGGGGCGGCTCGGCGGCTCGGTTTGTCCACGATTATTTCCTGGGCTCCTTTCGCCTCGTTTGTTGACTCTCCTAATTGCAAAGACTATTCCGGTCCCCCACGTCCCTTCCCTGTACGACTCCTGGCGACCATGGCGCGCCATGGCGCCTGTAGACTCCGCACTGCTCCGAATGGTTGAATGGGGCGGCTCGGCCCGGCTCGGCACGGCTCGGCTCGGCCCGGCTCCGCACGGCTCGGCTCGGCTCGGCTCGGCCCGGCTCCGCACGGCACGGCCCGGCCTGGCTCGGCTCGGCTCGGCTCGGCGGGGCTTGGCTCGGCTCGGCTCGGCCCGGCTCGGCACGGCACGGCTCGGCTCGGCCCGGCCCGGCTCCGCACGGCACGGCCCGGCCTGGCTCGGCTCGGCGGGGCTTGGCTGGCTCGGCTCGGCGCGGCTTGGCTCGGCTCGGCGCGGCTTGGCTCGGCCCAGCTCGGCTCGGCCCGGCCGTAACACCTTAAGCTTGAGCCTTCGGGGCTTTGCTTCGCTTTGCCTCGCTTTGCGTGGCGTCGCTGAGCGAGTCGCTACCTGGCCGACCGAGCCTGCTCCTTTCAGACGCGATAATTTACTTGGGATAATGGCTCTTCTTCTTTGTCCCTCCTCCTCCCTCTCTTTTTCGCTGCCTCTCTCTCTGTCTGTTTTTACTCGCTTTTCCGCCGGGTCTTTTTATTGGACCGACCTTCGCGCTAGCTTTGGGCGCTCGGCCGGCCGAAGCTAGGACCTAAACGGCATTTTCGAAGACCTGTCACTGGAGTGGGGATCTCTGAAGCGAACCCATAAGCCTTTTTGTATTTTCTTCGTGCTATTTTTTGTTTTTGTTTGTATTTTTTTTTTGAGTCTATATCATTTCTCCTACCTAAATGTTCGCCTACCTGTCTATTTCGCCTACCTATATTTCGCCTACCTATATTTCGCCTACCTAATAAAAATATTGAATTAAAATATTCAATAAAATATTGCCATTTTTCGCCTACCTATAGTTCGCCTACCCAATAAAAAAATTAAATAAAAACATTCAACAAAAAAACGAAAAAATCGGCGGCAAAAAGTGGCAATACGAAAGTCTCAAGGAGACCCGCCGATCAGCTTCGGTGTTCTTATGGGAACCGGGCCTTCATCCGACGCATCCCTGCCGCGCAATTCGACAGATTAGTGGAGTTCGTATTGGGCTGGCCCACCCGAAGTGCGCGCGGTTTCTGTGGTACAGTGAGAGTCCAGATTCAGAGGCCTTACCTCAGAGGGGTCACATTGGATAGTGGTTAAGAGCATGTTGTGGGAAGCGGCAGGTCCCGGGTTCGAGACCGCTCCAGGTACCCTTTTTTCGGGACCAGATTTCTCGAACGGCAGCTCAAGAGGAGTTGCGACATCGCCGCCGACAAGCTGGTTCGGTGGCTGAGCGGTCAGGGTAGAGGAGTTGACTAGACTCGGCACTCGGGGTCGCGGGTTCAAATACCCAATGTGACCCCTCTGAGGTAAGGCCTCTGAATCTGGACTCTCACTGTACCACAGAAACCGCGCGCACTTCGGGTGGGCCAGCCCAATACGAACCCACTAATCTGTCGAATTGCGCGGCAGGGAGCGTCGGATGAAGGCCCGGTTCCCATAAGAACACCGAAGCTGATCGGCGGGTCTCCTTGAGACTTTCGTATTGCCACTTTTTGCCGCCGCTTTTTTCGTTTTTTTTTTGTTGAATATTTTGATTTAATTTTTTTATTAGGTAGGCGAAATATAGGTAGGCGAAATAGACAGGTAGGCGAACATTTAGGTAGGAGAAATGAACAACTCCCTTTTAAAAAAAAAATTAAAACAAAGATTCATTTTGAAATATAAATGCTCTGCAACCGGTCTTCCAAAGTAGACGCGTATACGAATCAGTATGCTGCCTCAGGAGCATACACCTGGGCGGAAAGGAAGCACACCCACGCTTCACCCACCCACCCTCACTCTCACACACACACACACACACACACACACACACACACACACACACACGCTAACGAATGCTTCACAGTGCACTTACTCGCAAAACTGGTCGTTATGAGCGTCACTCCCGCGTCCCACCCACAGCACGCACACAGACACACACACACAAACACAAAAGCACGCACGCACAGACACGAAGGCACAATTCAGCGCAAGCATTTCCCTTATGTCTTCAGAACGAGACCAGTCCTAACACCTCAGACCGGCACACTCGAACCGGACCGACAGCTTGTCGCACCCTCCCCGCCCGCCCACGCATTAGCGCGCGCGCACACACACGCACACTCACGTGCGCTTGATCCTCACCGGCAAAGCCAAGACCCAAGGGGCCAAAGCGAGGGATGTGATACATGAGGTTTTAATTTTGGGTACTTCGTGGACAGAATGGAGCGGTCAAATAATTCGACTGACAGTTTCGCTTCTATTCTTTATTTCGCTTTTAAAATGTTTGTACATATTACAAAAAAAATTATTTTGTGTTAAAAAGATACACTTATAACATTTTTATTCATCTTTGTGACAGTACTTGGAAATTGGATCTAGTAAAATTCTCTACGACCTCACCCAGATTCAATCTAAAAGCAGAATACGCCCTTTGCTGCAAACGAAGAAATGGGCAAGATGTGGCAGGATTCGAACCGGCCACCATTAGGAGGTCCACCGATCGTCGGCGCGGCGCGTTCACCCTTCTCGCCGCGCCACACCGCGCCCAACCCACCCGCCCCGCCCCGCCCCGCCCCGCGACGCGCCGCGCACCCTCCATGCTGGACCCGCTCGTCCAACCACCACCCACCCGCCTCCCAAACTGCACCAACCACCACCCACCAGCCTCCCAAACTGCCCCCACCACCCGAAACAATAAAATGCGGGCCGGATGTGTCTCCTCAGACTCGACTTAAACCGTTCCTGCTGGTGGTGTGTGCGTGTGCGTGTGTTTGTATGTGTATGTGTGTGCGTGCGTGCGTGTGTGTGTGTGCACGCGCGTGTGCGTGTGCGAGCGCTCGTGTGTGCTTGGAATGCGCGTACGTCGACTTAATTTCAGTTTCTTTGTTCTTGTTTTTAAAATTGATGTGAAATTTCAACTGGTGGTCGAGAATAGTCCTTAGTTTGTTGCTGTTTCAACCACATCAGTCATCCCAGAGTTATTTCTAAACCGTCATGCCAGTGGTTGAAATGACAATATGGATGATAATCAATTTGATACCTATTGTAGTTGTAGCGTCTGAATTAATTTAGGATTTCCCTCGGATAAAAAGGTAAAAAAGTACGTCTCTGGAAAATTATTTTTCAAAGATGCTTAGGTAAAACAAATTACAGTGTATTTTTTTTTTCACGATTTTTCCCGAGTGACGCTGGATGGTGGTTTCTAGGGACTGCTAGCCGGGGCTCCGCGATGCCGGGCCTCAGACCCTTTCCCTCGGAGGGCGTGGCCCCGGCCCTACGGCCCTCCGACCCTCCGGCAAATGAAACCAAACTATTTCATTTAAGAGACACATTCCCTTTTATTCCAGCGGGTTGGCGGGGCTGGGCGAGGCGGTCAGGCACGCGTCGCCGCCGACGCTTGGCGCGCAAGGGGGAAAGGCACGGCCTGGAGGCTGAGCAGCGCCCTCTCTCGCACTGCCGCAACGGCCCCGCGAGTGCGAGCGAGTCGGGCAGCGAGTCGGTTCGGACCCGGGCCGCAGGACGACGACGGGGAGGGCGAGTTCCAGGCCACGTCCCCGTCGTGGTCCCCGTCGTGGTGTCCGGGACGTAGGGCCGCGTAGCGACGCGTAGCAACGCGTGGCGGAGTGGCGAAAAGCTTTTCATTAAATTGAAGATTGCCTCCGGTGGCGGCCGGTAGAGGCCGGGCGAGGCCGGGCGAGGCCAACCGGCCCCTTTGCCCTTTTCGCGCCTTTGGCGGCCCCACTTAACGGGCTAGTCGAATTAAACGTCCCGAGAGAGTGATGCGGACTTTCAACCCGAAGCGTCTCCGGACTGGGTACGCCACTCGTTCCCCCGGAGGTGTCCATTTTGGATATCTTTCCGCTGCCTTGGCTTCAATAGGTATAAAGTACAGCTAGGATTTTGCTGGTACATTTTATCAGCTGAATGGAATGAAGATGCCCAGAAAAGGAGTACCTCACCTAACTAAACCGAGTAATGAGCAAATCTCGGTTAGACTGATAGTTTTAGCCTCCTGACTTAATCTTTTTTAGTGTAGTGGCGATGGAGGCCGTGCACCCCACCGAAGTGGAGACCATTATCGTTGGGGATCGCAGCCATCTCGGCCCATTGAGGCTACCCGTCCCCCCCCCCCTTCCCCTCCCTGACCCCGGAGAGGACAGCGCCCCGGGCGCGCGCGGTCCGTCGGGGCGGCCCGCACCAAGATGAATATTCAGGATAAGACTGGCCCCGAGGCACGCCCAGGCCCAGGTCAGCCCACCAATCTCCCCCCTCCCCCCCCCCCAGGCTCTCTGCCGCAGGCCCAGGCCACCCCTGCGCCCTCGGCCCTCGGCCTTCGGAGGTCCAATTTATTTCCCGACGGTGCGACTCCCAAGAGGGGACGGCTGTACCTTGGAGACGACGCCAGTTTCACAGTGCGCAGTGTCCCTTGTAAAAATGAAAGTCCGGCTCCAGACTGGGTTTAGTCCGACAATCCGGATCGATTCCAGACTGTTTCCGGACCTGCCGGACTCCCGACTCGTGTCTGGAAAAGGTGCGGAAAACGACCATACGCCGCACTTTTTCCGGACTCGGAGTCCGGCAAGCTGCTCCAGACGCAGTCCGGGAAATCGTCCAAAAAGTCAGGCCGAAGTGCGGGAATCGTACGGAGCTCCGAAGCACAAAAACATGCGCGGGCTGGATTGGAACGTCCGCCCTCCGGACTCGATGCCAGCACCTTAGACCACTGCGCCACTCCGCCACATGGGGAGGAAGCGGTGCGGGGAGCCACTTGGCTGAAGCCCCCGCGGGCCGCGCGCGCACTCCCTCTACGTCTGTATCTACTTAAAGAAAAGACGCACAGGTATGCCGTTTGGTCGTTGTCGGCGAAGGCAATGTAGGCGACCGGGGGAGCAGCCAGTGGGCACTACGCCTTCGGAGGGAACGACCGTAGCAGACAGCCGTGTGGGCGCTCGCCGCGGTCGGGTCAGACCCGAAACGAACTGCCGTTGAAGGCGCTCACCGGCCAGGGGATCGAAGGTGACCCACAAGGAAGCGAACGTTCGCGGGTCAAACGCTGATCGGTGAAAACGTGCTTACAGACTAGTTACAACGCTAACCTAGGTCGCCAGCGCGAGCGGGCGGCGGCTCGGCGCGCGCAGCGCCATCTCGCGGCGACTCGCGGAACCTCGTCCGCGCGCGAGGCCAGTATGGGCGGTGACAATACTTATTGAAAAGAAAACTATGGAATGCGTTTACTGCCACGAACAGATGGAACCTTGCGCCTGGTTTTTATATCTGTAACCGATAGGATGAAATATTATATTAACTCCTTGTGACAACGTGTGCATTTTGCTTCAACGACGAAAAATATTCTAAGTTCGAATTTAGTACGGCGATTTCCGGACTTCGTCGGGCACCTCCTGACTTCAGCCGGACCAGGTATGGTGACCTGACTACTGCCGGATTAGGTCTGGGACCTCCTGACAACTGCCGGACTAGGTCGGGGACTACCCCGACGTTAGCCAGACCAGGTCGGGCACCTCCCTGACGATAGCCGCACTTGGTCGGGCACTGTCCGGACCAAACCCAGCCTTCGTCAGACGCGCCCTGACTACACCCGTACCATTCCCGGTCTGGATCCGTACCAAATCCGTACTTTCATTTTTACAAGGGGTACGCCTATCGCCAAAGTTTCTCCTACGCTTTAATGAAAAAGGGCCGGAAAAATAAAATGGCCTCCTTCCCCGGCTGCGTGTAGTTTGTGGCCCCCTAGTGCGGCAATGGCTGCAGGAGGCCCCACCCCCCGAGGGGCCCCGCAGTGTGAGAGGGCCTTTGCGGCCTTGGCGTGGCTGGGGCCGCGGCCGGGGCCACGGCTGGGGCGGGCGAAGGTGCTAAACGAGTTTCCCCCGGTCCCGGGGACGTCCCCCGGCTGCAGGAGGAATACAAATTCGTGACCCTCTCCCTGCCGGCCCTGCCGGCCCTGCTAGCCCTGCCGGCACTGCCCTACGCACAGTGGGCCAGAAGACCGGTGGAGGCGGCTGAAACTCTAGACGCGTTTTCAGCTCCAGAGTCGCGAAACAGGACTCGAACCGAGCGTGTGACCCCACCTATGGATTCCTCGTTCGAAGAGCAATCCATTGGTGGGGCCACACGTTCAGTTCGAATCCCATTTAGGGACTTTGGAGCTCAAAACGCGTCCAGAGTTTCGGCCGCCTCCACCGGTCTTCTGGCCCACTGTGCAACGCCCCTTCTTTCCGTCGGCCTTGCCGCCACGTCCCAGCCACGTCCCAGCCCGCCGGTCCCACTGCGTTGCAACTCCAAGCTCGTTTTCCTTTGCGCAGAGCAAAAAAAAGGTAGAGGGAGAGAAAAAAAGGAAAAGTAGTGGACTCTGTTTTAGCTGAAGAGAGCTCTTCGTCCCCTTCCCCCTTTTATTTTGCAGTGCCACCCCCTTTCCACTTCCCAGGACAGTTCCTATTTGCCTCGGCCGAGCGAGCGATCGGGAAGCCCCTGGCCTTAACGCAAGTGGTTCGACAATTTAGTTTTCGGTTTGGTTACATTTAAATTTGGAGCTTACATTGCATAGGCCTAAACTCTCTTTCCTTTCCCACTTCTTAACAGAATTCTTTCCACTTTCTTCTTTCCGCCTAACCCCCGCACATGTCTCGCTTCCCACATCCCATTCATCCCACCTCCCACTCCGCACATTTCGTCTCAGGACTCCCTCCTTCTCCCACGCCCCGCCCGCCCCTCCCCGTCCTCGTCTTCCTTATTCGATTCCCCCTCCTCTTCCTTATCGCTCCCTCCGTGTTTTGCATAAAGCACCACTTTCCTTCCCTCTTTCATTTTCTCCCCCTCCCCTTTTCACTTTGTAATGTCGCCGCCTCGCCGCCACGCGACCGCGCCTTACACCCTTGCCCTCGGCCTCGGCGTGGCTGCCGAACGGGTCGCTCTGTCTCTCTCGCACTCGCGGGGCCCTCCGTAAGGGTGCGAGAGAGACAGAGCGACGAACCGAAGCGCTCCGCAGGCCTCTCTCGGTGCGGCTGATTCGACCGCCCTGCGTCGCCCGGCCTGCCCGCAAGCCTCGGGGCCCAAAGGGGCTGCCGGAGAGAGAGAGAGAGAGAGAGAGAGAGAGAGAGAGAGAGAGGGGAGAAAAGAGAGAGAGAGAGAGAGGAGAGAGAGAGAGAGAGCAAACGGCTTGCACTGTGGTCCCGACTTTTGCGATTCGGCCAAGTGCAAGGCAAAATGCAAGGCAAGCCTTGCATTTTGATCTGCAAATGACATTTTTGCAAGGAACACCTTGCGTGGTTTATGCGTTTCCTATAATTGCAAGTAATAACTTGCAGAAACGCAAGGCATTAATTGCACTGTCTCCCGCCTTGCGATTCTGCAAGGCAGAACGGTACAAAACGCAAGGTTTGCCCTGCGCAGTCGCATGGAAGGCCTTGCAGAATTGCAAGTCCATCCCCACTTCGACGATGCAGGCCGTCCCTTGCGGTAATGCAAAGGCTGCTTTGCGATTCCGCATGCCTCGGCCTGCGGCTTGCCCTCGGGCTTGCCTTGCAACAGTGCAAGCAGACCATTGCGTCTTGATTGCAAGGCTACCCCCACCATCGCACGCAGCAGCTGTCCCCTCCGGCGCGCTCGGGCCATGTGCAGTACGGCGCCGTCGGAACCTCGACAAGTCCTGTAGTCTCGGGGTAAGCGTCCGCGCTACGAAGCTACAGGACCGGGGTTCGATTCCACCCACCCAGTTGCGCATCAGCCCTTTGGGGCGTGCTCCATGAGGAGAAGAAGATGAGGAGGAAGAGGCGCATCGGGAAGCGTGCCTTGCAATGAAAGTGCAAGGGCTGCCTTGCAGTGTTGCAACCCGGATCGCAAGGTGCCCCTTGCATTTTTCTTGTGCGAGTGTGAGGGCTGCCTTGCACTTTTGCAAGGCAGACCCGGGCAGACCGCACTCCATTCCTTGCGGGACCGGCAAAGCGGTCCTTGCACCTTTGCATGGCGCGCCCTTCACGAGCGGAGAAAAGCGCAAGGCATTGGGTGCGGATCTGCAAGGCACGACGCAAGCATTGGCTTGCAGTTCTCTCGGTTGCATGGCGAGCTTTGCGGCTGAGATGCAAACGTTCGCATGCGTTTCAGTATCATGTGGAGCCTTGCAAAAGTGCAAAACACGAGCTAACCGTGTGGCGGCGTAACGCCTGGAGGGTAGGCAATGCGGAGACATGGGTGTCCGCAGGGCGACGAGGTTGCCTACCTCCCAGGCGCTTATCTCCGCGTGCTTCCTCGGCCTTCGGCCTGGCGCCGCCAAAAAAGTTATCCTTGAGTGTTTTTGCCGCTCTGCCGTCGCTCTGCCGCAGCGGTTGTTCTTTGGGACGCAGTTTGGCTGGCGTCGGGCTTTGGCCGTTGGCCAGCCTGCGAAGCGTCGCTTCCAGAGCGTCACCCGCGGCAGGCTGCTTTCAGGCAGCGTCGCGCTGTCTCTCTCGCACCCCTACGGGACGCACCGTGAGTGCGAGAGAGACGGTACCGTTCGGAAGCAGCCTGCCCTGCGCTCTCATCTTGGATCCGCTCAGCTATCTCCATGGCGGCGGCCCCGGGTTCGAATCCCCGCCGGCCGCTCCTTTTTTGCCGAGAGGCGTAACTGCCTGCAGTTGGGCGGAGGGTCGGACTCAACTTTGTTCCCAGGCGACCCAAACTTTGGCCAACAAGCTGAATAGCCAATAAGCGGTCCCCGTCGGTGGCGCGGCGAGCGGGTGGTGCCGAGCAGGCCTTGCAGTGGGGTGACTCCGAGAGGCGTTCTCGTCGCTCTGTCTCTCTCGCACCTACGCGGGGCTCACCATGAGAGCGAGAGAGACAGAGCGACGAAAACGACTCCCGGAGTCAGTCTCCTGGCCGACGAGGCAGCGACACAAGAGCACGGCTTTGCTCTAGCACTCCAGCATGGCCTCTCGGCTGTCATTTCACCTCCCTCTATCCTCGACAGAGACTTAACCTTTCTGACTTCCCATATATCGTATGGAAAATCAGCAGTTGCTCTCTGGCGGCTTCCTTTGTACGCCATTTTCCTGTGTCCTGGATTCCCCTGCGGTTCCAAGGACAGGAAGGACTTGCAGGCCCAAGGCTGGCAATAATTGGCAGTGTCTCTTGGTCATCAGGGGCGGAGGGCGGCGGGGCGGCGGGGCGGGTCCGCTGTCGCTGGCGCGTCTAATGGCCCCCGAGGCCCGGCCGGGGGGCCGCCTCCCGGGCAGTGCCTCCGTCTCTCTCGCACTCGCGGAGCGGCCCCTGGGGTGCGAGAGAGACGGAGCAACAGTGTTCGGAATGAGACTACAGGGTGCGGCCCCGGCGCGGAGCCCAAATCCTTTTATCCTGGTGCTGGGGGACGGGCCGTGGCGAGCCGGGCGGGGCGGGGCGAGGCGAGGTCCTTGCCGGCTGTCCACAGGGGCCCGGCTGAGTCCATGGAGGCGCCGGGACAGGCACCACTGCAACAGAAAAAGACCGAAATTTGCCAAATGACACTATGATGAAGGAAGACTAAGCCAGTCATTAAAACCGCTTCAGTGCGTTGCAAAGAAGCAGTGGCTGTTGGACTCGAAACGTTTTGCGTGATGCGAGACACTTTGTAAAATTTCGTGGTTCGGCTGCTTTTTGGTCAATTGGTTAAAAGTAACTACCCATAAGCGTCCTTGTGTTTTGAAGGGTTTGGTTAGGATCACCAAGGTTAGAACCACCGTATTGTGCCAATTTCCGTGTCTGCTAAAAACGATTCTTTTTGCACCCTCGAACAGCAGCGAGACGATTTCCCCTCCGCATGGCCCCGCCTGACGTCATCTGGCGAAGTACGCGCGTTCAGATAAAGTGAAGCGAATGCCTCCCAGCGTCGGCAGCGTCGCCATGTTGTGTCCAGTGTAGGGACAACGCCTGCCCTGAGAAGTGACGTGGAAAGGGGGAAGGCCACGCCACGCCATGCCACGCCACGACGCGATGGCTTCGTCTTGCGGGACGTGTTTAATTAAAGGCAGGCACGAGAAAAGGCATTCGCTTCGCACTCCCTTGATGCCCACCCTCGCTCGACCCTTCCCCCTCCCCATCCCCCTCCCAGCAATACGCCACCACACTGCTGTCCAGCCGAAGAGAACGCGGCAGCACCGGAGCGGGGAAACTGGAAAAGAATCGACGAATAAGAAGTGTGTGTACACTTTCGTATGAGGAAACACAGAAAGAAAAGTAGTTTTGTACAGACAACACACTAAATTACTATGTAGGTTTTTCTGCGCGCTAATGCACGAAATTGTACATGCACTTCGTAACGCACGAATTTGTGCGCGATAATGCACGATTTCGTGCGCAAGTATGCAGGAAATCGTGCATTGTCGCGCACAAATTCGTGCGTTAGGAAGTGCATGTACAATTTCGTGCATTAGCGCGCAGAAAAACCTACATAGTAATTTAGTGTGAATTCCCGTGGAATTGGGTCTTTTGGAAATTGGAACTTTTCAAGTTGGATATCCGTAGTCACATTATGAATCTCATGTTAACCGGTTTTCAAAGCATGTACAGAACCTCAGGAGAAGACGCCAGGTACGTACGGTTCGGTTCGTATGTTTTTTTTTTCTGTAGTGTTGTCGACCAGTGAACGCGCCTCGCCTCAATGATCAGATTCCTAACTTGTCCCTTTTTTCCGCTTTGACTCAAAAACCAAAACAAAACAACAACAAAAAAAGAAAAAAGAAAACGACACCCGCGGAATCAACTTGTTGACTGACTGCGTGGCGAAGGCGGAGACTCCCCGCCGGACATCCGGACACTGACGGCGTTTTGTTTTCACCCCGCTGTCGCGTCAAACTGCGGCCAACTAGTCCGGCAACGCGTCGCAGCTGGCCCAGGCCGCATTGATGGATTGTTTCCGCCACTGTCACCTCAACGCATGCCCTAGCGACAACAACAACAACACTGGGAACAACAACAACAACAACAGTGACGACGCAAGACACATGCAAGAGGAAACAGTTAGCAGCGGAAAATGCCGCTCCACTACTGTCAAGAAAACCGAACCCGTCTCTCTCTCTCTCTCTCTCTCTCTCTCTCTCTCTCTCTCTCTCTCTCTCTCTCTCTCTCTCTGTGCAAGCTTTTCCGCACCCGTCCTAGCGGCATCGCGCTGCTTCTTTTCTGTTTTCCAAATTTTCCTGCCATCTGCTTCTCTTGTTTGCAAATAAGCGTACGCGCGCGGGGCCTCGTCACACCGCGCCTACTCTGCGTGTGTGTGTGTGTGTGGCGGTTTTTCTAAAGCCTCTTGTGCAGCTCAGCCTCGGCTTTCATGACGGCGGTCGAGTAATCTAACAAACGCACGGGGCGACACAGGTAGGGAGAGGAGGAGGGGTCCTGGACAGCGTCGCCGCCAAAGAAATTCGCTGGTAATACGCGTGTATGAAACACTGTGTGTGTGTGCGTGTGTGCGTGCGCACGCACGGAAAAAAATGATGATGTCGCCCCTGTCGTGTCACAGCGCTAGGTCTGAGAAATACGGACGTTAGCTGTTCAGCCAAATTTTTGGGTGCGAAGGCACAAAAGCACATCGACCTTTTTTTTTTCGAGGACGAACCGCATAATATACGGGAAACAAAGACATTGGTCCGTAGACGAAGATAATAAGAATGGCGAGAGGCGTTGGTGGGCGAAGAGGCCGGTCTTGGCCACCTCTGCGGATTACGGTGTAAGGCCTGTGCCGCGCGTACGGAGCAGGGCGAGGGCTTGCGGCGCCCTGGGGGCCTCTCTCGCCTCCCTTCCCCGCAAAGAGCTTTCCCACTTTAACTCTGAACCCTCCCTCTCTCTCCCTCTCTCTCTCTCTCTCTCTCTCTCTCTCTCTCTCTGGGGCCGTCACCTGGGTAGTGGTGGCCATCCCTACTTGTCTGGGCCATGCCGGGCCGGCTTAAGGGAAGGCCCACCACACACACGGTGCCAGGCGGGCCAGACGAGCCATTGCGGAGGGACGGTTCTGTCTGTCTCTCTCGCACCTTTCCGGGACGCCCGCTGGGTGCGACAGAGAGGCAGGGACGCCTCTCCGGGGTGAGCCTGCTGCAGAGCGGACGGCCCGGGCCCGGCCCACCCCGAGGACGCGCTCACCCCCGTCAGCCAGCCCGTCCGACTGTCCAGCCAAGCTGCCGCTGTCACGGCGTTCATGAGAAATTGCCCGCTCTATGGATATGGCGCCGTCAGATACACTGCACCAGCCACCTCATTGGCCTGCTGTCGTCACGTAACCCTCGAAATAAACAAAAAACAAGAACACCAGGACTTCACATATTTTTGTATCCATACATATTTTACCTGTATGACATGACAGAATGCAGCTGTGCTGGTTTGCAACAGAAAGCGAGCAGTCGCATACCGTTTGGATTCCCGAACACCACTGTTGTTGTTGTTGTTGTTGTTGTTGTTGTTGTTGTTGGGGTGCACGGCGTGCCATAATCTCGCCGGTGACTGCCCTCCCGGCGTCGCCCCACCAGCAGCTGATCCGTTCCACCAGTTGCTTTACTTCGGCAATCGATGCCCTCACATGACAACACCCAATCAGGAGAGAGAGAGAGAGAGAGAGAGAGGAGAGAGAGAGAGAGAGAGAGAGTCAATACGTCGTGTTCCACCCAGTGGCACACAAACACAGGGGCTTTAGATTGAATGAGGCCCATTTGCAGGTCTCGACGATCATCATTCCTCTCCCATCCGATTTCAATACAAGTCGCGCGTTAGTGAAGCACGTTGTGACTTCGCACATGAGTTGATACTCGTCGTGAACGTGGCACTGGACCAAAAACTGTGAAAACTCGACTAGTGGGGTTCAGGGAGACAGTGCCATTTCTTTGCACGAGTGACGTCGTTCTTTGCAGTAGCCCAGCCCACTGCCTGCCGATAACACGCGTCTCGACAAACCGCGTCGCTCTACACTATGATGGCGACCTTCAAGCGGCCTGCATCGGTGATCCTTCAACGTCAAAATCACGCTGGCCCGCCTGGAACGCCATGGCCTCCACGGCCTCCTCCCCGTCGAGCCCTCCGACATTTTTCTCCGGGCCGCCACACCCCCGCGCCGGCCGCGCGCCGCCCCCAACTCATCAAGACTTAAAAGCCGTCGCTTAATCTAGATCTTGTTTTAACGGCGGGTCAACCCCTTAAGAACAAAAGACTCTCCCCCTCCCCCCTCTTTGTGATTAAAGTGCTAGCATTGTGTCGGAAAAGTTTGGTCCCCTTTTTCCTGTTCCCTTTTTCTCGTCGCCTGATCCAGAATTAAAAGACGGGCGTGATTTGCCGCAGTTTCTTCCGCGAGTGACGAAGAGACTTCATGACGGACAGGAATCCGTCGCGAAGACGGGATTTTTCGAAACTAAAAGGAAACAGCCTTTCAACTGCATTTTAATTCACTCGACATGTATTTTCCCCTCTTACACCTTACTAAAATTTTATTTAAAAATTTTAACTGCCAGTTAATATTTGTTGTATCTGCCTGGTTTGGGACTTGTGGCCGTTTTGTTTTTAATCCCCGCGACTCGAAGCCACCCGTCCAACGCCGCCGCTTGCAGTGCACAGGACATACTCTTTCCTTATTTTTTTCCAGTGCACTACTCCCCTCCCCTCCACTATTTTTCACTGGTGCCGCGGGCGAGGCAGGGCCAAGGGAGGCGGTGCCGCGCCGTGGCGAGCCGCGCCCTGTCGCCTCGCCCCTCGCCTGGGGTGCCTGGGGGCGGGCCGCGGCGGCCGGGCCATGCGCCATCTTTGACGCCAGTGAGTCAGCCTCGAGGCGCCTTCCAAATTGCGGGAATTAAAGCCAGAAACACCGCCAAAAAGACGGCGTTCAAGAGCCCCGCTTTTCCTCTTGAAAAATAAATACATTTGTCAACATTTACACGTTTTTCGAAGACCAAAGTGGTCTGTGCTTTCCGAAACCCTCCTGGACGAAAATAAAGTCTGTAGTTAAATCATCACAGGTGTGGTCACGTTGTTGTGGACGTGTTTCTAATCATGTTGATTTTCACCTTCAATTTGTTTTCCTCAGTAAAAGTTACAGAGGTTGCTATAGTTTACCTATGATTAAAATCTTGCTTCTCTATTCTTAAAAACAAAATGTTAATACACTTAAAATGTTTCCTTGCTACTGATCTTACGTTCTGTGCTCTCCGTTTTTTTTTCAAGAAAATACTTATTGATTTTTTTTTCACTGTGCGTCTGTGTGTTATTGTGTTCAGAATGGTTTCAGAATTTCATTTGCCTGTGAGGTTGGAACGATATCGTCTGTCAGTTGATGAGCTTCGTTTGCAGCGCTCGAACGGGCCCAAGAGACCAACGCTTTTCCATGAGAGCTGAGGTGCCTTCATTAAAACAAAGAGGGCAGTCTGCAGTCAGGGATTTGTAAAAAAATAATCGTCATGGATACGCAATAAAAAACGACTGAGGACAAAAACAGGTCAAGGTATCAACCCTGTGTTGTAAGATACTCCAATATGCCTGGTTTTTTTTTGTCTGTTTTCTGTTTAAAAGAAAGGTTGTTTGCGTTTCTTAGTATTTATGTTGATGAATTTTCCCAGTACGTTTGTTGCTTTAACTCCCGGCGTTTGTCTTCAGCACATTTTCGTGTTAAATATTGTGTGTGAAATGTTGGCTGTGTGGTGACTGTTTTTTTCTTTCGTTTGGCGATTGCTTGTCAAAGGTCTATGAAGGCGCGCAAGCTCTCATTTGGCAACTCCGTGTGCTACGCATGCTACACATGTGGCGCAAGACACCCACCCCTCCAGCCTCCCCGCTCGGCTCTCCCATCGCACACGGACCTATCGCCCATATCAGCGTCCCAATTTGTAATCCGAAGAGCAGAGACCATAATTCACCCTGGCTGGCTCCTCTAATTAGAACACCATCAAAATTTGGACTTTGATGAGCAGTTGTTCTTGGCTCTGCCCTCTCCAGCGGTGCCCCCAGTTCGTTGGCTCTCGCTTCTACCTACTCCTTCTCTCTCTCTTTGCCGTTCTCTCCTTTTTTTGTTTCTCTTTTTTTGCCGCCGTCGCTCCTTGCGCGCGCGATGACACATTCATATGGATTACGTCTTTCTCTGTCGCTCCTCTGCGAGTCTGCTTTCCATCTCTCTCCTTTTCTCCCCTTTTCTCCCCCTCTCAAACTCGGCCCCTCTCTCTTTTTATTGCTCGTTTCTCGTCCCGATTTCTCGGCTTTCATTCGAGGCCCTGCTTGCGTCACGGCGCGGAGCGTGGCGGACCGAGTAATGAAAGAAAAGTCAAGCAGGCTGTCTCTCTTGTCGCCGGCGATAATAAGGACGCCACACTCTCATTTTGGCGGAGAGTGAGAGCCGCCGCGCAATGTTTGCTCTGCCTTTCTCACTCTGGGCGCGCTGATTTGAAAACGAGTCAAAGTTCCGCGGTCCCTTACACTGTAAAGGCATTCACGCGGCGCGGAAGGCGGGCATCACTGTGGATTCGGATTCGCTTTCAAAGGAGCGGCGAAGCGACGGAGCGACTCAAATGAAAGTAAAATGAACCGGGAAAACCAACGTTGGTTTTGCTTGTTCATCCCCGGGAAGTCGTGACGAAAATGGAATCGTTGCCCCGCCAACCTTCAACGCGTTTCACATCAGGCGAGTTCTAAACATTTGCGCGTGATGGTCATTTAGTCGCTATGACTTGTCGCAGAAAAGCTACTCTGAATCCACACGTAACACTCGTCCACTAAGCTCTTGGCACTATTTGGCACTATTTTTTGTTTGCATCCGCGATGCAGCACGGACGTACCTGGTGCCTCCGTTCCCGTGAGTGGAGTCGACTGCTCAGGACACCCGCACTGCAAGACGTGCCGACGAGAACTACTTGGGGTCTTGCTCTCCTTTCACACGTGAGGCGGTGGATTTCTTACCTGCCACCCGCACCCTCCCTCCCTCTCCCTCCCTCCCTCACCCTCCCACTCCCTCCCTTCGCCAGCTCTCCGCTCCCCTCCATAAAACGTAGGGGAAGAGGGGGGGGGGCGACAATGCATTGCGATTCAGACTGATTTTCAAGTAACTGGCAAGTAATCGTGGATACTGATTCGTGTGGGTCAAGGTAATTGGTTACCAGTGTGACAAGTAAGAACGGTACTGTATCTTATCATTGCATGACTCATCGAGAATGTGTTTGCTGTGGGTGTTTACTAAATTTTTGCTCTCGCAAAAATCTTGAAAAATAATGAGTTTGTGCCTGTTCAACGTTTTCAGATATTAAGAGTGTAAATTTTGGTTCTCTGTTTTTTTTTCAACTAACTCCAAAATACCTTACTTGTTGCTGCTCTTTCCTCCTCGTATCCGCAATCGATAAATCGAATCTCCGAAAATCAACGTCCACATTTCCCACGATTTTCCCCTTTGTGCCCCAGAGCGTGAGAGGAGCGGCAGGAAAGACTGGTCCTCGGACAGGTCCTGTAGGGCCGCGGGACATTCCGACACCCACCCTCCGCGCCCTCCCACACGCACCCACACACACCTACACGCACCTTCTTTGTCTGACACCCTCAAGGCGAACGGAGGGTGACCGGGGGAAAGGGGGGGGGGGGTGCTCCACATAGCGCGTGAGATCTTTACCCTCGCCTCGCTCCGCTGACCTTCTGCCCGAGGGGGTCACGCACGCATCGCGCTGTCTCTCTCTCTCTCTCTCTCTCTCTCTCTCTCTCTCTCTCTCTCGTGGCAGAAGCGGGGTTAGAGAGAGACAGACGCTTGCCCTTTCGGAGCGCGGGCCGCGGGGTCGCGGCCGTGGCTTGCCCTCCGTGCCCGCATACCGGAGCACGCCTTGAACCAGCTCGCCTCCACGCGGACTGGTTCCGAGAGCCGTCTCTCTCGCACTCATGGGATGTACCGCACAGGTGCGAGAGAGACGGAGCGACGCCTGGCCCCTCTCTCCACCCGCACCGCCGCCTTGACCGGCAGGCCAATAGCCGGTTGTGTTTCGTCCGTTGCGACCGGCCTTTGTCGCGGGACGCGCAACGGCTCTCGCGAATTCGTCGTCAGGAGTCTTCAATTTGCCAACGAACTCGCGCCGTTTGAAAGGAGCAAAGAAAGAAAAATTGGAAAGGAAACAAACGAAGAAGACAGTCTAGTGTCGGATGAAAAGACTTAGGTCGCACGAGATTTGGACGAGAAACACTGACGAGGTATGTTTCGTAGTTTTATGTAGCAATATTGTAGAAGTCTTTTTAACATCGCATCTGTTTTTTCATCTCCGCCTTCTAACACGCGTTCGGTAGTCACATTTTTTCTGTGAAAATCTTTCAGCCGTGGTCGAATGTCGTTCGACTCAAACTTACACTACACACAGCAGTGCGTCTCGCAACTTTTTTTTTCCCACAGTGCGGGAGTGTGCGTGGGCAGCAAAGGCACCTTGCTTCAACTCGGTTCCTCCTCCCCGAACCGGACCTGCCGGGCGGCTCCACCATGCCCACCCATCCCTTGGCCCAGCCAAGACGGTTCCGCTCCGACCCGGTCCAGCCGGTCGGCCGTGAGGACGGTGGTCAGCTTGGTCCAGATCTCGCAGCATCCGGAGAGCGGGTGGAAGCAGAAAGATGTTGCGGAGTGCGTGCTGGCCTTTTTCAAATTGCTTTCGAGACCAGTACTCTCGGAGGATGAGATGCCATGGTGGAATAAACGGCCTTATCCTGTTGGAATCAAAGGCTGCTGCAACCCTTAATACTCATCTTACAGCTCGCACATGGAACACAAAAAAAAATTTGCGTGCCCATTCAACAAAAAAGTCAAATATGTTTAGTGTTGGTAGCCGCTCTTAAACAGGGTTGTGCATTTAACGTTTCGCTCCAGAATGGCACGCAACACCTTGACGAGTTTGTTGCTTCCTAAGAGAAAGGCGTTGGTCTGCAGCCTGATTCTGAGAGTGGTGTTCGTCGCTCTGCCTCGCCCCGTGAGTGCGCGAAAGAGGCAGAGCGACTCGGAGTCAGTCTGCCGAGCCATTGTCCCACCAACAATGCAGCACTGATTGGAGTCACCTGGTTCACAAGATTTTCCGACATTCGCCTTGAGCAGGGAGAGAACGAATTTTTATCCGACCAACCGCATGTGCCGCACTCGAAATAAAGTTGGAAACAAGACGTGACGTTTCCCAGTGTACGCTGCGAATCCCTTCCACGGCCAACTTCGGCGGCGCACGGGAGGGACGGGCGTAAGTGAGTCCACAAGGTGAGGGGGAAGGGGGGGGGCTGCTGTTTGCTAGGCAAACACACTCACTGGTGCGCCGTGGTCATCTTTCCCTTCCCCCTCCCCGTCTATTAGAATATTCATTCACAACGACGGTCTTCTTTCTGGGGCCGCCGGCCACCCGATTTTCGCGGGCACACTGCGAAAGCGCGTCTCGGCTGCATTCATTTACTCTCTCCTCTTGCGGTGTCCTCCAACGAGGTGCCCCACGAGTGCTAGACGGACAGAAACCAGCCTGCCGCACAGTGGGCCTGAAGACCGGCGCCGGCGGCCAAAAGTCAAGACGCACCTTAAGCTCCCGAGTCGCTAATCAGGACTCGAATCAAGCGTATGACCCCAACAAAGGATTCCTCATTCGGAGAGCAATCCATTGGTAGGGTCACACGTTCGGTTTTAATCCGATTTAGCGACTCTGGAGCTCAAAACGCGTCCGGGATTTTGTCCACCTTCTCCGGTCTTCTGGACCACTGGGCCGGGCCGTGGTAAGGCCCATTCACTCCACTTCAAAATAGCGGAGCTTTTCTTGGCGAAGGGAAGGGCGCGTCCAGTCTCGTCTCAACCCAAATTCGAAACGGAGCTTATTTTCTCCTTGAAACAGTTTTTCGCCCGCACCGCTCATTTGCTTCGTCGGCCGAGCCTTTTCAAGCCCGCCGAGTCCTTCTGCGCCGCGCTGCAGCAGACTGATTCCGAGAGTCTCGCTCCGTCTCCCTCGCACCGCTAAACCGGAGGCCGCTTGAGTGCGAGAGAGACAGGGCGAGACTCTCGGAATCAGTGCTTTGCGGAGCGCGCCGTGTGACGCGCCACGTGGCCACATTCGCAGAAAAGGTTGCTCGTCATTCCGAGCTTTTCGGACTTCTCTCAAAAATAAGGGGGACAGGCTGTGAGTAGCGCGTGCGTGTAAAGGTAGAGGTGTGTGTGTGTGTGTGTGTGTGTGTGTGTGTGTGTGTGTGTGTGCTGTGTGTGTCTGTGTGTGCCGCTGCCTCTGGCTGGCTGGTTGAGTGGTTTGTTATTCAGCTCAGGATTCATTTCAACGCCTTCTTAATTTGCACGGCCACGCCGTGTGCGACTGTACTGCGCGAGCTCAGGCGAGGGGCTCAGCCCGGCGTTGGTCCGGGGAAGGATAGTAGCGCCGGCCAGCGAATGGGACCAAAGGCAGGCACGAGCCAGGTGAGGGTTTTCGTTCGAAAATTTGGAAGAAAATTTTCAGTTGCTCTGCTTTAAACGGTTTAAATTTGGGGAAATTATTGCCTAGTTAAAAGAGGTTTGAACAATCGAAAATTTATGACAGCTGAGCTTCATGGGTGGATTTTTTTTTTTCAGAGTTCTCTTGAACATACCTCGTATTCCGTTAAGGAAAATCCCTTTCCGAAGGGTAAAATCCACTTCTTCTCCTGCGGGAAAAAAAGTAAGAAAAGACATAATTTTGTTTCTTTGTCCGACGAAGTCCTGCGGAGTGCAGAGGGGACGCCTCCTCCTCTCCCCCTGAGAGGGCGAAGAAATAAATATGCAGATTCGCGGGCGTAACGCGGCGCCGTGGGAGGAGCAGAATGGAAGTCGCCATTCGCCCTCCAGGCGACATTCCGCCGCCGAGTGCGGAGAGAGAGAGAGAGAGAGAGAGAGAGAGAGAGAGAGAGAGAGAGAGAGAGAGAGAGAGAGAGAGAGAGAGAGAGAGAGAGAGGAGGGCGAGGCAGAAGAAGCAGCGCGGCGCCACCTCTCTCCTGGCGACGTTTTGTTCTCTTTCTCTTTTTTTCGCTCCCCTTTCTCGTGGTCTTCTGGGCCGTTTTACATTTAGACCTTACGTGTCTTGCTCCCTCCCCTCCCCCTCTCTCTCCCCCTTTCCACTGCCTTTTTCCTCTTTTTCCTCGCTCCCTGCAGCAGAGGGGACTAGCTCCGTAAGAGTGTGGGACCTGGCCAGGCGTAAGTGCTCCAGTGCGATTGGAAACCTAATGGGGTGCTTGCCACCCCCTCCCCTTCCCCCCACCTCTTCCGGACACACACGGTCTTACCGAGGGCGCCGGCACTCCTCCATTTATTTTCTTAGTTTTTCTCCCCCTTTTGGAGGGCCCCGAACATTTATATCCAATTCAAGGAAATGGGCGCGTAAAGTATGTCCCTGCTGGTTTGGGGTGGGGAGAGGGGCTATGGGGGCGGTGCGGTCGAAGGGACCCTCACAAAAATTAGTTTTACTTTTTGGGAGAGTAATTAAAAAGAAGAGACCGCATGGAACTTGGGGATGCCTTCGAAAACGATAAGATGCAAAACACACTTCAAACACTTTGATCAAAGGCCCTCATTGGTGCTGAGCACTGCGTTCCGGCTCGGTTTGGGCCAAGGCGAGGCCAAGGGGTTTCCCTCAGGCTTTCCTCCAAAATATCCCCCAGGGTTTTCCCCAGGGTTTCCCCGGGATTTCCCTCCGGGCGCAGCGTGGCCCTTCTCCGGGCTGCCATTTTTCCTTTGTCACAGACACCGTTAGCCGCGCCAGTGATAGATGAAGCCATTCCTCTGAGCCGCGCCGCGCTCCGCCACGCTGCGCCGCCGGACGTCGCTCTCTCTCCCTCGCACTCTTACGGGATGCCCCATGAGTGCGAGAGAGACGGAGCGAACTTACTAGCCTGGCGCGTCGAAATTGCGCGAGCATGCAGCAGCCTCCCTAACGCGGCAAACAGAGGTCTGACGTTCGGACACTAATTTCCATCGTGAGAGACAGAGACAGCTTACGCGGAGCTCCGCCGAGCGCCGTGTCTTTGAAAGTAGGACTGAACCTTCTCGGAGAATGAACTGGCGCAGTAGCCCCCTTTTTTTGTCGGAACGTTTCAAAAACGAGAACCACAAGTCGGACGTAAAGGAAGACGTGTGCCGGTTAGGCCAGGACAACACTCCAACCAATCATCGTGCCCTCAAATTCAAAGTCTCGGGTGAAGCACCTTACTTGAGTTCCCACCCAAGGATTAAAAAAACCAACATAGAAACTGCAAACACTTTTTTTGCGGTGTCTTGTGTTAGTAAGTTGCCCCCACCCCCTGTGGGAGCGGCGTCCAGGGCTGCCCTGCACTTGACGGCTATTTTTCCTGCAGCAGCGCGAAGCATTAGTGGGGTACTTCCTCGGGAGCATCTATCAGGCAGTCCCTCCGCCAGGCCCGGGCCCAGGCCCGCCGCCCTGCTGACAAGCACAAAATGGCGCCCTTCTGTCTCCTATCCTGTTACAGCGGCCCGTGCTCAAGCTGGCAACACCTCGGCCGGTGGCGCCGCCCCTCGCGGTTTCGGCTGACACACTGCACTGCGAAAATTCGGGTTGTCGCTTGATGACAATGTCAAGGCTTCTTCTTTCGAGACTCCTTGCAAGAATATATCTCAGTTCATGACTTTGTTGCAGCGAAAAAGAAAGGGCTGAACAAAAATAAGGGGGAGGTAAGCACATTTTGCGTCGAAACAACGTACGCAAGAAAGAAAAAATGAAGCCCTTACGTTACTGGTAATCCGAAACGCCGATCGGTGGAACTCTTTCCAGAGTGGCACGGCAGGGAGTCTGTCTAATGGCGTCATTGGGGTGTCATCATTAGAAGCCCATCATTATGGGGCCCTTGTTCACCTGATACACGGCGCCTCCTGCCCCGCCCCGCCCCGCCCCGCCCCGCCCCACGCCGCTTCATCTTGAAGCTTCGCTTCGCAACGGGCTCCATTTTGGTTTGGTTGGCCTGCCTGCTTCGTTACTCATGGCTTATGCCACCCCCTTCGTCACGGCGTCATGCCGACTGCTCCAGCCTCAGTGGCCTGCGCGAGTGGCTCTGCAAATTTTCGAAAACAGTCGGTATTTTATGACACACGGCCTAGTGGTACTCGCCCGGGTGCCCGAGCCTGATTTCGATTTCCTTCGGGGTGGGAATGCTGCACTCTGGTGGGGTCGGGGGAGGCACCCCACCTGGTACACCGCAAGCCTGCTCCACCACAAGCAGTCCGCAGGGCTGGAGTCGGGCGGAGGTAAGGCGGGGCCCGCCGCACCACACCTGTGGACCCGGCCGCCCCGGCAGCCAGGCTTGTGGTGACGGCTGGGGTCGGTCTTGCGGCCTCCGCGGCCCGGCAGGCTGATGCCGTGCACTGCTTCAGTTGCTGTCTCTCTCGCACCCTTACGGGACGCCCCATGAGTGCGAGGGAGACAGAGCGATGAGCAGTGCTTGGAATCAGCCTGCAGCACGCAGTGGTAGGCATGCAGGCTAGTGTGCGGCTCTGCAGAAAAAAAAATAAACAAAAAAATACGATTTCAAGAAATCCTAGGAGTCACGAAGTTATTTGATTATTGTGTAAGAGTGTGGAGAAAGAAAAGAAGTGGTGTTGTGAAGTTGTGGCTCAGGGGACTACCAATGGCAGTGGTACCAATGTGGTCGATGTGCCACCCGTCGAAATTTAAACTTGACAATAAATAGAAATAAAAATGCTGGTAAATTCAAAAAATTCCAATGCTAATGTATTCCGCAGTGTTCCGACAATGGAACATCTTTAAAGTCCATCATTATTAAAATGTTCTTAGCAGAAAGAAGTCAGTAAATTAATTTTCACGGGTTGGCAACTAGTTTCTCGGCGTCTGCGCCCTTGCGAAAATCGCGAAGCTGAAAGCACCAGCAGTCGCGCATTAAAACTGCCCCTCCATTGTTGCTGACGTTGAATTGTTTGGCTTGTTTCAAAAGGCTATGGTTCTCTAGTCATGTTTTCTTCAATTCTGTGTAATAGTTCTCCCTAACAACGTATCAACACCACGACGGTTGGTTTGACAAACTTCATAAACTCGGGAGGGATGGTTTCGAAACGCGGGTGAGTCTTGTTCGAGGAACATGAGCACTGCAAGTCGCGAGGTGGAGCGAAGTGGTCCTAGTGCTAACTGAATCACAACAACAAAAAAATTGTTTTATTGACAGAAAAAAAAGTAATATTTGAGAAACTTTATGTCAGAAAAAAAGAACTTTTGTTTTGCTATTTTTCTGTTAATATTTTTTTAGAAAGTCATCACATAAAAGTTGAAAATTTGTTTTATATGAATTTTCATAAGCAGGAAACAAAGAAAATCAAGTAAGAGAGCAAAATTAATACAGATTTCAAATGCTACAGTTGGTTAAACTGTTAAACAGGTTGCAAACCTACTGCGCATGTCCAAAAACACTCCAATCAAGAAGTATTATTGGATGGTTCTACCCGAAAAACTGCGTTCGATCCGACACCAATTCTATTGTTGCATCTTGTCTTCCTGCAGTCAAAGAAAATTTTCATTTCGAACGTGCTATTTTCAGCTTTTGGAGTAAGCTGTACAGACCCAAAAAGAAGCTCGGCTATTGGTCCGCCCCGGCTCGGACTCCCCCCACTCCCTTTTTTTTCCTTTGACGAGTCGAGTTTTGCCATGGAAACGGCGATTTTGACAGCAAATTTCTCAAAATTGGCCGTTAACTTTTAAACCAGATTTCAGCATGAGAATCAGCGTTCAAAGTTCTACAAGTCTGCAAAGTCTCATTAAAATCGTATAGAAAATTTCCGAAATGCATAAAGGGCCACACAAATTGAATCTCGGGCCGGCTGAATCCTGGGTATACTATAAGGCTACTTCGTGCCTAAAAACAGAAATGCCACTTTTTGACAAACCCCAAGAACTGCGCCCTGCCTTGACGCGCCGAGTCGGCCGCGTCGTCCGAGCGCAGCCGACGCGTGCTTCAGGGGCGGCGCCGAGCCGAGCACCAAGTGGCGGCACTGGCCACTAGTCCCTAGTCCCAGCTGAGAGCATGGAAAGCTCGTTTGGAGACTTAATGAGATTCTCGCAGCGCGGCACGGCACGGCACGGCACGCCACGGCGGAGCGTGAGAGTGGCGATCCTTTACCGCCCTCTGTCCCTTTGCCAACGTGCCGGCACGCCGTGCCACGGTGCGGCAGCGCTGTTAAGGTGACCCTCCTCATCCTGGATGGGTTGCCTACCCTCTCGGCGCGCTCACAGGACACGGGGCTTCGAGTCCCACATTGCCGTGTGTGTGTGTGTGGTGTGTGTGTGTGTGTGTGTGTGTGTAAGTTTAAGTGTGCAGGTGTAAGGTGGGGAGTGGTAAAATGGTATAAATTTTGGATATAATTTCAAGGTAACTTTGAAGGAAAGCCGAGGAAAGCAGTCGGTGGATCGGTGAGCTACCATAAATCTTCGAACGGTTGCGATGCACTCTGAGTCCCGCCAAGCGGTGCGCGGTGGACCCCTCCACCACCAGGGTCTCACCTCACCTGCCGTTGGCTGCCCCGGCCCGGGATTGAGTTTTCTAAAATTCAGTCTGGAGGAGGAGCGGGCCCCGAGCCACCGCCCCTCATTTCCTTGCAGGCTGCCTCCGCGCTCGAGGGGCGTCCTGCACGACAGAGAGAGAGAGAGAGAGAGAGAGAGAGAGAGAGAGAGAGAGAGAGAGAGAGAGAGAGAGAGAGAGAGAGAGAGAGAGAGAGAGACGACCCTCGGCAGCAGCCCGCTGCCCGTATAATCAACAGGGCTCGGGAAGGGGTCGCTAGCGCCGGCCCTCTCCAGGGCCCAGTCTGCAAGGATGCCTCGCTAAAATGAGAGCAGGCGAAAATGGCGTCGCTGCTGCCGCCAGGCCCCGCCAGGCTGCCAGACCCTTCCTTCCCTCCCCTTAATCTCTGCGCAGTCTTCCTCCCTTTTCCCTACATTATAATGCCTTCCTTTTATTTTCGCGCTCACCTTCCCTTCTAATTCCGGCCTCGCGTCCCGGCCCCATTTTCTTGTGACAGGAAAAAGGGGGCTCCCGCCTTTCTCTGGCGACTGCTTCACCTGCTCCCTACGAAGTAAGCAGATTGTAGGTTTCAGGAGGCTTACGAGCCAGAGCTTTGGCTTGACACGCTACTGTGGTAGCTTCCCGATGCTAAGTACATACTTATTATCAACACCTTTCCTTCTAAGTGATTCCATCAGCTTTCCTTCCAAGTACCTTCAGCCGCTCATCCAGTGGAGTGTGCAGTACTTCCTAATTCTTCAGTTCGTATGTTTACCGAGATCGTCACCAATGCCCTTTCTTCAGCTACTTCAAGACTACCCTCATACTCCCTCCAAGTAGTTTCGAAAGTCAGCCACTATGGCTGCTGAGCATTCTTCCTAGTCCGCAAGCCAGGGGTAGCATATTCTCTTACAGGTTCCCCAGGTCATCCGTCTTCCAAACTGCACCAAAGACTTAGCAAAATCACCCCATGGCAGGCAAGTTCCCGCTAGAGACTAGAGCAGCCCACTCCAGCACCCTGGCCTGCTACTTATCCTGGAGCGGGTGCGCACGTGGTGGGAGAGAGCGCAGGTGGCGTCCTCCCGGCGCCAGACTCCAGCAGTCCCTCCAGCGCCGCGCCTCGCAGTGCTCCGCCCAAAACTTTCCACATGCGCCAGCACTTTTCGCGCCATCTGAAAAGTTTCAACGAGTTGAGCATTCATCGGACGCGTCGCTTTTTCCCTCCTTTCCCTGCTTCCGCTGCCTGCCGAGGGCTGCCGAGGCTGCCGAGGGCTGAGTGGTGCAGGGCGAGGGAATTTGCATCTCGGCCTGACGAGGAGTGGGCGGGGAGTCCGAGTGTCCGCCCGGCCGGCCGCCTCGCCTGCACACTCACTAAGACTCCAACGGCATCCGACTGGAGGCTGCAGGCACTGCCAGGCACTGCCAGGCAGGCCGGAGGGTGGCGTGGAGGGAGGTGGCTATTCCTGAAGGAAATTAATGCTGGATGAAAATAAAAGGGGAGGGTCGCTGCATGTGGCCCTGCTCCAGCGCGGCTCCAGCGCGGCTCCAGCGCGGCCAGGCATGCTCCAGCACCAAGAGCTTGATAGTGTCCAAGTTAATGGTGCGGAGGTCTGCCGAATGCCCTGGGCACAGTTCTAACTGCAGTGCCCCCCCCCCTCCCCCACCTCTTCGAGGGAGATGTATACGGTGCGTTTCTGGACTAGCTCAATGTTTAAAATGTTTTAAAAATATCACCCACACATTTGTCTTGTTTCTTTGGAAATTTGAGAGTAGCACTCGAAAAGCTGCACGGCAAAAGCACCGCCTGGGATTCCCAGGCGGTGCCTGGAAAATAGGCCCTTTTTCCCATGATGCGCCTGGGAATCCCAGGCGGTACTTTTGCCGTGTGCGAGGTCTCCCGGAGAGAGCCCCTCCTGGCGGGAGCCGGTGGGTGAGACACGGACGGACGCTGGCAGAGAGTTTGCTCGGGGCCCGCTCCGCCGCTCCGCTCCCCTACCCTGCCTCCCTAAGTCTCGGAACCTCATCAGATGTGCAAATTTTCTTTTTTGGTCCCAAGTGTGCAATACACGTCGGGCTGCAGCCGCCGCCTGCCAAAACTGTTAATGAAGGGGTTTCTTCCTCTCCTCCTCCTCCTCCTCCTCCTACTTTCCCTCCTTCTCCTCCTTCTTGTTCTTCTCCAACTTCATCCTTTTTTTTGGTGCCGGTGTTGTTAGTCAGCCTAGCGCCGTACAAAAACGACTTTTGCAACAAAAAAGGGGAGGGGGCGTACTTGAATGTACGTTGAGGCTGTACCCCACCCCTGGAACCCGAGGACGGTGGGGCACAAGTAGAACGCCCCGCGCTGGCCCGCCGATGGACACTTTGAAACGAAATCCTGCCGATCACCCCAAAGCGCGCAAGCAGAGGCACCGTCGAGCCGAGAGCCACTGCCCTGCCGTCGGTGTAAATCCACGCCCCTTACTGCTTTAAAGGGCTCAGCCATGCAGCGTCGAGAAATCGACACCCAACTGGAAGAGTCACTCTCCTGCCTGAAGGACCCATTTAGGATGGCACAGTTTGGACCCTGCCCACATCGGAGCGAGCGCGGAGACTCTAAATGAGGTTATGTTGCCCTTTTTTATTTCCTGCCTCCCAGCTTCCCTTTTGTTGGTCTCTTCAAACCATCGATACCGTTTGAAACGTGTAGATTTTGTCAACAAGTTCAATTGATAATATTGCCCGTGGGAAACAGACTAGAGTTGAAAGCTTTGAGGTGAAAGTTTTAGAACCTGAAGCTTGACTGACAAGGGGCGTCGTGCTCAGCGCCCCCACCCCCTTTTTTCACGGAGCGTGCAGCAGCGTGCGGGACTTGGCCTGGCGAGGTCGAAAAGCCCCTTCATTTCACAGGCCGCTGCGCTGACTGATTGACTCCAGTCTTCGGGGACTCTGTTTGCCTGTCTAGGCGATTTGTTCTGAGTCAGTGTCGACTCGACCCACTGCCGACGGCGTTGCACCGCGGGCCAGGAGTGTGTTCCTCTTCGCGAGATTGACAATCACTTATTCAACAAACAAATAAGCACTTATTTTTAAAGATTTACGTAGGCGTACCTTGCAAAATGGCTGGTTAAGGGGGCTCATACATGTTAAAAGCACTTTTTTTTAAAAAAAATTTGATGTAGACGGATTAAGATTTTACAATTTCTGTGTTAAAATCCTTTTAGATAATTGAGTAAGCTTCATTTTGGCTTAAGGGAAAGTGACTTTGGACATTTTTTGGAGATTTAGTCGACACGTTTAAAATTTTGCTTCTCGTAAGATTTTGTTCGCATACTTGCTCAGATCTGTGGGGGAAAAATCAGGGAGACTCATCCCCAGTAGTGTCATAGAATTGACTAGAATGGGCTTTATATCTGCAATAGTTTTCAAGAAAAAAAATAAAAACAGTTTTTTGTTGAAAAATTTGTTTAAAAAATTGTTAAAAAAATTGTTTTTATTTTTTTTCTTGAAAACTATTGCAGATATAAAGCCCATTCTAGTCAATTCTATGACACTACTGCGGATGAGTCTCCCTGATTTTTTCCCCACAGATCTGAGCAAGTATGCGAACAAAATCTTACGAGAAGCAAAATTTTAAACGTTTCGACTAAATCTTCAAAAAATGTCCAAAGTCACTTTCCCTTAAGCCAAAATGAAGCTTACTCAATTATCTAAAAGGATTTTAACACAGAAATTGTAAAATCTTAATCCGTCTACATCAAATTTTTTTTTAAAAAAGTGCTTTTAACATGTATGAGCCCCCTTAAGACTGAACTAGCACACCTTGAACTAAAAAATACAAAACAAAGTGATCCAGGAAGAGAGATTAGTTTTTTCACGGTTTATTAGTATACAGTATGGGGTGCACAGCAGCCATGTCAACCTTCTCGACAGCTTTCGTCTGTCAGTGCCTTGGGGTCACAGTGCGGGATGTACGGTCCTCAGGTTTGGGTCCCTCCACGCAACATGGCTGCCAAGTCATCCCTGACAAGTATGTCACCCTGGTGCTGGCGCGTGGGGCTCACTCCACCATTGCGTGGGCGGGGTGGGACCCCGGGGGGGGGGGGGGGGTAGTAGTGGCAGTCCGGAGGGGTGCAAGGCGCCTTTGTGGGCACATGTGTGCCGGACCTCCTTTTTCATGAGCAGGGCGGGCCGCGCCGCTCTTGGCTGGGCCATGCCTGGGCCATGCCTGGGCCGGACCGCACCGGCAGAGGCCCCAGCGGTGGAGTTTGTCTGAATACCAGATGAGGGGTCCGTGCCGGTCCGTCCCCGCCCAGCCCGACCATCAGGGGCCGGCGTCCAGGGCCGTCCCGCGCCGCGGCTGGATCTTGCAAACAGCTAGCCGTGTGCGGTGCCGTGCGGCGCCGGCGGTGCCGCGGCCCCCGTGTACTTTGGCTGTGTGCGCCGTCTGCGCCGTTCTTTGTACGTTTCCTCTGCTTGCAGAAAAAAGGAAGGGAGCGACCGAGCACGGCCTGGTTAAGTCGACCGACCCCTCCGACAGTCGGGCCGCTTTTGTTGATTGTGGAAAACCGGAGGTGCGACGCGCGCCGGCTGGTTTTCGTCCTCAGGGCGTGCCTTCGTCCTTTTCGTGCTATCACGGTGTTTTCTAGACTTATAGGAGGATAAAGGTCTCAAAACACCGCTGTGACACCGCACCTCCTTTTTGACACAAACCTTTTTAATCAGCCTTTTGTCTTTAGGGCTGCATAGGCAATCCTTCACAACCTGTAACCCCCCAAAAAAGCGAAACTTTTTTCACGTTTTTTTCCCCGAGCTTGTTACCTCCTTTGCAGGGCCTTCGGTACGGCCGGCTGGCCCACCCCGTTGGCTGCCGTTGGCTCTCGAGATAAAGATGAACATAAATACTAATTAGTCCTTAGTCCGTGGCGGCGTGGCGGCGTGGCGGGTCACCGGGAGGTGGGGGCGCGGCGCGGCGAGCGGCCCTACTGCTTGGAAGGCCGCGTCCGGAACCTCGCCGCCCCGGTCCGCGTCGGCCTGCGTGGCCCAGACGGAGAGGGGACGCGTTCCGGACGCCGCCTGCGCTGCGGAAAAAGTGGAGGCTTGTCTGGGAAACAAATGGCGCGGTGCAGCTTACGCCCCTGCGAAGGATGGAGAGGGTTGGGGGAGGGGGGGGGAGGGGTGCGTTCCAGACAGCCGAGATGTATGGGCGGGGAGGAGATGGAGGCCGAGGGCTGGCGCTGGGCTGGCGCTGGGCTGGCCCAGGGCCTGCCTGAAGGAGGAGCAAGGGCCCGCTGCTGCTTGGGGATAAATGGCACCCAGAACTCGCCGAAAAATAAGTCAAATGGCCCACCCGCTTTTTTTCCCGCTGCCGTTTTTACACGGAAAAGCCTTCTAGCAAATTGGATTTAGATAAAAAGTAAGCTCACACGTTGGCTAGGATCTAGGCCTCGTACTTAGTCCCCTTAAAACAACTCTGACAATGGTGGAGCCCGCGAAAAATTTGATTGTAAGCCAAGTTTTTTCAGACACAATACCTAGCACGAAGGTTTGCCTGTTTCCAAAATATAAGATCATTTTTGATTCAAACAGAATTCTTTGTAACTGTAAAGAAGTTCCTTTGCGAAGCTTACTAGACAGGGTCCTTTGGCTCAAAACGCCAAATCTTTCTTTGCTTGCAGGTATTAGGGGCAGAATTTTTTTTGGGCATTAGGTTGTAGATGAGGTTGTAGGTGCAGGCATCAGCTACGCGGTTGGGGTTGTTAGGTATGAAGTTGGAGGTATTGGCGGGTATGAGTGGGTTTGGGGTTTGCTGGTCCTCCTAGTCCACTGTGTTAGCTGGTTCTTTCCGAGCTTCATGGAGTATTGCTACATGCTAGACCGTTCCCCGCGCGTTGCTGCGAATACCCTGGCCGTCACCCCCGCGCATTTTTCACACCCACGGCGGCCTCTGGCGGCAGATGGGGGAACAAGCGCGCGGCGTGCGGCCCGGCCTCGGCGGCTCGACCGGTCTGGCAGCACCGCGCTGCTCCGCGACGCGGGAGGTCGCGAAAGAAGCGGCCCGGCCAGCAACCCTTTCCGCGCGATTTTGGCGCGGCGGCACGCGGCGCGCTCTGGCGGCCGACGCGCGAACTCCCGTCTCCCCCCACCACGCGCCGCTCCCTCCCCTCCACCGTTTTTTCCACATCCTCTCCCCGCTTCGCCACCCCCACCCGCGCCGCGTCGCGCAGCGGTCCCGCGTCGCACGGCCGCTCATCGCGGGCTCCTCTTTCCACGCTCTTTCGCGCGGCCCGGTCGCGCGCCGCAGTTCGCGGGTTCGCCACCAGATGGCGCAGGCCGCACCGCGGGAAAATGAGGCGCGCGGGCCAGCCTGGCCAGCAAGGGGTGCCGGCCCTGTGTTGTTGTCGCTCGCGTGTACAGCGTGCAGGCAGCAAAAGCGGTGCATTGCGAAGTGCAGACCTGTCACCTGTATGAGCATCTCCATGAATCATCGCATCAAAAGCATTCCGCTCCTTTCATCACTCACCCACACTCACCTACACACACACGCACACCACACCACCACACACACACACACACACACACACACACACACACACACACACGTGTCAGCACCCCCCGCACTAGGACTGCCCGTCCTCCAGGAAATGCTAATGCATGTATTGGCTCACGCACACGCTCGCAATAACAACACCGCACACGCGAGTGGCGAGACATAATAGTGGGATTACGGCCTGGGAACACGCGTCGCCGTAACTTATCCTGCAGGTAGCAGCTCGGAGAGAGAGAGAGACAGAGAGAGAGAGAGAGTCAAGCTGCCCAGTGTCGCCCGCCAAGGCGTTCCTCCGACGGAGCACTTGATTCCACGCAGTGCTTCGTTTCTCTGTCTCTTTGGCTCTTTATGAGTTAAAAAGAGACATTGATTTGAATCAGCTTGCTGCCGGATCCACCCCTTGCCCGTCGTCGCGTACGTCATCTTGCAGTGCCCCGCGTGCAAGTCTCCAATGGCGCCTCGGCCGCAGCGAGGTGGTGCTAGGACAAGGACGTCTCGGAAGGAAACATCGGAACACTTTAGGAACACTTCCGGTTTTATTGTGGCGTTTCAAACATAATTGTCGAAAGGTCTTCCCTGGTGCGTTGAAAACTCCGCGTCCACGCCCGTCCCTGCAACACCAACAGAAAAAAACATTAACAACCAACTGCTTTGTTTTTTTTTTTGCAGATATTTTTGGTCCTTTTTCTAGCCGTATCCTCAGCAAGGCTAATCAGTGCATTCCCTGCTAGTTTCGGGGTGTCTGCCCGAAGCGGGCGCCACCAGCGTTTCAGACACACGCCACGCCACGCCACGCCGCGCCACGCCACGCCACGCCACGCCTCGGCCCTCATGGTGGGCGCCCTCGCCTCACTCAGGCTGCTCACCGGAGCGCATTTCGCGCAACACACAAACACACACACGCACAGACACACACACAGACGCACGAACATTTACGCACGCACACACACGCAAACTGGGCTCTTATTTGCAGTGGCGGCTGGGCAGTGCTCGCAGCGAGTAGTACAGAGGTCCCTGCCGCGCTGCCACACCCTTATTTCCTGTTAGACTGAATATTTGACAAAAAAAAAGGTCCTGAATAATTATGCTTTTTCGTTTGCGAGGGAGGTATTTTGGAGAGCAAGCTGGTATTTCGAATTTCTTTATGGCATGCAAGTTGCATTTTTGAGTGTTTGGGCCGCGCTGCGCTCGACGAGGGTGATTTAGCGACGGTCCCCTGGCAGGTGGATCCCCTACCGGGGACTGTCGCTTACTCCACGGCGGGGCCGCCATTTCTAGTGTGGGAGCGGGGGAGGGGCCGCGAGTATGACAAAGACAAAGTCATTTGCAGCGCAGCCAGCGAGTCGCGGCGGAGAGCCCGCCCGCCAGGCAGGCTGTCTCTCTCGCACTCCCGCGGGGCGCCCCACGAGTGCGACAGAGACGGAGCTACGAAAGAGCATCGTGAGCCTGCAGGCCGCGCAGCCAGCCAGGGCGCCATAAATTTGTTTCACGCCGCCGTGCTTTGGGAGCATCTAGGCCCTAGCGCGTAGCGCGCCGCGCGGCGATGGGTTTGCAGCGGACACACACACACACACAGCCTGCACATTCAGCTTAGTTCGTAATTCCACCGCGTCCCGCGCCCAGCGCGTCGTCCTGATGCTTTGGGCCCCCTGCGTCGGGGCGGGGGCGTGCGGGGCGGGCGGGGGCGGGGCGGGCGGCCTGCTGCGGTGCACCAGGACCACCAGCTCACTACTGTGCTGCCAGTAGTTGGGCCCCACGGGGTCTCCGCCCTCCTGTCCCCCCCACTCCCCCTTTTCCCCGCCAGCCTCGGCATGCAGAGGTCCTGCAGACCGAGAGTCCTTTCCGTCGCTCTGTCTCTCTCGCACTCATGGGGCGCCCCGGGAAGGTGCGAGAGAGACAGAGCGGCGAGAACGGCTCTCGGAGCGAGTCTGCCGCGCGCTGCGCTGCGCTCCAAGCCCATGTAATATGGAACTGCGCCCACGCTAGTTTCGCCATGTCCTGTCCAAAGCCCCGCGAGGGCGGCGCGGCGCGGCGGGCTCACTCGGAAAAGGGTTGCTGTCTCTCTCGCACCCGTGGGGCGCCCCGTGTGGGTGCGAGTGAGACCTCGAAACGCGGTGCGTGAATCGGTCTGCCGCCAGTTTGCAAGCACCGAAGGCAAGGGTGCAGGAGGAAGGTGGACAGGAAGGAGAGAGAGAGAGAGAGAGAGAGAGAGAGAGAGGGCGGCGTCCATCCCCAGCGTAAGGCTGCCCCGATAGCAGGAGCTTTTCACACGCGATTGGCATCTGGAGCGGCAGATCGGCCGGGGGGAGAGAAAAGGGGGAGGGGGAGGGTTTTGGTGGTGCTGCGCGGTGCTGCGCGGTGCTGCGCGGTGCTGCCGCCACCCTCCCAAATCCTCGACATGGCTTCGGCCCGAACGCGCTGCCATGTGAACTTGGCTGTCGGCGGCGGGGCGTGGCGGGGCGTGGGCGGGCGTGGCGGGGCGGGGCGGGGCGTACTGCACACAGCCCCGGGAGTCAAGTGGTCTGGGATGCATGCAGGGCTGCAGCACCAGTCTGCCAGAATCCGCCGGACCAGAATTTACAGCCGAGGCAGTAAGGGGGAAAGAGAGAGAGAGGGAGAGAGAGAGAGAGAGAGAGAGAGAGAGAGAGAGAGAGAGAGAGAGAGAGAGAGAGAAAGAGAGATAGACAATGAACTCGACTTCATGCTCTGAGTTTTCCATTGGATTGACCTTGCTGACAAAGGTCGTAGTAGTTAGCTTCGACGAAACAGGAAACAGATTCCCAAAGCGGCTGTGTCCTTTGCTGAAGGAGGAACTTTTGCAGGTCACAGTGTTTCTCTTCCGTTACAACTCCGTTTCTTTTTTTTGTGACCGTAAGTTCTGTGTACGAAACCTCGCTAAAAGCACATTCGTATCGTAGTTTACTGCATGTGCGTTTGTTGGGATTTGGGCTGAAACTTTACTGGCTCTGCGAGTTTTCCCGAGAAGCGGCGCTGGGCTGCATTAGCGACTTAGCATGAGTTGCGCATTCATTCGCCGCTCGCCCTACTTACATTACTCGCCCAGGAAAAAATGCAATTACGGTTGGATTCGTTTGCGGGATTTAATTGTACCAGATAGTCGCTGGCGGAAAGAGGGACGAGGCGGAGAGGACGAGAGCAAGGTACGAAACAACAACAAAAAAAAGAATGGAGAAAAGGTTTAAGCTTTAGGAAGCTAATTTCCTGCGTGGCTTGAGCTTCCCTGTGCATTATCTTTAACGAGAGCGGATCGCGGCAGAGAAGGGGGAAGGGGGTCAGTTTCGCCCGGGAGTTCCTGTTACACCGGGTTTTGAGATTTTGTTTGGATTTGACGTTGCTATTCGTCAAGTTTGCGCGTCTTTCTGGTGTCTTCTGAGCATAAAGATAACTCTTCAAAACTTTCTGTGATCAGGAGCAAAAATTAAAGGTCGAGAGACTGGTTTTATCTCCGAGAGATGTTTGAATTTTCCGTTCCGGTCTCCCGACGGCGCCATGTCCTCGAGACAGGCCTGCCACGCCCCTGGGGAAGGGCATGCGGACGGCTTCGGAGGAAAGGGCAAAATAATGATCGCAAAAAAAAAAAAAAAATGATAAAAAATGGTCGCGCGAGGGAGGAAACCTTAGGGGTGTGTGTGGTGTGCATGGGACATTCTTTTCGGTGCCGCCAGATGAGACCATGGCCCGCCACGCCCCGCCACGCCCCGCCACCGCCTGCATGTTATTTCACATGGAATATGCAAATTGGGTCCCAACCCGAACGCAAAGCCGGAGGTGTGTGTGTGTGTGTGTGTGTGTGTGAGAGAGAGAGAGAGAGAGAGAGAGAGAGGGAGAGAGAGAGGGGCACTGAGGGTGTGGCGCCAGGAGAGTGCAAGGAATGAGATGGACGACTCAGGGGAGGACGTCGGGGGTTGGGGCGGCCGGGGCGGCCGGGGGCGGCCAGAGGCGGCCAGAGGGGCGGTAAGTAGGGAGGGGAGGCAGGCAGGCTCGGTCGGAGGCCCGAGGGTCATCAATTTCTTTCCCCCTTACGTCAGGGCGAGAGTAACATGGGCCAAAATGGCGGCGCGTCGACCACAGTCGGCCACGCGGCCCCGTCGGGGCGTGGCGGGCGGGGCGGGGCGGGGCGGGGCGGCGGGGCCCTCGGCGTGCTGGGGGAGGACAGCGGCACTACGAGACGCCGCCGCGCCCGCCGCACTGCTCGACTATTCTGTCCGACGGTCGGCGAAACTGGAGCTGGCGAATGAAAAAAGGGGGAGCCGTTTCAACAAAACCAAAGGCACACACCGCAGCGCGCCGCAGCGTCCTCGTCGTCCTCGTCGTCCTGGCCGAGGCCCTGGCCGCCCTCGACAGGACGGGGGTGGAGGGCCAGCCGGCCGGACGGACACCGCGCTGCCAAGATGACCACTTTTTTTTCGGCACAAACTTTTCTGCGCGCTCAAACTCGTTTCTCCGATTATGCAGACGACGCTGCAAACAGTCACGGCCAAGCGTTGGTCCCCGACGCGGCGACGCGCGCACAAAACTCATCTTTCCTCTTTTTTTTTCGCCTCTCCTTTTTTTTCTGACAATGCGACCTTCTTTTTTGAAATAAAAGCGGGAGAAAAGTAACGAGTCCTTTGTACAGCGCCGCGCCGCGCGTGCGGCTCGCTCAATTTTACACCGGGCTCTGTCTGCGTATTGTTTAATGTAGCCTAGTCGGCTATGAATTACGTAACACGCCAGAGTGAGCGTTACGGCCGTCGGCGAGCTTTTCAAAGGCGTCGCACGGTGGGGCAGAAGTACGGTGGAGGCGGTCAGAATACTGGACGCGTTTTGAGCCTCAGAGTCGCTTTGTATGACTCGAATCGAACGTGTGACCCCACCAATGGATTCCTCGTCCAGAGAGCAATCCATTGGTGGGGTCACACGCTTGGTTCGAGTCTTGTTTGGCGACCGAGGAGCTCAAACAGTGTCTAGAGCTTCCGGCCGCCGGCGCCGGTCTTCCGGCCCACTGTGCGTACGGAGAAACAGTGCTGTGACGTCACGAATGGTCCGGACGGGAATGGTTTCCTCGTGGGCCTGATGGTGCGTGAAAAACCGCCCCGCGGCCGGGTATCGAACCCTCGCCTGCAAATCATGATCGGGAGGAGTGGCTGCTGCGGCTGACTAGCACGCTATTCGTTACGCACGCCGTCGAGAGAGAGAGAGAGAGAGGGGGAAAGGCACGCACCATAGCGCACCTCAGTTTGACGCGATAAGAACACACCTTGCGATATGAACACACTGCACCTGCATGCTCGCCATTTTGGTCCAACTCATTAAAATAAATATTTCTCAAACATTACTTTCTTGAGCGAAGAAGAAACTGAGCCAAGCGAGGGAACCTCGTGTTGTTGAAATCAGTTTGGCCACATTCCTTGGCGTGCCGGGGTGTCTCTCCTAGAGAAGAGAAGACAGTCGGGCGCATTCAGGTTGGCAAAAGAGAGAGAGAGAGAGAGAGAGAGAGAGAGAGAGAGAGAGAGAGAGAGAGAGAGAGAGAGGAGAGGGAGAAAGAGAGAGAGGATGGCGAGTCAGGTGTAAAGAAGGTAACGCGGAATGGGAGGAGACAGAGACAAAAGAGGGCATTAAATATGAGTCCCTGGTCCCCGGCCGTGCCTGGCGGGGCCTGGTGGGGCCAGCGGGGCTGGCGGGAGATAGGGGCCAGTATAATTTGAGCCTAGCCGGGCTGGGCGGCGTGGCGTGGCACGGCGTGGCGTGGCACGGCGTGGCGCGGCGAGGCGCGGCGCTTAGGGGTGAAGAAGTGCCCCGTCGACTGAAGCGCAGAGACAGGTTGCCCCCTCCCACTCCTGCACGGCCTCGGCTGGCCTCGGCCACGGCCCTGCCGGCCGCGCACCCCGTGCGGACGAGGCCTTGGACTGCGAGAGCGGCGAGGCTGGCCAGGGCGGCCCCGCGGCCCCGCGGACGGACGACGCGCGGCCGAGGAGGCGAAGGGGAGGCCGCTGGGAGGCAGCGCGAAATGAGGGAGGAATAAAGGGACACACACACACACACACACACACACACACACACACACACACACACGCTGGCACGCGTTCGCGTCGGCCGGGGGAGGGGAACTCGTTCGGAGGGTCGCGCGCGGCCGGGAACCAATCGCGGCTTTTTCCCGCGCTGCCTCTCTCTCGCTCCGCGCCGCCATTGGCCGCCGGGTCCCCCCTCCCCCTCCCCTCGCGCCGGCCGCGCGGCCACCCTAGCTGCTTTTGTTTTTGCGCGTCCGCTGCCTCCCTCCCCCCGTGTTTGGAGTTTGGCCGTTTTTCTCTCTCCCCCTTTGTTTCGCTGTGCCGGGCCAACGAGGCCCTGCTGCAGGCCGCCTCCGGACGGGGCCTCCGTCTCTCTCGCTCTCTCCCCCTTCGGCGGGACGCCCCGCGAGTGCGAGAGAGACGACTGCGCGGCGCGACAAGCCGGCAACTCGGGGCGCCGGCCGGTGCAGTTACAGTGCAGCGGGGCTTGGGCGAGCCGCGGCAAGCCGGGCCGGGGGCTCAACACGACCTCATCTGCTTACCCTATCTAGCCTCGCTAAAGGCGCCGCGCGGTGTACGCCGCGCCCTGCGGACTGGTTCCGAAAGTCGCTTTCGTCGCCCTGTCCCTCTCGCACCTGTGTGGGCGACTCCCCGTGAGTGCGAGAGAGACAGAGCGACGACTCTCGGCATCAGTCCGCCGCACCCTGTGTCCTGTGCGCGTCCCGCCGTGTATCCTGCGAGGGTGACGAGCAGAGACGCACATTTTGCGCACAGTTTTGGAACTGTGGCGAGGAAAATTTTTCATCGACTTTCAGTCCACTGTACTAGTCTCTCCTCACGGCATTAATCCCCTTACCCTGCGAACGACGCACTCATTCATAGGGTCACACGTTCAGTTGGAGTCCCGTTTCGCAACTAAAAAAGAGCCTAGAGTTTCGGCTGCCTCCACCGGTCTTCTGGCCCACTGTGCGGCCAGGATGCGCGCATGGATTAAGGGTGGAGTGACGCCACCTTGCGTGGCGGGGCGTACACTGTGTGGCCTTTATCCGGCAGGGCCGGCGCGGCCGGCGGCATGCTTACATCCTGCCCTGCAAACACCCCTCTCCACTTGGTATGCGCTAATTACTTGCCTACTCCCCCTCACTGTCCACTGCTGTGGGTGTTTCGGCAGCACATCGCGAATGAATCTTATAACTTTATTTGACCTTAATTTAAATGTATAAGACACTTAGGCGTTTCAATTTACTCATTTTAATGTGTCTTATTATGTTTAATTGGCATATATGGACATTCTTATTTAATCTTTATAGACCTTACAACCTATATGTACTGTATTTGATTTTTAGATACTGACTCTTTAAAGCCAGCAAAGTGTATAAGGTTTCATAAGATTTAATAAGAATGTCCTATGCCATTAAACTTATAAGACACATAAATGAGTAAATGAAACAGCCCTATGAGTCTTATACAATTCATAAGTCTAATAGGTTTATAAGATTCCATTTCGCGGGATGGCGTGCGCGCGTGTGTGTGTGTGTGTGTGCGGATGCGCACGTGTACGCTGTAGTGTAGGAGGAAGTAGAGGGCCGCAAAATGAAGAAGAAAAAGAAATATAGAAATAAGTTAAGGGGAGGGGGTCGCAAGAATTGAAGCGTGTTTAACATAGGCTTCCTGGAAAACCAGGGGTCTTCTTTTTGCCGTCCTCTGCACTGCAAACTTCAAAATTAAGAGTTAAATTAAAGTACCTTTCGCTGGAGGAACCCGCTGCGCGCAGGCGGTGAAGCGCCTGACGGGTAGGCCGGCCCGCGACACAGCGGAGCGCGGCGGGCTAGCCTATCCTCGCTTCGCAGGGGTTCGCCTGCCGCCTCGCGCGGGGCAGCCGCGTCACAGTGGGCCAGAAGACCGGTGGAGGCGGTCAAAACTCTTGTCGCGTTTTCAGCTGCAGAGTCGCTGAACAGGGCTTGGACGGAACGTGTGACCCCACCAATGGATTCCTCGTTCGGAGAGCAATCCATTGGTGGGGTCACACGTTCGGTTCGAGTCCCATTTAGCGACTCTGCAGTTCAAAACGCGCATGGAGTTTTGTCCGCCTCCACCGGTCTTCTGGCCCACTGTGCGCGTGGAGGACGTCGCCTAGGGGCGGCGACCATGTCCTTGAAGCTCGCATTCCCCGTCCATGTTCTGCTGGAGACTTGCACGCAGGGCGGCGGGGACGCGTCTCGCTCCGGACGCGCTGGAAGCCATGCGGGAAACACGATTAGAAAAAGAAAGGTTCTTTAAGAAAAGAAAATACAAAAATAAACTCCTGAACTTTTTGACGTTTTGTGCTTCTCAAGTTTAAATCCGATCAATGTATTTCGAAGCAATTTTTAAATCAGACGGGAAACTAAAGAGGGGGCAAAGTCGTCAGCTTACTTATCAAATTTAAAAACAAAACTTAAATAAAAGAAACGTCAAATTAAATTAAATAAAACAGCCTTGTGGTTGCAGTCGCGTTGCTGACAGGTGGGGAAAGCGTTGCTGAGTGGCCCAGCTGTCCACGCCGCTGCGCCGCTGAATTTGACAAAACAAAAGAACAGCTGACGGAGCCGTGCATCGCGAGTGAAAGTGGATCAATCAGCGCTTGTCCAATGCCACGCCGCGCCACGCCGCGCCGCGATGAACCTGACCCAGACAACGGGGAGGCCCCTGCCCCACCACGTCACTGAGCAACCGATCAAAACAATAGGGAAAAACAAAGGGACGACAATATTTTGTTTTGTGTTTGTCGGTACACACGTACAACACGCGGACGTGGATGTGCGCCGCGCCCCACTCACGACTCTCTCTCTCTCTCTCTCTCTCTCTCTCTCTCTCTCTCTCTCTCTCACACACACACACATACACACATATCCATGCGCACTCACATATTGCAAGTCGTCAACCCCGTCGGACGCGTTCGAGAGAGAGAGAAGTGGGGGGGAGGTGATTTTGCGATGTGTTCTGCGATCTGTATCTATCTCTTTTCCTCACTTTCCCGTTTACGATATTCACGCCTTCCCCTGCGGCCGGATAGAGCGAGAGACATGTTGACGTGGCGCGGCGAAATTATGGAGCGATCCTCTGTTTGGTTGAGCACGTTCAGGTTTCACCTGACGTGCTGATGGAACCAGAAGCTCAATAAAAGCGATTCCTAGTGACTAACCAAGTCTGCCGTATCTCTTCATCTTGCAGAATTTTTTTTCGTCTGTTTTGCTTCGCTGATCTGTTTCTTTTATCGTCGTTTTAGCAACTGGTCCAGTGCGTGGGCGACGAGGTTCGGTCGGAGACCGGAATCACCTCCTTTGTCTCATTTCCAGGAATAATCCAGTCCTCTCCAGGAAGCCTTCCGTCCGGCGGCGCGCGTGATGTGGCTGCCTCAAAGGACTCGCGGGACGCTCTGCCGAGAGCACCGCGGCGAATTGAAACATTGAAACGCCACCGAGCCATAAACAATAATTTCGGAAGGACGAAAAGAAAAAAAGCAGAGGGGACGGGGAAACTCCCGAAGCGGCGATAAACATCCGATTGAGCTGCGGTGCCCAGGGGCAGTCAGACTTACGGACCGCCAAGATTTATACCTCGTGCTGCCCTCCGCGCCGCCGAGCCAAAAAAAAAGCAGTGAACTCTCGCCAACGAGACAATTATTTCAGCGATCTGCGGAAACATGGATGCAGCACTGATAATAAGTTGGACCGTCGCCGTGTGGGCCATTTTGTCAACAAGGTTTAGTATACCGTTTCCAAGTTGTTACAGATAAAAACGGGCAGAAGATTGACTTCTGGCGAAGCAGACATCAATTTCGAGGTGGACAATTTGATTTTCTGCCAAACTCAAGCAGTGCTTGTGGTTTTTTAGTGGATCAGAAGGCTCCTGCGCACGTCGGCAGCCATGTGGTCCTTCAAGTAACTAGGTTTTTTAATTGCAAATGAGGGATTCGTTGGCTGTGTCGTGAGTTTTGTTAGATTCGTCGTATAGAAGTCATCAGAGCTTCTTCCAATTGTTTCTCAAGCAATGTCCTGCTGTTTTTTTCGTTTTTTTTTTGCGGGGTGCAGGGCTCCCCGTTCGGCGGCACAGCCATCTCTGCTCGGCGGGCGGGGCGCTTGGCGCGTAGGGCTGGCGCAGGGCGGCGGCCACTTCATATCTCTCCGCAGAGAGCGCGCGACGATGAATATATTTCTTTTTACAATGTCAGGAAACTCGATATTGCCTTCATTTCGGGACAGATTAATCCAGCCGGCACTGGGCGGCACTGGCTGGCTCTGGCTGCCTCTGCCTGCAGCGGGGCGGCAGGATGGCGGTGGATGGCAGTGCCAAGTGGGACGGGGCGACGGGGCCTGGCCGCCCGCCCGGCCAACCCGCCCGCCCAGCCCGCCCAGGCCGGTCCAACTGCTAGGCGCGCAGCTTTAACTCAATTTCTTCCTCCTCCCTTGCCCCCCTGTTCCTGCTTTATTATTTTCCCTGCGATGATAATTTTTCTTCCTCTCTCTCTCTCTCCATTCAATCTGCACGGCGCGGTCTCTCGCCTGACGCCATCGCGCAAGGGTGTGGCAGGGCGGGGCCGTCCCGAAACGAGGATTTGCCAGTGGCAGGGTGGAAAGGTCGTTATAAAAATTCGTAGCTTTTTCTTCGGGAAAACTGAAATCGCCCGAAAAGATTGATAGTCTGTCGCAGTCTACAAAGGTAAGTATGGCAAATCTTATTACAAAAATCCGAATGTATCGTAAATTTACTTTTCGACAATCTGGGCTCACTTGCGCCATGGGAGATCTTTCCCGACTGATCGAAATGTCCCCAGGTCCGGTGTCTTTCCCTTGATGACGTCATTCCAGGACGGCCCCCCGCGCACTGGGCGTGTGCGAATAATTCTCATCCCGCGCGTCCTGGTCCTGGGCCAGCGGCGCGCCATGGCGGTGGCGGCAGGATGCCGGGATTGCCCCTGGGAAGGGAAGTCTCTGTCACCTCGGCCGCGCCGCCCTGCCGCCCCGACGCCCCGTCCCGGCCCGTCCGCCCGGCGCAGAGGCATAATTCCAACTTTACCGTTTTATACTCTACGGTTTCGTCCACATCCTATCTCCCATGAGCAGGGACCAGCCTTGCTCTTACGTGGTGTGTGTGTGTGTGTGTGTGTGTGCGTGCGCGCGCGCGTGTGCGCGCGGGCTGGTACGCACACCTGCGTGGTGTGTGTGTGTAGGTGTCTGTGCTCGTGCGCTGGTGTCCTTTTTTTCTACTTTGTCGGGAGGACATTTTTGTTCTGTTTCGGCAGTAAACTTTATGCAAGTCCTCTAGAAAAGAGGCTATCATGTGAGAAACCCCGAAAAAAAGGAAACCCAAAGAAATCAAATAATAAATATTTGTTTTTATTCCGACTGCTTGGTGATAGTTCGACTAATGCTCTCTTTCTGAATATAATTTTTTTTTTGTCGTTCTGTTTTTTGGTGTGCCGTTAGTTACGAGGCGTGACTCGGTGGAACGTTGTGGCGGCGGTGCGTACAAGGCGGTGGCCAAAAATTTAAAAAAAAAAATGCTTTAAAAAGGAGAAAGAGGGGTGGAGGACGGGAGGACGCACAGGGTTCACTGTTAAAAAATATTCATAACATTGTTATAACATGTTATGAAACTATTTTCAGATCAGTGTTATAAAAATGTTGTGAAATTTTCATAACACGCCTGTTATGAAAATGATATGAAAATTTGCAACAAGGTTGTAAAAAGTTACAACGCGATTGGTATGATTCTTCCTCACAGTGTTATGAAGCTGTTATAACTTTTCACAAGCATGTTGTTAGAATTCCTTACACAGTTGTTGTGGTTTCCAATGAGAGTGTTATGGAATAGGTATGATCTTTCATGACGTGGATATAAAAATTAGTAGCAGGTGAAAAAAGAAGCCTCTCTCTAAATAAAGGTGGTTTTAATGAAATATAAGGAACTTACAACCCTATTTGGTATGCCCCGCTTAAATTTACGTTGGAAAAAAATAGAACAAAATTAAGTGAATCAAAAACTTAAACATACTTCAATGATGAAAACATTTGACAATCTTTGTACCAAAACTAGAAAACAGTTTTAATAACAAAATTAAGTGAATCAAAAACTTAAACATACTTCAATGATAGGAACATTTGAGAATCTTTGTACAAAAACTAGAAAACAGTTCATTTGGCTCCATAATACCCGTAACACTTGAGAATCTTTGTACCAAAACTAGGAAACAGTTCATTTGGCTCCATAATACCCGTAACACTTAAAACTAACAATTCTGAAAAATGTAAACTTATAACAGTAAAGTTAACTCAGGTACAGAGACATTTGAACTAAATTGGCACATTCATAAAAGTTAACGCAAGGACAAGCACAAGGATCACACATGAACACAAGTGGTATAAAAAATATCAGTTAAAATAAAAATAAACAGAAAGACAAAAAACTAACAAGTTAGGTTAAATCACCATCCTCTTCCTCCTCTTCGTGTTGAGTCCATGCGGAGGTGAAGAGAGCAATTTCGTCCGCAAGCCTCACAACCTTACTACTCGCTGTGCTAACATAGCGCTTACTGTTCAAGCGCCTGTCACCTGTTGGTGGATTAATGCCCATGAAGTATCTGAAAATATTAAATTATGCTTTAGACCCAACATGGAAACATCCAACATGGAAAACTGAAATGAAGTATGCTGCCTCACCTTTGTATGAACTCGAGAGTATGTTGCAACTCTTTGGTGTAACAAAAATTGAAGACATAGAAAGCCATGAACCATATCTGGACAGCTTCACTGAAGTTGTTCGCCTTTATTTGAACAGTATCAAATAAGAAGACACTGCACACAGCACTGCTGTCAAAAATGCCATCACCTGAGAACAAATTTAACATAAAAGTAACTTATAAGTGGACAAAGTACGAACAGTCCTTTTCTGAAAGAAAGTACCTTGCAAGAGAATAATCGGATTGCCATGTCCGACTTCCACTGCTGACTTGCACTCCTCTTCAGATGCCTGGATCTGAAAGATGAAAAAAAGTCAAGCATTGCAGAGAGGCTGACTCAATTGAATGCTGTACCTGCTTCAATGTACTTACAGGTGCAGTAACTACCATTGCTGAGAATTTCTCCGTCATGTAGGCACAAATGAGAGGAAACACAGCAGCGCACTGATGGGAGCGGCGCCTCCCAGCAGTGCATGCCTCCTCCATCTCTCTGAGTAGTTTCAGCATAGAGGATGCCTGAGCTGAGAGCTTGCTCCGGGCACCCTTTATGACAGCCTCCTGATCTGCCCAAAAGCGCTTCATATACTTCACAATATCAGGTGTTCGGTCACCCAGCCTGTTGTGGAAGTGAGTCACTGTGACCCCTGTCAGTAACTCTGAATGTATTAAGAGGAACTTCCCTAAAAAGGAAAAAAAAAAGTAACTATCGAGACAAGAAACAACATAGATTTAGTTTGCAGTAAACTCACCGTTTGTGAAGATTGGCCATTGGCTAATAAACTCTGTACCCAATGCAGAGAAAGGCCTGGTTCCAAGTATGTCGTGCCTTTGAGTGGAGAAAGTGTCCCTGAATGCTATCTCTGCAGCCTGGCCCCAGTCCTGGTTCACGTGCAGAGCTTTCAGGGCCTCTCTCTTAGCAGTCTGGCTCTCCACTGTCTCACCAGAAGGAAGGGAGGGGGCGTAATTCGTGCATCCATAATTCTTACCCAGGCATCTTGTGAGGGAACGAGCAGCATCTTCAGTACTATCATCACGGGCCCTTTTCTTCTTCTTTTGTTCTGCTGGCTTCTTGTACTGCAAACCCTGGTAAATCTTCGACAGAAACCATTCCTCTCCATCACTCATCTTCTCGTTCCCCACAAATTGGGCAAATACATCCCTGTAAATTCCTTCGTCTGAGTTTAAGACAACTCCACCATAGAATCTCACTGTGCTCCTGCTAAAGTCATTTGGGCAGCAGTGAAGAATGTGCCTCACAACCTCGGCACTGATGGTCTTAGCCGCTTTGTCTCTGGCCTTGACAAGGCTCAAGCAGGAGAAACTTGACGCCTCATCAATTTGCTGCTTCAGGCCCTTCAGTGTCTTCCTCACTATGTCCATAGGCAGCACTGGGTACCTTGTGATGTGCCTCTCAGCTGCAAAATTAAAATAAACAAATAATGAAATAGGTTCAAAGGTAAGAGACAGACATTTCATGCACATTTACAGACCTGCTGGCCTTGAAGTGGGAGTTGCTGGTGGTTGATTCTCACTGCGTATGGTGTTCTCTGCCAGTGGGGTACGAGGAGTTGTTTGCACTTCAAACACAGGAAAAAATTGGGAGTTAACTAGCACAGTCACAGCTGGCAATATATTTCACAGTAGTTTCTGCTCAGGAACACATGAAGTCACACACCTGACACATGTACTTTTTTGTTTTTCGGGTGCAATAAAAAAAGCAATATTGACACATGAGATCACAAACCTGACAGATATGTATTCTTCTCTCCTTCGGGTGCAATGAAAAATGCAATTTTCTGGCCGCCTGCCTTTGCATCACTGATCAATGTCGTGAAAATGGCATCAATGCTCATTTCTGCACCTGCATCGAAACCAGTAGAGTCCAGGTACAACTAAAACAAACAGAATAGATGTAATTAGTACATGCTTTTGTTGATTGTAGGTACTTGGCTTATATTGTAACGACCTTGCAATCTTCAGTCACTTTCAAGGTGTCTTTAGCTGATTTAATTATTTCCGATATAGTATCACCTATCACATAGGAACTCCCCCTCCGATCCCATGCTGTGACAAACACCACCAACGGCATATTTCCTGACAAAAATAAGGTTAATACGAATAATAATGTGCACTGATTTGCTGTTGCATTGAGAGGCCAGAAAGTGTTGGAATAGCAAAACACATAGGACCTCTGTTTAGAAGCTACTTACAGCTTGAGCAAAGTTTCCGGGTCTTTGTGTGGAAAATTTGAAAGGAATTACTTTGGAACGTCAACATCAAAAACTAAAAAAGTATTGAGAGATGGAGTCCCTTATTTTGGGTCTCAGTTCATGTTATAGTGAGCCCTGAAAACCAAGAAAGACCGAAACTGCTGCAACAAGTATGTATGAAAATCATAAATAAACATAACCTGAAATGAATGACCTGAAACGCGCCCGTCCAACTCGTTTCCCCCTAATATGGGTGTCTTATTAATGATAAAAATTGGCCGAAAAGGGGCTTGGATTTATTCTTAAACTAAAGTGTGACATGAAAATCAGTGGTAATCAACCGATATTGGAGCGGAACGAGTTGGCCGGGCGCGCACCCGGTCTATAAGGCCACAGAGAGCAGATTTTTAGCGCACTGGGGGCTATGTGATTGTGAAAACAAACCTCAGTACGTTCGTCGCCCGAGAGGAGTAACAAATATAACCGCAAAGCAACTGAAATACTGTAACATAGTTAAAAGTTTCTGTGTGTCAACAAAGAAAGTGTTGAGCGCGCCAAAATGATGTTGTGTAGGCTGCCCGTCCAGAGAGACAAAGGAACTCCACAGGTGGCAGTGACAAGTGTCCCCTGCGGCCAGGGTTTGTTGCGCTGCATTCGCGGGTGATCGACAATATGTCTCTTACGTTACGTCCTTACGTTCAAAATTAACTCAGGAGTTAGCAAACATCTGTCAACAACTCAATTTTCGGTACAATGTCTTGGTTCTTTCATTTTGGTGTGACTGTGTCTGACCAGGTTTGACCACGGCGACCGTACCCAACTGTCGCCATATTGTGCTTTTGCTGTCTGCTATTGTTGTCAAACTTTCGTCTCTTCCTGATTCTGTTTTGATTGAAATTAAAATGGCTCCAAACCAAAATAAGCCGAAACCCGGTAGTCTGTGGTGCGGGTGCACCTATGGTGACAAGGAGGCTGAAAACTTAGAGGTATTTGTGCTGTACTGTAGCAGTGCTTTTCTGTTATGCTGACAGGCTATGATGAGTTCATCTTTACATTTCTTTTCTAGATCTTGGACACCCTTGCGTCGGGGGCCGTTCCCCTTATACCTGTTCAAGTGTCCCATTACCGCTGCAAGGATCTGCATGGCTGGGCCATGACAGCCTATATAAAACAAGGCTTCCCCTGCGCCACTGATGAACAGGCTGTCCGTCCATACGTTGCCTGCAAGGATGACAACAGAGTGTACCAGTGGGCAGCTGTAAGAACAATGAATGACACTCAATGTACTTAAATAGGAGGCGTTCGTTGCTTAATTACAATAATGTACCCATTGCAGTTCATGACACCTGCATCTGCTGAGCTTCAAGGAGTGGGGACGCGGAAAGCCATACCTTCAATCAAAATGGATGGACTGAAGCTGATCAACAGCAGGGCGGAGAAGGCTCAACTTCAAGCAGAAGGCTACACCGAATTCAAAAGAATTGGGCGGTACCTCTTCCTGAAACTTGATGAACCGAGGCACTACCCATTTATCGTATACTGGACCAAATGCAGCAAATGCGTGAGGTAATGCGAGTGAAGTATGCAAGTGTAGTGACTATGTGATGTTTATCTGCCAAAAGCCATAGTGTTAAGTTTTTAGACCTTTTTTGAACACTTTTAGTTACTCTTTGACTGAAGTATTGCTTAGTCTAAGTTTTGAGACTTTTTATCTTTTAATTTTCTTCTTGACTGAATTATTTCTTAGTGCAAGTTGCATATCACAACCTTGCCGGTTTATATATATATTTATTTATATATTTGTGCTATGTGCATATGCTGTGTTCCTACTGTTGGTTGTGTTCTAGGTTGTAGGTAGATCAAAGTATTTTGTTTTAATACAAAGAAAGTTATTTTATTATTGTGTTACTATTGTTAAGTGCTCTTTTGCACATTTATTCTTAAGACTGGTCATTCTGTGTTAAGCTGAGAGAGAGGTCATCATTCCTTTGAAAATAATATTCCACACACAAATTGTGAAGCTTTTTATTTGCGGTTGCTCCTTGTTGCCTTTGTCTTAGCCACAAAACATATCAATGCAGGGCAAAAATCTATTCACTGTTACACAAGCAATTCAGTAAGCTGTTCCTTTCCACTCACTCTGCTTTCAGAAAGAAAAAAAGAGTCCACTTGGCGTTCTCTGTGACTGCACGAGCCTCATGATTCATTCTCAATCCATACTGCCGACAATTTGAAATATGTAAGATGACAGTCAAGTTACCCAAAATATGAGCTGTACAATTTATCACTCTAAATAATTTTCCTTTCTTTGCAGGTCACTATTCATTTACAGACATACAGTATGTTCCTTATTTTTTTCATTTCCTGTTATTTCACTGCTTCTTTAAAAAGGGAGCGTGAGGTATTTCAAAAATAAAAATGTTGCAGTTATGATTGATTACAATAAACAATGAGAATTAAAGAGCATAAGGCATTCTGAAACATACTTATTAGGTAGCACTTGTGTGTTCTTTAGGCTTGTGTTTGGTCTTGAATTTAAAACACAAAAAATTCAAAAGATCAACAACAACCGGTACACACCAAGCTTTGCCAAGAAGCTTTCTCCTATCTGTTACAGATAGATTAGGTCCATCAGTGTAATGTGCAGGAAAACCGAAGAGCTCTTCATGTTCTGTAATGTACAGATGTGATGGAACGCCCTCTTCTGTCACTGGAAGATCTTGTTGTCTTCCTGGTAGGGAAAGAAGCTTTTAGAGAGTATCGGTTTGGAGCTCACATCAAGACAAAAGTGTCTTTATCTTACCACTTCTCTGAGAGTGGGAATTTGTTGTTAGAGTTGGCAAACGATGAACAGTTGCTTCTCTGTACGGCTTAAGGAAATACTGTAGGTCAATGCCGTCACTGTCGCCCTCCACAATGCTTGCTGTTGGGAAATTTCCCCAGAAGAACCTTTTTCGTTTCATAGCTACATATTGAGAGGCACACCGGACTACAGGTGGGCACTGCAGAAGCCTGCAAGGGGGTGGGGGAGAAAAATAAAGAGGATTAATTGACAGATATTTACACATTAATTTGTTCAATTTAATTTTTAATAATGGGATGAGTAAATTGAGATTCATAAATATGTACCTTGATATTTGTTCTTTGCATTGTAATTCCATAGAAGAGGTATTTTCAAAAAGCCAGTAAAACTGATGGCCCTTTTCTTCTGCTGATTTAGTCAGATACTGCAGAATTCGATGATAATCAAAGAATAGGTAACCTGAGGAAGAAGGATCTGCAACAGCAAGAGTGACAGTTCGAGTCCATCACATTAAGCAGCATTGCACATGAAATCATAAATTCTGCGTACCATTGAGGCCTTTGCGTCCAGGATTGACCAAACTCAGCTGAGAACAAGGCGAACCGCCACATAATAAATTTATGACTCCAAGAGAGGCCAGTTTCTCTTCAGTTAGGTTTTCGACGGGTCCCACCATTTGTATTCTGTCATGGTAGTGAAATCGTAGTAGCCTTATGGCTTTCTCATCTACCTCAGACGAATAATACGATTCAACATCGAGGTTCAACTTTTCTAAAGCAACCATTGCACTTCCTATACCATCAAAAAGGGAAAGTACCCTGATGCGAGGGAAGGGTGGGGTCTCAAAACCACAAAAATCATTGGTGGAACTGTGTTCATCGGCCTTCACCTAAGCAAAGGGAACGGTCAAAGTTATACCAAAATGTACAGGTTATGTTACAGTTGCTAAGTAATACATCACATACTGATCCTTTGCCGGGCCTGCAACCTTTCTTTTTTTTTGAAAAATGCTTCCTGTATCCTCTCTTTCTCTTCCTGTACTTTCTTTCTCCTCCCATGGCACAGTAATGTTACTGCTTTGCTGCAAAGGGAGTCATAACATAAGTAAGCCTATGGGACACAACAGCAGTTACACATTGAACTGTACAGAGTACGGATTTCAGGAATAAGGACAGCACAGAATTAAATGCCATGGACCACGTAAGAACCTTTGAGGAAGCCTGTCCTAACCATTTATCTAGCAAAGTGTCATTTAACAAAGTGCTTCTACGAGATGACGGCACAAGTCATACATTTTATCTCTCCTAGCTGGTCTGAAGTTGCTTTTAACGTGCAGTGGAACACCGCGTTTGGTACACTGATAGTCAATGCAGAAGTAGAGAAAAGAGGCGCGGTATAATTGGTCCAAACAAATGGGGTGACTGCCGTTTTGCCTTTCCCCAGCACAGTCTCCCTTCTCCTGTCATGTGTTTGTGTCTGGGAGCGGGAAGGGTCTTCCATTTAAATGAGCTGCTTTCCTTGCATGGTCTTTATTCTTCCACAAGTTGCTTCACAATACTCTGCAATCACAACACCTTTTTAAGATACTTGCGCCTTTCTGACACGGTCATACTTCTGAACCGTGGGGAGGGTTGAAGGGAGGGGGAGGGAATACATGTCTTGATCCATTCGGGCAATTTCCGTCTCTTGGCTGGGGCAAAGTCACTTTCCAAAGTGTGTTCGTCACAGAAGAGCTTAACAACCGAAGGCCAAAACTGGCAATGCGGCTCACCGCAACACTTGAAATCTGGCACTGCAGGCAAAGAAAGGAAATTAATGTACAGTCCTGTAAGTGTAATCATGCAATACTTGTAAATTGACTTACAGCATATCTTGAGATGTTTCAAACTTGTTGGTCTGTAAGACTTGATCACCAGTAGTTCATGACTTGTCGCAATATCCCACCTTCCGCACTGCTGGGCGTGTAATCTCTTTTGGCGTAGAAGGTACAAGAAAAAATTTGGGACCTACACAATGCTTTCATGAAGAATCCTTCTTGTAAATAAAGTATATAAATGCAAAGATCCTAACCTGTCATTTTTAAACTTACACTATGTGGTGCTTCAGCTTGGCCTGAGACACTCAGGGATTCACTCTCCTGCGTTTCAACCACGAAGAATCCTTCTTGTTTAATGGGTGATAATGAGATAATGGGATCCATTGCCAGTTCTCAAATTATGGAACAAAAAGCAGGCACAACACACAAGGCCACAAATACAGGAGTGGAGATGACACTATGACAAATGATTGACACTAACAAAATGGATGACATTATGAAAAATATACATATGTATGATTCAATGGTTTTGAAAACCAATTGCAGACATTACAGATTGCAGGATATTTACAGAAAAATCCAGTACACTAAAATTAAAACTTCACTTGCATTTAAAAAAGTACACTTGTTTGACAAGTCAGAGATGGATTTAAAAAGCAATGCAGGATATTTACAGATAAACCACACACTAAAATTAAAACTAGCATTTATTCACTTGCATTTAAAACAGACACTTGTTTGACAAGTCAGAGATGGATTTAAAAAGCAATGTAGGGTATTTACAGGAAAACCACACACTAAAATACTTAAATTAAAAGTAGCATTTATTTAGAAATCAAAGCAGGATATTCGCTAATTCTTTTATTCAAACTAGTACTTTACACAAATAAATAATAAAATTTGCCTTAAGCAACATCGTTTTCAAATGACATTGGTTCAGAAACCAATGCATATTTCAACTTCACAAACAACTTCATCTTGTAGTTATAAGCATGCATAGGGAAGGGACTTGCAAGATTATCGTAAGCAATGCAATTGTACTCAATTAAGTTGCCAATTTCATGCATCCTTACATTCTGATTGTACTCAGATTGAAGCACTTCAACAAGGAAGTATATTTTACCTTCGTTGTCTTCTAAAATGAATACAATTCTTCCCATTGACACATCAACCTGGTATGCCAATTGAGACAGAGCCAGAATCATGCCTTTAGAGTACACAGTTCCCTTTATCTCATATTTAAGACACTGTGTCAGTTCTCCATTACAAACTTTTTGCACAGCACCCCTAATTTCATTGCAATACATATCCCCTACAAAGGGGGAAGTTTTAACTGCCTTCAAAGCGCAGCGCAATCCACCTCCAGCTCTTACATAAGCCTGAAACAACTCGTGTCTTTCAGCACAAGAGAAGGTCACGTTGATAAAATTTTTGCTAGCTCTGATGGCCCTGTTAAAAAATTGATGTTTACTTTCATATCGCAGTGTCCATACTTTTCCCAAACTACCAAACAGGAGTATCATAAGGCAGTAGTGCGTGAAATAATGGTGCTTTGGGCGCAGAGGAACCAGAGGGAATGCATGCCGCCTCATATCTAGGTACTCTACAATCAGAACCTGAAGATGACCAACGTAAGATTTGTGAATAGTTGGTGCACACACAATATCAAGAATTTCTCCAATCAGTAGGAATAGTTTCCATACTGGATCAGCTTTATCCTGAATGAGGTGGTGAATCATCAGTGGAACAAGCCTCACAAAATTGTAAACCTGCCACATGCCACCATGAACTTTAGTGTGTTTTTCTTTTAGGGGCAAGGGTTTGTCTCGTCTATCTGCTGCACTGTAAGGGAATGCTGACATTATGGCGGCTACGTCATCATATGAAAACCACTTCTTGATGTCCACAAAATATTTGAAGAACAGACATACATCATGGGCAGCCACACCCTCCATTAAATCATGGCCCAAGCATGGAGGAAGGCCTGGATCGCAGACATGAAAATTTTGAAGTTCATTAAACTTGCTTTCAAATTTTATTCCTTTCCTACCCTCAATCCCTCTCTTTCCTATGCATGCATTGTAGTTTTCTCTGGTCCGCTCAGGGAACGAGGCAAGATGACCTTCCTCAGCATGGAAAGATGCTCGAGGAACCAAACAGTAGCGGCAGAAATATCTACTCTTGCTGAAGGACTCATTGAACCCTCCAAGACCATGGCTCCCAAGGTTATCACCACTAACATAAATCAAGCTTCCCTTAACCATCCCGTGACCAGGAATTTCAACACCAACCTCCTCAAGCTTTTTAAGATCTGCAACTATGGGACCATACACTTTTTCATGATCGAAGTTGGATTCTAGACATAAACCTACCAGTTGGATTGCATCAGTGTGGGTACGAATATGACTAGGGATATTACCCAGTGATAAATATATTCCTATCATCTTGTACTTTTTCTTGGCAGGGCCAATTGGACAAGAAATCTCAAAACCATCCTGGTACAGTATGACAGAGAAAGCTTTTCTATTCTCTCTAAAGAACAGATTTGTTTTGTAAAGCAAACCATCATAAAAATCAGTATAAATGTCTCTTCCAGAACTTGTAGGTGAACAAAGGTCAATTTGCAAGCATGGAGTAGCCACCATCATTTGCAAAGTTTTTAGAATGGGTACATAATGGAAGATTTTGCCAACTTTTGTAGGGGCCACATACATGAAATTCCGTTTGAAATACAAATTTCTAGTGTGAGAGCTGCGCAGATCTGAAAAGCCGCTTTCAAATTTAGCAATAACCTCTCTCATCTTTGCGTATTTCTCCTCATTGGACAAAGATTCGTTGTCCATGATAGCCAACACAGTGGACATACCATTACGGTGAACACTGTGCATTTCACAGGAAATTGCCTGAACAGTTCTTGCGGGTACAAGATATTTAAATTCCAATGTCATATAAAATTCTGCCATGGCTCGCAGCCACATTTCATGATTAGGACGACTTAAATTTGCCTCAGAGGCACACACATCCTGAGTCTCTTCATCAAAATTAACAAAAGTACTGTCAGTATCATCAGTGCCATAGGGATCACATTCACTTATTGCACTCGGCAGTTTCCACTGATGACTCCGGAAGACATGACCTTTTAGAGAACCAAAGACTGAATACCTCTTGTTGCAAGAAGGACACTTTACAGCATACCCACCTATAATGTGGTCTCTTAGATGACTCATTAATTTAGAAAAGGAATCAAATTCTTGGACACATGAAGGAACATTACATGCAATCTTGCCTTGTGCATCCAGTGCATTGTAGGCTGCTCGCTCTCGTAACAAAGTAACTCGAATGTTGTGCCTACGCAACAAGTGATTTCTTAAAGATCCTTCAGATGGTAATACTTCTGAGCATGTCATTAGTGCACATGGAAATGTTTCAGAAACGTGCCTATGATGCTTCAGATGACACAAATATTGCTTCAACTGTGAAAATTTGTCCATGCAGAACTTGCAGTGAAATTCATCCATGATTAATTCCTAAGAAACAAAAAATTGTATTTAATTCATGGCATGTCCCTCATTAAGGTGTTAAGTAGAATTGCTCCAAAACTCACTTTTGTAAGGTATCTTCAGAAATAACCAAATAACCATAACCTAACCACATTAGACGCAATTAAATGGGGCTAAGATCTGAAACAAGGGATCAAGATAAAAATGTAAGGCATTTGGAGGCTGAACCGCAAAATAGGTTTCCAATTTATGTAACCTTAAAGTTTTGAGAACACATAATCAGACATACACAGAAACTGGCGTTGACGTTTCGTCGGGCGAGCTGCCGGATCCTGGATCCTGACAGCGTCCTGAGGGTCCTGAGCGTGACGTGAGGGGGGTGGGGGGACGGTTATAACATTCTCATAACACACACGAAATGAAAAAGTTTGCCATGTTGTGACAAATGTTATGAAAATGTTATGAAATGCTGCCTGTTGTGAAATTTCATACCGCTGTTGTTAAATTTCACAACAAATGGGTTATAAATTTTCATATCCGTTTTAACAGTGTTGCCAGCCATTCCTTTCTCTTATATTCACCTCGCGCCGAGCCACGTTCTTTTTCGCTGCAGCACCGGCAAGCATAGGGGGCCGATAAAAGCAAAAACGGAAAGAAAAAACGGAAGAAATATGCGCGCGCTGCGAAGAGCATTGCCTCGGCATTGCCGTTGGCGCAAAAGTTGGCGCCCCTGCTTTCTTCCACGGCAATAAAAAGAGTTTAAAGGGAAATCGATCCTCAGCAGGCTTGCTACTTTATTTCGCTCCCTCTGCTCGTTTTCGCTCTCGCGTTCGTTTTTCTTTTTTTTTTGTGGGCGGGAATCTGGAAGAAGAGCAGAGGAGAGAGCTCAGCGCCCATCTTCCCCCTCGTGTAGCTCCAAGTTGCCAACCCTTTTTTAATTTTTTGTTTTTGCTTTGCTCGTCTTTCTCCCTCGTTGTTTTTGCAAGGAGATTTGCCTTGCTCGTGCCTGCGTGTGTGTGGTTTAGGCGGAGGAAGGGAGGACGGACGGATTTCATTCTGAGTTTGCGAGCAAAGAACTCCACTTTGCAATTTTAACGAGCCAGGAAATTGTTTTAGGAAAAAGTAGCCGCCGCCACTGTGTGTGTACGAGAGAGATTCTGCGTGTGAGTGAGTGTGCGTGTTTGCGCGCGCGCGCTTGGGGAGGGCCAAAGCGTGGGCGCCATGCTTGAGGACACAGACTTGCATATAAATGAAGTCCGGGACAAAGTACAGACATTCCCCTCGCTTCTGCTTCAACCCTTTCGGGGCGTTTTATTTTTTCAACACCCCATCCGTATTATTTATTTTTTAAAAAAGGTCCACAATTAGTATTTTTTTTGTGTGAACCCCCCCCCCCCCCCCCAAAAAAAAAAAAAAAAAAAAGACGTCTACTAAAATTTACACTCCAAAGAGATTTCAGGACCGCGGCTGCAATATAATCAGCTGCCCAAGTTGATACCGCCTTTCCGAAAATTTGCCAGCAGTATACTTGCTGTTGCTCGTTGTGATCTCAACTAACAAATACGTTGAGTAGCCCTTTTTTTCCGAGTTCGCCAGGACCTGTCACTTGCCGAGCCGATGCGCGTGTGCCGAAAAAGGTAGCCCTCTCGCTGTCATTTATTATACGCCGGATAGCTCTGTCTCTCTCGCAGAGCCAAGCTGCCGGAGGGGCCATTCGAAAGGCAGGGCTTAAGCTTCGCAATGGCGGGCAATAATCTTGATGGCGCACCTCGCCGCATGTGGGCCCAGGAGGCTGACTCCGGGCCGCGTCGCTCTGTCTCTCTCGCACCCGCGGGTCGTCTCGCAGGGGTGCGAGAGAGACAGGGCAACCGTTGGGACTCGGCCCACGGGCCCGGCAGGCCGGCCAGCAGGCCCCATGTGACGGCTCCTCATCTGGCTCGCCAATGAAATATCACGCCGCAATCTTGTGCGACTGATGGTGCCCGTTGTAAATTACCCGCCATTTTGAGCCATAACGCGTTGCCTCCACCGTGCGCCACGCACCGCCCTTGGGCCTGTCTATCCCCCCGTCTATCAATTAGATTCTATTCTAATGCATCCCCCGCCTAATTATTGTCTATGCCGCGGCAGTCCTATCTTTTCAATCCTACAATGCCATTACCCGCCCTGTCTCTAGCGCCCCTACACTCACTCACACACACACTCACTCACACACACTCACACACTGAGAGAGAGGATCTCACAAACACAGTCAAATGCCCTGTCGCTCTACTTCTATTTCTCTCTCGCACACAGACCACACACACACACTCACACTCGTACGTCGTGACCGCACACACAGCCTGCACCCAATGCAGTGCAGTCTTCAAGGACCGCAAATCGTTGCCAACATTCCGACCCCGAAATTGGCATTCAATAGCCAGAGCGGCGGGCGCATTAGTTATCAGCTGTTACATGGCGTGTTGCCAACCAAAGAAAAACAACACGCGAGGGGCAGTTGGCCGTATTGGACTGTTAATCTGTTCTCACTTCACCTACATGGGATATTGATATAAATTGATCGTCTGAGACCTGTGACCAATGGGTACACTGTTGAAAGTACCTTGGAAAAATCTTGAGTCAGTAAATATGGGCCATTTTGTAACATTCAAAACGTGCACTCTAATAAGCCTATTACTGTAGTTCAGATGTTTCGCAATACTAAGGTACTTAAGTAGCCTGGAGGTTCATGAGGAAATCCATGGAGTGTCCAAATTAATTTGGGCAGAGTGACCCTGGCCAAGGTCGAGGTGCACTGGAATAATGCGGTGCAGCGAGACGACCGGAAACAATCCAATCAATTTGGACGCCAATCCCGAACGCGGTTCGCAAATAAAATCGGGGCCGGATAACGTATCATAATCAACTCATCCCTGACCGGAAATGCCAGTCAAGGCCCATCAAACAGGAACACGCACACGCACGCACACACACACACGCACACACACACACACATCACACCACCATCAGTCGTTTTTCGCGCCTCAGGCGTCGGAAAAATATAAAATGACGACAAAACCTCAAAAAAGAGAAGAGAGAAAAAAAAGGAGGGTAAAACGATCAGGAGTTTTATACCGCGCGTTGGTGTGGGTGTGCATGTGTGAATGAAAGGGGGTGGGGGTGGTGGCGTGGCACGTCTCTCGATGGGCAGCAAATTGAGAACAGTGATTCCGTTCTTGAAACGAAGGGATTACGGCAATTAGCTCGCTCGTGTCATTTCGTCAGCTCTCGACTCTTGCTCTGCAGACTGATTCCGGGAGTCGTTCTGTCTCTCTCGCACGAAAAGGGGACGCCCCATGAGTGCGAGGGAGACAGAGCGACCAAAACGACTCTCGAATTCAGTCTTCTGGCCGCGACGAGGGCGGCACACTGGCTGACGGCTGCGCCCCCGGCGATCGAATCAAAAGCGATTCGCAGACAGGAGGAGGGCGACAGAGCGTCGCCGCGAGGCCGAACACAAAAATCGCAGCCGGCGAATTTCGAGAGGGGCGACAGAAAAAGGGGGAATAGGAGTAAAAGACAAAGGAAATAAGTCCAGCCAGGGGGCAGGTGTGAATGAGATCAGTCACTGACTCATCTATTTTTTTTTGGGCTTTTTTCCGTCCTTTGGAGGGGTTTATTTAACTAGCAAGTCGACGGTCTGAGCCAATGGCTAAAAAAGGCAGCAGAATCGAAATCCTTTAAAAATTTAATGGTTAAGAACGGTTAATAATCGTTAAGAAATAGTACTCTTGTGTACTTTATAGAGAAAATTTGCCGAACGTTTTTTTACAACCTCTAACGCAATTGTGACTGCTTTGGCGGCCTCCCTCGCTAGGGTGTACTATTCTGACAGATTAAGTATGCTCGCAAAATGCCCGCCCTTTTTTAACTATGTCTCTACTGGCCGCTGCGCGAATTGTCCAATGACCCCGTCCACGACATTCCTCCCTACACGTCGAGGGGTGGCCGTGGCGGGGCGGGGCGGGGGACGGCGGCGCCCTGATCTGCCGGACCAGTCATCTATCACGTAGGTGTACGTGGCAGGTCGGGGCGTGGCGGGGCGTGGCGGGGCGGGGCGGGGCGGCTCAGTCTTCTGTGCGGATTATATGGCCGCTGGATTAAGTGGGAAATCTCCAATGATGGACGCTGGAGCGCGCTGGGGCCTTCATGGCGTCCATGGCGTCCGCGAGGCGCCCTGCTAAGGTCCCCATTTGTACATGACGCTTTGAGCCCACACCATTATCCGCACACGTCACGTGGGGTGGACGGCGGGGTGCCGCCACTACACAAGAACGGTGGCAGAAGGACGAAAAAGTAGCGACAATCAGGTAAAAGAACAGCCTTCCCATCATTTGGGAAAACATAGAACTGACTTTTCTCTCAGGAAGCAAACGATGTTGTAAAGTTTTTTGCACCGCGCGTGCTCTTACTAATTTGAAAATGTGAAAGGACTCCCTGTTCGTACTTTGACACAGACTCCATGCTGAATTTGACTTTGCCGTCAACGTTCGTTCAAAAAGATAAAAATAAAAGAAAACATCCACTTTGTTTTGAAGTGTTTGAGAAATGAAGTTGCGACTTTCCCCATCGCACTCTTACTGTATTACATTTTTTTTTCAATTGGTCATGAGTCATTTTTCTTTGCAACAGCAGAAGCACGTGGGTGAATGTTTGAATCGGTTTCCCGAGCGCGCTGCTGCGGCGGCCAGGCGCCAGGCCGCTCCCTCGAGACCACTCCACTGCAAGATGGCGGCGTGCCCTGGCAGTGCCCAGGCAGTGCCCAGGCAGCCCAGCCAGCCCGCGGCCACTAGCGGCCTCCTCCCCTTCATCTTCCCTCCCTTTTCCCTCCTTTCGGGTCGGTAATAAAAAAATGGTGAAGCAAGCGTAAGCTCACGCGCTGCGCCGCCATGATTTTTTTCCCTCCCGTTCCTCCTCCCTTGTCGTGTGCGGCCGGCACGCCGCGTGTCCAACTAACGCTGGCGGCTTGGAGGGAGGGGAGCGCGGTCAGGAAAAATCGATCCTTGGAAGGACTCTGCGAGCAGATTACGCTTTCGGGGACCGTGAAACGAGGCGGCGTGAAAGGGTGAGTTGTTTCGAACAACGAATTTGAATTTTGAATTCACCAGCAGCGACTTGACTGCGTGGTTACGAAAGCCTTTACAGCAGTGTTGATCTTGCTTATTTTTTTTCCAGAGTGGTAACACGATGAGGAGGCCAGTGCGGCGTCGTTTCTCATTCCTCCACTCTGCGGAATAATTGAAGGAAACCCTACACTCTCTTCCATTCCGAGCGCCGGGCCGCGGTGGGGCGGCGGGCGTGCTGGGTGAATTAGTAAGATGGCGCCGTGCATGCTTCATGCGGACCCCGACCAGCGAGCAAGCAGCGAGCTAGCAGTGCGCCAGCCCGCCCACACGCCAAAAGTGTTCATTCTGGAGAACCCGGACATTTTCCCGGACAGCACTGTACTCTGAGAGGCAGTTTAACGCGGCCTCAGCGCGCGGCCGGAAGGCGAGTTTCTGCCCTGCCAAGTATTCGCCACTGTTTGTAAAACGAGAAGTCCGCTGCAGCGCCTTTCGCACTCCCGGCGTAATTAAAACCGACACGGCACGCCAACGAAGGCAGTTTGGAGCAAGAAAAATAATACCTCACGGCCGTGGCGGCCGTCCCGGGCCGTCCCTTGCAGACTAATGAGGAAGTTCTCCTTTGCCTCCCTTTTCACTCTCGCTGTCTCTCTGTACGCATTTCTATGCCATGCGGAAGGGCGCCTGCTGGGCCAGGCCGGCCAGGCTGTCACGCCGGCCCAAAAGTGAGAATCACGAAAGAAAGTGTAAAAAAAAGGTTGGAGACAAAGTGAGCAATTAGATAAAACAAATGAGTATCATAGTAGGGACCAAGGAAATAAGAAATAAAAAATGGCCTAGTTTGTAACATTTACCAAAAATGAAAAGAACGAACCTGCAATTGAGCCAGACTGCTCATCTGAGGTACTTTTTTTCCCCCTTATTGTTTTAAAAGACAAAGAGCACGGCCAGATGCGCGCGCGCGCTGAAATTCAAATTTGTAGCGAGTCGGCTGGTGTCTCATTAAGTGGGGCAAGAAAGGCAAGGCGGGGTGTTGGACGGCCCGAAAAAAAGGGGCGAATTCAAAGCCGCCTACGCACGCACGCAATCTACTCCCCCGTGAAGCAGAAAATCCGAAAGCAGTGTCGGCGCGGTGGCCCTGCTCTTTCCATGTATGCAAATTTGCTGCTGAAAAGAGAAAGAGAGGGAGAACGGGCAAAAAAAGGGTTTAAAAAAGCGCGGAAAGTAGTGAGCCAAGTTTTGGGTGCGCGTGAAGCGAAGTGAGGGTTGGGCACCGGGCCAAAGAGGGCCGGGGCCGCCAGAAGGAAGGTGGCGCTCCTGCAAAGCCCTCCCCTGTTTGAATTTCCCAGCCAGACAAGAAAAGGGAACGCTTTTTCCTTTGTTTTGCCGGCAGCGTTATCCCGGCTGCAGGTAATTGCGGAGCTGTGCCGCGCAGCCCGGCGCAGCCCGGCGCAACGACACACCGACGCAAATAGCCGGGGTCTACGCTGCACGGCCACACCGCCGCGACCAGCTAGGACACTGCCAGCAGAATCAAAGATCCTGAGACAAAAATCAAGCTCACACGTTCTAAGCCTCCAAGTTTTCAATTAAAAGAAATTGTGCGAATTTCTGTTTCAGGTTAAATACTTGCTTTGGTTTGAGGAATTTTGAAAACAATGGTTTTTGTATGTGACTATGGTAGGATACTCAAGCCTTTTCAAGTTCCTGAAGCTATCCGCAAGCTCCTTTTGCTTTATCTTTACAAGCTCAGGGTCTGATTTTTCTTAATCGACACAAGTTCGAACCGTTAGAGTCTCAGTATTTCGAGGAACCTAAGGGACACTGGGAAGTATGCGCACCTGCTCACAAGTACGGTAATCCAGGGCACCAAACGTCATGAAGAGAACTGAAGAGACGAAGTTTGGTCGTCCGTCCGGCACGTGGCTTGTCGAGGAACTCCCGGAGGAAGATGAGGACTTCCTTACACTGGACGGAGTTCAAGGCAATAAGCGGTCTTGAAGTGACGACTCGGTGGCTGTTCCCGTGTTGTATCGATGTCGCATCGATCGAGTTATCGACCACTCTAGTCCTCTCCTTGACCAGCGAGCTCGCGGAGGCGACGAGCCGAGGTGCGCGTCGCGGAGGCGTCCAGGTGAGACTGCCGCGCTGCCGTGCCATTCCCAGACTCCCTCCGCCAAAAGTAGTGGGTGGTGTAGGCCCTCCCAAACGGGTTGTCGATGCAATGAAAATCACAAGGAACGAAACAAAAAAACGCTCCCACGACACGCTGTCGGCACGGAGGCCCGGACAAGACGCTCCGGACAGTCCGGTTGCGGCCTTTGTCCGTGCGGGGGAGGTGTAGGCGGACGCGGCCCGATGCCTTTTTTTCTCACGGCATCGGCGCGCCGCGTGTATCGTTATTTGCCAGTGGCGCGGGGGTGGGACGGCTTGGAGGGCTGCGACCGTTGGAGGCTGCAGGCCTCGCATCTCTTTTGCACTCAGCGTCCGGTCGCTGGAGTGCGAGAGACAGAACGACATGTGAGACACTGCTTAGCAAAACGGAAGTCAGACATCGTGAATCTCTGATCGTCATTGAAACAGTGCATGAGTTACTCAGATATTGTACTCAGAACAAAGTAAGGTACCTCGGGGCTTTACATCTCCTGAATCTGGAGAGTTTGAACCGTTCCGGTACCTGCTAATCGATATCTTCCCGCTAACAAAGTATCTAGAGGACAGTAAAGAGTACAGCCTGAAGGCGATGAAACAGACAAGGCATACCCCTTTCTCGCTCCCGCTGATTTTGTGCCCTCTCTAATTGCGACTGCGAGAAATTCCTTCACTCGCCTCTCCACCACCCACACCTCAGTCCGGTCGCCACCTCCCCCCTCACTCACACACAATGGAACATGGCATTCCTATACCACTTATTTTTTTCTCACGCCGACCGGACCCGCTGCCGCCGCTGCGTGCGCGGAGCATCCCGTCAAACCACCACCCACACACGCACACCCACGCCAACCTGTCGCACCTACACCCATACACCCCCCCCCCCCCCCCCCCCGAAGCTAGTCGTCGCGCCGAAAACCGGCTCCTCACCACCTTTGACACGGCGGTGTGGCCCGACCTGGCCCGGCCAGTGGATAATGGTTTCGGTGCAGCTTTAACAGGGATGCAAATTATGTTTTTATGACACTCAATCCTTGACCTTTTGTCGCTGTTTTCTGAGTGACGTGTCGATCGGTTTCCAACCAGTCCGCGAACGTGCGTGCGTGCGTGTTGCTCTGTCTCTGTCGCACTGGAGGGGAGTCCTGTGATGGTGCGAGAGAGACAGAGCGACGAATGGGTGTCACACTCTCGAGCTTGCGGGCATGCCTCTAGAAAAGAGAACGGCGTGCTTCAGCTGGACATCGAAGTGTTGCTTTAAGAAGAGTATGACAGTTTTGACACTGCTTCATTGCGAGGGAAGGGGTTTGACAAAGTGTACTTCTGAGACCATGCGGAACAGGCCCACCACATACAGGCCAACTGCAGCAGCCAACCGTAAGTGAGATTTGCAAAAGAGTTCTTGCCGGAGCCATGTCCTAGTATTGCGCTATCTGGAGGTCCACAAGTCTCGCATTATCATTAACATTCAGAGCCCCCTCCCCAGAAAAAGAAAAGAAAAAGGATCCGGAACTTTTAAAAAAAATGTACTGACAGCCTTGATTTAGTACAGCCTGAATACGAATTAATTCAATGGTTACCTAAACAAACTAGACTTATACAAGAGAAGGTTTTTTCAACTTTTCGACAAAATTTTTCCACGGGCAGGACTGAGTTTTACAGCGCCCCGCCCGAAAGGGCGAGCCTTTCCAGAAGAAGAAACCCCTTTGAAGCACGTCCCGCGTTCCGCTGTGCAAAGCTTCAAGACCCGCCCGGGCGAGAACCCTCTCCTCTGCTTGGGGAACGTGAGAGAGGAAAAAGGGAAAGGAAAACGAAAAAAAAAAGTGCGGAGAAATAAAAAGTAAAATGAAGTGGGGAAACATAAAGGCGGGGATAACGAGAGGCGAGTCCGCCGAGAACGTGCTGGGGTATGCAAAAGATACATCTGCAAGATAAATTGAATGGGAGGGGGAGGGGCAGGGCGCCCTCTCAAAAACACCGCGCGTTTATTCTTAGGACGAGCAAAAATAGCCTCCGACTGGGCCGCACGCGCGTAGAAATAACACGAAGTCACCCGGGAAAACAGCGGGAAAAGGTTTGAGGGCGCCGAGTGCGAGGGAAGGAAACTTTACCCCTCCCCCTACCATCTCCGCCCGGCGCCACGCCCCGCCAGGGCCACGCCAGGCCCCACCCCCCGCCTAAGACTGGCCGCGGTAAGGGTGTGTGTGGTGGGGGTGAGCTCTGCGCCGCTGGGGCTGGCCTATTTGCAAACCATTAGAATATAAAGTGATTCTCAACCATTATTCTTAACCCCCACACCTCCCCCAACCCCTATCCGGCGAGTTCGGATGGGGCTGCAGGGGCCCTGGCGTCGAGCCACACTCGCTCACACACACGCGCGCAAGATTGGGCGCCATCCCCGCCTCCACCCGGCTACAGGCGCCACCCCTCGCCTATTCAACGCACCCCTGGGATGGCATCTTTCCTCCCTTCACATGCTTTCTCTCTCTCTCTCTCTCTCTCTCTCTCTCTCTCTCTCTCTCTCTCTCTCTCACACACACACACACACGCACACACGCGCACGCAAGCCTTATTATGCATCGTCCTTTCCAGTGACGACCAGTCCTTTTTTTCTCTTTTTTTAATCTACCGCCGTCGGTGCGACTCGAACCCTCGAACCCCACCCCGTGCGCGTCTCTCACTAATTGCGTGCCGCCGTCGTCGTGACGCCAGGAAAAGATTTTCAGCGCCAGAAAGCAAAACAAAAAACAAAACCAACAAAAACCAGAGAAATGTGGAAAAAAATCAACATGTTAAAAATGAAACGCGACGAAAAAAAAGAAGGGCGGCACCAGGGCGACGGCAAAGCGTGGTTGGTGACGTCACCGTGTCTTTCTGGACGTTTAATTCGGGGCCGCCCCGCCCCACGTCAAGTCTCTGGACGTGACCCCCCCCCCCCCCCCCCCCCCCCTTGCCGCCGCCGCCACACCCTGCTGTATGGGGATGCGTTGAAAAAGCCTTCCGGGCGACGTGGCCGTCGCTGTCGCACTCCCTGCTGGGCCTGCAGGTGTGACAGAGAGAGAGAGAGAGAGAGAGGAGAGAGAGAGAGAGCAGCGCGTTCTAACGCGGAGCACTAGACCGCTGTCAAGAGGCATTTCCCGGCCGTCCGAGCAGGGACCGTTCTCCGCATTCTTGGTGCTGGCGTGGCGCGGTCCGGCGTATGTAGGGCCCGCGGGACGCAGAGAGAGAGAGAGAGAGAGAGAGGGAGAGAGAGGAAGGGAGAGAGAGAGAGAGAGAGAGAGAGAGAGAGGAGGGGGGAGAAGAGAGAGGGGGGACTAGCACCCCACCTGGAACGCTGCTCCTCAAAGAGAGCCCTAAAGTGTGCGGGCTGTCCACTGGAAAATTCAGGCAAGAGGGGTCACTTTTCGCTTTGTTTGAGTCCTTTTTTTCAGGTCCCACGGCAGCAGCCCGCGTTACCTCGTGAGGGTTGCCAGTGGCGGACCTAGAAGCTGCCAGGGGAGGGGGAGAGTAAAGAGACATTTTTGCCTTTTTAAAGGAGGAATGTATGGATTCAGCCTACCTTTCGTCTGGTTATCTAGCCCTATCTAGCCCCTGTACTATCCACTCCTGAGGGCTGCAGTTGTCCTGTGACGAGGAGCTGACCAGGAGGCGACCGATGCGTGGTCGCTCTCTCGCACGCAGCTGTGTTCCGTTTACGCGGCCGGTCGCGTGCTTTCGAACAGGCCGCTCCGCCTCTCTCGCACCCCTGTCCGGGTCGCCCTGCGCGTGACAAAGACAGAGCGACCAAGCGATTCCTCGCAATCAGTGTGATGGACGCCGTCATACGCGCGCCTTAAAATTACCGACTTTTTAATCTGGAATCCCATTAAAATCTGAAGCGTAATCATGACCAGAGACGCGTATTCTTTTTAGGAAACTGTCGACTGCTTTCGATCATTTTCGATCGTGTCGTCGCGCCAAAACTGCTGGCGTGTCAGCTCCACCCGAGTCTTTACAAAATCGACCTCGATCGACCAGTTTCTGAATCAAATAGTTTTTGGATCATTCGTCAAAAAGGATACAGACAAGTCACCGGAGTACAGAGCCACAACCAAAAACAGACACTTCACAGAAATAGCGTTAGTTTGATTGGGGCCGAGAGACTCGCTGCGCAGAGCCCCGCGAGGCTCCAAGCAACATTTTCTATCAGAAACTTTCCTTGCCTCTTCCTCCCCTGCCGCATTATACGCTGCGATATGACTCTATCTATATTCACGCCCATGCCCCAAGCACACCCAAACACACACACGCTCAAGCGTTGCACCGGTGATCGAAATTCGGTGTCGGCGAGACAAGATTCTCATCTGCATCACCGCCCGTCGACGTCCATCCCATCGCAGCAAAAGAAAACAAACCGGGAAACAAAATTATTTTATCCTAACCTTTTAACCTAATCTTCTAAAAATGTTAAAATTTGGTGTTCGGTGTCAATCCTTACTAGGGTTCAAGTCTTACTTCAAGTACGTACTTTCTTTTTACATCACTCAAAGCTCCCCGTGGGCGCCATTTGTCCACAGAGAGACACCGTTGAACCTTTTTTCTCCATTTTCCATTCTTTTCCCTTTTTTTTTCTTTTTCCCTCTCTTTTGACCCCACTGCGCCCCCGGCCGTGCCGTGCCGCCCAAAACTCGCATGGCACTTCGCTCTGGCACCTCGCGTGGCGCGCAACCCGCTTACTGCGGGCTTTACCTGATTAGCGCCACCGAGGTCTCCCCCCACCCCTCCGCCCGGATCCCTACACGCTCGCCAAATTGATGGTCTGAACCTCCATCAGCCCGGCGGCCTGGCAAGAAGAAGAGAAATGACTCTGGATGTTAAGCCCCCCTTCGGACCTTCGGACCTCTGGCCGTGGGGTACGTGGCAGCGCCGCGCACGCCCTGGACGCGCTGGTCGCCGCTTGCTACACTGTCCGAAAAGCGCTCATTTTTTAACGTCGGGAGAACACCGAGCCATCAATACGGCGCATGCGGGGGGAGGAAATTTCTTCATCGCTCAGCGTCAACGTGCCCGTCTTGTTAGCGAACCCGTCAGGCTTTCGGCTTTCAGCTTCCAGAGGTACACCGGGGCTACCCTTTGAACCCGTGGAGAGCGGAAGGTCTTCTATAAATCTACTCTGTTTTTCCAACATCCTGAAACTGCAGAGGTTTTCAACGGAGCGCACTGATAGAAGTGTGCTCATTTTCGTTTTAAGTCTCGGAAAAGTTATGTGTGCGGATAGAAGAGTGCTCGCGTGACTGGTTTGTTTCAGACGCTTCCAAGGCACGCGTTAGAAACCCCCCTGGTGGCGCCTCCGCCAGCAACGCGTCATTAACCACAATAATTTTTTTTTATTCCCACCCCGCTTTTTCATTTTTGTACCCGCGCGAGGCAGCGCCCCACGCCGCACACGCCGCGCATGCGGGGCCGGGAAAGAAGAAAAGGAGAGATTGGGAAAACGGAGAGGGGTGGGAGGGTCGTGAGGTGACGGCCACATCTGTCGTCTGTCGGATCAACTCCTATAATCTCTCGGCGCCGAAATGATGGCGCCTGTGATTCCTGCAACCCCCCCTCCCCCCTCTTTTTTTGCCCAAGCCCCACTGTGTTCGCCGTGCGACCCCCGAACCCCGGCGCCTGTTCTTAACTCCCTCAGAACGCGATTTCTTCCAGAACGCACTGAACAGCAAATTTAGTGTGTGAAAAGAGAGTTTGACTTAAATCAGGACTGCTTTCCTCAGTGAACCTTCGTTCTGGTTTCTGCTAGCTGGCCGACCTTCCAGGACATTTCAGGACTCCAGGGCTTTCCACGTGGAGCGAAAGGTCACCGAGTAAGCTTCCTCTCGAGGGAATTCCGACTTTAATTTTCGTTTTTTTGTCCTGTTTCCATTCTAGATGGCCGACCCCTCCGAGCGCCCCTGGAGAACGTGCGGACCGAAACCCACCCAGCTTACTTTGGTCTCCAGGCTGCGGATACTGTGTGCTCCGGGCCCCATCTGTCACATGTGTGTGTGTGTGTGTGTGAGAGAGAGAGAGAGAGAGAGAGAGAGAGAGAGAGAGAGAGAGAGAGAGAGAGAGAGAGCGCCCCCGTGGGCTTGCGGACCCGTGAGCATTGCGCTTGTGGCCACCGACTGTAGACTAATCTGCTGGGCTCCTCTGTCCTGGAGGGAATGAAAAATACGAAAAAAAAGTACGGAGAAGGAAAGAGGGGAGTGAAAAGAGAAAATGTTCGCCGCGAGGGGTGGGCGTCGGCAGCACTGCCGGGCGGCCATGCCAGCCTCTCCCTCGCACAGTCTCCTGGGCTCCAAGATGGATGACCGGAGCGACCGCGGGAGCGAGAGGGAGAGAGAGGGATGGGAGGGAGAGCGAGAGCGAGCTAGGCACCCCGGCGCCAGCGAGCGCCAACCCCCACCCCTCCACCTTGCCTTGCGTGGCCATTGGACGACCCCGCGAGTCCCGCTCACGCATGCACACACACACACACACACACACATACACACACACACGCTCGCAAAGGTAGCGACTACCTACGCACCCTGGACTACCGGCAGGCATCCCAGCAAACACCTGCTCATAGGTGCACTACTACAGAAAAAACAAAACAAAAACAAAACAATACAGTAGTTGGAGACAACTGGAAACTGACAGAGCAATGCCCACTATCCGGCTGCACTTACTTGTACTCGCACTTTTGCTCTCGCTGTTTTTCTTTCCGATTGCTTTTTTTTATTTTTTTCAGCCTGAAATCAATGGCGGTGCGGTCTTGCTGTTACTTGTTGAGCTCGTCCTGATGTATTTTGGATGGCGATGAAGGCCGGGGTGTGACACTGCCGCTTCCCAATTGTATTGCTTTTATTGAGCTTAGCGCTTGTGGCCGGTCAGTCTGTCTGTCCTCGTCTGTCTCCTAAAACGTCCCGAACCGGTTGGATGAAATGTTTGTAAGATTGTGTGCACCTCAGGCCAATCCATTCCCGTTGCGTTGAAAAGGTGTCAAACATACTGTCCGTCGGTCTGCCCAACACGCGTTTCCACCGCGTTCTTTGTCCAGCCTCGCAGATATCAAAGAATTTCCCGCGAGTGAATAAATAAGTGCGACCTAACTTTTTAATTGCGTTGGCTGGCCGGGCGAAGGGCGGTCCAAACAAAGAAATCTGAGAAAACCTGAAAACCCCGGTGCCGCGCAAACCTTCCGCCGCCTTTTTTTATACACTTTTTACTTTTTCAAGTTGGCTTTTCCTCCTTTTTTTTCAACATAACGGAAAAAAACAGCAGAGCTCTGTGCGCGCGCCCTCGGCGAGTAGGGCTGGCCAGCGCTGCGCTTCTCGCGTATGCAAATTAGCTCGACGGAAACGCGAAATTTTTCATTATTGGGTTACACACTTCTCTCATTACTAGATGGACTTGTTTTTGCCGAGCACGCTCCAGAAAGCCCACCACTTCACCGTTATTCTCTCAAATGGCGGCGTGGGCGCATTCGTCAGTAGATTTTGAGATTTTTAATTTTTTTTTTGTCTAGAGACATAAATCAATTCCTAAGAAAAGTCCAGGTTGCAGCGCACCTTCTCTCAACTCCTCGAGTTGCAAAACAGTTCCGAAAGCACCGTGATGAAAGCGGTGGCTTGATTTCTTACCTTTGAGTTCAGTGCTCTGGTCTTCCCCCACGCCGTTTCTGCACGCTCCCGCTCACACCCACAGAGACCAGCGAAACCTCACAGTTTGGCTTTCATTCCATTTTTCCGCGGTCGTCGTGGCGTTGCCGGCGTTGCCATGGATTCCCTCTACCGCGATTGTTCGCGAATTCTAAAGAAACTGCCGCCGCCGCGCTGCGGGGGAAAAAATGGAGAAAGAGTCGCGTGGAACAATTGGGCGTGCTTCTGCGTGCTTCGCGCCGCGTGCTCTCCGCGTGCCGAAACAAAAGGCAAGAGCCGAGCTTACAGCTCTGCGCACGCTCTGCGCCGGGCGACACCTCGCTTGCCTCGCTTCTTCCATTATGCCGCGACAATTCCAAGCTCAACCTCTGTAATGCATTTTCAGGCCAGTTCCACGGAAAGGAGAAGCGTGCGGGGGAGTAGGAGGCAAAAAAAAGATATTTATAATATAAAGGGGAAAACAACAAACGACACAATGGCTTGCAAAGTAAGCGGAAGGGAAATATAAGAGTGGGTCGAGAGGAATATCACGTGCGGAAACAAAGAAAAAGGTTGAAATTTTACTTACAACTCTGGCGCGCACAGCTGACAAAATTAATGAGAAAATCCCCGCGTTTCCCACCAAGATAAAAGCTCGGCTATTCATCCTGTAGCGACGCAGGAGAGCGAGGACCTGACCCCCCCCCCCTTGCGTGGCGCGGCTTTGCGAGTCCGAAATTACCTCATCTCGTCCACCTTCTTTTCTATGGCTTTTTTTTTCGTCAAGTCTGCGTAATCCTCATTTGGGCGCGCGTCTCCCCGGACTGGCGATCCTGGCTCGCTCGTGGCGGCGTGGCGGTGTCGGGTGGTGTTCAAATGAGGGAGGCCACTGCAAAATGCAGACCTTGGCCACCGAAAGCACAGACGGTCGCTGGTAGGTGTCGAACAGACTGCTACGTTGGTTTCTATTCGTATGCAAACTTAATTTCTTCAATGCTTGAATTTTTAAACCTTTTATTTAGAACAACATTTTGCCCTAAGAAATCCATACGAACTACTTCTTCGTACAACAGTTAATAATAGTTTGTATTATGTATGCTCAAAATACTTCGTAAGGTTTCAAGCGTGTGAGATTCGACTTCGTTCGAGGCCGTCTGCGGGTCCACTGTGGGTGGCTGCAACACAGTGGCCACCCCTGCGCCGCGCCCCACGCCACCGACCAGCTCGTCGCGAACAGTGTACTCCTGTACTGTAGCCTCCACTGTAGCGGTCGCTGGGTGCCGAAGAATTCCATGCGACTGGTGCTCGCGTGCTCGCACGGCGCCCCGGCCGGTGGGGCTCTTGGCAATAATAGGAGGCACCCCGCCCCGCCCCGCCCCGCCCCGCCGAGCGACCCTTCTTCCGGGCCCACGCCCCGTGGCTGTTGAAAGAGGCGGGGCGGGGTGGGGTGGGGTGGGGTGACCGGGGCGTCGAATAAAGGTGGGCTCGCCTGGAACGCCCCGCCCCGCCCCACCCCGCCCGCTCCGCCGCGTCACGTCACGAAGTGCCCGCTTTCATCAACGCCAGGGTGGCACCGCCGCGCCGTCACTGAAATGGGGGACCGCGACTAAACTCGGCGCAACTCGCCACGCCGCCATTCAAGGACCATACAGGAAGGGGAGGGGAGGGGGAAGGCCCTCCCTTTGTTGGTCGCCATTCCGACCATTTCCTGCGACACTCGCTACGCATTTTAATCTTCTGCACGTGAAAAATCGTCCACCCGAGACCCCCTGCAAGCTCCACACACACACCGCGTGCCGCGCACACATCGCCCCGCCTTATCTGAAGCACCCCGCCCCGCCGCCCCGCCCCGCCCCGTCCTTTCAGCCTCACCTGATTCTAGCTTGCTAGTGGTGCGTCCGAACCGTCGGCCTATCAGTGCTCTCGGCCCGCTGGCCCTGCTCGGTGACCTACACGGTTAAAAAGGCACCCGTTTGCCAGGTGAAAACAAAAAACAATTATGTTGCAGAGTCGTATTTTTCGATATCAAATCACTTGCTCGTGTGTAAAAGCAACTAACCTTGCTCACGCTCTAAGTATGTTTTTTCTCTTTACACAGTGAGTGGCCCACGTGGCTTCGAGCCCCAGCTTCGCTTCTCTGTTCCCCGGGCTGACGTGCTCTCTCTCTCTCTCTCTCTCTCTCTCTCTCTCTCTCTCTCTCTCTCTCTCTCTCTCTCTCACCACCTCCCCCTCTTCCGCTTGACGTGACAGTCGCTTTCTTCTCAAGGACGTCGCTTTCAGAGGAGGCTGTAACCTCGCTGTGTGTTCCGGGGCCGAGGCAGGATTGTGGGAGGCGGCTGTTTCGTATTCGCCAAACGTACATGTTTGTCAGTTGTTCATGAGTAACGCTTTGATTTCGAACATTTCCAATTGTGATTTCCAAGGTATCTGCTTACAAATATAACAACGTAGTACTAGTACGCAGTTGAACGTTTTTCGAAACTCAACGAGCGTTTTACAAACATTTCAATCGATTTACCTCTTTTATTTTTGTTTATTTTTGCCGCGTGATTTTTGGCAGTCCACTTTCCGCACCATTTCCCCCACATTACGAAGGCGACCGCCCCTCATCCTGGGGCTCATTTGTGTCATTCGACGGGCCCCCTTTTTTTGGCACCGATCATCAGGAGAACGGCGGAGGCGTGGCGCCCTAGGTTTGAAAGGATGAGAGAGAGAGAGAGAGAGAGAGAGAGAGAGAGAGAGAGAGAGAGAGAGAGAGAGAGAGAGAGAGAGAGAGGAGAAAAGAGAGAGAGAGAGAGAGAGAGAGAGAGAGAGAGATAGAGAGAGAAGAGAGTTCTCACAATCATGCTCCAGATTATAATTTGGGACCGTTTACCCGGACCAAATGAGTAGACTGTACTGTCAGAGCCTTCGGAACGGAGCATTAAATTTTTTTTCGTCACGTAGTTGTTGGGATTTGGAGACGCAGCTGCTGTGGAGCGTCGAGCTGCGAGAGCCAAGGGAGACGACAGCGCTGCAACGAGCCTCGCCATACGCGACAACAGCCGCCCCGGGCGGCGCCGCCCTGATTAGATCTTCTTTCGCGCCGAATTCGGAATTGCCTCTTTCTCTGCCCTGATTGTGTCCCCCCGGAGTCGAGTCGCCGCCCCGCGGATCCCATTTATTTCAATCTGTTAAAAAGAGAAGAAAACAATACGCAGCAGAGGAGTCCACGCGGGTTTGCGTCGCGCCTTTTTTCACATTTTTTTATTTTTCCTATTTTGGACAGTCACCGTGCAGCAAACTTGCCACTAGCTTGGAAATTTCTGACTTTTTTCCAGCCGTCAAAATGCTTCGCCCCGCTGCTCGCACGGAGAGCGCTACGTTTTTTCTCTGGCGGAAACTCGGCCAATTCACACTCTAGTAATTACTGCGCCTTTGTCTGGCCGACAGCCGAGCCCGGTCTTGTTCGCGTACATCGTCTCCACGTGACGAATTAAGTCACCTCGGGGACTCTGGAAAATGTGTGTTTTTTTTTAAATTCAGCCATGTTGACGCAGCAGCTTCCAAAAAAAGGCGCTTTTAAACATCAGTGAAAACAGCAAGTCCGTGAACCTAGCTGCACTTTTCTTTTTGTCCGTGCCTTGCGAAGCAACGCGAAAAGCCTTTCCGGTGATATTTACAAGAAATGTCGCCGTCGCCCCGCATTAGACACAAGGAAAAAGCCTGAATGCCAACACCCCCTCCCCCTTCCCCCGGTCGCGGAGGGGCGGCAGAGAGAGAGAGAGAGAGAGAGAGAGAGAGAGAGAGAGAGAGAGAGAGAGAGAGAGAGAGAGCGCCTGGAGGCCACCGGGGGCTTGAAGCCCTGGGCTTCCCTCGCTTCGCATAAAAGACTCAAAGGGCGCCATAAAAAAGGAGGGGCGCCAGAAAGGGTGTGGCTTGAGTGCGTCTGTATGTGTGTGTGTGTGTATGTGTGTGTGTGAGAGAGGGTGGATGGGGGTGCGAAGCAAGGGGTAGATAACGGGCTATGCGTGCAGTGGGTCTCAAAGACGGCCCTGGCCCCGGCTGCCCCTCCCCTCTCCGGCTTAGCCCTCCCTCCCTCGCGGCCTCGCGTGCCTCGCACGGCGCCATGCTTTATGTATCTGAGAAAGGGGCGAACGGACGGGGCGCCCCGCGGCCGGGCGGACGGACGGACAGACAGACGGACTGACAGAGGGAAGCGGGGCGGCGCCCAGAGAAGCCGCACGCAAGGCGTAAGATAGGGGCGGGCGGACGCACAGAGACCAGCAGCCCCAGCAGCGGCAGCGTACGTGCGAAAAATGGACACACGTTTGTGGATCAGACAGAGAGTAATGATGCTCGTTAGCTCACACACACACACACACACACACACACACACTCACACGCACATTCACGCTGTGGGCTCGCGTAGAGCTGGCCTGTTCGGTCCCATCACACTTTTCTTGCCCATTTTATTTTCTTCCTCGAGCCTTCGCTACACTACACGAAGCTACACTACACGAGAGAAAGAGAAAGAGAGAGAGAGAGAGAGAGAGAGAGAGAGAGAGAGAGAGAGAGAGAGAGAGAGAAGAGGGGGAGGATTCGTGAGGGTAATGCTTTCGTTTAATATGCAGGAGCGAAAATAATTTGCGTTCTTTTGCGTGAAGTGTCCTTGCGACGTAGCAAACAATAATAACGTTCAGATCGTCCGCGCGCGTGGACTGGCAAAAAAAAGGGTCTGAAGAGGATAAAAGCGAGAGAGAGAGAGAGATAGAGAGAGAGAGAGGAAAAAATGGAGGTGAAATTGTAGGGAAGGGAAAACCGGTCTTATTCGGGAATCGCGTCCCTGCTGCTGGGCCTAGCCACGCGGTGCCAGAGAGAGAAACAGAGAGAGAGAGAGGGAGAGAGGGCGGAGGGGAAGGAGGAGTAAGAGAGTAACCCACACGTAATTTCCAGGCCGGTAATTTTAGTTGGAATATTATAATCTTATTTTGAAATTTACGCTGCTGTCGACTCTTGATACCTTTGTTTTTTTTCGTTGAGTAGAGACAGCTTCTTAGAACGATTTTTACTCTGAGGCGATGGTAGAGGTGGGCAGTCGTCCAAGCCTCTAAAGAGCTGTAACAATACTCAAATACAGAAAAAAACGAAAGGGGATTAAAAGAAGAAGATCCAGTTGCTTTGCTGATGAGTAGCTCCACGCAACAACTGCACATCTGCACGCATGAGACTGCAACTGTACCTCTCAACCATTCATTTCACATATTTATAAAACGCCCCTTCCCCCTCTGCCTTAAAAAAAGTCGTGTTGATTACTTGTTTTTTTTTCTTTTTTGGATCTGAAACTGAGGCACGACGGCGAGTGGATTCTGGCGGATGAAGCCCCTGCCGCGGAGTAAAAGTTCTGTCGGCTGCAAAGTTGGACAGTTTGTGTGGACGTTCTCTCCTGTGGCCAGAAACTGTGATGAGTAATGGAGTTAGCCGCCCGGTCGCCCCGTCCACCCCATCGTTCAAAATCGTAGAATACTTTCCCGCGAAAAAAAGGGCCAAATGTCTGACTGTAATGGTATTACTGCTCCCGCAAAAACGTGCGATGTTTAAAGCCGCTGTTTAAGGGTGGATCCGGCGTGGACTCAACAAAGCAGTCCCACTGAAGGGCGTTTCTCGGAAAGCCTTAATTTTTGTGTACCTCACAGTAAGTCTGTGCACTCTTTTTGTGGCCTGACACACATCTCGACGTCCATTTGACATGAATGTCTCACGCAGACTTTAATTTTTAGTTGCAGCCACTGGTCGAGGGATGGCTCAAAGTCAAGATACCAGCTTCAAAGGGGCTTTCTTTTCTTTCCCACTTCACCGCTGTATCATCATCCGCAGCCTGTTCCGAGCCACCTGTCCCGACTGCAGGTGGATGTATTGCGTGGGGAGGCAGGGGTGTGCGAAGGGGGTGTCTTTTCTATGGAGAAGGGAGGCTGAGGTGGGTGAGTGGGTGCGAACGCGTGTGTGTGTGTGGGACGGGGACATTGGCTATGCAGCTCAAGGCACGTGTGTGCGTAGCACGTGTACCTTACCTGCTCTTTCTCATGCAAGTGTGTGTGTGCGAGCACGTGCGTGTGTGCATTCCGGTGTCGATCGGAGCGAGTCCAGTACTCAGCGCCTGGAGGTTAGGCACCACGAAGACACAGCTGCATCGCCTGGAGCAACGTTGCCTACCTCACAGGCGCTCCAGGCACCAGCACACCAGCAGGTTCTCCTTGTCTCTGTCTCTCTCTCTCTCTCTCTCTCTCTCTCTCTCTCTCTCTCTCTCTCTCTCTCTCTCTCTCTCTCTCCCTCTCTCTCATACTCTTGCACGTTGCGCTAGCTAGATAGAAAAAAATAATAGAAAATATACTTATAAAAGGCAAAACTCAGGAAAGGAAAATGAAAATGGCAAAAAGTGTCCCTCGCACGCTATGTTATTCCCACTGCAGCCTTTATGTGCCACTTGTCGCTGGCCGGTGGCCGGGCGGGGCGGGAGCGTGGAGCGTGGCGTGGCCTAAGTGCAGCAGCCCAGTGTGAATGCGGGCGTGGCGTTGAGCGTGGCGTTGAGCGTGGCGTTGAGCGTGGCGGAGCGCGGCGTGGAGTGTGTCGGCAGGCTTTGAAATGAAGATGACGCGTTTTCAGCGTAAAAGCGGCAACGCAGCGCGCCTGCAGCGTCGGTAACTTTCATAATATTCTTAAAAATTCACCGCCATTTCGCTCCTTCAATGGTCCGGGCTCTTCCACCACGTTTGCTTCATTAGGAAAGCGGTCGGTTTCGAGAAGGCGTGCGCGCCGATACAGTGTCTCGCTTTCTTCGAGTGTGTGCCGCTTCCACTTTAATCTCCCATCACGTTGCCGTTTTTCCTCAGGCGATCGAAACTCCCGGCAGGTTATGTTCCCGGGCTCGGGCGCGCGTCGCAGCCGACGCGGCCGCCGCACGGGGTGGTGGCTCCCCCTAGCGGCAGCGCTCCGAAGCGGCGCCGCTGTGGTGCGCGCTCCCGCTGCCAGGGGGCGCTGGCCGGCGTCCGCGTGAGGTCCGCTAAATTCGGCAACCGGCCAAAGAGGGCAGCACGGTCTGCCTTTTTTCCAGCGGCCTGAACGAGTGGATGGCCTCACCATGGCCTCACGCACAGCGTCAAGTTTCGCGTCTCACAAGCAGATTGAATATGGAGTGCTTTATGTTTCTTGACAGGGCGTACTCCATGAAACCACACCGTCGTGGTTCTTCCTTGACAGCATGCGGAAAGACAAATATTCCCTAGTGAACGATTACGAAAATACTCGTGTTATAAGCGCTCTGTCAGAAACAAGCGTCGGTTAGAGTGATACCCTTAAGTAAAATAGGATTTGCTCTCTACGGTCTTCCCTCGACCCGCGGGACTCGATTTCTCCAATCACTGCGGTTGTGTTAAAGGCTTGGTTTCACACAGCTTGTGATTCAAAGCTTTTCGCGGGTTCAACCATGGACCGCGACCGCACCAATTTTCAGTTCACACAATTATTTTTCTTGCTCGCCTGTGTTTCGTGTGGCGAACTTCTTCTGCATGTGACCACCGAAGATTTAGGGCGAACGCACCCGAAACCGGGCGACCGTGCCGCTCCTCGCCTTTTCAAAGTCTCCCGCGGGTCGCCTCGCCTCCGCGTCCCTTTTAGCCGCGTCCTTGCTCACCCTTGTGAAAATCTGAAAATGGCGCGTGCGTGCGATGAAGCGTGCGGCGATAGGGCCTCGTAGTGAAGCTTGCCGTGAAGCTTGCCGGGGGAGTGAGCCAAACCGAGCATGATCGGGCTGTCCGGGCCGCGGTGACCAGGAGGCTGAGCGCCCTTCTCTCTCACTCATGGGGCGCTCCGCAAAGGCGTGAGAGAGACAGCGGGACGAAAACGACTCTCAGTCTGCAGGGCGGCGCCAGGGGGCTGAAGCGAAGCCTCGCCCCGGTCAGGTGTTAGGTAACATTTGAACACTGGACGTCCACGGAATTATAGCCAAAGAAGAAAGACGACGCGAGCGTTCGCGATGGCGACACTGGTAAATCAAAGGCACAAAATTATACGCCAACAGTGAAAACGGTTGACACCCGTGGAGCCTTTGAAGGCGCAGTATGTAGGCCTTTGCTTTACAAGTACGGTGGCTGTCATGGTAGGTAGTACAGTGATGATTCTTATACCAGCTAGGAGGTTCGTTAAAATCTACCTTAAGAAAATCGAAAGCATCAGGTAGCTGTACAAAAAAGAAAGAAAACTCAGTTTCCTCCGATTCGAGTCAAGGCTCATTCGTTTGCCTTTAACTTCTACTTAATTCATTTCGCTAGAAACCCTCATCTTTCGTGAAGCAATAGTTCCCAGTGGTACTCGCTCATCTTATTACCTTCTCTCTGATCGCAGCAACACTGTTATGACCGGGAGGGACTACGGACGTCAAAACAAAAAACCGAATAGTGGAGCTTGTGTCCGTGTGGAATTCGGGGGGCAAGGAACAACGGGAGTCAAGAGCACTCCATTAATTATTATTCAAGGATGCACGGTCGAGAGCAAGACAGAACGAGCGCAGCCCGCAAAGTCTGGGCCCGTGAAATGAGTGCCCTTTACACGGCCACTTGCACAGCCCTAGCGGGAAACTCAGCCCTCATTTAAACCCCCGTTTATGCTGTAGTTTACTTCAGCTTCAGTAAAAGATGTAACAAACGCACTCGCTGGGAGGGTGGACAACGCGATTTCCAACGTGAGAATTTCAGGTTCTCGAAAGGAGATGGACAGGAAGGTCTTTTTTCTCATTCAGTCTCTTTTTTTGTTCATTCCCCTCCCCGAGAAGGTGGCCTGTCGACGAAGCCAAACAAACAACCAAAAAAGAGAGGGGTTCAGACTTGTCTAGGTCAACGTCGGCCGACCGAGACGGGCCCTCGCTTTACTCTTTCATTTCGTCACGCTTTCCCCAGCCCCTCGCTCTGTCTGCCCGCCTCCCTCTTTTTCCAGCGTCCCTCCACGCTCGGACCCACAACCCGCCCAGACCGCCACCGCACTACTCCGAAAAGAGAGTGCGAAATGAAAAGAGACAAAACAACAGCATTGATTGATTTTTTTTGTGAATTAAGGACTAGAATTGTATTTTAATTTATGGAGAAAAAGATATTTATATCGAAGTTTCATATTTTTTTGGCAGGTGAGTGTAAGCCTATTTTGAGAGTTGGCCGCAGCGAAGTCTCTATCGTCAGCGTGGGGTTGATTTAATGTGTTATCCAAAGAAGAAATCTTGGTTAAAAACCCGAGCACTGTGCTCACGGCACTCACAGAGACGGCTTTGCCAAGGCTTCGCGCGTTGCGGTCCAGAGCTCCCCTCTTAGACAACACTCCGCTCCGTCCGTGCCATTTGCCATTCGTTTTGAAGCCTTTGTGCGGCGCATCTTGCCGGATGCAAATGAAACGGAATTCACGTCCCTGTGATAAAATTGAGAGCAGCATTTTGCCGCACCGAAAGACCGAGACCGCGCCCTGCGTGCCCTTCCTCAGACCGCCCTTCGCCCTTTGATGGTGCACCTGCCGCCCTGGGGCCCTGCGGCCCTGCCCGCGTCCCTGGAGCCCTACGATGCGCGCCGCTGGTTGGCTAGAATACCAGAGCCATGCGGTGCACCCGTTCCCTCCGGTTGCCTGTGCTGCTGTCTACACCGCAGAGGAACTGGCCGGCGGGCCGACACTGCCAGGAGGAACTTCGCGGACGGTTTCCAGTAGGATCCACAGCTTCGGCCCCAACAGGACTTCTTTCAACGCTGAAAGCAATTTTCTTTCACAGTGTGGATAAAAAATTGTCTCAAAAAGTACTCGAAGTACCCCCTACCGCTGTTTTCCACCGGTCTTGCCAACATGAACTCACACGCCGCCTGAGTGGCGGGGCAGCGCGTCGCCGCTGCAGCAGTGCCCAATTTTTCTCTCTTTTTTCCTCGCTGGGCCGTTCTGGGGGTGGCCCGCCTCAACAGGTTGCGGACGGCGCAAAGAAGGGAAATAAAAAACACACACACATTCACGTGGCGAAAGAGTGTGTGGTGTGTGTGCGGGCTGACGTCACGCTCAGCTGGGCGCACGCACTGTGGGTGGCGTATGTGACTGACTGCGTGTGTGCGTCCCTGTGTGTGTGCGATTGTATGTGTGAGCGTGGTACTGTGACTGGCAGTGTGTGTGTATATTGGTAAGAGTCACTGTTCGAGTAAAACTGCGCCCGAACGGAACCACACCTCTGAAAAATTCTAGTCCTGGTTATAAGCTGTATTCCTCTGCCTACACACAAGCGTCCCTCTCTCAGGCCATCATGCTCGTAGTCCATGAGCTATTTGATTCTGGAATTGCCACCGAATTGTGGCAGGAAATTTTGCTGGGTTCTCGGCGGCACGGGCAGACCAGGGCCCAGGCATGGCAGCCTGGGGGTGGGAGCCTCGGTGGGAGCTCACCCAGGGGTTGGCCGTCCTGCTGGAGACGCACGCCGCGCACGACGCAGGCCGGACCAAAGCCAACCCTCTCTCTCTCTCCCTCTCGCTCCCTCCCCCTCATCGTTCGTCCGCACAGCGCCCGCCCTAATACTTGCCTTGCCCGTTCCGCTGAGACGTCCCGTGTGTTAGTGTATATTGATCTAGCCCTCCGCCCCACCCCGCCCGCCCCGCCCACCCCGCCGCACCCTCCATCTCCAGGCCCACTGTCCCAGCGTTTCGCGGAGCCAACCTATTTTCACGTCACTCTAAGCTTGTGAAACATAAGAAACCAGTAGCTTTCCTCCGGGTGAACCGACCGAGGGGCTCTTGAGTTCATGCAGTCTGTATCATGATACAGCAGTGCACTGCAGCACCTGTAAACTAAACGTCTTTGCGGCAATTTTTGTAGCGCTTCTAGTAATATTTCCAATCAAGTTAGTTTGAAAACTCCGCTCAAAGAAGTACAGAAACGGTACTGATCATGCCTGGTTCCATATTTTCCGTACAAGTTGGAGAACCAGTACGAAGGGGTTCCTTATTTCCCGTACGCCTTTCATCAAAACTGACTCCGGAATCTTTCTGTAGCGGTACTACAATGACTGGCGCTTCAGCAAAAGTAGGCTCAACCCTATTCATGACAGGCCCGAACAGTGGACCAAAAGAACGGTGCAGGAAGCCGAAACTCAAGACTTGCTTTGAGCTCCGTAAAGTCGCTGAACGGGACTCTGGAGCTCAAAACCCATCCAGGGTTGTGACCGCCTCCACCGGTCTTCTAGTCCACCGTGCGCCGTCTCGGCAACAGTGTAGAACGAAAACTAATTATTCTAATTGAGCAGGGGCATTGACGGGGTGCCTGGTCTCGCCCGGCGATGGCAGCGCCGCCAGGGCTTAGAAAGTTATCCTGGAGCGACTATACAATACTCCATGGACTGGCCGGTGGGTGGGAGGGTGGCCGAGCCAAGCCGAGCCAAGCAAAGGGGCGAGGGGCGGCAAGGCGACCAAATTAGAAATGGCGGAGGGAAAGGGGAGAGGGTCGCCGTCTGAAAGAAAAGAAAGCCATCCCTTAGGCAGCTAATGGGAGTGAGGCCGGGGGGTGGCGCCCTGGCTCTCGGCCTGGCCGGCCGGCGCTGATAAGAACGGAGCGAGCGAGGAGAATGCGGGCCCAGAAGGCCCAGAAGGCCCAGAAGGTCCAGCGGGCCCAGACACACACTGCCAGCGAATTTCCTTTTTGTTTTCCTTTTTGACATTTTTCTTTTCCTTATTTTCACACTCACTTTGACACGTGATGGATACTGAAACAGGCACTGAGAAAACCTTACAAACTATTTAAGGACTTACAAAGAAAAGCAGCTTGTTATAGCAAAGTATTTTGAGCATACATAAGCTTACAAAGGAAAAAATCGTAATGTACCAACTATTTTACTGTATAACAAAGAAAATTAGTTTGTATTATGTACGCTAAAAATACTTCGTAAGGTTTAAGACGATTTATCAAGCAGCTTATCAAGCAGCATTTTTTCGCTTCCAATGGTTAATCATTACGAGTCCGTAACAATCACATTTTTAGGGGTGGATATTTTTCGAGCATCGGAGACCGTTGTGCTACCTCAAGATGCCTCGCAACCCATCGTAAAGGAGAAGATCACCCCTCTTTTTTCCTCTCTCTCCCTCCCCCCCCCCCCCTCTCTCTCTCTCCTTCTCGCTCTGACCCCCCAACCCCCTTCCCGCCCGAACCCCGCCTGTAGAGCTCGTCAGTGCGCCCTGGGAAATTCACACATGGAGAATAATAGTGCTGCTCGAGTTTGCCAACTCCGTCCGCGCCAACACACACACACACACACACACACACACACACACACACACACACTCACACGCGCGCGCGCACAGAGAGTCGTCTCAGGATCGTGTTTTCGTCGAAATACGGTCGGGTATCGAAGCCAGTCGAAGCGGGCGCCGTTTTCTATGTGGCGTGGCAATTTTTACGTCCTGCAGCGCGGGAAAAGAGCAACAACTTTATAATGTTATGAAATTAAAAAGATGAGTTTAAGTTGACGTGCTCCGCGCCCAGGGAATGATACAGTTTCTTTCTTTTCCTTGGCGCCGGTTCGAGGGCCATTGTGTATTGCGTTTCTGACAGCGTATCCATTTCCTCACTCTCACACTCGAGAGAGAGAAAGAAAATAAAAGAGAGAGAGAGAGAGAGAGAGAGAGAGAGAGAGAGAGAGAGAGAGAAAGAGAGAGAGAGCTTAGAGGCTCCTGGTCTGCAAAGTTCGGCGTGTGGTGGCACTGCGTGGCACTACGTGGCACTATGGCGTGCGAGGGCGGCGTCTAGTCCACCTCCCCTCCCCTCCCCTTCGCTCTCATGCTCGCACCCTTCTAGCCTTCCAGGCCTCGCCGCCCTCCAGGAGCGTTCCCTCTTCTAGCCGCGGAAGCCCGGCCGTGCCTCGGCCTATGCCGGACCCACCCAGCCCAGACCCCGGCCGGCCAGGGCCGACCCCACTGCGCGAGGGTCGTCGTTTTCGCCGCTCTGTCTCTCTCGCGCCCGTACGGGACGCACCGAGAGTGCGAGGGAGACAGAGCGACGAAAACGACCCTCGGCAGCGTGTGCGAGCGACGAGGACACAGCGAGGGCGGCGGGGCGACGGACAAGGATGGCCACTGTGCCGCCTGTTTGAAATTATTTCCCATGTATAAACACTTTGCCTACGTGATCTGTGGACCGAACGTGCGCGCAAGTTGGCGTGCGCGCGCGTGTGTGTGAGTGCGTGTGTGTGTGTGAGGGTGTGCGCACGCGTGCGTGGGTGTGAGCGTGCAAGACTTTAACCCTCTCTCCTGTTCTCCCTCCTTCGGTAGCGATGCCCGTCGGTCGCCTGCCGCGCCGCTTTGAGTTTCAGAATGAGTTTCTCCCGAATTTACACACCCCGATGCTGCCAATAATGAGACGCTTCTTCCTGCTCTTCTTCTTCTTCTTCTTCTTCTTCTTCTTCTTCTTCTTCTTCTTCTTCTTCTTCTTCTTCTTCTTCTTCTTCTTCTTCTTCTTCTTCTGTTAGGGCTGATCAGGTTCAGCCCCTGCTGCACCCACCTCCCCCGGTGTGGCCCAATCTCGCCCAATCTGCAATCTTTTCCGCCAACAGCACGAGTCCTTTTCTTTGCCTTGTTTTTTGTTTTCCTCGTCGTGTTTGCGACCACGCCGCCTTTATTTGAAGAGGCAAATTAATTACTTTATTCTTGGTCAGACGACGGAGGAGAAACAAGGTTATTATTTGTCTCGGGAAAGGGTATAAAAAGGAAACAGCCCCGGGAAGTGTTCAGCATGCCAGAAGTGAATGACGCTGTTAGTTAGGTAACAAAAGAACAGTCAGATCAGTCCCCGGTCGCCTACACTATAAGTCCTGACTTTCATTTTACGATTATTATTCCGCTCAGATTTTCAATTCAAGTTGAAGTAGGATGCCATGGGATGGCTCAGAGCCCAAGGCCAGATCGTCATGATGTATCTCGGATACCCTGTACTATTTTTTCCACAATATCTTACCACTGCGGCTTTCAGGACTTTTCATCACAATCGGTGAAAATCACGATGACTCGAAGCAAAGTCGCTTTCGCTGTTCATGGTCACCTCAATTTGCGTGGATATTGATAACCGCGCCAGCTAGTCTATAATTACGCCCCTCCTTTGTTGATTGAACGGAGCAGGCTGTCTGCCCCTGGCACCGGGCTGCCCCGCCCCGCCCCGCCCGGGTCACTGAAGCGAAGGTATCTATCTCCCTGTGTGTTCCGATCAGTCGGACATCGCGCCGGACGGTCGGACCCCAGCTGTGGACCCGCACCGGACACCGGGTGGAGGCACAACGCCCCAGTAACCAAGGTGGCCGCCACCGGCCAGAACGTGCGTCACAGCCAAGGCCCCTACTCCGAAAAATGAAATCCAGACAGAAAACGCAGTAAGTCGTGCGCAGGCTTGCTTTCGTCTGGAAATGATCATAATTAGACAGCGAAGTAAAGTTTTAACTTCCAGCACAGAGAAATAGAGATTTTTTTGAGCAATTTTGTTTGTGGGCCAGATGTAAGAATTTGGATTGACCGAGTCGACAGGTCTGCTAAATGGCCTTGAGAATCGGGCACCACACAGCACCGTGGTGATAGTTCCCCGATCACCAGGCGTTGGGCGGTGGTCATTTCGGCTGGTGACGCTTTCAACTAACTGAACCAACGGCCTGCCGCGGGCAAAGGAAAGGGCGCAAAGGAAAACAGAGAGAAGGGTCCTGAAAGGGGATGAGGAACTAAAGCAGGAATGGCGTGTACAGAGGGACGGGGGGAGGAGGGCTGCGTCTCTAGGATTGGACTAAACTCGCGCTAGCTTCGTATTTCTGGACGGCCGGCCGGCAGGGCACCCTTACCACCCTCTGCTGCCAGCGTCCGCCAGCGCGGCTAGCCTCCTAGTTGGCCTCGCCTCCGGGCAGGGCGGCGCTGAGCCGGGAGGGGCGGCCGGGGCTGCCGGCGCAAACTACACTATCGGAAATGGGCTGGAAGTAGAGCCGGGCCTCTGCCTGAGAGTCGCTTTCGTCGCTCTGTCTCTCTCGCATCCTCACGGGACGCCCCACGAGTGCGAGGGAGACGGAGCGACGACTCTCGGAATGAGTGTGCCGGCCTCGGCCACCCCAGAAGGGCCCACCGCCCTCTAGTTTCTCCTTGCCACTGTTATCCCCTTGCCCAGGACGAGGGTCCGAGGCAGGCGCCCTTTCTACCTGCACTGCCCGGAGCTCGGTCTGGCTATTTGACTTGTCCCTCCGAGTTTCAGACCGCCACCGCCTGTCCGACTGTCGCTCCTACGACGGGGAGCTTACTCTGGGCGCCGAAACGCAAGTACAGTGTGACAATAATATTGTGGCTGGACTTTAAGGCAGAATTGTTTCTCTCAAATTGATGAAGTTTTCATCAAAGCGCATAGAATGCTTACTGTGTGGGCGTGGCGCGTCATCAATAATTTTGAAGACATTGCAAGGAAAAAAAGACCTTCTTGAAACTGTCATTAAGTGTCAAGTGAAAATTTTCGTAGGGCAGGAGGCGCTTGCGGGCATCGCTGTGAGGCTTGGTGGCCCCGCAGTTGGCGTGCCGCCGGGTCGTGCGCTCTGCCGAAAATCTAAATCATGACCAACAGTTGGACCAACTTTGCGCTCTTTGAATGCCAAAGTTGACGCCGAGTTGTTCGCAGTGGCTTTGCGGGGCGTACGGCAGCCCGGCCCCCGTCGCTGCCACTCACAGACAAAACGCACGTTCTCCACGTTTGTTGAGCACATCTACCATCGAATCTAGAGGAGTGTAGTCCTGAACCAAGAAACAGAAAAAAAATCAACGGGCATGGAGCATGTTTTTTTTTTCTGATGTCACACCTCGGGCAGACACGAGTGTCGCACTGCGTGACACAGAGAGAGAGAGAGAGAGAGAGAGAGAGAGGGAGAGGAAGGAAAAGAGTTGGCCTAGGAGATGCTTTTAGCTGCAACACATCAAGAGCATCCATTATGCTAGAGGCGACCGTTCCGCACTTGGCTGTCTGGTGGCGCCTGCACTGTCCGAGGCTCAGTCCCACGCGAAGCCACCAAATTATGCAACGCCCGAGGTGGGGTCAACTTCAAGTCCCGATATAACACCGGAACTATGCTTGAGGATCAGAAATAGTGTTCCCGCCCACGACTGGTGTGTTTCCCCGCCCGCTTCGTACAGCTCTCGGCAACTGTACGATGGGAAAAATTGTCGAGTATTGTCAAAATGTGGCTTTGGCAGTGTACTCGTGTTCACCCGGCGTGCAAGGCGGCTTCGGTAGCGACCAGCCAGCCAGGCGGCGGCTCTGGACACGCGGCGCGCGTGGCGTCGGCGAAAAGGTCCGCGCGAGGCGGTGCGAGGCCCCGTCGCTCCAATGGGTGCCTTCCTCCCTCTCAGCCTTTCTTGTCTCTCTCGCACCCCGGCGGACCGGCCCGCGAGTGCGAGAGAGACAGGCCTGCACGGTGACGCGCCCATTTTCCGCTCGCTAGCCACCGTTATTAATATGGCGCCGGTTATCTTGCGGGGCCGCCAGCCTCGGCCAGCCTCGCCGACGCGCTGCTGGAGACGGAGATGGATGTGAGCGCGGCGTCGGCGCGTCAGCGACCAACTGCACTGCAAGCGCGCCCAAAATGGATCAAGAGCTGAGATGGATGGAAGAAGAAGAAGAAGAAGAAGAAGAAGAAGAAGAAGAAGAAGAAGAAGAAGAAGAAGAAGAAGAAGAAGAAGAAGAAGAAGAAGAAGAAGAAGAAGAAGAAGACAGGATGTGAAAAATGCGGTAGCTCTAGGTGTAGTCCTGCCCTGATTTTCTCCACCTCCCGTGTTAAATTAACTCTGTTACTGCCCTGGCGGTGGTGGGTCCGCGCGTGGAGGTGGCAGCAAGAGAAAGAGAGAGAATCCTCGACTGACATATTATTTTCCTCGGGGCAGACTTGACGTTTGGCCCCCTTCTCCGCGCCGCTGTGTGACACACTGTTTGACACCCCGGCACCGAAGGAGCGTCTTTCGGTGGACAGGGGCCGACCCAAGGGACCTCCGACCCGCCCCGAAAATGAAGATTATGCTGATGTGTTCAGGCGCACCTTGTCACGGCAGTGCGTAGTCATCCAATCGGACTGCGCGAAAAACGGCCAACCAAGAAAAAAACAGAACCACGCAAGGGGAGCCCCTTCCTGGTTTGAATAAATGGACTGCTCCATGAAAATGTGCTGCAAACGTAGATGTTCCCGTTCATGTATTAAAATCTCAAATTATGTATCCGATTTTTTTTTGCTCTCTTGCCGACCAACATTTCTACGTTGAGCTGCGACCAGCGGCGGCCGCTCCTCCAAACCTGCTTGGATCAGGGGGTGGACGAGGCCAGCAGCACCGCGGCACCGCCACCTCGACCCACCCACTCTTTGTGAAAGTCGTTGGAATCCCATCACCTGGCCGGGCCAGTGTCTGAAACTAGTCCTGCCTGCAGAGCCTGCAGAGCCTGCACTCCCCCGCCGGTCGGTCCAGCTCGTGCGTCCTTTTTGTCCATGCATCCTCGTCCCCCTCGAGGCATCGCCACGCCGGCCACGCCGGCCACGCCACTCTCCGTCCTCCTCCAATATTCATCCCGCTCCGAGACACCTTTTTTGCCGCCCTGCACTTCTGTGCGGATTGTCAAGTGGCTCCGGACACTTACCGTGCTGGCTGTTGTTTTTTGCTGGACCCAGCTCGCGCGGGGCGGGTACTGGTTGGAGGGGAGGTTTCGCGATCAATTTCTGGCTGCCGTTAGAAACAACCAAGAGGAAATAACTGAATTTCAATGTACAAATCAGATAAATTTCAGTTGAATTTTGGCCCAAAACTACTGAATTTTAAGAACTCCGATGAATTTTAATAAATATGAGCACTTTTCAAACTTTTGGTGAATTTTGCTGTACAAATTTGGCTAGGGTTATTTCCCCTTGGGAAAAACGAACAGAGACAGAGCGACGCAACGACTGCGCTGCTTAGGTGACACTCCGGCCAGACCTGTCGGGGCGAGGCTCGGGGCGAGGCGTCCCAGGCGTCCCTCGCCCGGTCCTCATGTGCCGTCATCGCGGTGGGGAGAAGGAGCCGCCTCGCCTCCCCCGCCACACTGGCCAGCCGACCGGACCGTCCGGGGTGTGTTTTGAATGCTTTAGGAACGAATAATGGGAAAAGGCTGCATGAATGCGGGGCGAGGCGCGAAGCGAGAGTCAAAGTAGCCTCGCCTTGCCGCGTCCAGGCCGCGCAGCCCTGCCGGCGATGATTGCCTCCGCGACAATACCAGTCATTCCTACAGCAAATTTTTCCTGTTACTCTATTTCTAACGCAAAACCATCACGTAACTTCATTCCCATAGTAAAGTCCTCCTGTTCCCCATGTTCTGTGGCAAAGTCTTCCAATTACACTTTTTAAATAACTTTTGAACCCAGCGCCGTATTCACATCCTACGGTTTTGATTGTATGATAGGCAGACTGTGGGTCTTTGGAAGCGTTTCGACATTGACATTGAAAACGAAAAAGCACGTGTGAAATACATGCACGCGTTTGTGTGCGTGCGTGTGTGTGAGGCAGACGGACGGACGGATGGAGAGTCCGGTGGGGCACGGACTGCTGCGGGCAAACGGCACCAGGGCGAAAAACCGGAGCAAAACAGAGAGGTAAAAAAGAGGAAAGTAGAAGTGTGTGTGTGTGCGTGCGAGCACGAGGTCGGTGGCCAGCCAGCGAGAGGGGACCGGGATGGGCTGTGGGTTTGGACGGGACTTACCTTTCACAACGGGAAATGTGGTGTGGGACGCACAGCCGCAGAGCCACCACTCTTTTTCTGCCGCCCGTGCGTGGGAGTGCGTAAACGCGCGTGACTGCGTGTGTGTGTGTGTGTGTGTCGCGTGACGCCGCCCCTCCGGAGCCCTCCCTTTTTCACCCCTTTCAACAAGTTCCCAAATCGTCGGTGGACCCGCCGTAATCTCACGCTATTCTTCACGCGACCTGCCGTGCCGCACTGCCGAGTGCGAATCACCAGCAAGGCTTCAATCGAATCATCCAGAAATGGTCACGTGCGTTGCATTTGGCCGCGCTGGGGCTCTAGAAAAAATGAAAATATTGTTTCGAAAGTGTGTTTACAAGTGTAAGAGTTTTTTCTTTTATTTTTTTTTTAAATGTTTTCATAATCTTCTGAATGATGCTTCGCGAGCTTCAAATACTCCCGGCAGGACGAACCCGAAAACACCACTTTCCCTATCAAAAAATGCCTCCGCCACATTCAAATTGATATTCAACGTGCTACCGGTCAGAGTACCACCCCTGATTGACCCGTCACAGTGCACCTGCCGCCCCTCGCGGTGCGCACCGCACACGCAACGAGCATGCTCACGCGTGCCGGGTAACAACAACAAGGACATCGCTGAATTCCCAGACGGGACGGGCAGCCGGTCTACCTGCGCGCGTGCCAGACGAGTCCTGCGGGATGTGCTGGCGTGCCATATTCCGGAACGGGACGGACACAGACACGTGTCTTGCCGGTCGCGTGGCCGGCTGGCCGTGGACTGGCCGAGGCATGCACGGATGCAAATGCGGAAGCTTGCGCGGAAGGAGGAGGGATGGAATTTTTAACGCGCTGGAAGGACGCCTCCACCCTCACACTCGCTTGAAAACCTTGCCAAGTATTTTGAGCATCAAGTACTAGCTTTTCAGAAAGAGTCTTGAAGTGAAGAAGTTTCTTTGTAAGCTCATGTGTGATCAAAATACCTACTTTGTTCGACTCGCTTCGCTCGCTGGGGGAGCTCCGTCCCCCTGACCATCCCGTGTTGGCCCTTCGGCCTGCTGAAGAGGGCCCTTTCCCAAAGAAGTTGGTTTGGTTTCAGAGAGCGCCATGAATTGGTGTTTCAACGTTTTCACACAGGAGTAAAAAAAACACTATTTTCTAAAACCTGCAACAATTACCGTTTTAATAATTATTAAAATCATGCGGTGGATGGTAGTTGATACCCGAGTCTGTTTTTACCTTTTCTGTTCTGGTTGCGTGTGTGGCAACCAAAAGAGAGTTGCCACTATTATTTCCATGACGAACAAACTTCGGAAGGAAATTAACTGCTTAGAAATTGATGTAGCCCTGACGTGACTTCTCGCACATCATCCTCGGTTAAAAGCCTTTCCTTACCAGCGACCACGCTGTACTGGACAGCAAGCCAGCACTGCTCGCTTTACCTCAGCTAGACCGTCTTCTTCGCTACACAGGCTACACGGTGTGGTTGCAGCGGCAGGTAGCCCAGCCACGCATTTCTGGTGACGCACCTCGAACCGGTTCCAAGACGGGCCAGCGCTCAACCCTTCTCCGCGACACCGCTACCGCCAGTCAGGCCAAGAAAGGGGTGAGCAAAGTAGATGTTGCCAGTCATCTTATTCCGTTTTTTTTTCTTGCTCCTGGCTTATTTCTTGAAAGGAAGCGCACCACTTCTGTGGACCGCTAGAATATGTGCTCCGTTCCGCGGCAAACGGTCAGAGTGGTATGCATAATCGAAAAATGTTACCATGGCAGAAGTGGCAAAAAGTGCTGAGTTTTGAATAATTATACTGCGACTGCTACATGCTTCTCTTGACAATTCCACCAATTCAAGTCAATCCAGTACCTATTAATTGGTTCAAGATGAATTTAAGCGAGTGTTGACGTCAAGAGACTGTTGCAACGTCAGTATTATTGTTGCTGTACCCTCCAGAAGACGATGTATCATTCAGGATATTAAACATCCTCCAGAAGGTTCAGCATCCTCCAGAAAATTCTATATCCTCCCAAAGATGCTGTGTTCTCAACAACGCTGAGCAGGTCCACACCAGAAAAGGAAAGGAGTCTCCCTTCGCAGCATCCCTAAAGGACGCGCTGAAGTCGCTGGACCAGTTCCCCGCCCCTTTGGTCAAGCAGGGTTCTTTTTTTACAAATGCACGGTCAGGAAGAAATTTGCCTTTGAAAAACGCGTATCTTCCGTTGCCCTCCAATTATTACGAAACGAGTTTTTTTCTCACGTCGGCGGACGTCGTCTTTGAAGGCGGTGAGCTTCAAGACCTTTCCCAAGCATCTAGTCGTGAAACTGCCATTCGACTGCGAAGGAATGTCGCACATCTTATTTTCGCTGAGCGATGTAAAACCGTTCCAACCTAGTTTCATCAGTCATAAGAATACATGGTCAATCAATAGGTGTTTGAAATTCTATGAATTGGTATAAATCATCTCCAATGCACAAGATAGAACACGTCCGACTCTGAATGGCTGTTTTTGCCAGCATTTTCCAGCAGTGTACTTGTACTTTTGGGGGCGGCGCGCTGCTAAATTGAAGACCATTTTCTGCAGGATATTAATGCGGCCGTCCGCAGCAGTCTGAGGAGCGCGTAATGGGCCAACGAGGCCTGCCCGTCACGGCCCGCCCTGCCCGCCCGGCCAAACTGCTGTGTCAGGCTGCCGGCCAGCGGTCCGAACACCGCCATGTCTCTCTCGCACTCACGGCGCGTGCCGCGGCAGTGCGAGAGAGACAGCACTGTTTGTGGAATCAGACTACTGGCTGAAAGCCCACGGCTGGCTCCTCATTCGCTTCGACAAGCCCCGCCCGCTCAACGCCATTTCGGGGGCCTGCGGCAGCAGCCACGGCAAGCACAATCAAATCGGCTTTTTGGAAAGAATGCTCCAGAGACAAATCCAATTTGACTTTAAGGGACTCTGTCACAGTTCAAATGTGTTTCGATTCATTCTTCGAGGTCAGTAAATCCGAACACTTTTGGTTTGTTGTTGTGTTTCTCCTCGCGATGCTGGGTTTTGCGCAATCCCTCACCCATTCCGGGTCCATCAGGGGCTGAAGTGCCTGCACCATCTGGAGGGCGCCTTGCTGATTGCCCAGCTGAGCCCTTCCATTACCCGAAGGGCCGACTGCTAGGAGAGCGGCCCCAAATTACGCCGCGTCCAGTTAATGAATCAAGGGGGCATTTCAGGCCGTTACTCACAGCGTCGTCCGAGAGTCATGGCGAGGAAGCACAACAACAATAACAACAGCAACAAGAGAAATAGTTATTTCGACCATGGTCTCTGCCTACCGCCTGAGGGAGAAATTCAAGCTTTCGAAAAATCTTACACAGTCGGTTCTTCAGCCCTTGGTCACAGTTAGCTGTGACAATCGTTCTTTGGACATTGATACAGCGCCATGGATTGGACGCCAGGTATCTTTCCTGATAAGCATTTAAAGTGTTTTGAGATGTGGTTCGGGGTGCTGGCCTTCATTCTCTTCAACATTTGTCTCTAACGACAAAAACATGCCTCACCCTTTAGCGTCTGCTCCTTTAACTCCCACACTGTGTTCATTATTTTTCACTCTGGCTAAACTTTTCCCCCGCGCCCCTGCTCCCAGGACGGAACGGAAGGAAAAGGGGAAACTCGGCGAGACAAGCGAACTCGGCTCCCAGAAACTGTAATTTCGAAGTTTTGCTCAAGCTAAGCGTCCCTTGTGCTCCGTCCGACTGCGTCCCTTTTCTCCCCACCCCCGCAACATTAATAATACCTTGGCCGCGTTCGAGTCGAGGCTCCGGTTTGGGCCGAACCTCGGCCAGGCCGCGGCGTCCGGGGAAAGGAGGGGAAGTCTCGGACGCAGCCCGGCCAAGAGCCTTGTTGTAGCCAGCGCAGCCCGGCGGGGCCCGGCGGAGCCCAGCGGAGCGCATATGCAAGAATAATTTCATCAAAAGGAATAAGGCAAGAACGCGCGCGGGGATGGCGAACCAGCCCACTATCCCCCTCCGCGCCGCCGAGCTCAGCGCTCCCTTATTTGAAAACGACGACCCACCCACCCCCGCCGGAATGATTCCGAGAGGCGCTCTGTCTCTCTTGCACGTGTATGGGACGCATCGCCAGTGCGAGAGGGACAGCGACGAAAGCGACTCTCAGTGTGCAGGCCCCGCCAGGGCCCGGCGACCTCCCCACCCACCACCCGGCATCGCTCGCCTTTCTGGTCCAACCAGAATTTGACGACCCCTTCCACCCTCACTCCCGCCTCTTAGACGCTCGACCCGCCGACGCACCCCAACAAGACCCCAACGGAATAGGAGAAGGACACAGCCAAAACAGTGTCCGAAGGTTACCGTGGTTCGTCTTTCAAAAGGGCAACTTGGTGAAGCGAAAAGCACGAAGAATGAGAAGCAGCGCTTAGAACTGTTTGATGGCATTGAAACTATAAGTAGTTTAATATTCTTTATAGTTTCTCACTGTGCCTCAACAATATCTGTACAAGCAGATTATCGAAAAGTGTCAAGACGCTTGGTTCCGAGATGCCACTAAACACCAACTTCTTTGACAATGTTTGTTTTCTAGCCGTGCATAATGGGCCAGAAGACCAACCAGCGGCGGCGGCCAAAACTCTGGACGCCATTCGAGCCGCAGAGTCGCTAAACAGGATTAAAACCAAACGTGTGACACTACCAATGGATTTTTTGTTCGGAGTGCAATCCATTGATGGGGTCGCACGTTCGATTCGTGTCTCATTTAATGACTCTGGAGCTCGAAACGCGTCCAGGGCTTTGACCGCCTCCACCGGTCTTCTGGCCCACTGTGCGTCGAACGCAGCTGCTCGATAGTTTTTGCTGGTAGTGTACCGGACAGGCGTCGCATCCCCGGCGGCAGGCGATGCTTGCTTGCGGCCCCAAAACCCGATCCTACTCCCCCAACTCGCCCAGCCCAGCCCGGCCCGGCCCGGCTCTAGGATCAAGATGGCCACGTCCACTCTCCTCCCGCAACAAACTCATGATTTATAGATGGCTGAGCAGGGAGGCAGGCGAGCCACTCTCTCGCCCGGGCTCGGCTCCGCCCTGTATGCAGACGCACGCCTCGGCTGGCCTCGGCTCGGCTCGGCTCGGCCGGACCGGGCTTGGCCGGGCCCTCCGCGGACGCGGTCGCTTCTGCCCCGCCAAACTCCTCCGGACAAGCAAAGCGCATCATAGCAAAGTTGTGTGTCTGTCTGTGTGCGGGTTGAGTGGGTGTAGGTGCGCCAGTGTGCGCGAGGAGGGAGCCTCTAGCGTAGCGGCCCCCGAGTTGCGAGTTTAGGCCGCGGTATAGTTGGATAGCTATGTCAGGACTGACGAGACCCGAGCAACGCGTTTCTATAACCACGACCACACACGCACGCACGCACACACACGCACACAGTCACACACACCGACACACACGCACACTCACACAATAGGATTGTCTGCTCGTTCGGCAACTCAATGATGCAGGAACAATGTTCGGGGACAAACTCGCCCAAACTAAGTTAGCCGAAGTCGCTTCACTGCCAAACAATCCTGGCAATAAGACTCAGGAGCACGGCAGCTTCCAGAACTTGGTCATTTTTCGAGGAGAAAGCTGACCTTACAGTGCGGAGTGTCCCTCGTAGTCGCTACCCCCTCTTTGAACAGACCGGCACACTACTGCTCCGGAAACGCGTGGTCCGGCGTTGTGTGCCCCGCACTAGCGCGGCGGCCCTCCTAGCCGGCTGCCTCCAGAATAACAAAGGCGCCAACGGGGAGAAAAAAGGAGGACGCGCCGTAACGCGGGGGAAGCGGTGATACGCGCGGAATTGCAAATTTGGCATTCAGGAGCCACGCAGTGCTGCGCCTGCTACGCAGCCAAGACGAGCCGAACTAGCGGCGGCCGGCGGAGCTAGCGGACGGCCTGAAGGCCATTGTTCCGAGGGGAGGGTTCCACCGTGCCGTGCCGCGTCGCGGGGCATACATCTTCTACGCCAGTGGCATCGCGCAGAAATGAAATCCACCAAGTACGTAACGCGGTGTTGTTGGCGCTGCTGGCCCGGCCGCTCTCGTCACGGCGAAATGGATTCACGCAGAGAAGGCACGCTGCGCGATGTCTTTGTTTCAGGAGTTGGCTTGGATGATCCTGTTGTAAACATTTCAACTCTTAAAGTCGACTAATGTTGAGGCCGTTTTCTTGAAGATGGCAAAGTGATGAAATGTATTTCGATCGCTGTGCGGCACTGTTATTGATACTTATTCAGCGGACTTCAATTACCAAAACTTTTACCATCTTAATCAGAAAAATTGAAATCGATCCTTCTCTGCCCTTAGTTCTTTCATTATGGTCTTCATCCAGAGTCGGGGTGGGTCTTAAAACCAAATCGACTTCATTGCGTACAACTCCGTGTACAAGATGTGTTTTCATTTCAGAAAGGTTGTTCTGACGTTGAAAAGACGTCAACCGCAGCTGAAGCGGCGAGATGGTCTCTCCGCGGACTGCGCGTGGACTCGTCTCGCCGGCGCTGTGCCGCTGTGACGCGCCGGCCGCTCTGCTTTTCCGCGCGCTTTCTCGCCGATCTTCATCTGTTCGTTCAGCGGCACCCACGCCGCCCCCTCCACCTTTTTTCCATCCCCACCCCATTTTTATTTTTCCCCGCCGACGCTTCTAGAGGGCGCTGCTGCTGCCGCCTGGCGGCGGGACGCCTAACTTTTTGGCCGCGGCGCGAAAAGAAACGGCGCGAAAAAGAGTGTGTGGGAGGAGGGCGGTGATTAGAGGCACGGGGAGCGCGGGGTATCCCCAGACGAGGAGTAGCGCCCATTTTTTTCGCACCGCCAGGGAAAAATCCCAGGTTGTGTGGAGTATGTCGGACGACAGGGTTAGTGCCCTACCGGCGGAGCACCGCTTGCTCGAGCAAAGAGTGAAAAGAGAAAGTTTTTCAAGACGCACGATGAGTCAGATGAACTCGACGAGGCATAATGAAATAAGTAAGGGGGATTATCATTTTCATGTTTGGACATTCAGAAAATCGTTCAACGCAAGATGGGGTGTTGCAATACACACAAGCCGGGGCAAATCTTTTCGCTGTGAAGGCATCCTGGTTCTGAAACTAAACTATGCTGATCGGGGCGAAGATAAATGAAAAGCTCAGATATTAAAATATGGGCTTGTGAATCTTAAATGGTGTTTATCTTTCATTCGGGTAAGCAGGGTAGAAGTGAGTCCTCGCGTGATCGCCCAAGCGAGCGAGAGGGAGAGAAAGTCTCCCCGGCAAACTTTGGCCCCAGAAATGTTGTAATTAGTCTTATTGACAGCCGGTGCGGCCGAGGCTGGCTGTTAGAAAGCAAATATCAGCCGTTCCGCCAACTCTTCTATCAACACGACGGAGGCAGAAGCCGCTCCGAGTTGGAACCCAACTCAGCGGGCTGAGGCTAGGCTAGGCTAGGCTGGGCCCGTCCGGTCCGGCCCGGGCCTTTGGCTCTGATGATGATAGTTTCGGTAGCAAAGTGGGAAGTTCCTCGTCCGGGCCGCGCCGCCCCGAGCCGCCCCGAGCTCACCCGCCCGCCCCAAAGTTCTCCAACAAACAGAATACTCTGGGCTAAGCTTGTTTGCCTTGGACCGGAGAATGGGTCCTGGGGCCAGCCCCCTTGCCCAGCATTTCCTAGCGCGTAGTGTGTTTCGACCCTAGACCGTTCCGCCCCGCCAGGCTCTGCCAGGCGGACCATCCTGCGGCGACCGCAGAGAGGGTCTGCTTGGACGGGGAGGGTCAGGAAAGGGTAAGGGCCTATCCTGTTCCAGCCGGGCCGTGCTGCCCTGGCCCTGCCCGCCCCGGGCAACGCAGGCAAAGCAGGCAAAGCAGCAGGAGCGGCGGATTCCTGGCGGTAGAGATGAGTGGCCTCGCCCCGCGCCGCCCCGCCGCTCTCGTGCTGTTTACAGCGGGACGGTCTCACTCTCCAGACATTTTCGTGCCTCCGGCATTGCAAAGTGGACTGGAAATATTCTGCCCGGCCACAACATTAAATTTTCTCCCCACAAAAAATATATATGGAAACGGTGAAGAAGTGACCAGGCCCAGCAGGCTTCCACAGCCTCGCGTTTAAGTCGAACAGGATCAGCGGGACGCGTGTCTCGACGCGGCGAAGACTGGTTTTGCCACCCGCAGAGGAAGGGGGAAGGTGACAGAGGATTATTGCTGGGTAAGACAGTGGTCTTGGTTTAAAAGAGGCTATTTATTGCTAAAACATCAATCGTTCCCAACTAGATGAGGGTCTGAGACAGACGATGAGAGAAGACCAAGGTACGGTGGAGCCTATGGGCCAACGCGCATTAAACTAATATTAATCTCCACAAAGAGGTGAGACTATATTTCAAAATAATACTCTCAATAAATGAAACATCTCAGTTTCAAGGTTCGCGTCTAATACAAAGAGAAGATTGCGGACTTTCTTGAAAGTATCTTCTCTAAAATTCGTTTGAAGCAACCCCCAGTCTTGAAGCTACTAATTGAATCAAGGAAGATGAATGCCAAAATTTGCCGCAGTTAGGCAGGGTTGCCTACTCTGCCCATCCTTCAGGACTGACACTCGTCACACCGAAGACGATCACATAGAAACTCACGTCCTGAATACTCCTCTACCTTGAGGCGAACGCTGCCCGCTGTTGCAAACGTGTTTTTGTTTTGTTTTACTTTGTTGCCCGGACTTTGTTCTCGGAGTCACCCTTGAGTCCGGTGTGAATCGCGGCAGTCGGATGTCTCAAAATATGCCTGGCGCCCCGGCAAGCCGAGCCGGCCAGCCGCACCGGGCAGCCTGTCCCCGGCCGCCGCGACACGGCAGACACGGCCAGACAAGGCCGGCAGATACCATGTTGTTGGTTCCCCGGGCCGCCGCGCGGCGCGGCACCATCGATTTTTGTCCCCCTCCCACTCGCGCCCTCTCTCTTTCTCTCTCTCCGTCGTCCCTCCCCGCCCCTCTTTCTCTCTCTCGCGGCGGTCACGGTGGTCGCGGCGCGCAGAGAGTTGGGGGGTGGAGGGCCACGCGGCGCCACAAAGATGGCGCCGCCGCAAAGAGAGGGGGACGAAAAGTTTTCGGAGGGGCGTGGCCTGGCAGTGGCCTGGCCGCGCGCAGCCATCCCGGCGCGGCCTCCCCCTCCCCCGCCTCCCCCGCGCCGCGGGGTGGGTGCGCGCCGCGGGTTCACGGGGGTGACAGGGCGCGGGCGGAGGGGAGGGGTGCGGCGACCGCCGGCAGCCTTTCCCGCCGGAAAAGAACCCCCCTACCGCGCCCCCTCCCCTCCCTCCGTCTTTCCCCTTTCTGGCCGCCGAGGGGCCGCAGGGGACGAAGGGGCGCGCAGGGGGAGGGCGCCCAAAGCCAACAGCCCGCAGGCCCTAGCCGGGCCCTGGCTCGGCGCGGACCGCGTGGACGGGCGAGGTGAGGCGCGCCCCGAACTTGGTCTAGCCTTTGCCGCGCGTTCGTCCCGGCGTCCCTATTTGGCCGCCTCTCCGGCGGCGAGGGGAGCGGGGCGGCCGGGGGCGGCCGGGGGCGGCTGGGGGCATCGAGTCAACGACGGGGTCCTGTTTTCCTCGTCCAGCGGGCAGCGCTCCGAAAATATTCCGGAGAAAAGACTAGACTCGAAGTAAGACTCCGGAGACGTAAAGAAGAGAGAGGAGGAGAATCGCGGATGGATGGTGTGGCGGTGCGAGAAGGATGGAGACATTGGGCGGTGTTTACATTGTGCCGAGCGAGACGGATGAAGCGGGAGAAGAGAGGGGAGGGCGAAAGGCCAAGGGAGCCCCCGCAGCCCCGCCACCACAAAGGTCCCCTCGCGAGCCGGTGTATGTGTGTGTGTGTGTGTGTGTGGCCGCTTCGGCTGACGAGTTCTGCTGATGAGACACCGTCCGACATCCAGTCGCTAAACCGAACACGAATTCGGCGATTGTGTGTGTGTGTGTGCGCGTGTGTGTCGCATTTGCATGACTGTCTCTGTCCCGCTCCCTCCACGATGCGCGTCATGTTGGCCTTCGCGTCATCAATACGTTGAACCTCCGCAGGAATTGTGTTCATGGCGCGTTTCCGGTCCCACTTTGACAACAGTCGCAATATTGGCAGTGTAGCCGGTGGCGGCCGGCGCGCCGGTGCAGCCCAGGACAGACACGGACTCGGCCCACGGCTCGGCGCCGGCCGCGGTGTCCGGGCCGCGCCACCGTCACACGCCGAGCACGGTGGCTAGCCTGTCGGCAGCGTCGTCTGCAACAAAACAATGAAGAACTGTTAGGCGGCGCGCCGCGGCGGCGTGGAAATAGCCTTAAAAGCGCGGTCTCGCGTTCTCCAGAAACCGCCACGTTTGAGTAAATCTCGCTCGCCATTCACGAAAAGGCTGGCGCCAAGAAAAAAGAGAAAGTTTGAACGACAGGTGAGAGGAAATTGAGCTCGTCAGTGTGGTGAACGCGTGCCTTCCCTTTCCCCCTCCCTGTCGCTCTGGACTGTCGCTGGCCTGTCGCTGCACGTGACATGACAAACTGCTCTGGCCGCGACTTGGGCTCCGCGGGGGTGTTATTTCCAGGTGGCAGAACCTTATCAGACCTCGCGCCACGCTAGCGCCACGCTAGCGCCACGGGCCGGACTAGAATCGCTTATTCCGCCGCGATCCACCGCGCCCCGCCGCGCCCCGCCGTGCCTTCCATGCCATGTTGCTAGCCCCGCTGTTGCACATTCAGACACGGCTGGCAGTATTTTGCGCGGCCGCGGCGCTCCGGCTGGCCGTATGCCCCTGCTTTGCACGCACACGCGCGCGCGCGCGCACACACACACACACACACACACACACACACACACACAAAATGAAGCAACAGAAAACAATTCAAACCCAAAATCGCATCCTGCGCCGAAAACTCAAAGTCGGTAAGCACGCCAAGAAGGAGTTGGTGCGTAAAATCGATGATGTTTTCTGCTCGGTCCGGATGCGCCGCACGTACACTGGTCAGCCTTCGATCGAGTGATGGGCCCGTCCTGCATTACCGCCATGCCCGGCCATGCCGCACAGTCGTTTGCACGCCGCCGGACGCGGATCGCAGCGGACAGGTGGCGCGCAGGTTAATGAAGGCGATCTCTCTCTCTCTCTCTCTCTCTCTCTCTCTCTCTCTCTCTCTCTCTCTCTCTCTCTCTCTCTCTCTCTCTCCGGATAAGCGGGAACACGACAGCTACTTACAGGGCAGCAGGCCACGACGACACGCCACACTGAAATAACCATTGGCGCGTGGTGGTGAGCCTCCACCACCGTGGTCGTGTACGTCGTGTACTAGCGGCACTGCAAGGTGACCAGAGGGCTGCCTACCCGCGAAGAGATGGCTCAGTCTGGTACACTGTCTTGCCGGCGAGATCCGTCTGCCTCCAGCGCGAGACAGCGACTGGCAGGAACACGCTGCGTCTCGGGGACTCGTCCGCTGCGAAACGAAAAAAAAATAAAAAAAGAAAAGCAAAGAAGTGTTCTCATGGCAACGTGGATGCTGCAGTCATCATCTGAGCCTCCGGACTTGGAGAGCAGGTTCCGTGGGATTCCTTGGACAAGGCCACCTTGCGCTCCAATAACTAATGAAAGGCGGACTCGACCCGTCAGGGAGGCAGCAGCCCCTTGCCAGTCCCCTCCTTGGCCGGACCCGTTCCCAACCCGCCAGGCAAGCAGCGGAGCACGAGCCGGCCGCAGACAGTCTCGGAGGCTAGTTTTAAAGCGTCGGGTGTTCCCCGAGGCCAGGCCGCCGTGGGTGTGATTTCGAAGCTTGCGTGCTTTGATATCTGCTACCAAACCATCTCTCGCGTAGCCTCATGTCATATTCGTAACGAATAAAAACCATGACAAGTGCAGTGCTGCTGAGACGAAATAAAGCGGCTTGGTCTGTTTCGGACAAAACAGACAGCAGACACTGGACAGGTTGCGCTGCTCTGCAAAACGACTTTTCGTGCACAGAAGTAAGAAGAGAGACAAGCAACGTAAAATGAGACGCGAGATAAACAGAGGAGGGAGGTGTTGAGCGCTGTGTCCTAAACAAGCTCCCCCTCGCTCCTGGTCCATGGGAACCTCTCGCTCCCAGCATCCGAAGGATCTCCAGCCGCATCTCGTGGACCAAGGAGCCAGAGGTCAGTCCGTGGCCAGGGGTGGACCAGGGGTGGACCAGGGGTCACGGAGGGGAGAAAAAAAAAAGGTTAGACTGACTGGGATGCGCTGGTGCCGACAGCAAGACACCGCACAGAGTAGGACACAATTTTTTGCTGAGTCTGAGAAACCAGACGCTTCAGGAACACACACATGCAGCAGAGATATCACACCTCACGTCACCAAATTCCCTCCTATCGTTCCAACTTATTGCTCCAAACTCTTAGCGTTTGGATTCTCAATGTTGCTGCGTCTCCTTAGTGATGCAGCTGGGCATCAAGAATGGTCCTCGAAACTGTTTATTTCTATTGACAGGTGTACTGTCTTTTCCTCAACCTCATTCATTCATTCATTCATTCATTCTTATATTGATTCATTCATTCATGCATTCATTCTGGAGATCAAACTTCTTTGCAGTTCATGAAAGCTGCTCAAGATGTGACAGCGACGTGGACCAAAACTAGCCCGGATTCACTCGCCTTCGAGACCTAGAACGTCGACCTGCGCGCACCCTAGCGGCGATCGCCGCTACTGCGCGCTAGTGGATAGTTTTGCTCGCGGCCGGCGAGAGTGCGCCACTGCGTAGACTCACCCCTTTCGGCGCGCTGCGCGCTCGCGGACACATCCCCTCACCTCGTACGGCCTCAGGGGATAAAAGAGTCGGGGAGGGAAAATCACGAGCAGAATTTTGAGCGACGAAAAGAGGCAGCTTCAAGAGGAAGGCCTACTGAAACCTGGTCGGTGGCATTAAGTTGTGGAAAGTTGTGTCTTTTTGAAGTGGGATGTTGAATGAACTCACATCGTGACTTACACGAACAGGAAAAGGCAGGTGTTTCGTGCGATCTGGAACCTTAGTCGAAAGCGTTACCTCCCTGCGTGTCCAGACACCCCTGTCGACTGTCCGCCGCGGAGGTAGGCAGCCCAACGCACTCCGCGGCCGTCGCTACCCCCTGCCGCTGGGGAGGCTGCCGCCACCCCTCACTGCGTATACCCCGTGCGTGCATTATTCATACCACAGTACTCTGAACCTTTAGCACAGCTGAGATCTCAGCTAACCTCTGCCCACTTCAGTTTCATGACTTTATCAGAATTAAGTAAAAGAGCAACCAACCTTCCTATGTGTTTAAAAAAAATTGTCGATTGAAATTGCCTTTTTTTTGCAGCGTATCGATGGCTGCACGTGAAGGACACCCGAAGCAGACTGGAGATTGGGGCTGTCGTATGAAATGAAGGGTCGGATAGGAGGACGGGCAGGGCGGGCACACGCTGCACTGCCCTGGTCCTTTCATTCGGCGCGACGCTCGGCTGGGGCGTGAACAGGGAAAAAGGAAAAAAAAGAGAAGGAAAATGCGTTAGCTTTTGGAGCAGGTCAGAGTACCAAAAGTTCACAGGAATCTTTGGTGCGTGCGTTTGCCCGACTGCCACTTTTCCCCGTTCAGGTTCTGCTGGCTGACTCCGACCCCTCCGTCTCTCTCGCACCTTCACGAGACGCCCCGTGAGTGCGAGAGAGACGGCGCAGTGCAGCCTGACCACCAACGGGAGGCCGTCATGCATTCGTAAAGAAAGCGGCACCGCTGTTTGTAGTGTAGCGGTGCAGTCGGGCCGACCAATGCGGAAATCGCTTGCAGGCGGAACGGCGTCTGTGATTGGCCGGTTCGGCCGGCGGTTTGCGTTGTGCCGGAAATTAACCCGGAAAAAGAGCGGGCCGATTCTTGGAAAGCAAGGACGATTCAAAGTCCTGCCTTCGGCGAAGCGGCCTCTGATGTCGGGCACGGTCGTGCGTGAATTCACGCGGGATAGTTAGCTGCTCACCTGCTGACAAGCAGAGATCGGAGGGGGAGGGGGGGTCACGATTCGAAAGAAACATTTCGGACGGGAGCCGACGTAGAGGTGGTTTCCAGTTTCCGTCACCAAAAGGAAAACACTCTTGGGCTTGTGGCGCGCAGCGGGCCCGCATGGCGGAGGGGCCGATAACACGGTAACGGCGTCACGGACCCACCTCTGCGGAGGGCGGCCGCACCGCCGTTTGCCCTGCGCGCCGGGCGGCACGCCGGGCGGCAATCGCAGGAAAGTAATCTTCAAAGGAACCAACTTTGGCTCCGCCCGTCAAGCCCAGCGTAGCCCCACCCCCTTTCCGACACACACACACACACACACACACACACACACACACACACACACACACACACACACACCACACACACACACACACCACACGGGGCTCTCTGCTGCTCTCGCATTTCGTTTGGCTTCCCCCATCCCGCCGACGACACAGAGGCGCGCCGAGAACCTCATCAGCGGGGGGATTTTTTGGAAATGGCGAAAATTCTTCTTTGGCCTGCCAGCCATGTTTTGTGGTGCCTTAGCGGCGCAGTGTGGGGCCGCCATTCCCTGTGTCTGACGCCTGTTTCCTCGTTTTCTGCACACACACACACACACACACACACACACACACACCACACACACACACAGAGGGAGACTCGCACGCCCACACTGCATTCCGCCCGGGGTGGTTTCACTCTCATCAGAGGCTTTACCTACCACTCCACCCTGGGAAAAGTCACCGTAATTTTTTTACCCATCACCCTCAGGCCACCTCGCCTCTCTTCTTCTTTCACCACACTCTAAAAGTCTTGACACGAAGATCCTCCCTAATATGGTGGGGACTTTGTGACTATGTCTGGAAATTCATTGTACCTCATTTAAGATACTCTGTCGAATTTCTTTTGTACTACAGATAAAATATTCACCTTTATAGTATGTTGGCCCGGACGTTGCGGCCTCTGCCACATGGGACATCGCCAACGGGCCTAAAACCGCGCGAGGTCTTTTTCGATTTGAAATCCGTTCCGGAGTCTTCGGTGCTGCACCACTGTGCTGGGCGCCGCGCTGAAAAAGCTGGCGTCATTACGGTGTGACGGTCGCAGCGCGGCCGGCAGTCCGAGCAGCGTCGCTCCGTCTCTCTCGCACTCGTGGGGCGTCCCCCAGGGCGTCCCCCAGGGCGTCCCCCAGGGCGTCCCCCAGGGCCCCTGTGAGTGCGAGGGAGACGGAGCGACCAAGGGCCAACTGCGGCGGCCCAGCTGTGACACTGCGTTGTCTTTCCGACATTAATTTATTTGGCGCGCTAATGGCTGCAGCGCGGCCAACTTCTCATATCATTATGCCGCCCGCTCCGGCTCAGCCGGAAAAAAGGGCGATAGCAAAACAGTCTTTTTTGGAAAAAAAAAAGGTCAAACTTAACTTGATTTTCTTTTGTTTTGTTGTTCCAGGTCTCGTGACTATAGTGAGTAGAAGAGGATCGAGCACTTCAGCCGTCAGGGTTGGAACCGTCTTCGAAGTGTCAGCTGGCCATTCACGTGGAAACAGTGCCATTGCAATTTAAAAAACTAAAAATATAACCCAAAGCTCAAAATCTCTTTCAAGATTTTTTATTTTGGCGTATGTTGCTGTTGTTGTTTTGTACGGTGCTCGGCCCAGGCAAGGACGTGCGAAAGACTCCGCAGCGTTACGACCGTTGTCATGGCCGCGCGGAGGTTTATACCTTTGAATAAACGGAAGTATGGCCGAGGGCGGCGCAGGGCGTCCAGGGCCGGGGGCTTTACTGCCCGCCATAAAACGGCCCAGAATAATGGTGGGCGGAGGAAAAGCTGAAGGGGGTGGGGGCGGGCCAAGGGTAGGCGCACGAATTGCACCCCACATTCTGCATGCATGCCGCATTATTATTCTGCACAGCCAACTCTAAAGGCATCTATTATTTTCTTGCCAGGATATTTCTTTTTTTTTATTATTGTTCCTTTCTCTGTGTGCGGGCGTTTCGCGTTTCGTTTTTCCCGCCTCTCGCCATCTCTGGTGCGGTGCTGCGCTGGCCGCCTACTCGGTGTGGTGGCCGACGGCCGCTGTTCTTTTTTTCTTTTTTTAGTCTTTTTCCGTCGTGCATGGCGCGAAAATACTCTTCGTTAGAGCCAGTCGACTTTCGCATGGCCGGAGGTGGCGCGCTCTGCTATACTTTTCTATATTTTTTTCTTCATCCCTGGTACCCGTTACACATCAGAGCGATATAAAATTAAGAACTAGCGAAATTCGAATGTAGATTTGTTTTGTTTTTTGCTCCAGGTTAGTTCCTATGCGTTGCTTGCGGAGGCGGGGGCCCCCTGCGGGGTAGGCAACGCGCCGGCTCGCGCGCGCGCCGGGCTAGCATCGCCAGCATGGCGGGCGGCGAGCCCGGCGAGGCCGACGAGGCCCCGCGGAAGTCATTCTAGAGCTGGCAATAAACCGGGCGGGGGCTCCTGCCGGCCGAACGGCCACGGCTTCTCATTGGCCCCCTCCCCCTCCCCCTTGCCCCTCTCGCTTCCCGTCGCGGGGCCCATACCATATATTCCCATCCTCCGTGTGCCTTTTCCAGGTTGTAGATCGCCGAATGGTTAGAACGACCAAGGGGGCAATTACCCAACGGGGCCTGCCAGGAGAGAGGGGGGGGATCAGAGAATGGGTAGGAAGGGGGCAACTGACAACGCACACAGCGCCATGCAATAAAAGTGCAGTCCACGTTCTTTGGAAGAAAGTGACCTCTGTATTTGCTTTGTTTGCGAACTACCGTTTGGATCGTAGCGACTTCCGAAGGGGATGAACCGAAAATCGAACGTGTCGTCAGAGGGATGGCAACAGTTTCGTAAGAGCATATGTGTGCAGTACGTAGTTCGGGCCTCCCGGAAACGACCGAAAACTTTTCCTCCGAATTGCCCTTCTCAGTCATGTCGGCGCGGCGCGCACGGGGGTGATTGAGAAACGCGAATTAGCATAAATCCCATTAAGCACCGCCACGGCGCTGGAGGGATTACTGGAGAGGGCACGGTGGGGAGGTGGGAGGAGGTGGGGGTAAGAGGGGGGAAAGAGTTGGGGGGCTCAGGTCCACAATTACCTTTAGCTCCGCGCAAATTTAAAAGAACAGCTCCGAAAAAAGAGGAAAAAGGTCGAAAGTTCCGCCTTTATATTCCAGTGGGAGCGGCTGGAAGCACCGGCCGGGCCGCGCAGTTAGGTCTAGTTACTGCCCACCCCACTCTCGGAGAGGAAAGGGGGAAAAGGAAGAGTAAAAAGTATGGCGCACTTCCCTCGTTTTACAATGCTTCTCTCGCCGGCGCTCCAACGAGGGAGGACTTTGCGTCCGGTCGGATTCGAACGGCAGTCCGAAGTCAGCCGTCAAACAATATCGTCATCGTTTGGCTCTTTCGCTAAATTGTTGAAAGTGGACTTGTGGCATTTCTTTGCATATCATGCGTCCTAAATATGTGTATGCCTTACATATGCTCTAAATGCGTGCTGCGCCACTGTCCAAGATCGCTTCCCGGGGCCAAGGCAGGGCCCTGGGCGCAGAGGGTGTCGGCTCTCGGCTGGCCTGCTGCCGCCTGCTGCCCTGCCCCAAGGCTGGAGCCTCGATGGAGCCTGCTGGCGACACATTTTTATTGCAGACTCGGCGCGGCCCGCCCACCCCACCGCCCCGTAGACCGCGACCACCTCGCCCTCTTTTTTCCGCATCTTTTTCTCCGTTCCTTTTTATCTTTTTTACTCTCGCGCGCGCCGATATCCTCGCCTCCTTTTTTTTCGGCTGCGCGTGCAAAAATATCAACCGCCTCACACATACTGTGTTTAATCCCACGTTTAGCATGCGTGGCGCTGGCCGAGGCTCGCCCCGCCCCGCCCCGCCCCGCCTCGCCCGCCACGACCCGCCCCGCCCCGCCACGCCCCGTCTCGGGCAGCGTGTTGTGGCGCGGGCGCGCACGCCCAAGGGATTTGGTCCTTCGCTTTGCGGGTTTTGGTTGGTGGACTAAGCCGCGGCCGTTGTCCACAATCGATAAGGATTAAGGGCGCGATTTACGAGTTTTTGATTCACGGCGCCGCGACGCGCTTGCTCCAGGCTGCGAGGATGGCCAGTCATTTCGGGGCGGAAAACCTCCGTCAAGGGTGGAAAGCACGATGCACTGATGGTGCACTGTATGAGAGCCACTTCAAAGAAACGTCAGTGTAGGTACCAAGAAAAGATGAGGGAAGACGGTGAGTGAGTGGAATTCCTAGACCTTACGAAGAATATTTGTGCGTATACAAGGACTCTTTGTTGTGTAAAGAACAGATTGGTAAATTTTCTTTTTCAACTTTTGTTAAAAAGTTTTGCGTAAAAAGACATTTTTTTCTTGTTAAAGCTCAAAAATACTTTCTAAAGTCAGGCAAGTGTATCAAAGAAAGAACCCGGAAGGGTAAAAGGATTTCCAACGTAAAAAAAAAACAAACAGAGCAAAGGACACCGATCCGAGTGGACGTAGTTCGTATCCCCCTTCCCCACCATGAAAGCGGTCACGTGGTGCTGGAGGCACCCCCACCCGTGTCTGTACCTTAATGCCGCCCGAGCTTAAAACAGCCGAATAAAACGCGCCCTTCTCGTTTTGGCGCGGCAGTCGCGCCCATTTTTCTTTTGTTCCACTCCAGAGATAGGGCCGCGTGGCCTGGGCCGGCCTCGGCCCCTGCGCCTGCAGGGGACTACAGGGGACCCCGTCCACCACCACCCTCTCCCGCTATCTCTGTCTCTCTCAGTCTTCCTCGCCCTCCCCCTGCTTTGCGAGATGAGACTCTCCTTTATCCGTGTGTTATTTCCGGCATGTCCCAACGGACCTAGCCGAGCCGAGCTGAGCCGAGCCGAGTCGAGCCGAGCGCCGAGCCAGGGCCGGAGAGTCCGGCTGCAGATGCTGGTTTTGTCGTTTTGGATTGCTTCTCATCTTCCCCTTACTGCTCGCCATCCCCCTTTATTTTCAATCTATTCTCGAAATGGAAAGTCAATATTGCTTTGTGGGCCCGCCGCCGCTGCGAGGCGCTCCAAGGGGACGGCGCCGTTTTTAGCGGGCTGGGCCCGGCGCTAAGTGTCGCCGTGAAACGATGCAGCGTTCATATTGGAATCGCGATTGGATACTTAAGACCCCCACTCTTCTCGTGTTTGATTTTGCCATGGACAGAGGATTTTGCCACGCAAAAGTACGTCTCTTGGCTTTGAAAAAGAAGAAAGAGTAAATATCAACTCTCATGCCCTTCACTTGCATAACCTCAGCGTCTCATAACCCCAACTTACAAATCTTCCTGCAACATAACCTCACAACTTACGGAACCTTAAGTTAAAGCCCTGGCCTTAACATCCATGGCCCTCCAGAAACCCCCCTCCCTTCCAGGTAAACATCTCCCTATCTCTCTCAGAAACACCCGCCATGTAAAACCACAACTAAAAAACCGTCGACAAAAAAACAAGGCAGCAGAAAAAGATTCCCTCGCTGGCGCGGTCGTCGCGGTCTTTTGATGTCTGCAGCGCGGAAGACTGCGGCAACTGCGCGCCGAGACGAGTGGAGTTAGCCCGCTTTGGGCGGCAGCGCGGAGGCCGGACGGCACCGCTCTGTCTCTCTCGCTCCCCAGTGCAGCGCCCCGTGAGTGCGAGAGAGAGAGAGCGCCTTTCGAAACGAGCCGGCGGGCGCTGCCCGCAGCGAAACGCCATACAAAACGAGAGGCGCGGGCAGGTTAACCTCGTTTGTACTGTAGGTGATGAGCAGTACGGGGCCTTTCGCCGACCCTACGCCGACCCTTTGCCGGCCCTTTGCCGACCCTTTTGGCCCTTTTCGTCCGCCTGAGCATGCAAAGGCCTTTGAGCGGTTCCGCGCCGCTCCAGCGAATCCAGAACGAACAGCAAGGCGCACCGCACGCATACGGCCACGCGGCGCGAGGAGGGCGGCACGCCGCGCCCAGCAACGCATTCCAGCTTACCTTGCCTTATTAAAAGCGCGCTTGCGTTTGAAAACACCGTTATCGTTGCACGGGGCCCGTCCTGACGCAAGCTCGCCTTTTTTTCGGGTCTTTTTCAAGCCGCACGGTGTTCTTTTATCTGTGTGTTCTTGTTCTTTTTCTTCATTTTGGGCTGTGCTCGCGGACACGACGACGGACTCGCCACACCGATATTGAAGCGGTCCCCAGACGCCACGGGGGAACGACGCCAGAGCTCTCTCTCTCTCTCTCTCTCTCTCTCTCTCTCTCTCTCTCTCTCTCTCTCTCTCTCTCTCTCTCTCTCTCTCTCTCTCTCTCTCTCCCAAACTATTCCAACGCGCTTACATGGACGGCCCGCTCCGTCACCAGCAGATGAATGCACCCAATCGTCCGAACAAACTTCCCCCCTGCCTTCGCACCTGGCTGTCATAAGTGGCGGCTGACTGGCGGAAACGCAATTTTTCATCCCGAACGCCGAGGACACCGCGCCGTGGCGGGTCCCATCCGGCGCGCAGCGTGTCACCGCCCCCTCCCCCTGCCTTCGGCAATTAACGACTTTATTTTCTAGCGGGCGTATTTTTATATAACACTTAATTTGGGGAGGCAGGGCCGTCGACGCAGTGGACGTGGACGGGTGGGGACGCCACCGTGTGGGAGCGTGTTTGTGGTGTGTTGGTGTAGGTGTGTGTGTGTGTGTGTGTGTGTGTGTGTGTGTGTGTGTGTGTGTGTGTGTGTTAGGGAGGCGGGGTCACTCTGGGATAATCCTGCAGCAGAGACACTCTCAAACTTAGCTCGGACCTTGGACGGTAAGAAACAGGAGTTCTGATTTCTCTCTTCTCCTCCTTCTTCTTCTTCTTCTTCTTCTTCTTCTTCTTCTTCTTCTTCTTCTTCTTCTTCTTCTTCTTCTTCTTCTTCTTCTTCTCTTCTTCTTCTTCTTCTGCCCTAAACTTTCTACTGGAAAGGCTTTGAGTGTCTGCGAACCTTCCACCACAGAGCACGACCTTGGCTGTGCTGTCTGTTGGTCCTGTAATTTTTGTCAGTATTACGAAGAAATAGCTCTGTATGGACTTAAGGGTGCACCTTTACTCTCGCAGAGTAAAAGACCGGGAATGGTATAAAAAGAACATATCCTTTCTCTCCATCCGCCTGCTTTCCATTTGCAACGACTTGAGTCGGCTATAATGGAGGGTGCGTGCAGCCAATGAGGTGGCGAGGTGGTGCGTGCGGAGCCATTGTGCGTGAGGCTTCGGACGACTCCCCCACTCCCCACTCCACCCGGCCGTGCGTGCGGCCCCCACCCCTCCGCGGCCACCCTCCAATGGCACGCACTCACGCACCGCCAAGGGGGTGGCGGCGCCGGGGTTGGCGAGTCTTAGGTGCTGCCACATTGTATGCCTTAACGTGTGTCAATTGTGCGTCTTTTTCCTGCACCTGCTGTATAAATGCGTCACAGTTTGTAAACCGAAGGTCTGTAAGCATTTAGCGTGGTGTCTTCGTACAAGGTTTTGATGCTCACACTTTTCACCGTAGGCAGCACTGTCTCGAGCGCGGGCAAAACATCATCCCCCTTCCGGTTCCGCCCCTGCGCCCCAGCCACCCCACTGCCGACTGCACCTGCCGGCCATGCACGGCCCTGGCCGCCGCCGTCCGTGCACGGTCGGCGGGCCTGATATTTTATGGATGAGACAGCCTGCCTCGTAAAAGTGCAAAGCAGGGCGTTGGAGGGCCTGGCTGGCCGGCCGGGCCAGAGAGGGCTGGCAGGGCCACGGGGCCGCAGGGCCGCCGGGCGGCAGGGCGGTATTCGACAAAACGGAATCTGTCAGGACTCGTTGTGCGGGGCTTGTCCGACACCCCATTACCGCAATGTTCGACACGATGCACTCCCCGCCGACGACGACGACAGAAAAGGGGAGAGGCAAAACAAAAAGAGGGGGAAAAGGCCAGGTCTGCGTGCTGCGGTATTGCTGCCCGGAAGAAATGGCGCCAAAAAACGAAACGCGAGGTTTTTTTTTCCTTTCACCGGAAGTGATTGGCATCGCTCTTGTCGTCGGTGCGTGATTCTACGCATGGAGTCACAGGTAATGTTTTCACTCGAATGAAAACTTTCGCAAAAACCTTGTGCGACTGTTTTTTTTTTTTTTGTTTTTTTTTTCAAAGATTCTGGGTGTCTTTTCTCCGACCAATCCAAGTATAAATCGGCCTCAGCCGGAAAGCCATTCTGCTGCTGACTCCGGCAGACGGGCGGCTCCCCTGCCAGCCGTGCCGGCCCTGCTAGCGTCAGCTGCTGGCCGAATGCGCGCCCTGAGCACCCTCGCGCGCCGCTGCTCCGAAGAGAGGAGGAGGAACGGGAAACAAAACGACGACAAAAAACGAAGGGAGGGGAAAAGGACCAACAAAATGGCCGACCTTGCGATGCGCCTGGCTCCGGGCACGGCACGAGGCCTCATCTCCCTTATCAAGCAACCCTTCGCTCCCCCAGGCGTCCACCCTTCCCTCTGTGTGTGTAAGTGTGTGTGTGTGTGTGTGTGTGTGTTGTGAGAGAGAGAGAGAGAGATAGATAGATAGATAGAGAGAGAGAGAGAGAGAGAGAGAGAGAGAGAGAGAGAGAGCCACGTGCCGCTTGGAGAACCCTTGTTGTTTTTGTGCTCGTCTTCAACCCCGGGCGAAAGCAGCGCGGCGTTGCCACTTTTATCGTACAAAACTCCCGGTGGAGATGAATCGGATAAAAAATGCGCGAGACCCGAGTTTTCGGAGCCCCACGCGTCCGGAAGTCCACTGCTGTGTAATGTTGACTGGAACCGCGGAGGGTAGGGCCGCGAAGACCGCGTTGTTTTTGTCAAGTTTGGGGTGACTTGGTAATGACTTTGGGGCTGGCCTGGCACAGCTTTCGCAGCTTTCACAGCTTTCGCAGCTTTCGCACCGCTAGCGCGCTCGCGGCCTCCAATTACCGCGGCATAAGAGGATCGAGGGGTGTAAATTAATGCCGCGGTGGTCAAATTAACGAGCTTCATTCTTTTTTTTTTTGTTTTCTTTTCTTTCTTTTTTCTCGTTCCGGGGGGCCTTTTCCCCACGGCCCCTTCGCCCTTTATTCCGCTCCCTTCGCCACTTGAACGCGGCAGCGCTGTGATTGGACGGCATTCCGCCTCTGGCTTGTAATCTGGCGCGAGGGTACACTGCCAGGAAGCGCGGTGAACGAATGAAAACCCGCGAACTGCCGCTAAAAGTAACGACAATCCTTTGAATAAAATTCACCTGGTGTTTCTTTTTAGCGTTCAAACAGGGCAACAAAGAGACGGACCTAAAATTTTATCTGGTGTCGTTTTGGGTTATAAGCGTTGAACCAACTCAAGGGAGCACATAAAAGCTGGGTTCAGCACGCAGATGGTCTGATAATGCGCTAAACCCTGTCCTTTTTATTGTCTTTTTTTTTGATTTTTTATCAATTTTTTTTACATCCCGGTGTGGATTCTCAGGATTTGTTCGCTTTTTCCCTTCCCCACCCAGAACGCGTCTCAGGAACGAATCCCTCTGGCCTACGATGACCACATCTTGCTACAACCCAAGGGTTGACACTTCCGTTTTAAAAGATAGAAAAAAAAAACTTAAAATATGAATGACCAAAACGGCAACATGAAATTCGGAAGTGTATGAGGCTTTTCGGCTACAGACTAAGTGCGGGTAACGTTCAGGCTGGAGGCAGAAGCGGTAAAACATAAGAGAGACCATACTGTGTGTGTATGTGCGTGTGTATGTCTGTGTGTGTTTTCGTGCTCACATGCGTCAGCGAAAATGGGCGTACGAGCGAGAGTGAGAGACGGAAAGAGTAAGAGCGGCGAGGCAGCTTTGGGGTCCCAAGTGAGCTCCCGCAGCATACGTTGAAAGCCCTCGTGTATCATTAATGGGCGTCAGGTAGGTGCGCGCACGCGCGCGCGCACACACACACACACACACACACACACACACACACACACACACACACACACACACACACCAGGATGAGGTCGTGGCCGGGCTGTACCTGATGGCGGAGTTTTCGTGAGTGAGGTTCCTGACCGTAGGAAACCCATTGCCAGGAGTGTAAAACGGCGCGCACTCCCGTTTTGCCCAGTTCAGGGCGTTCTAGAACGTTCCGGGGCGTTCCGGGGCGTTCCGGGGCGTTCCGGGGCGTAGCCGGTCGGGGAGTTATAGGGGGCTGGCTGCGCCGGGCGTCTGGCCGCTTGGCCGCGGAGCGCGTCGAGGGTCGTTTGGTTTAATGCCTTCTCTAATGATTTCGGCCCTAATGTGTACTTTTAATGCATACATTAATTCCGGCCTGCGCTGCACGCTACGCGCCGCTCGCGCTTCCTGGCGGCCTCTTTTTTCCCTTTCCCTCTATCTCTGCCCATTTCTCTCACGCGCTCCTCTCTCGCTTTGTCTTGATGGCGCGATTTACATGGCGAGCAGCACTGCGCAGCACTGCGCAGCGTTGCTGCAGGGCGGCAACTTAAAAAAAATAGAAAAGTTTTTTTTTTTTTCAAGTTTTGCCTGGAACGTTTTTCTTTTACCTTTTTCATCAACCTGGCACCGGCATGAAACCCAACATCTCTCAGAACCCTCAGTACAGGGGATGGGTTTAAAGAAACTCGCGCAAATTGCTGCTTTTTTTTCGGTGTCCGGCGAGACGCAGACTTAGGCACGCGCTGCTGGACGTAAAAACGTTAATATTTGCCGCCTCCTTCATGGAGCGCAAATATTGGCGGTGGGTGCGTCGGTGAGGTGAAGCGGACGCCCGTCCGGCCCGGTCAAACAGGCTTTGTTTGAGTTTGGCGGCAAAACGAAAGGAAATAAACGTCGTCAATGAACCGGGGAACAGAAATGATTTGAACAAAAAGAGAAAGAAATTAAAAATTTCTGGTTGACTTGAAAAGGGGGTCTTTGGTTTTGCGTTTGACAGTATATCGTAGTTATACAGATTCGCGCGGCTTAACATTGACCCCCCTCCCCCGAACCCCCACCCCTTCCCCCGTAAGTAGGCTCCCGTCCATTCCGACGAGTGCTTCTTGAGAGGGGAGTTCCTAGAGGCCTTTGAGTACCACAGCCAAATGCCCTCGGGTAGTAGGCAAGCTTAGCAGGACTGTACGCAAAACGCGATGCTGGGCTTCCCCGCAGGCTGGAGGTGGGGGCTGGCCGGGCCGGTGAGAGGCTCCGAAATGATGTGCCTCCCTTCAATATGAACGCATTTTGTCTTAATCAACTCAATTTGCATACGCGTCATACTTGTTCATCGCACAGGCCGTACGGCCGTGCCGATTAAAAAAGCTTGGCGTGTGAAAAGAGAAAAACAAAATGATGGAAAATGAGAAGAGAAAAAAAATTGACAGCACCCCTGCTCCGCGCTCCGCCCTTGAATATGCAGAGCAGCGTCGGACGAACGCGTCATTTTCGACCCCTTGTTCTCGGCGGACCGGGCAAGCTGGGTGATTTCGGAGAGTCGTTCCGTCTCTGTCGCACTGCTGCGGGGCACCCCATGAGTGGGACAGAGACCGAGCGGGGAAGTCCGCTCCGGAAGTAGCCTGCGCAGGGCGCAGTGATGGGCCTGGCGTGCGCTCAGGCGATTTAACACCAATTCACGCCTCACGTCACACATTTCCGGAGCAGGAATCGTTCCTTTCCATGAAAAAAAAGGGCGTTCTTACCGTTACCTGGTTCGTTCTTTACCCAAAACGCAGAAGGCTTGCAGTTGAACAAAGATAGCAGAGCCTTGGGAACGAACTGAAGCATCACCAGCACTTACTTTAACGTGAGTCATAGCCTATTGACACCACGCATCATCTAGACAACCTGTTGCTTTCTCGAAGTACAAGCAGGTTGGCTGAGTTGCAGTCACACAGCCTGGCGACTTTGCTTTTCACGTTCCAAATTCTTTTTTTGCTGGCTCGTCCGCCGCTGAGCGCTGGCATGTTTTTCTTCGCATTTTTGGGGCCGGGGTGGAGGCCGCCATCGCCCTGCTTCCCTGCTCAGGGTTGGCGAGCCAGCGAGAGGGAGCCGAATGCCGGGGCTGCGGGCGTTTTCGCGCGGCATTTCTGTCTCTCTCGCTCCCCATGAATGCGAGAGAGACGGAAGCACGGAACCACAGTCCGGAATCAAGCTGCAGGCCGGCGCAGGGCTGGGCTAGCTGAATTTAATTACATTTCAGAGGACGAGGGTAGATTGTTAAAGCCATGACGGTGCCTGGGCCGAGGTGGGTAGAAAAGATTAGGGTGCGCGGCGTGGCGGGGAGGGGGGAGATGCCCACGGGGAGGGGAGCCAAGGGACAACAAAACAACGCGGAAGAGAAGCAGAGGGTTGCTGGCGCGGGGGTGACTGCCTTAGGGGCCATCCTCAAATGAACAGCCCTCTCTCACTCTCTCTGGTGTTTCTGTGTTGTGGTCAAATTAGTTGAACACAGCGGCGCTGAGGGACCATCATTTCTTTGCAAGTTTGCAGTTTGGCCATGCAGCAGTCGGGCCGACTAAGTGCTCGATGAAACCTGATCCTGTTGGCTGTTGGGTACCTGACCGGCCTTCGGTTTTGGAACCAAACTTAAGGACTGTTTCTGCAGCGAGCTTCTAATTCTGCTCCTCATGTGTCCGGCTTCATTGGCATTTCGGAGCACGGAGTTTCTTCTTCTGCGACTGTCCCTTCACCCTGCTTCGCCTCACATCCGGTTCCGGCTGCTGGTCAGGGGTTTGGAGCAAGCTCAAACCGGTCCGCCCGGCCAGTCTGGTGGCTTTTTCTTTCAAATCGAGGACTCGCCTTGACTACCAATTATTGATTTAAGAATGGTGAGATGTCTGCGTGCCCTAATCTTTTCGCGTTTAGTACTGACGGAATTTTGACGTCGCAAACGACGTGGACGAGCAAAAGACACGTGTAAAAGTCCCTTGAAGTTTACCTGTTGCCAATTTCAAAAACTTTACCTCCATTTTTTTTTGCGTGGGCAGACGCCTCCGGGATTCCCTCTGCAAGTTGAGCGCAGTGGATTCCGGCAACACTCGGAGGGGAGACAAAAGGAAAGCAGACGCGTTGTTTTGTTTTCCGTGCTCATTTCCTCCGCATGTGCACACCCTTTGCCACCCTCGCTCGGTCCCCTTCGCTTGGACCTCCATTTCTTTTTTTCTTTTTTTTTCATTTTCGCTGCAGTCTAACGATGCTCCGCTACTTTTTTGTCTGTCGGCAGAGGAAGTCGTGCATAACACAGGCTGTTGTTTCACTTGGGCATTATTTTTTGTTTTTCGTATGTGTATTGCGCGCTTGATGTACTCTGAATTAAAAACGTCAGGAATATGTTGACTTTTTGCCCTGGAGTTACAGATCATGATCAACAGATTTAACTCTGAAAGACGGTCATCTGGAGCCTGATAAATAACAAATTTAGCTGTTAGTGCAAACCGTCTTTGAGGAAGGACACCACCCTACAGCAGGCCCCAGAAGACGGCGTGATGTCCTGGTTCGAATACCGAGTGATTGTGCTTTTCGCGGCACTTGTGCATCTGAGCGCCATGCACTGCTAGCCCCGCCCACCGAGGCGCCATGCTGCGTGAAGGCTCACGCACCGGACAAAAAAAAACACGCTTCGACGCCATTCAGCACCCCTCGCCGCACGCACAGCGGTTCGGCTGTGACTTTGGTTCTGGTCTTTGAACTTGGCGCCTTTCCTGCCGCGTCCCCTCATTTATTTCCCTTTTCTTCCTGTTTTATTGTTATTCCAGTCACTGTCGCGGCGTTCAGTCGATTACTCAATCAATCAATTAATTCGAACCCAACCTGATGGACCGTGAACAGGTGGAGCGGCGATTGTGGTCGGGTTGCGGGGACAGGGGGAGGGACGAGGGAGTCTGTGTCCAAGGGGAGAAAGAGGAGAAACCGATTTCGCGTTCCCGTGGGAGTCGCTGAAGGAGCGAGGTGTCAAACGCCGAAAAAAGGGGACCCATTTATTAAGAAACGCGATCTAATGTAATGAAAACTCGTTGGACGATACGTGAAAAACGCCAAGCGAAAGGACGGCGAGCAATTTCGACACAAACCTGAAGTAACGCGTCGGCATCTCTGACCCGCGTTCGCAGCGCGGAGTGTTTTTCGGATAACGGTGGTTTTACTGATTGGGAACATGGTGGCCCTCTTGCTTTCTGCAACTCTGCTTCCAGGGAGAGGAGGCGGGAGGGAGGGTAGAAGGGCTGAAAATGCAAACTTGGCTGGGCCGTTTGTGCATATGCTGAAAGAAACCCGACGCGTTATATTGCGCGCTGCAACTGCGCTCGGGAAACGCCACGCCGCACAATAAGGGCCCACCACAATGGAACGCGGACAAAAAGAGGGGATAAGTGAAAATAGAAAAGCGTTGTATCGTATGCATGACGCGGCGCCTACGGATGGGCAGGAGAAAAATAAACAAACATTTGCTAAAATTGTTTTTTTTTTATCTTCGAAACAACTTTACTGCGTTCCTTCCTTCCTGCGTTACAGCCCCGGTAAAGCCCCGACGGGAAGTCTACCCTTTTAATAGCACAGAGCATCGTTGGAGCCAAATCAGTGCATACCTAAAGAAATGTCATGGTTTTGCCTTTTCCTGTTTCCATTCGCTGTTGAGGTGCGCGGTACCTTTCCAGGAAGCGATTAGGCCGAAATGGAAGCTGCACAAAGAGTGGCGGGGGACAAAAGCGGGCCGACGAGCACGGCGTGGGTTCGACAAAAAGTGACACGCTAGAAGATGGAGAAAAAAGGGAAAAAAGAGTGTGCGCTGATTCGGGTCTTTGTCTCTTTTTGGTCCCCCTGCAGGGCCTGCCGCGCGGCCTGCCGACTGCCGGACAGCCAGGGCTGACAATGAAGTTAATTTCTCTGGCTAAACCTTGTACGCGCGTCCGACGCTCTTTTTTTATTATTCACGGGGATTATCGAAGGCCCGCCAGCTGACGGTTTCCCAATCAGACGCGTCGCGCGACACCAAGTTTTTCTTCCTGTTGCCAACCGATTGAGACATTAGAAGGCAACTTATCTGCCATAATGTAGAAGCAGACTCATCCTGCTTGAACTGTCTGCTAAAATAAAGAAAAACAAAGTCCCACGTAGTCAGAGGCTTGTTTCCCCATGGAACCGAATAGTAGTGAACATGACGCGCCGTCATGTCGTTCCTTCTACCGTCTCTGTGACGTAAGAACCGTGTCGGGAAAGTAAACCTGCAGCGGCGATACTCCATGCTGTGTCCCTCGAAGCGCCGAAGACCACGATTTGACAGAGCGAAGATCCTCTTGCTTCAGCTGCGGGGAGGGAAGTACAAGGAAAGAGAAATGACAAGGAAATTCAAGGAAGTGGTCTGTTTATTTCAAAGTGACAGCACATTACAAGATCAGGTGTTTTTTTTGCCATGACATGCTAATAAACGTTTCAGTTCCTTTTACCTTTTTATTATTATTTTTCTTGATTCTATTTCTTTGCTTTATTTTCAACTTTTTTAAATTTTATGTCTTAGTACGTAGACGTAGACTCCTATCCCGACTAACGATGCGTCCTCCTGGTCGACGCCAGGTCCAGTCCAGGGCCTCTGCCCTGCCCGTGGGACTCCCCTGCGCGGCGGGAACGGAGCGTGCTTCGCAACAGGAGCGAAGGGAGGCGCCACCTCGCGGACGGAGGGTGAACCTCTCTCGTGGATCAATACCATCCGGAAGCGCGCCGCCGTGGTTCCCCTTCCCGCCGCCTCGCCGTGGCGTCGCTGCTCTCCATCGCGGCTCAGCGCGGCCCAGCCCGCCAAACTGCCGGCGCGTTCAACGTCACCGAAGATCGGAGACTTGAACGGCAAACCGACCGAGGAAAGCAACAATGGTCAGAACCTCCCGTCAACAATGCAACTCTTGTTTCCGTGTTTAAGTCGAGAAAATCTCCCCCCTCCCCCTCAGTGGAAAAGGGAGAAGGAACCAGTTACAAAGTCTGTATCCTGATTGAGATACAAGAGGGAGTAGAAAAGAAGATTTCTAAGGACAATGCCTTCTAGGGACAAAAAAGAATTCTCACTTGATGAAAGGCATTGCCAGATTTCTTGCATCTGAGTTTGCCTCAGACCTTCCGCTACAACTGTGTCTTTCCTGAGTGCCTCGTCACAGTAAAAACTTTCTTACGTGCAGGGATTAATAAGATGCACAAAGTTGAATCTAACAAACAAGTATGTAGTATTTTTCACTCGCCTTAAACTTTGCTGCCAGCAGTCTGCAACAGAAGATTGATTCGGTTGTAAGCAAGCAATCAGACACGACTATGCAGAAATGAAAAGGGAATGAAAAACGTCGACGGTTATATTTTTAATGAACTACTGAACAAGACGATGGGATAAAACTGCACCACCAATGCGTCGCAAAAAAAGGGAAGAGAGTGCGGGAATCGAAGGGGCTAGAGTCATACTCCCACGCTGCGCTCCAATCATTGTCTCCAAGTCACTTTGCCCCAAATCGACTCCCACAAAATGTGACACGCGAAAAAAATCTCCCGAAGGATCAGAAAGGGAGCAGGTTTTTGAATACATTCTGGAAGCACGGAGCCCGGAACCGAGGCGGCACTTCGGAGTGGTTACACCTGCCTTGGCAAACCGGTACTGCAAGTCTCTTGCTCCGCGAGCCCGCCGCAAGCAACGCCACCCTCACCGAGCAGATCGCCTCCGAGAACGGATTTGAAATATGCCACAGACTCTCCTCGTGTCACACCTATTTGACCGGAGCCGTTCCATAATGGCAGACTTCATAGACTGAACGAAAAGGAACATGCTCCGGCTCAACACGAAACCACCGCGTGAAGGAAATTTACATGAGCGATTTCGCTACCAGGTAAACGCATTATTCATTCGTCCGTCACATCCTTGGCATTCTTTCAGGGATCCGTCCGCACGAGTGGCCGACGACGCACTGCTTGCGGTGCGTGCGCACGCGCTGAGCGAGGGGTAGCGACGCGGCCGCACTCCCGGCGATACCCCGCGCGCTAAAGCCATGGGGTGGCGCGTCGCGCGCGTGGAGCGCCGTGTGCGTAGGCAACCCTCCCACACCGGTGTTCCCGCGTTGCCTACCCACAAGCACAACCGCCCAACTTGAACTTGAGAGGCTTAACCACAAGTGATCCTATGCCGTTCGGGCCCGGTAACTGCCATCAGGAACGGAACACATTTTCTCCAATACTTCTCCAATAAGTTCTCAATTTCACTCCAAACTGTCGCGTGGATTTTCCCAACAGCGTCTTCATCCGGTTGGACCGCTGGTTCGACTCCACGCCCCTTCCCTGTCGCCGTTGCGCGGCGGGTTGAGCGCGGTCGCCGCTCCCTCTCTGCAAAGCCCCTCTAGAAATACGACTGGCGTCCATTATTATTTCGAGAGGATGTATGGCGTCGATATTGCCGTGGAGGGCTCGCCTGCCTCGCCTGCCTCGCCCCGGGGCCCAGGCTCGGCCCGGGCTTGGCCCAGGCTTGGCGGCCCCAGGGCCAAGCCCGGCCAGCCCGGCATACTTGCCTAATACTAATACAAAGACCGCCATATATAAGCTGCGGGCCATGCTGCTCTGGCAGCGGGATAATATTTCTCGATTATTTTCGTGTTGTTTTTCGGGAGGAAAATTCATTTTATTTTTACGCCCGGACATTCCTCTCCGTTCGTCTGCCCTCTCCAAAGCGTGCTTTGCACACGTTTGTGTGTGTGTGTATGTGTGTGTGCATGGGCTCTTTTGAATGTGCCGCCATTTTCCTTGCTGTGGGCGTCCCGGCCCTCCCGGCGCGTCCCTCCCCACGCGCGTCCCTGACGGAGCAGGCTCCGGTGGCGCTCATGTTTGTCCTGACAGACGCACGCGGCTTTTGTTGTCATTATTTTGCGTTCTTTTTTCCCCCTTTCGCTGGACGCCGGGATTTTTCGGAAAGTTTCCGACGTCGTGTGGTAGGTTTCCACCCCCACCGTGTCTGTTTGAAATCTGTTTGAAATAATTTTTTTGAAAATTGCATTGTGTCTTTGAGTGCGTGAGGGGCTGGTGGAGCTTTCCCGTTGTAATAATGCCGGGATAACCAGGCCGTAGACCTGCAAAGGGTTTGCGGATAAATCTTGCGCACTTCACCCCGTGTTGGTTTAAGCTCGTCCTGTTTTTCTCTCCGAAACTGCGTGTGCAGAGGTACACGCCCTCCAACATCCTGGGCCTCTTCCACCGCAGAAAAAATATACGATTCAGCGCGTTTACTGCCACTACCATAGCCGCGGATGTGGCTTAGCTGTGACTCTGCGATTCACTCTGTGTGTGTGTGTGTGTGTGTGTGTGTGTATCTGTGTCGGTGTGTGTGTGTGTCTGTGTGTGTGGCAGGTCCCACGGGGACATAGCAGGAGGCCTATATGTGAGCGCCCGGCTGTAGCATGAGCAGACAACCGAAACGGCGCCCCTACACACACACACATACACACACACACACACACACACACACACACACACACTGATCCGCGCGGGTCGAGGGCCCATGCTGGCCGAACAGGCCAGCGCTACCGCCTCCGCCGCCCGTCCGACTTCAGAATAATACATCAAACATTATAAATTATTGTCCGTTGAGATAACAACATGGGTCCCTGCTGCTGCTGGCTGGGCTCCGCTGCGTCCGGGTCGGCTCGGCTCTGCCAAGCAAATGTCCTCCAACACTGGCGGCCATAGGGATATATGGCGCCTCGTATCCGTGCTCAGACATGGCGCTGTGTGCGCGTGTGTGTGTGTTTGTGTGTGTGTGTGTGTGTGCGAGAGAGAGAGAGAGAGAGAGAGAGAGAGAGAGAGAGAGAGAGAGAGAGAGCGGGGGTGGGGTGAAGGCGCGCCGGCGCCATTGTAAAAGTGTGTTTCGGCGGTATAATCACGGCGTGCTCGCCGCCCAGTCCCGCACTCGGCGCTGTGCGGCGCTGTGCGGCGCCATCCCATCAGGAGGGGGTAACGAGGTGAGGCGCTTTCAAAATACTGATGAGCCCTCATTGTTGTTTTGCAGGCCCGGTCCAGCCCAGCTCGGCACAGCACAGCACAGCCTGGCAGCGCCGCCCGTGTCACCGCGCCCAAAAAGTTAGGCAGTTCGCCCAGTTCATTTGTTGCCGTTTAAAAAAAAAACATAAAAAACTTTTAAGGGAACGTAAAAGAGGCACGCTCTGTCGCATTGGGCTACTGCAGTCTCTTGCTGGACGAGGAGGCAATGGCCTCCGATCAGTGCGTTTTCTCGGAAGCCAAAGGCTGTGGAAATCAACTTCTGCACTCCCAAGATCCTACCAAGCTTTTTCTCCGTATTACGCGCACATACACACACACACACATACACACACACACACACACACACGCACAGAGGCTGCACGCAAGTGCGAGCGACGTCCTTTTCCCAGCCTAATGTGCTTCTGGGCGCATGATGGCGCCACATGACGTCACATCCTTCGGTCCCCGTGTCCCCTCCTTGCTCGGGCCTCCGGGTCCGGGGCTGGGTCCCCCGGCACCACCGCGCTATGATCGATGGTGGTTGCCAAGGAAGGGTCACCGTGGCCTGCCCGCCGTGTTTGGGGACGCCATGTGTGTGTGTGTGTGTGTGTGTGGTGTGTGTGTGCGCGTGTGTGTGTGTGTGTGCGTGTGTGTGTGTGTGTGTCACGTCGCGCGGCCTTAATGTTAATTATAGTTGGGTGTCGGTCCAACCCTCTGGCGTGGAAACAGTGGTGGTGGGGCGGCGTCCGCGGGGCAGTCATCGGGGACCGCTATGTCTTGCAGTGGGGGTACCGGCCCGTCGTCCTCGCTGATCTTAGCAGGGCTGCGGTGGCACGGACCGCAATAGGATCTTGGAGTGAATGTTTGAAAGCTTTATGTTCTAAAAATAACTTTTTTTGGCAAAAGTGTCGTTTTGTGCTTGAAAATCATATTTTGCTTTTTAACCTTATTTTCACTTCCGTTTTATAAAAGGTAAACTATGCCCAGTGAAAGAAAATCTCACTAGCTTTCGATACTTGACTTTTTACCTAAACATGTTCCTTTCCTTGGACCATTCGACGCTAAAATTCAAGAGAACGTTGATAATTCAAGAACACCTATCCCTGGACTGTGGAAGGTAGAGGGTACATCAGTCTGGACTCATTCACCTCAGGGTAAAGGGTGGCGGGCGTTCCACCGGGCGTTCCACCGGGCGTTCCACCGGGCGTTCCACCGGGCGTTCCACCGGGCGTTCTGCCCGGCGTTCCACCGGGCGTTCCACCGGGCGTTCTGCCCGGCGTTCCCACCTGCAGATGTCGGCCGTATTCTCCGCCTTGGTTTACGGTGCCCTTCCCTTCCCCAGGTGGCACTCGCTCTCCCCCCCTCGGAAGTCCTGCGTCGTCCGCCCGTCCCCCGTTTGCCGGTCCAGGGTGCCTGGTCCGGGAGGTCCTGGGCAGTGCCGGGCCGTGCGTTTTGTCGATGGAATGGCGCTGCGTCCGGCCCTGCAGGGCTGATGCACGGTCCGACGAAGCGGCCTCGGGATTCTGGAGCGACAGTGGGCCAGAAGACCGGTGCAGGCGGCCAGAATTCGAGACGCGTTTTGAGCTCCAGAGTCGCTAAACAGGACTCGAACCGAACGTGTGACCCCACCAATGGATTGCTCTCCGAGCGAGGAGTCCATTGGTGGGGTCACACGTTCGGTTCGAGTCCTGTTTAGCGACTCTGGAGCTCAAAACGCGTCTGGAGCCTCCTAGGCGCTTGGGTAGCGGACAGTGCCTGGGCAGGCCAGGGCCGCCTGCAGCGCGATGTGTCGTCCCTTTCCGTTGGCCTGGCTGGCTGCCTGGCTGCCTGGCTGGCTGGCTGCATGGCTGGCTGGCCGGCGGCCGGTGGAGTCCTGCAGGCCGGGGCCGTGCCGGAGCCCGCCCCATGAAGGAAGGCCCCAGGACGCACTATCTCCGCTTGGCTGTTCATTGGCCGTGAGGATGTGCGGCACAATGGGCCCGTCTTGACGGGGCCATGAATAATGCACGGCACTCCGTCCGGTGCTTCCCCCCCCCCTTCCCCCCGTCCGGTCACCCCTTTCCGGGGGACTCTGCAAGGGGTCCGGCAGACCTGAAAGTGACCCCAAGGGCCGTGCCGTGGCGTGCCGTGCCGTGGCGTTGCGGGGCTGCTGCGGTCGGGCACAGGTCGGCCGGGTCGGCGGGGCGGCCACAAGTCGGAGTGGCGGCGGACACGACGTGCACCGCAAGCAGGCCAAGCAGTGCGAAGCAATGCCGAGCAGGCGCTGTCGCCGGGCCGTGTCGAGCTGCGGCGGTGCGGCAGGACCCTCCAGGACCCTCCAGGACCCTCCTGGACCCTCCAGGACCCTCCTGGACCCTCCTGGACCCTCCTGGACCCTCCAGGATACGAATGGGCGCGGCCGCCTTGGCGATCTGTGAACCGGACAGGAAACCGTGGCGTGAAACGCTAGCCAGAGAAGGAACGCACAGCGGGCCTGAAGACAGGAGGCGGTCGAAATCCCGGAAAGGTCGAAATCTCGAAAATTTTGCTGATTTTGCTGACTTTGGGTGGCCACTGTGTCTAATCTAGTTGCCGTAAAAGGCCTCCCTCGACGCCCTAGTATTCTTTAGGCCCTACTTTTTCATGCCCTGTATCGGGAAGACGTTGACCACAACGATTTTGGCTTTGACCGCAACGATTTTTCGACCAAGTTGGTCAAAAAGTGGTCGAATCTCGCAAATTTGCTGATTTTGCTGACTTTGGGTGGCCACTGTGTCCAATCTAGTTGCCGTAAAGGGCCTCCCTCGACGTCGTAGTATCCTTAAGACCCTACTCTTTCATGCCCTGTATCGGGAAGACGTTGACCACAACGATTTTGGCTTTGACCGCAACGATTTTTCGACCAAGTTGGTCAAAAAGTGGACGAATCTCGGAAATTTGCTGATTTTGCTGACTTTGGGTGGCCGCTGTGTCCAATCTAGTTGCCGTAAAGGGCCTCCCTCGACGTCGTAGTATTCTTAAGACCCTACTCTTTCATGCCCTGTATCGGGAAGGCTATTGACCGCAACTAGTTTGGGAGCGGTAGCCTCACAAAGTTGGTCATGAAGGGTAAAAACATAATGATGTTCGGGGGCCTTTTGCGGTCTTATCCGCTGGGGCCTTTTGGGGGCCAGTCCGAGCCCGACGGAGTCCTTCGGAAGCAGGATTCGACAATCACGGGTAATTGTCCGAGCAGTTTCCTCTCGCAGTGCGGTGCCGCTATTGTGGCGGCGAGTCCGCACTGCGCAGCCTGCGCGCTCTCCGTCTTGCCGGTGCTAAAACCAGTCCGGCACCTGGCCTAGATTGTCTCATTTCACGGTGGCGTGGCCGAGGCCGGGTCGCCTAGCGCGTGCTAGCTCGCCTCCATGCCGGAGGCCTCCATGGCGGAGGGGTCGGCACGGGAAGCGGTGATCCCGGAAACCTGCAGCCAGGCAGCCAGCCAGGCAGCCAGCCCCGCTACACCCGGAACCCGTCCCGGACTCAGCCACCGGTCTCGCTCCATCCGCCTGCATTTATTCCTTTTCTGACAAGTTATTTTTTTTTCGTTATCAACGGGTCTTGCATTAGAGTGGAACAGTTAGTTCAACCGCTGAACATGATGAAAGTCAGGCCCTCCAAAATCCAAATCTCGTTCGACGTTAAGGTCCTTACTTCATAGAGGAAAGCAGGTGCACACACAACATTTATTTCTGTACACCAAACACAAGCTACCTCTACAAATGGTGCTCAAGAGCTCTGCCAATGCTCAAAAAAAAGAGCCGGAGACATGAATGAAAGAACAGGCTTGCAAAAACGAAATAAACGCCCCGCAGCGGAACAGCAAAGCATATGAGCCCTTGCTTCTGTATAATCATCCTCCTGCTTAATTATTGATGATATTCCAATTTTTTTCCTTCCTACGTCGTCGCTGTTTTCCGAATTTATTCCTTTTTTTTTTTCATTTTTGCGCCGCACAGAAAAGCCCCGCTGCCACGTTGCGGACGGCCGGAGCAGGAAAGAGTTGTGTGTACACGTTGATTTATATTCGCATGACTCGCAGGGGCGGCGAGGGGGAGGGGGAGGGGGAGGGGCGCGGTCTCTCGGGACGTCCGCATCCACGTCCACGGCCGCCATGGCTGCATAATATTCAACGTCCATTGCAAAAACGACGACACACACACACACACACACACACGCACACACAAACGCACGCGCGCTCACCGCCCACGCACACGGGGCTGGCATGATGAGGGCTCAGGAAGCCGGGTTCCTCCGCTTCCGCACTGAAACGACCGACCGCACTATCTCTAGGAGGACCGCAGCCGAAAAAAAAATCCGTTTCTACAACCAAGGAAGTTGACATCTCGTGAAAATTTTGTCAGAATGTCAGAAACATGTCTGAAATCCTGATCAGAATTCGTGCACCTCTAAAAGCTGAAATTCGGAAAAATTAATCTAACATTGATGGCCTGAGTTGATGGCCTACAGAATGAGTTTTCAGCTTTCAGAGGTGTGCGAATTTGTATCAGGTTTTCAGACAGGTTTCTGACGTTCAGACAAGATTCGCACGAGTCATGCAAAGTAAATTTCCTTGACACGTCAGATTCTTTGGCTGATTTCCGTTTTTGTTGTTGTTGCTTTTTCACATCCACACTGCACTGCATAGCAGTTGTGAAGTGCGTCGTGTTGTGGCAAGATCGGGCCTCGTCGACCAGTGCGGCCAAAGCACACAACGAACTGCGAATAACGTCATTATTATTCGCAGCGAGTGGTGTTCAGTGAAGAGTCACTGTCAGTGTGCAGCCGAGTCCAGCCAGAAAGAGTCGCCCCGCCCCGCACTTCATCGCAGCGCTCCGTTCATTAATTGAGGAGTGTTTCAGTTAAGCCCTCCACGCGCGCGGGGGCCCCTAAATATGCATTCGGCCGCAAGTTAGTCCAACTGGGCCTTGTTAAAGCTAGATTACCTGCCGCATGCCATGGCGTGCCGTGCCGTGCCGTGGCGTGCCGTGCGGGGGAAAGGCGCGCTGCAGCGTTGCATTCGCTCTCTTCGGTTGGCTAGAGCGCGGCTAGAGCGAGGCGGCTGGCTGCATTCGGGGCTTTGCTCGCTCTCTCCCTCATCGGTCGCGTCCTTTTTCCGCGAACACCGCGTGCGCTACGTCGAATAACCCAGCCCAGGAGAGGGGGGCTGCCCCAAGCTTCCGAACGCACCCCGCATGCACGAGCGTTGTTCGCTGGTGAGCCATTTTAAAATTAGAGAAGCGAGGCTTCCCGAACTCTCACATGTGTGTGTGTGTGTGTGTGTGTGTGTGTGTGTGTGTGCGCGCGCGTGTGTGTGTTGGCGGGCGCATTTCTATTTCTCCTACTATCCCATACCTCTGATGTCTAGGCCCCTGCATCCCCCTTCTCTTACCACACATACCTATACAAACACACACACACACACACACACACACACACACACACACACACACACACGCACACACACACACCTACACACACACACAGAACGAAACGAACAAGGAGCGCACAAAAACCAACGAGAGAGACGCGGCAACGAAAGAGGGGTAGAGGCGTAAACACGGTGAACAAAATGGCAGTGGCGCCGCGTTGCGTCGCGTTGCCGGGGGAACATTGGCGTTTGCGGGTTCTCTGCAATGTCGCACACCTCTAGGACTATTGATGAATGCAGATTTCATTTGTCTTGCTGTCGCGCGCACGCCGCCGCGCGCACGCCACCGCGCCGCGCACGCGAGGACACGGTGTCTAAATACGCCCGTATTTGCAAACGCTTTTGTTGCTTTTTGCGCGTCCCGCGTCGTTTTCACCGTTCTGCCTGTTTTCCTTCTTGTGTTTTGGAACGCGACGATGTCGTACTCGGCCGCGCCTGGCCACCTGTTTCTCTGTCCTTCACCCATTCACCTCTACACTGGAGAGTCTGCCCTAGGAACTGAGAAACTTGCATGTTTATTCCAAAGGTAATGAAAAAGAAACCGCGCCCAATCCTTCCCTTGCGTCTTATTTGAATTTGAATTTGAATTTGAATTTGAATTTGAATTTGAATTTGAATTTGAATTTGAATTTGAATTTGAATTTGAATTTGAATTTGAATTTGAATTTGAATTTGAATTTGAATTATCTGAAGGGTGCACGGTCACGGTGTAAACAGGCTTCGTTCGCGAACTGACACTCCGAGAGAGTCTTTCATCGAAATCCGCAGACTGCTTCGGTCCAAACGAACGGGAACGAACTTCCTTGCTCTGCCTCACTTACGGCGTGTTCCACTGAGAACGGCGCAAAGCACTTTCTGGAATCCAGCCAGTAGTATTGAGACCTTTGAACTTGAATCCCTCCCTCTCCGATTCCCCTCTGCTTGAATTAGTCCGAGGAATCGCCGTGCGCGCAGACACGCTGCCAGCGACTGACAGGCCCTCGCCGACTTTCATCGAGGCATTGCTGTGCTTTGGAATTCCTGCCCGGCTTGGGCTGCTACGGCGGCTGTAGAGCGCGTTTTTCCCCAACCCCCGCCTCGTCTCCGCAGATATTTCCCCCGGTTGGGGGCGGCGAGGGCGGCGCGGCGGCGGTCCGTGGCTGCGCTGTGCTCCTGATTCGGTGGTCCCGGCCGCGCCGGCCGCGCCGGCCGCACCACCGCGCTTCCAGGACAGAGCCCCACCCCGCGGCCCCGGGTCGCCCCGCCCTCCAGCCTCCCCTCTCTTTCCCTCTCTTTCTCTCTTCGTCCCTCTTTGCTCGACAGAAAACCTCTCCCTCGAACCCAACTCTCCACCCACTTATGCCGCCATGTTGGAACGCGGCCCACCCCGCCCCGCCCCGCCCCACCCCACCCCAACACGCCCCGCGACGCCGTGCCGCGGCGCCGAGGCGAAAGCGGGCAGCGTAAATACACCTCCGCCATGAATTTCAGAGAGCGAAAATAAAATAACGCTGGCGGCTCTCGAGCGGGGTGCGCCCTCTGAGCGCTCTTCGTCTCTCTCCCGCCGCCGGCTCTCCGGCCGGAGCGAGCGAGACGGGCAGCTTTTTCCGCTCGCGCGCGTGTGCTCTCCTGTGCATTTTAGAAAAGGGAATGCCTGGGCCGCCTGTTCATGAATATTCAGGAAAAGGAGTGATGTATGCCCACGTGAATTCGGCAGAGAGGGAAAATGATAAAAGGAATAATGATAAAAGGGAGGAAACGCGGGGACAAAAAAAAGGGAAACGAAAAAGTACCCGCGCCCACACAGTAAATACAGGCATGACAAAAAAAGGAAATAACGAAAACAAAACACGACGCAGGAAGGAGGGCTGATTTTGATTTTTTGGCGGACAGTGGTGCCTTTCAAATGGCGGGAAACGGAAGGCCTGGCAGGGCGTGCCAGCAAACGACACGCACGGGGTTTGGAATTCAGCACCACTTCTGCAGGAGGAGACTTTTTGACCGAATCACACAAAACTACAAAACTATCTCAAATAAACACGCACACCAGGATAGTGTGTGTGTGTGTGTGTGTGTGTGTGTGTGTGTGTGTGTGTGTGTGATGCAGGCACGCACAATAGTGGAGCAAGTGCGTCGTTCTCCAAGGTCGCGTGCGCCTCACGCGCGTGCAGCCATTGTCTGTTCAAGACGAGTTTATGCGTCGCCAGGTATTCACGCACACCCTCTGGAGGGATCGTGTGTGTGTGTGTGTGCGCGCGCGTATGTGTGTGAATTTGTGCGTGTTTGTGTGTGTGGGAGCGACAGTGTGTGGGGAGGGTGGTGCAGGTTGCGCCGGGTGATACAGGTGCAAAGCATCTGGCGTTAGAAGAAGGAGGAGGGGGAGGGCCGGGGGGAGGGCCAAATAGAAATATACGCCGAAACGTGCTGGGGGAATGCAACCGTAAAGAGCACAGGGGGCTCCAGAAATCACGCGTTGGGTTCATTTTAAACATCACTCAAGTGGGTTAAGCATGACACCAATCCGTAGCTTCAGAAAAATGATCCAAATTGGGCCTACAGATTGAATCGTCGTACTACTGTATTCAAATGTTGCCAAAAGTCCCTGACTCTGCGTGCCTAGAAGACGACTTTGAAAAGCCAGAGAGTGTTTTTTCCTTTCCATATAACAGAGAAAACGAAACATTCTAAAAGGTAAAGCGAAATATCGTGGTCTATTCTCCAACCGACTCGAAAGAACTGGAGTGACATTGGGTAAGACTAAAAAAGTTGCACTGACGCGAGAACAGGTTCTCGGTTCAGGTGGAAGCGGGCCACCAGGAAATAATACAATGTCCACGAAAGAACAGTAGTTTTTAAAGGGCAGCTTTAAAAAAAGCGGCCTGTTTGGGTGCAGGTGGTAACGACAGTGTGGGAAAGTTATCGAATCGGAGGGACGCGATGCGACTTACTACTTTCCTGTGCTTTTTGTTCTCCTCCGCCGAGCTGGAGTCGTTGCACATAGCTGGCGAGGCCGGTTCGGAAAAGCACCAGCGGTGGATTGTTTTTGCCGAGTCTTCGATCCAAGCGGCAAGTCCGTTTCCCATTTCTCCTTTTGTTTTTTATTTCCAATCGCACTGTTTGTGGAACGGCCGCCGCAATCTCCTCTCCGACTCGTTTGCCGGACAGGAGTAGCGGCGTAGCGTGGCGTAGCCTGGCGTAGCCTAGCCGGCGTGTCAACAGCATCAGGTCAAAGCGCGCGGAAAAACAGGCAAAAAACACAAACCGCGCGTTTTTCCACCGCTCTGTTTTCCCGCGTCCTTATGTCCCCTTCAATCCGTCAAACGCCATCAGGAGCGCGGCAAACACGGCACCTGTTTACGCGCGCCGCGTGTTTGAATTGAACAATTTTCAAACGGTCCTCCATTCGGCGCCATTCGGTCCCATTCAGCGCGGCCCGTAATTATGCAGCAGTCTTTGGGCCGCTTCAATGAGTTTCGCGCCAAAAGCGTGTTGACGCGCTGGAGGGTAGGGCACTTCCGGACTACCGCTTCAGTCACGTGATTGTGTAGCAGGCTGAATCACTTCAGGAGAGTAGCCAGGAAGGAAATAAAGATTTTAAATACGTAATTTATTTATGATTCTAAGGGCTTAGTGTCAACTTCTAATAATGACTCAACTTAAAACTAAATTGCCAATTAAAAACTCAATATTTAAAATTCGACTTTTTTAGATTTTGACTTGCACTCGAAATTTCTGATTTTAATTTCTGCTTTAAATTTCGTGACAGGTCCACTCTCTCTGAAGTGGATGAGAGTGTACTCCACAACAGAGGCCCTCGCTTGCTTTCGCTCTCCCCGAAAATTTAAAACAGCGGAAACGGAAATAATGGCCGAACACATGCCAGTCAAGTGGAGCTGAGCCCGCGAGCGACGCCCGTCCCGCTCCACCAGAGCTCCACCCAGCAGCCAAAGAGCCGCAAAAACTTGGCCACCTCCGTCAGAAACAGAGTCAGATGATTTTGGTATCGTGTATCGTGAGCGTCCCAGACTATCCAGAGTTAAGGATTTTCAAAGAAAAGAGTCAATGAGCTGCTTTCAGAAGGGAGTTTTTAAACTTCCACGGTCAGTGTAGGTACACAAGCAAGGTTCGGACCGCCTTCAGGCAGGGTCCGCAGGGTCCAGGGTCCAGGGTCCAGGCTCCAGGCTCCAGGAGGCCGCTCCAGGCAGGTTCCACAAGTACAGCGCCACGCACCACCACACACGGCACACGTAGCACAGGACAGGCGAGGCAGCAAGGGCGCGGTCCTCTGGTTTCATAACGTCATGTGTGTGTGTGTGTGTGTGTGTGTGTGTGTGGCCGTCCCACAAGCCCTGGCGCTGGCAGCCACGGCCCTGCCGCACACCCTATCCTGGCTCTCTCTCATCCCTCTTTCCGCTTTCCCAATCCACACACACACACACACACACACACACACACACACACACACACACACACAGAGGGCGTCCCCCTCGCCGCGTCGCTCACTCCCATTTCGGGCACGTCGTATGATGTGTCCGGCGCTTGGTCCGTCGGTCCGCCGGTCCGGTGGTCCTACAGGGCAGAGCCGGGCAACGCCGGCCAAAGGGACGAGGGACCTAACACCGGATGGGAAGGGAAGGGCCATAATATCAGTGGAGATGAAGGGAAGGGAGAAAAGCGGAGCCCCGCGCCCGGCTATTTCGGTGTGGCCAAGCCAGGGGCTGTGTGTGTGTGTGTCTGTGTGTGTGTGTGTGTGTGCGGCTGTCAGGATGGCCAGGCCGTGCATCACATCTAGATGGCCGTGCTCGTTAAAAAAGGGAGCAAAAGCGGCGCAGAGCGGCAGGGCCGTGGCAGGGCCGTGGCACGGCCCCGCAGGCCGTAGGCAGGACGGCGTGTTTTCTTTCCTGACAGCAGCACGAAAGGTTTTTCTGTTTTTCCGCTGTCTTTTTCTTTTTTCGAAACAAAAATATAAAAGGATGACCGACGGCCGGGCGTGCCAGAATGGGACGAAGTGGAATACTTCTTGTTTCGCAAGGTTTCACTCTGAAACAAAAAAGTGGAGTCAGCCGAAGCGAATTTTTTGCAGGAAAGCACGAGGGGTCTGCCTCAGTCTGCTTGCCGGTACGACAGGACATGTTCGTGCAACGCGGCGCCCACCTCCGAGCGGTCTCTTAGATCGAGAAGCTGCAAAAGCCTCGCCGGGGAGGTCTAATGAGGTCCTTGCCCTTTGAGCGACGCTGCAGACCGACTCCGAGAGTCCTTTTCGTCGCTCCGTCTCTCTCGCACTCGTGGGGCGGCCTGTACTGGTGGGAGAGAGACGGAGCGACTCTAGGGGCGACGCTGGGCGCCATCAAGCCGCGCGCCATGCTGCCGGGAGGGTGGCGCCCCGCTCCCTTCCCCGAGCCCGCAGCGCCGCGCCACGCCGTGCCTTGCCGTCATTAAAACGAATACACACAGGAAATCATTGCGGTCCGCCATTTTGCCGGAGAGGGCTGCACCGCGCCACGCCGCGGCCGAGCGCTGCTGGAGTGGCGGGCTATGGACTGGAGTTGGGCCCTGTTCCCTAATTTGCCCTGGGGAATTGTTTGTGTAGCCCCGGCCTGTAGGGCCCGGCCTGTAGGGCCTACCCTCCGAGGGGCTCCAAAGGGTGGGGCGCGTGCGGGGGCGTGGCTGTCTGCTGCTTTGGGGTGCTCAGTGTGTGTGCGTGTTTTTTCTTTTTTTTTTTGCATTCTTTTGTGAGCTGGTTGGAAAACCAGAGGCGCGCATGATCCGTTTTAAAAGTTGTTTTTTTTAACAAAAAACTAAAACTGTTTTCAAAAGTATTTTCTTCTTACAAAAATTGTTACTGCTGTCTTGTACAGTTTTTGAACCTAAAACTAACCCTTATGTTCCCGAAACTTGTTCTTTTAAGAAAAGTTCGTACCTTTAAGAAAATATCTCACAGTGGACTTAATTTTCACAATGTTTGTAAAAAAAACCAGTGCTGTGGTTTCTGATACGCTCGCTCGGCTGCTGCGCAAGTTGACTCGTATCTGAAACCCTCACTCCGCCCCGCTACGCCCCTCCCAGTGTGTCCGCGGTCCCGCGGTCGCGTAGCCTATCAGTGGCTTTGCAGTCCACAGCCTTCGCAGCCGACACTGAATTACAATTTTCAGGAGGGTGGAAAGCGGGAGATAGGGGGCACTGTTTAAAAAGGATCTTCAAAATTCCCGGTGAACACGTCGAAAAGAAAATTGCCTACTATCTTCGGGAAATTGAAGAAAGACTAGTCTCCATTCTGCACAAATTTCTGTCAGGAAACGGACTTAGAAGATGCGGACATGGGTGATCTCTTAACCGAAAATATTTCCGCCTGTCGCTGCTTTGACGTGCTTCCCCGAACTTTGGTCACCACAAATTCACGCAGCTGTTTTTCGCACTTTGCGCTTTGCGCTTGGCGCCTGTCGAATCGGGCCCGGCGCGAGTTTGGCGGGATCGACGTCCCGTTATTGTGCAATTACTTTAAGTCCCGAATTATTGTGTTATTACGACACGCGTGTCGTAATGACGAGCGAAGCAAATGAGCTATTGATGAGATGGCGCCAGCCGCTATTAGGAAGGGCATAGCGCGTCCCGACACTGCCCGAAAAAAAGGCCAAAAAAGCCTCAAAATACCCAAGAAATTAAAATACAAAAAAATGTGACACTGGCACCAGGTTCTGGCGCCAAAATTTAAATTGCAGCCGAAACAGCGCGGGCGGCGGTGCACACGGTTCACTGAATCCCCCTGGCGCTTGGGCCCAATCGCACGGCGCAAGCTTTTTTTTTCTTTCTTTGTTTTCTTTTTTTTAGCTTCCCTTTGGAGAATTTGCAGTTTAATTCGGGGGCGACGATCGCGCTGGCTACAAATCAACCTGCCCTGTAGCGCCGCCACGCCGAGCACCGCGCCGCCTCCCTTCGCCCAGCCCGGCCAGCCTGCCCAGGCTCCACGATTCTCGATTAAAATGCGCCCCTGTTATTTGCCCCCCCCCCCCTCGCCCCTGCATGGTGGGCCGCGCGCAAAAACGGAAACTTATCGTGTGCGGCTTTCCCAAAGGGCCGAGGGGGAGGAGGGGCAGGGCCGGACAGCATCGGGTATTGGCCAAGTCATTCGTTACGTGGAGGGCGGCGCTGTGTATCGCCGCGAAATAAATTGTAAATAACAGAACCCAATCAGGCGGGCGGTGCCGCGTGCGTGGCGCTCGCTCTCGAGGGCCGCGCACCGCCCGGCCGCGGCCTGGCCTGGCACCGCCGCGTACCCTGTCCAGAAACAGCGCCGGTTGGCTCGCGTTGGCTCGCCACACATCCAGGAAAACCTAATTTGACGCTCCTGTCATGAGGGTTCCTGCTTCCGAAGAAGTCACAGAGCTTCTGTCAAAACCCGTGCCCTACAGGCAACCTTCATCGTTCACAGGCGAAGACAAATTTACCACCTCGGAGAAGTTAACCAGAAGCTCGAATCGCATTTCAAGCTGTTACGGACACTGTCGACATGCTACAGGGAAAAAGAAAACCTCCAACTAATCAGCGACACCATCATCATCATCGCCTGATGCCGAGGTGTGTACCTCGTAAACGAACGCCGGACCAAATCCCATCCTATGATTGAACAGGTGTGACTGCACTAAAAAAACGGCAGGGAAGGACGACCGCGAGCGGGAGCAGAAAAAAGTGCAGGCTGCCACTTCGGTGATAACCCACCTATTCGCGAGAATAAACGAAATCGAAACATAATTAAATGGCACATCGTGTGTGTGTGTGTGTGCGGACGGACAGCAGCGCGCGGGAAGAGGAAAAAAACAACTCGTGTCGTTCGACATATTTTCCGTGCCAGGTGACGGTAAGCCGCTCCCTAACCGTGGCGTGCGACGTAATTGGAAACGATGGGTAATTAGTTTCGATGGTAATTACATGGATTAATGAATGAATGCCAAGCCGACACGGTTTTCCGGGTTTTCAGGCTAATCGGGTATTCTCGAGTGTCATGTCCGCGTCTGGTTGCAAAAAAAAATAAAAAAAATTGGAGGCTGATTGGCGAAGGCACTCTCAAGGTTCTGCTGGCCATTTTCTGTTCCTTCGGAAGACGAACATAAAGCTGTGATGTGAGCACAGAGGCGTATTCAGTGAAGAATCTACAAGGCAGCCGCTGAGCGTGGATCGTTCTAGATAAGACTGTTTGTGTCTTTGCCGGCCTGCACGTGGCCATGCCGCAGGGCTACAGGGTCTCTCTCGCACTCTCGGGGCGGTGCGGTTGGGTGCGAGAGGGACAGAGCGACGCAGAATCAGTCCCCAGGTCTGGTCGGGCTCACGGATAGGGCACGCTCGCATTAATCCGTTTGGTCACGTAGCGGCCGCGGCCACGGGGGGAAATGGCGCTACAGTTTGCCTACGTGCCTACCTCCGCGCGCGTGGCGGGGCGCGTAGCAGCGGCCTAGGGCAGCACCCGGGGACGTGGCTCTAGCCCCGGCGTGCACGACTACATAGACCTGCTTGCTTCAGATTTACTCTATTCGGCCCTTCTGTCACAAAGTTTACCATTTTCAACATGATATCCGACACATTTTGTTCAGAGAAGAATGGAATCGAAAGCCTGCGGTTCTTCACACTAAACGTTTAATTATTCTTTTGATTTATTCTATATTTTTTTTTAAATCTTATTTGCTAGTGAACGACGCTTCATTCATTTTCAAAATGTTTTAAGGGTTTCCGAAAACCTTCGCAGCTCGAGCGTGACCTTGATGCTGAGCGATAGAGAACTCCCCCGGGGAAATTATCCAAAACTGTTTACCGACTGCTCGAGGCAGCCTTGGCCGCCGCCCCCGGCTGCGTGCGGGTCTCAGCCGGCCGGAATCCTGAGTGTACTCCAGTGCTGTGGCAGTGGCGTCCTTGCTTTGAGCCGTCCAGGGCTGCGCGGGGCTGCGCGGGGCTCAGTGATTCTGTTTGAAGATCCCCCCCCCCCTTGCTGGCCACCCCTGCCTCCAGTCCACCCCTCGACCCTACGACGACGCACTGCGACGCACTGCGTGCTACGCAGTATACTGATTCCGAGAGTCGTTTTCGTCACCCGGTCTCTCTCGCACCCACACTGGACGTCCCGCGAGTGCGAGAGAGACGGCCAAGCGACTCCATGCAAGGAGGCTAGCTGATTAAGCTCCTCCAGTGCAGAGTTGTCATTGGCGGACGCAGAGCAAACCCCCTCCCCCTACTCTGTTGCTGGCTTAGCACGAGGCAATTTCGCCTGCAATCAAATAAGATGAGGTCTTGGGTGCGTGGCACTGCTAGTGGTGTCGTCTCTCGCACTGTAAAACCATCTTCGAAGTGTTTCTAGCACATCGCATGGTGAAGAATTGCTTTGTAAATTTCGAACTACTGTCCTTGTAAGCTGACGGCAAGCTCGAAACAGTTTATAAAGACTTCTATATTTCTGATTGGTATTCCAAAATAGAAAGCTGGATACTTAGACCGATACTCTCCAACCAAAGACGGGGTACCCAAGTTCGACGAAAGCACTTTCGGAGAGAACTTAACATTCGCAGTGACGGGACTGTGCCAAGTAAAGGGAACGGCCAGCTGGCTAGGAGGGATTGGAGGAGGGTGGATGGATAGATGGATGCGGGACAAGGACTTGGCGATTGCCGGCGGCGGCCCCTCCAGCAGCGCCCCTCCAGCGCCCCTCCAGCAGCGCCCCTCCAGCAGCGCCCCTCCAGCGCCCCTCCAGCGCCCCTCCAGCGCCCCTCCAGGGGTCTGGAGACCGCTGGCGTCGCGGCGTCGCCCCACCCTCTGTCTGTGATGTCCTTGTGAGGGTCCTCGAGCCAACCTCCGGCCCCGCCGGGCCCCGCCCCCGCCCCGTCAGTGCCGCTCACACGCAGGCCGCCGCGCCCCGCACCGCACCATGAGGGTCCCCAGGGTTCTCCAGAAGGGTTCTCCAGGGAGGAGCCCGGCCCGGCCCTGGAGATGCCGCCGTGTTTATGGCGACCTTAATGGGGGCGACTTTTGCACTGATGGACGGCCTGGCGTGGTCACCGAGGCAGGAGCAAGGCGTGGCGGGGCGGGGCGTACGACGCCGGCCCGGGCGGTCACTTGAGGCCCCTGGGGCCCTATGTGCGCTGGAGTGGAGCCCCACAAGCCTCCGGGCAGGGAGGCAATGTCTCTCCCGGCTGTGTGATGTCGCCCATGACGACTAGGCTCCCCCTCCCCCTGACGCTCTCCAGGCGACGCGGCCTAGGGCTGCCCAGATAAGGAACCATCCCCTGGAACCGTGCTGGCGAAATTCCATGGTCACTTCCAATAATTACTTTGCAGGCCAGTCGTGCAAGCGTGGGGTTCGTGACCGGATTCGAAATTCTAAAGCCAAAGTATTCAAGCAAGATCGAGACAAAAGTGCGGTCTGAGATTTGATTCACACCCTTGGTGCTTTGCCACATTTTTTGCACCCGCCAACACAATTTCCTTTTGAGTGGCTGCATCGTCAGATGCGTGGTCGGACGGACGCGCGGGCCCCAGCGTCTGCGCAGCCCTAGTGCGGCCTTTAGGCCTTTAGAGATTACACCTGACTGCTTAAGTGCATGCAGCAATACGACGATGCGGGCCCTGCCGTGCCCATCACATCAAGACCCATCAGACGCATTATGGATCAAACTCTGCGGAGAGTGCTATATAGATTATAGGCGCACGGGGCCGGTTCTGCCCGGTGGACCAGCAGGGACCTCAAATTGGAGCACAAAATCACTCCCAGCGGTCTGAGAAATATGCTCGCGGACCTTTAGCTAAGCCAGTCAGAATGACTTCCTAAATATCCTTCAGGCCCGTTTTCTTTACCACAACGTTGAATTTCTTTTGTCTCAAGAGTGACCGCCAAAAAAAAAAAACAACGAAAAATTACGCGCACGTTTTGGTAACAATAAAAATAATTCTTTGCGACACTAGAGTAGTTGGCTTTTCATCCGGCGTGAAATGAAAACCGTGTTGTGCCAGGATGATTTGGCCCAGATTCTACGAGGCGTTCTCCTGAGTCTGTCAAGCTGAGACGTTGGAGTGGCGTTTCTCGCTAATTGCTGCAGCCGAGTCTGACCGCTTTCTCATTATTTATCTGCTTGGCCATTGAACGCGACGGCGGTGCAACGACTCTCTCTCTCTCTCTCTCTCTCTCTCTCTGCGGAGCGTAAGACCGCGTGCATCAGGGGCAAGGCGGAACTGCGCGGTGTCAAAAATTCCCGCAACACCACCGCGTAGTTCCAGAGGGCGATCCCTCACTATTGGTTAGCGCCGCGGCCATAATTGACGTAACGCCGTCGTTCCGCGGCCGATCCCTCATGCGGGCCGGAGCCATCATCACCTGGGCATGGCCGTGCGGTAATAAGGCGTGTTGCCGAAGACAAACTGGCGCGGCGATGCATCTCCATAACTCTGGGCCGAGACAGGTATGCAATTGCAGCACCTGCGCGGCCTGTGCCTCGGCCACTTACACGCAAAGGAGCGTCGCCTCGGTACGCACGCGCCGCGACGCGCCGCGACGCACGATGGCTGTGTGCGTCGGTGGCTTGCCTGTCTAGCCTCCGGCCGGCTGGCTGGCTGGCTCGGAGGCCACGCCGTCGACGAGACCATTGTCACAGTGCAGGACCGGTCGCGGCGCGTTGCACACAACGCGATGCAAATCCCATGAAAGTGCATCTCGACGCGGAAGTCTGCCACCACTCCAACGGACTTGGCGCGACTGTTGGGATGTTCAAGGCACCCTCCATCCGTCGTGGCCGCTAGCCGAAACGGGGCAGGGACAGACCCGCCAAGAAGCCCTTGCAATAAGTTTTGACTGCCACGGCGGCATTTGAAAGCAACAAAATTTTCCCGAACACCCGAGGCTAATTTGACCAATAAAATCCAAATTTATATACTCTCTTGAATGACCACTGTTTCCTCGAAGATATTTACTCCACTAAAAATGAAACGTGCGTCGTAGTGAAAGCAAATTTATTGAAATCAAACTCAAGAACTCGAGGAAATTTTTAGAAAGACAGTTTTAAAGGGAGGAAAAATGCACTTTTAGAAAGGAAAGGCAGAAACTGACATTGAAACTTTGAAACATTGAACCAATCCGGTTGTGGGAGCTCTGGAGACCTAAACGAGGTAACTGTGGTGCGGAGAGCCAAGACCGCCGTGCGTGCCGCCGCAGCGATTGTGTGTATTTGTGTGTGTGTGTGTGTGTGTGTGTGTTTGCGTGTGCGTGTTTGTGCACGTCTGTGTATGCATATGTGTGTCGCTGCGTGTGCATAAACTTGAGATTCCAGTTTTCCGCCAGTTTCTTGGCTCGCGCTGCTCAACAAGGGGAAGAAGCTGTTTAAGTCGACGCGGAGTTAACACGTCACGCTGCCACGCATTCAAGCAGTCAAATAATGTCACGGCCTAATGTGGGCGCGGCAAAACAACACCCTGCCAGAGCATCACTCGTGTAAATCTGGTCAGAATGTCAGAAACCTTTATGAAAACCTGATCGAAATCCGCGTACCTCTGAAAGCCGAAAACTGCTTGACAGCTCTCTGCCCCGAAGGTACTCTCCATGGTACTTACACGCTTCTCACATCGAGAGAATTGCACTAACACCACCCTAAGCCAAGCTGCACCGTCAGTTGACCTCTAGCAGCGATTTTTAGTTTTGAACGCACAGTCCTTCAGAAACACTAAAGCAAAACTCTTCCATTGTTGCACGACTGTGAGCCTTGAAGAATGACTCCAGTAGAACTTCAGCACAAACTCACTTCTTGAATCACACACGCGGTCCATCCTTCGCGCAACAGGCACGAAGACTGAACTCGAGGACGTGCCTGGTTCAGGGCGTCCTCCTTCAGGGTGCGCACCAAGACGCTGCAGCCGCTCGACTGCTACACTGCATGCTTCCTCCGCGGAGATTGGGCCGTTACTGAGACTTCCATTTCAGGTGTGCCGTGCTAGCCATGCTAATGCGGACGACTTGCGGCAAAAACCCGCCCCGAATGGAAATGACGCGACAGAAGTTCCTCCGCGGCAGGGGCGGGAAAAAACAGAGGTTGCAATCCAGAGAGAGAGAGAGAGAGAGAGAGAGAGAGAGAGAGAGAGAGAGAGAGAGAGAGAGAGAGCACCTCTATGTCCTCACGACACCGCGTTTGCAGCCCTCACAAACCAAACGATGCACTGAAAAAACAAGGTCCAGACCGGAAGGCAGTTGGCGGCGTTGGCATTTGGACGGACAAAAGAGTCGATCGGAGCCAACCTATTTCCGCGGGAACAGGTTCGTCTAGCTTCCTGGTTGCGAGGGTGGAGCGGACCTGTCGTGTTTTTGAATGCCGTTTTTTTCCCTCACCTGCGGCCACAGGTTTTGTTCTGTCCGGCCGGGGGTGGCCGGCGGTCGGGTCGGGTGGTGCACACTGACTTTCACGTCGATGCTGTAACCGCTGCTCGCGCGCACATTGGCTTGAACCGATCATTTAGGAAAATTTTAGGGGTGGTCCACATAACCGAGCGGTTCTCAACCTTTCTCAGCTCGCGACCCCAAATTTGTAGCCAAAAATTTCCGCGACCCCCAGGAAAAGTTTCGCGACCCCACGGGACCCCTCCTTTAGCATGCCACTGCGTCTGATCCGAGGCGGGCATTTTGCTCCATCAACGGGCAATTGGTCTTTGGACCTTCCTTTAGCATGCCTCTGTTACGGAGTGCGATTATCAGTCTTAGTTTGGGAGCAGTATTGTCTCAAAGTGGGCCAAAACGCTCAGAAATGTCTTAAAAAATCATGTTTTGGGTCGATTTTAAGCAGCCACTGCGTCTGATCCGAGGCGGGCATTTTGCTCCCTCAACGGGCAATTGGTCTTTGGACCTTCCTTTAGCATGCCTCTGTTACGGAGTGCGATTATCAGTCTTAGTTTGGGAGCAGTATTGTCTCAAAGTTGGCCAAAGCGCTCAGAAATGTCTTTAAAAAATCATGTTTTGGGTCGATTTTAAGCAGCCACTGCGTCTGATCCGAGCCGGGCATTTTGCTCCCTCAACGGGCAAATGTTCTTTGGACCTTCCTTTAGCATGCCTCTGTTACGGAATGCGATTATCAATTTTAGTTTGGGAGCAGTATTGTCTCAAAGTTGACCGAAACGGGCACAACGATTTTTCAAAGACATTTCTGAGCGTTTCGGCCAACTTTGAGGCAATACTGCTCCCAAACTAAGACTGATAATCACACTCCGTAACAAAGGCATGCTAAAAGAAGGTCCAAAGACCAATTGCCCGTTGAAGGAGGACGAAATACCGCCTCGGGTCAGACGCAGTGGCTGCTTAAAATAGGCCCAAAACACGATTTTTCATAGACATTTCTGACCGTTTTGGTAAACTTTGAGACAATACTGCTCCCAAACTAAGACTGATAATCACACTCCGTAACAAAGGCATGCTAACGGAAGGTCCAAAGACCAATTGCCCGTTGAGGGAGCAAAATGCCCGCCTCGGATCAGACGCAGTGGCTGCTTAAAATCGGCCCAAAACACGACCCCAGCTACCTCGCCGCGACCCCTTAAAATTTTTTCGCGAACCCAAAGGTTGAGAACCACTGACATAACCCACTGGTGGTCCATATTACCCGCATTTAAGGTACGCGTTACGTGATAACTGGAGCCCGTATTATTGCCTACGTATAAATCATTTTGAATCCAAAAGGAGGTCCTGCGTGCTTCCGCCTCGCCGAGATAAGAAATAATTGATGGCGTCGCCATGGCGACGGCACGGCAACGCACGACAAACAAAAACGGCCCATTGTGTCCCAGGAGAACTTCCCGGCGCCATTTTGCGGAGCGAGCATTTTGGCGCGCTCCTTTGTGGCGGACAATGGCACGCCGTGGCGTGGCGCGCCGTGGCTGTAACGATTTTCGTCACGCCGCCAGCCGTCACACTTGGCTGGGTCTTGGTGGGCGAGGGCAGGCCGCGGCAGGCGCCAGGCCGCTGCTTTTTTCTCATTGGCTGCGCCGCGCCGGTCCAGGGGGTGGGGCGCCGGGCAGGGCGAGGGTGGCGCGCTGGGCGCAGGGCTTTTTGATCCGCGGGTCCGCGAGAGGGTTGGCGCGGCCCGGCCAGGCGTCCCTCGCGGACCGCAGAGCCGGCCGCGGATTGGTCGCGGCGCAGCCGGCCTGCCTGCCAGCCCTGCCTGGCCGCCCCGCCGCCCCGCGGACGTCCCCTCCCTCCTTTTCCTGATGAGGCAGCAGCGCCACCCTTTCGCGCGCACACTCAACTCCTCCACCGCGGCCCCTCTCTTCAAATGCACACAAAAAAAGAATAACCAAAAAATTGAAGAAAAAGTTGGAAAAAACACTATTATTCGGTGATGAAAAAAACTAATGAGAAATTCTGACGCTGAGAACTTCAGTTTCGTAATTTGAAGATACTACTGAACAAAACTTCTTTGTCAAAATAATGGCTAAAGAAAAAAGTACCACAGCACCGTGCTGCGAACTCTACACACTGAGTTCTCGGACGTTCCTCGCGCAGGTGAAGTAACAGCACCCGAAATTTTTGGCAAGGTCGCAACTAAATCTCCACTCTGGCCGGCGGTCGTCCGCTCTGCTTCGCTCGGCCGCGCTACGCCGCGCCACTCGCTTAAAATCATAATCCGTTGGCTGTCACGATTTGCCTCGGAAATCATTATTATTTCGGTAGTCTATTGTCTATCGGGCGCGCGGCGCTGCGCGGCGCTGCGAGGCTCGAGAGGAGAGGTCGCACAAATGAAACGGAACGAAGCAGAGCCCCGACATTATTGACAGATAGAAGGGAATAAATGGGAAAGGGCGTAGGGCACGCCGCGTCCTCTCAGATCAGTGGCGGATTTGAACGGATTTCGGCCGCACACTGTTAAAAGGGTCTATCAGCAATCTGCGTAACGACAGCGAACTAACTGAAAGGCATTGAAGGCAAACAACGAATTGAAAAGGTTTCGTTGTGCGAAACTTTTTACCGTAGATCTCGCAATGCCTTCATTTTCCTCCGTCATACTACGCGATATGGTATAAGTTACGAGGCAGTTTATTGTGGCGCCAAAGTTTCTTAGTGATTGACGGAAAAGTTTACTCCACATCATGTAATTTTATTTTTAATTTTTTTTTATCTTTTTGCAGTGCCGCACCGCCCCACACACAAGCGGGCGACACTTTCGTTTTTTATTCGCTTTTCGTTATCATCGGCCATTTTTTTTGCCTCCCTTCTCCCTTTTACCGCTGGAGCCCTTTTATTTCTCGGCCGCGCTGCCACTGGAAGTGTCGGCTTATCGTTTTATTTGGTTGGCGCCCAATCACACTTACAACCTTTATTTGCGTTTCGCATGATTGCGTGCAGAAGACTGACGGACGGACAGGCAGACAGACAGGCAGGCAGAGGTACTCCACCCTAAGCCCCTGGTGCATATAACCATCGGGCCCGGGCTAACTCGCTCGATCAACTTTTCTCAAAAGACTTTTCTAACGAAAAAGTATAGGATCGGTTCGACAACTTGGCAATTAAATTCCTATTTACAAACTGGTAAGGGTAAGCGAGTAGCTTACAACGTCTTGATCAGAAACCGCCAACGCAGCAACGCAGCAAAAACAAAATGCGACAAAGGAAAACATGAAATCCACCCTCCTGCGTCCGTCGTCCCTGGCGAAGCATCATTCTTCGACTCGACATTGACTCAGTCCATTCTCAATCTCAATGTTAGTTGGCGATAGTGTTTGGCTGGGAGACTTGGAGCCAGCACTCCCAGCGCGGCGCTGTCGCCGGGAGAGTCTCCCTCCGCGTGGCTACCGTGGCCTTCCCCTCTCGGCTCGGTGCGGCTCGGTGCGGCTCGGCTCCTCTCCGCCGCGCGAGGGAGTGGATCGACCGAGCCGCCGAGTCGGCAGTCTGCTGGTAGTTCGCCCTCCCCCCGCCAGATGGCGCTGCGCGTCCTCTCCGAGAGGGAGACCCGCCCTGCACGCCACTGCACGGCCTGCACCACCGCCACTGCAGCCCCGCGGCGGAGATCGCAAGCCCACTCCGTCTCCGCAACCTCACACAGTCTTAAGATCATGTTCTTCGAGGGACAGAGCTAGTTAATTGTTTTACGAAGATATTGTTCTCACGCACGGTATAAACGGAACCTGGTTTTCCCAGGAAGCCAAATGGTGAAGGCATAGGCATGAACTCGCTATGCCCAAAACGAAGCCCCTCTCTTGGCCCTGCCAAAGCCCGAGCCACAAAGAACATTCTGCCCTGACCGCTGTCTTTATCATTCATTGTGGCTCCCGAAAAAATGGATTATAGCATCATATTTTGTACTGACTGCAAGTCAATGTCTGAGAGGCCACTGTCCAGCAATGCAAAAGATTCTAGGTAACACTCGGCACAGCAGGCCATTGCTTTTTCAAGACCTTGTCACAATGTGGTGTGAATCCATCAGGTCACCACACACACCACACACACACACACACACACACACACACACACACACACACAAATACACACGGCTCATAGTGTTGTGCTCGCGTGTCGACATGGAAATGCGTGGAGTAGCGCGGTGTGCATGTTGCATGGGTGGATTGGTGGCAGCAAAGGTCAGTAAAGGGGCAAACTTTTTTTGTCCCTTTTATTTGAAGAGACGCGAACGACAAGGTTTACAATTCAAGGGACCTTGGAGAATCAATACAGATACAGAAAATTGAAAAAGACACTCTTATCTTTTTTTAAATGTTGTACATAAAATCTTTACTGGCAAAAACCTTTTTTCATCCCTTAAGGATATTTCTACTTCGGCTGTGCCAACGCTACATGCATAGCGTGTTCTGATTGATTATATCTCTACTGTGTGTGTGCGTGCGTGCGTGCGTGCGCGCGCGCGCGTGTGTGTGTGTGTGTGTGTGTGTGTGTGTGTGTGTGTGTGTGTGTGTGTGTTAGAGAGAGAGGTCGGCTTGTCATTACATTGTCCGTCCTTGCGCCTTTGTATCGATTTCCCATTTCGGCTGGTGTGATGTGTGACTGCGACGGAAGCAGCGTGTGCGACTCCGCGACGGGTGTGCGAGAGAGACAGACAGCCACGAGAAGGAAGTGGATTCTTATTTCGCCGACAGTTATTGAAATTGGTTGCTGTGAAAATCAAAGTCCATGCGCGGGTTCTTAGGATTTAGAATCTCGTTTTTTTTGTTTTTTTTTTTGTTTTTTTTTGTAGTGGCATAATTTGCACCGGCCATTATTCTCATTCTATCCATCGTTGTCTAAATCCTTTTTTTTTTCTGTTTTCGTCAGGAAAAATGATTTATCTTGGTTCTTTGAGAGGGCAGCTTAAGGGCCTCAGCCAGTCCGGCCCAGCCTCGGCGCCGCCGCAATGTCAGGCAGTCGGGCTGCTTGAGGAAGGCCAGACCAGGCGGCCCTCTGGATTTGGCGTCCTAAGTGGAGCCAAGTGGAGGCCAAGCCAATAACACTTACTTGGTTATTGGTGTGGCGCGGCAGGCCGGCAGGACCGCCAAGACCAAGGTCGCCTTGAGAGCAAACAAAGCGGCAAATTTGGTTTAGCTGTTTTGTTTTTTTGTTTTTTTTTTTAAGTCGGGGCTGCTCATGTGACGAAAAAGAAACTACTTCTTGTTTTGCGTTGATGATGGAGGGGAGCTTTCTGCGCGGGCGCGACGGCTACGGCCCGCGGGCGCTAGTTCCGCTAGTTCCCTGCCGCAGACACGCGCCTTCTGAAAATGCTCGGAATAACAGCCCTGGAAACTGTTAGTAGTGCCGGTGTCGTTAGGGACCTGGCCCTGCCCCTTTTCGCCCAGCCAGCCAGCAGAAACTGCATTCCAAAATAAACCGTCTTGAGTTTTGGTCATGAACTTACGCAGGGTCAGTTTGAACAGAAGTAAATAATATGACGTAAGTTTGATTCCAGTCGACTGAATATTTTCTTTTTTTTGCTTTTTACTGTGTGGCGACTGTGCAAGTTGATTTCACTGTCTAGGATCGACTTTGTGAAGTCGAAATTTGCGTAGCATCGCCCGGGTGTCTCCGCTCTGCCTTCCAAAGGGTCGCTCGGTCGCTCCGTCGCCGTAAGCGGCGCGAGAGAGACGGAGCGATGTGTCCGCGGCTGCGACCCACAGTAACGCGCCTCGCGCGGCAGCCTTGACGTCGTCACCTGCTGCAGGGCCCGGCCCAGGGCCCGGCCGGCCAGCCGCCGAGTCGCGCTGAGATGTGCCGTACAGTAATCATAAAAGCGAAGTAACGCGCTTTCTTTTGATGGGAAACACATCTCAAGCATTACGATCTTTCTCTCTCTCTCTTTCTCCCCCTCCCCCTCCTCCACCTGCCAGCGGCGCGGCTTTTACTATTGTTGTGGCTTTTTGATAGCAGTTTACTTGAGGCGGACGCAACGCATCCCGCGCACCCACTTTCCGCAAGTTGTTATGACGCATGCCGCCCCTTCTTCTTCTTCTTCTTCTTCTTCTTCTTCTTCTTCTTCTTCTTCTTCTTCTTCTTCTTCTTCTTCTTCTTCTTCTTTCCTTCGGACTGACTTGGCAGCGGTTTTATTCTCACGTGTGTGTGTGTTTGTGTGTGAGGGAGATATGTGGTTTTGTTTACGACTCAGCACGCACGACCTTGCGGCACTGTGTCAGTGCTGCGACAACAACAACAACAAGATGAACAGCAGAGACAGCAACTTAAAGCTTGAGGATAAAAAAAATACGTAGACACGGTCAAGACGAAGAAAAATTATCCTCTTGGGCGTAATTGCCCTCTGAGCCTACCAATAATAAACGTATTTTTGTTGTTTTTCTAATTGTTTTGATTTTTTTTGTTTTTTTGTTTTGTTTTGGGGTTTGTCCTCCTCCACCTCCCTTCGCACACCTCCCGCGGTGCCGAGAAATTAATGCCGTCATCGACGCCAATAAAAGGCGCGAAGACGGAGTGGCGGAATGGCGAGGCAATAAAAAGTGTCGTGCTTTGTCGCTTTCCTTTCCCTGCCGCCCTGCCGGCCGCCGAAGCGCGGAGCGCGGAGTGTTCCTTTATGGCCGCAAGGAAAGCACACGCGGGGAAGAGTCGCGGGTTCGAATACTACCTCCGATTCACACTGTTTTTCGATTTTTTTTTATTTTTTTTTACATTTTTTGTTTATTACTGAAAGTGTGCCGAGGACTTCCCACAGTCACAGTAAAAACGTTTTCTCGGCTTCCAAAGGGGTGTCTAAAAATTCATTTTCATTTCCACCGAGGGTGTCGGGTGTCTGTTCAAAACTAGAAGAAACATAAAAGCTTTGTCTGTGAAACTGGGTGACGTTTTCCACGAGTTTTTTTTTTCCTTTCCTGTCCGTTCTGGCCATGCGGTGCCTTAGGGGTAGCGTCGTGCGATAGCCCCGTCGGCAAACATGGCCTGTTTGTCCGTGCCGATACCGCCGATAGCGCAGACTGCGACGTGGGCCCGGCCGTGGGCCCGGCTCAAGGCAGCGAGGCGCAGCGAGGCTAGCCAGCGCGACCCAGCGCCAGGTGGCCGCGGTAACACATCATCTAGGATGCCTTATCGTCGCTGTGTGGATTGGGGTCGCCCCAGGCCTCCAAAGCCATAGGGGACGCCTTGTTGCATCACCCACGAGAAAAATCGAGGGGGGAATCGCAAAGAAGACAAAACGCGTTTTGTGCTGCAGAGTCGCTAAACAGGACTTAAACCGAACGTTGGACTCCACCAATGTATTGCGAACGAGGAATCCGTTGGTGGGGTCACACGTTCGGTTCGAGTCCCATTTAGCGACTCTGGCGCTCAAAACGCGTCTAGGATTTTGGCCGCCTCCACCGGTCTTCTGGCACGCTGTGCGACGTCTGGCGCCCGCGGATCCGCGCATAGGCCGTGCCGCCGCGCTGGCCTGCGCACCGCGTTGCCTAGGCTGCGGGGGCCCCCTCGCCCCACTCGGGGCTCCGGGCGGAGCAAGCGCCGTGTCCGAGTCGGCGGCCTTACACGGTGCCCGTCCCCGCACACTGCTCCGTGCGGCCCTTCGCCGCTCTGTCTCTCTCGCACCCCCACGGAACGCCCCATGAGTGCGACAGAGACACGGCGGCGACCGTCGGGACTCCCAGCAAGAACACCGCCAGGTCGCCGTCCTTGTTGACCCCGAGCGACGGGGCGGGCAGACCGGGGCGGGCAGACCGGGCCAGACGGCCCAAGGTCCGAAGGGTCTTCGGTGCCGCCCCAGCCAGCCCCAGCCAGCCCCAGCCCCATCGGCCCCGTGGGGTGTGCCCGCCCCGGCCGTCTCCCTCGCACCCCTCCGGGACGGCCCGCGAGCGCGAGAGAGACGGAGCGACGACGGTCGTTGTCCCGGCGCCTTATTGGGGGCACTTGTGGCGGCCGCAAACTTAGACCGGACCACGCAGTGCCACGCAGTGCCACACAGTGCCGTGCCACGTAGTGACCGGCCGAGCGGGCGGACATGGTTTAAATGCTGGACGCCGGCCAGTCTTGGGGTGGCGCGGCGCGCTGCCACACTGTCGCAGACGAAGCCGCCCGGAGCCAGCACACTCGTCCCGAGAGTCGTTCTCGTCGCTCCGTCTCCCTCGCGCCGGTAGGGGGGCGCCCCGCGAGTGCGAGGGAGACGGAGCGACGACTCTCGGAGTCAGCCTGCAGGCGGAGTGGAGCGCGATGACTCGGGGCTGGACAGCGGGACAGCGGTCCCGAACGAATTACCGCAAGATTTATAACGTCGCTGTGTTCCTCCAAGTCCCGGCGCGTCGCACATTCGACTGGCCGGCCTTCCCCCCTCCCCCTCCCCTTCACTCACCCTCCGTGCATGCCCCAATTAACTCTCACTTTCACCAACTATAGTCGTCGTCGTCTTCTTCCTGGCCTTCTTGTACCCCCCCCCCCCCGCGGGGCCGGCGAGAGCGTTATTCGGAGGGTGCAGAGCTCACTGCCTTTCTCCTTTCATTTACCCCCTTCACACACACACACAAACACACACGCGCGCGCGCGCGCGGCTCCGAACGCAGTGTGCATTCGGTGCAACCAATTCATGCTCCATCAGGCCACCACGCGAAGCAACGCGTCAGTCACTCGTCTGACTCCTGGTCGCACTCTGTGCCAAAATGAGTAAGGCGTCCAAGTGCGCTTATTCGGAACACTTTTTTACTTTTTAGACGTCTCTCTCTCTCTCTCTCTCTCTCTCTCTCTCTCCTAATGATGGCTGCTCACGGCACTGCAAAGGCGCCGAAAGCAGGCGAAGGGGTTGCCGGCCAAGCTTTTCGCCTCGACTTGCCTCGACTTCGCCTCGCCAGAGATGCACGCCGAAGGAAGGCGCGGCGGGAGGGGAGGGGGCGGTGAGAGGGAGAGGGAGGGGAGGGGAGGGGGCTTTGGCTGGAATTCTAATGAGCTTTCACTCCTGACCGGCATGAAGGACTTGCGCGCGCGCTGCACCGCAATTTTATCCTTCTCCTTCTTCTCCTTCTTTCGTCGTCTTGTTGCGCGCGATCCTTTCACCCTGCACGGGTCTGCCCCGCCAAAAACAAAAAAAAATGTCATCATGAAAAAACCAAGGAGAATGAACCGGGCACAATCGGAAGAAACTAGCTTCCGTCGCTGCCGCGTCACCGCGTATGCTTGCATTTGCTCTGACGTCATTGTCGCTCTGTCTCTCTCGCACCGGTACGGCACGCCCTGCGGGTGCGAGAGAGAAGGAGCGGCAGGTGGCGCCGTCACAGTGTAGTGGCGCGGTGCAATGGGGCGAGGGGGTTCCGGTCCGGTCGGGTTCCGGCAACGAGCAGGCGAAGCGGGCCGAGTTTATCTTAATGCCGAGGAGCCAAATTGTCGTGAGATTATACAGATGACCGCCGCAGCCAAGGCCGCAGCGGCGCACCAGTGTCCGTTAGGGCCCGGGGAGGGGGAGGGGGAGGGGGAGGGTCCAGCTGGACCGGACCATCGTCTTATTGTCGCGTCTGGCCGGCTCATCTCTCTTCGTTTTATGGCGCCTGCACGTGGCGGGGCGGGGCGGGGCGGGGCGGGTGTGGGTGACCTTGAGGCTGCGAGACTGGGCGGGAGGTCGGGAGAGACAAGAAAGGGCGCGCAAAAGTGTTTGCACCGCCTTGTGTTCGACGTGTGTTTGTCCGCCTTTTATGTCGGCGGAGGATCTTGGTGCGAAAGCAGCGCCCTCTACGACACCAAAGTGACTTCACAACACCAAAGTGACGTCACAAACAACACCAAAGTGACCTCACAAACAACACCAAAGTGACGTCACAAAGCATCGTATATTATTTTTGTCGTGTTTACTTTATTCCAAGACTTTGCGGAGTCATATTTTGTGTTCAAAAACTCGTTGCCTTTTTGTCGTGTCCAACCACCTAGTGTCCGTCCTGTGTCGACGTGTGTGACGTCATTTGTGCAAGAAAGATAAACCAACCCTGCGGCCGCTCGCGTTGACTCACCTTTTCGCGCGAAAGATAGGCGCCGCAACTGACATCTACGACGGGGAAGTGGTTGGGCTGCCCCTCCCTGCCGCCAAAGTGTTCTTCATTCCTCATCCGACCGCCTGTCAGCCCACTTCTATCATTTCTCTGCACTGCTGTCGGCTCCCGTCGTTTTGTAATCATTTGTAATGCGCGCGGCTGAGTTTCGTCAACAATGACATAGCCGCCAACCCATGAAAAAAAAAGCATATTTGCACTTTTTGCTTGAACGCTCGAATTAAATACTAGTTTTTGCATGCAACGCCTCCTCGACCAAATTTGAACCATGGTTCGTCCATAATTTCCTTCATTCTTGCGATGAAGAGAGGGAGCTTTTGTTGCGCTGGAGGTGGTATCACTGATTCGCAACAAACCACAACAAACAACCACCAACAACAACATCACCGAAAACAAGCAGTGCAAGAGATTGTTGGTTCGGAACGCCGTTCTTTGTGTTTGATTGGTTTTCGTGGTGCTATCTGCCATCCTGCCTTGACTGGCGATGTTGGTTTCGAGTTTTGCTGTCGCGGGAATGCCGTCGGCAACCGGTTTGAGTCGAAGATGCCTCGTCCTCCCCGCAGTGTGTGCCCGCCGTGCCCGCGCATCGGAGAGGTTAGTCGGCCCCCGCATCCCCCTGCGGCCCCTGCCCCCTCGGACGACATGACTTGCAACAGGTGAGTGAGTGAGTGATGTGCGCTGTTTCTAGTGGCGTGCCATGCGACCGATACCCTTGTGGTCGGCTGTGACTCGCGAAACGTGAACGCCCTGCTTCGTGAAAGAATGACTGGGAGGGGCTCTCGGTTGTGGGTCTAGTCTACGGCATGAATTAAGTCAACAAGCATCGCAGAAGTTTTCCGCTTTCTTATGTGCCACTACTCTATTTAATTTATTTGGCATTTAAGGATGTGGTTTCTGTTTGTTAAGATGGAGTATTATAGGCATTATCTTTCCCAACCACCATCCAATTGTTATTTGGAGCCTGCTTGTCGATAACAGTTTATCATAGTATTGAACGTAAACGATTCAGTCCTGAGAATTTTTTTAATATTTCCACAATTTTATTGTGCAGTGTTAAGTTTTTCTCTGCTTTCATATCTCATGAAGGCTAGCCTCTAGTTTTTCTGGAAGCATCCGCCCAAAAAGTAAAATACAGCCAGCAGCGAGTCAGCACCGTCACACCAACTGATTGCCTGTGCTGATTCGTAAAGTTGATGAAGGGGTTACTGCATTAAATGGGACGCCACATTGAACACGGCTAACCCAGACCGCTTCCCGCTTTCGCACAAGATCCTCCAAAAGCAGAAGACTGATTCCGAGAGTCGGTTTTATAGCTCTGTCTCTCTCGCTCTCATGGGGTGTCCCGTGTGGGTGCGAGAGAGACAGAGCGGCGACAACGACTCTGGGAATGAGTCTGCTGCCGCTGGCGAGGTGGGGGGTCCTGGGTCGGCTCGCCGCGCCACTGCGAATCCTGCCCTGTCTCTCTCGCACTCCCACGGGACGCCTCGCGAGTGCGACAGAGACAGGGCGACGAGACGGCCGTTCGGAACCACGAGTCTGCGGCCGGTAAGACGTACTACGGTCGGTCCGGCGAGAGGGAGCGGCCCTCCCGACAAACCCACGCAACTCGCTGGAACGGCCGGGCAGTTGCCGCGTCGCCGCGTCGCCGCGTCGCGTGGCGGGGCTTGCAGTGTAATCTCGGTGCAGAGTCGGACGCGGGGCGGGGCGGGGCGGGGCGGGGCGGGGCGGGATGGGCCGGTAAGGAGCAATCCGCCGGACCCGACCCTCGAATTGAAGACGAATTATCGGGGTGGCTCCAGTTTAAGCGGGCGAAGGAGAGCCGAAGGCATCCATGCAAATGGAACTCGGGGACGCGGGGACCGGCCTTGAGCGCTGCACAGTGGGCCAGAAGACCGGTGGAGGCGGTCAAAATCCCGGACGCGTTTTGAGCACCAGAGTCGCTAAATGGAACTCGAACCGGACTTGTGACCCCGCCAATGGATTGCTCTCCGAACGAGGAATCCATTGAGCAATCCGGCACTCATGGGGCGTCCCTTGTAGGTGCGAGAGAGACAGAGCGACGAAACCGATCCCTGGCCTCTGCTTTACGGACGCTCCCTCGGACGGTCCGCGGTCCGCCTTGCGGGTAGGCAACCCTTCGGTCAGGGCGCGGCTCTCCCCCTCCCCTTCCTGGCTTTCCCTGCGTTGGTTCGCCCGGTGGCCGCGGGGTGGCTCCAGGGTCGCCAGGTAAGTAGCCTGGCCAGGCAGGGGGAGCGTCGGCGCTACCCCTCGCTGCCCCCTGTCTGCGCGATGGGTTGCCTTCCCGCACGGCGGACCGCTACGGCTCCGTCAGTCTGTCTGGCCGAAAGCGTTCGGCGGGCCAATTAGTCCAAGGAATCAAAGTCGGAGCTTCGCCAGCGCACCCACCTCGCCGAAGATGGACGCCGTGGGAACCCCTACGTCGCTCCGTCTCTCTCGCACTCAGGGCGTTCCGAAACGGTGCGAGAGAGACAACGAGAGGGCAGAGATCGGAATCAGTTGTCAGGGCCGTGTGAGGCCACACACACACACCCACTCACACACACACGAACGCACTACATCAGGCGCTCCGTCACACGCACGTCACGCACGCACACCGCACCTCAAACTGCGTGCGCCGGGTCGGTTGTCAATCAGGCCTTGCCTTCGCCGCTCGAATTTGGGCGGCGGGGCCAGCGGGGCCCCTCTCGCGTTTCTGGCCGATGCGCGACCTCGGCGATGACGGGTTTTCTTGGAAACGGAATCGGAGCGTCATTGTCGGCAACGCGTTGTCGCGCACGTGGGTCGTCGTGTGCTTGGTCGGCCACTCGTCGACGGGCTCGTCGATACCCGACCCATTAAATGGCCGCCAAAGTGCAGTGCAGCGCAGCAGATGCTTTGATATCGACATGCGCCGCCCGAGTCGAGCCGAGTCGAGCTAAGCCGAGCCGAGCCGAGCCGGGCCGAGTCGAGCTACGCCGAGCCGAGCCGAGCCGAGCCGAGTCGAGCTACGCCGAGCCGAGCCGAGTCGAGCTAAGCCGAGCCGAGCCGAGCCGAGCCGGGCCGAGTGGTGGGGGTGGCGAAAGGCGAAGGAGATAATCGTTCTTTCTCTATGGGGATTAAAATGCGATAACCTGCTGCAAGTCCCGCCCAGGCGGCGCCCACTCCCCGGCCTAGCCCCCTTTTCGGAAGATAAGCCCTCGGCTGTGAATGAGAGTGCGCCCCTCGGCAAGGCCGGGCCGAAGCGAGCGCAGCGGGCAAGGCAGCAGAAAATATGCACCGGCGAAAGTGATAAAGGGGTACACTGTAGGCGGGGCTGGAAGGGACTGGAAGGGGACCGCAATTAGCTTGAAAGCAATTAGGCGCACTGTATTAAAGATGGCTGTGCCGTCATCCCTCTGATGAAGCAAGCAGGTGGCGATGCGGTCCGAGGATGTCCGCGCGGTCAACATCGTCCCGAGGGGGTATGCACTCGCGTAATAGTCGGTTCACTCTGTCTGTAATAGCACGCGTAATAATACGCGTAATAGTCGCGTAATAGTCGCGTAATAGCCGAAATGGTCAAAATTTTATCAATTTTGGTGTGTTTTAGGCCGTTTTTAGCTAAATTCCGATTAATTTGTGGCGTAATAGAGCGTAATAGCGTAATAGTCGGTACACAGGTTCAGAGAGCGCATACCCCCTCGCATCGTCCTCATGGATGCAAGGCGGAAGTGGCAAAAAAATGCGGCGGCCCGGTATTCGAACCCGGGTGCTGGGGCCGGTGAGCTGTGCCTGGCTGTGCCCCAAAACAATTACCCTGAGTGCGCGTCTTGCTCGGACTTGCCGTTCAGGGCTCCCTGGCGGCGCACAGTGGGCTAGAAGACCGGCGCAGGCGGCCAAAATCCCGGACGCGTTTTGAACTCCAGAGCCGCTAAATGAGACTCGAACCGAACGTGTGACCCCACCATTGGACAGCGCACCGAACGAGGAATCCGTTGGTGGGGTCGCACGTTTGGTACGAGTTCCATTTAGCGACTCTGGAGTTCAAAACGCGTCCTGGGTTTCGGCCGCCTCCGCCGGTCTTCTGGCCCACTGTGCGGCGGCGCGCAGCATTTGGAATGGCTCCGTAATGCGGGGAGCGGGCCGCGAGCGCCGTGCCGAGTAGGCAACCCATCCGGCTGCACACCTGGCCGCTAGAGTTGCCACCTGGCGGCGCGGTGCGGCGCGGCGAGCGCGATGGGTTGCCTACCCACCCGGCGGTGGGCTCTTGGAGGCAAGGCGGTTTGCCGGATGGCCACTTGCGCTGATGCGGCCCGTGGTCTTGTCTAGGGTGCGCCGTTTCTAGGTCTAGGCGCGGCCTAGGTGCGCCCCTCGTCTAGGAAGCGCTAATGGGTCCCCGGGGGCGCTGGCAGGTCTGGCTCAGCGCCCCGCCTGGCCCCGCCCGGCCCCGCCCCGCCAAGGAGCGCGTGTCCGAGTCGGCAAGGGCATTTCGAGGCACAATAATCACCTCGGAACCATTACTTTTTGCACTGTCCGCCACTCACTCCGTGATTCCTCGGGGCGCTCCAGGCCTGGCCCGGCCCGGCACGCACACGCGCACACACAGTGTCACACACTCGACGGCGCACCGGGTCGCAATTTGGGCTCCTCGGCTGGCGACGCCGTGTGCGTCCCGTCGCGCTGTCTCTCTCGCTCCCTGTCGGGGAGAGCCCCTTGAGTGCGAGAGAGACGGATGAAGCGGACCCTTCTGAATCGCTGAGCTGCCTCGGCCACACGACACACACCTTGCCTTGCGCTGCTTTTGCCACACCCAGGCCCAGGAGACCAGGCCCTTCTTCCCCCCCCCCCCCCCCCCCCCCGCGCCAACGAGGGGCGCGACGCACGGCGCGCGCGGGGCACGCCTTGCTAGTCCTTTAGTAGTTTCTGGCTCTAGTACTAGTTTCCCCCCGCACTTGCGCGGCCCCACCCCGTCAAGGAAAGCACTTGTCGTGCGCGCTCCCCGCTATACGCCCATTTTTCAAGTAGAGCGTCTCAAATTTGGACTGAGAACCCGGACGAGAGGGCTGAGGCCTCCACCCTCCCTCGCACAGTGGGCCGGGCCAGAAGACCGGTGGAGGCGGCCAAAGTCCCGGACGCGTTTTTGAGCTCTGCGGGACTCGAACTGAACGTGCGAGCCCACCAATAGATTGCTCTCCGAACGAGGAATCCATTGGTGGGGTCACACGTTCGGTTCGAGGCCTGTTTAGCGATTCTGGAGCTCAAAACGCGTCTAGAGGTTTGGCCGCCCCCACCGGTGGTCTTCTGGCCCACCGTGCCTCCACCCCCGCGGTAGTCGCGCGTGGTCGCGGGCAGGTGAGAGAGTGTAGGTACAGCACGATGAGTTGCACCGAGTCGACGGCGCGCCGGGACGGGCCGAGAGCGCCGTCGACTGTGACGCTTCGGGAAAGGGCGGGAAGCGCGCCTTCGTCATTCTGTTTTTACTGCTGCGTTTCCACTCGTTTTCATACTTCCCCGTCATCTTCTAGTGGGCGATCGCGCCCCCGCCGTTGTCCAGGGGCGCTGCTGGGAGATGGGCGGGGCGGGTTAGTGCATATGCCGAATGAGTGACGGAAGAGAAGACTGACCTAGGTCCTAGGGACTGACTCTCTCTCTCTCTCTCTCTCTCTCTCTTCTGTCTCCTCTCTCTCTCTCTTCCCCTCTGTCGCTCTTCTCTCCTCTCGCTCCTTCCTCTCTCTCTCTCTCTCTCTCTCTCTCTTGTGTGTGTGTGTGTGTGTGGAGAGAGAGAGAGAGAGAGAGAGAGAGAGAGAGAGAGAGAGAGAGAGAGAGAGAGAGAGAGCGCCTCGTCGCGTGCGGGGCGCGTGCCTGCCGGTGTAGGTGCGTGCCGCTTGACTGGCCACCTCCACGCCTTGGCCGCATCCCTGCGTTGCGCTGCGCTGCACGTGGCCGACCTGTCCACGCAGATGCCTGGAAACTGGAGACGCTGGACGCGTCGCCGCCGTGCCGCCCAGCAACCGGTTGCCGGCGAGTTGGCGACCCGGCAGACTCATCCCGAAGGTTGTTGTCGTCGCTCCGTCTCGCACTCATGGGGCGTCCCGTGCAGGTGCGACAGAGACAGAGCGGCGAAAACGACTCTCAGAATCAGTCAGTGTGCCTGCAACCTTGACCGCCTGGAGGGTGAAGGGGCAGCTCTGCCGATTGCAGTGCTGCACATCATCTCTTACTTTGAAGGACAGCCTCGCTTCGTTTGCCTTTGGCGCGCAGTCGAGTCCACCGGCAGGCGTGCACCACCGTCCAGTGGCCAAATTACCCCTTCCTCCCCCTGCCCCGCCAGGTAGCCGCTGGGTTCGACGCGGATAGCGCTGCTTATTGGACACGCGTGGCGTGGCGTGGCGTGGCGGGGTGCACAGTGTAGGACCCATATGGCGCGAGCGGGCCGCGGAGACGGGCCATATGCCGCGCCTGGAGCCCCCCCCCCCCTTTCCAGCGCCTTTTAAACGTTAAAAGGAGTCCGTCTTGCATCTCGGCCACGGCTGGCGGCGCACGCGGAGACGTTGTGCAAGGTGTCTTACCGTCCCTTTAATGTTTAAAGGCCTCCTCCGTCTTGTCTTGGTCTCGCGGCGTCGCGGGGGCGGGGCGGGGCGGGGCGGGCAGAGGGTGCGTCCGTTGGCTCGCGCGCCGCCGGCCGTGACGGGGGAGAGAGGCCTGTTGCTGGGTGCATCAACCCCCCGGGCAACCTACCGGTGGCGTACCGGTGGCGTACCGGTCCGGTGCGCGGCGTGCCGCCGCCGTTGTCACTCGGTAATAGAGGGTCGCGCGCGTGCCTCGCGAATACGCAATGATGGGAAACAACAATAACACACTATCAACAACAACAATAATAACAACAACTTATTGGGGAAACCTGTACGCCCAGAAAGGAGATGGCGACGTCATAGTGTCAACGAATAATTCAACAATATTTTTTATTCGTCGTTTTAAAAAAATCAACTGTAAAATGCTAAAATTTTGAATGAAATTTTCTAAAAGAAATACAAAGTGAAAATATGGGATAAAAATATTCAGTAGGTTGATGCAGTGACTGCACAAATTCCTTACAGAAAGGGTTGCTGAAGCAGGGCATGAAGAGTTAGGTGTTCTTTTTAGGGCAACTCGTACGCCACGCCAAATGCACACGGATTCAAAATTTCTGAAAATTCAGACCAATTTTGTCAGACTTAGCGGTCTAAATCTGTGAATCAATTTTTTTTTCTGAAAAACTGGAGTACCGACCGCCCAAAGTGAGCCTAAAGCACGACTTCTGTCAACGTTCCTCTGACCAACTTCGCGTCGGGCTGGGCCAGTAGTGCGTTGCGGAGAATAGTGTCATTAGGCGAGGCTTTGGGTTCAAATCCCGGCGGTGGGTGTTTTTGTTGTTGTTTTTGCTGCCTTGGTAATTAGCCACGGACTGCCTTGTAAGACGGCCAGCGAGTCACGGTCCGTGGCGGCGGCCGTTGGGTCGTCTGGCCGCGCTGCCACCAGGCTGCCACGCGCCGGGAGTCTTCGCGGCGTCTTGGCGCGAGGTGGCGAAGCCACTCATAAAACGGCGCCCTGCGCATCGTTTTGCCCCAAGCGTTTCAGTTTCAAATTCGTACTCCCAGCGCTTTTTAATCCGTGCCAAGAAAAACGCGTATTTGCCACAGCTCCCGAGATCGGGACACGGAGAGGTTTTCGTTGAGGAGCGTGCCCAGCGACCGTGTCGTCGGCGTACGCGCTGACTGCTATCTGATTTCTTGGCCCTCCTTTTCTTTAGAGAAATGAGGTAATGACTAGAAAAAGTGTAGCACCTTACTTTTTCTCTGGCGGTTTGTGGCATGAATGTCACTGTCTTCTCGTTCCGGCGGCATGTCCAGTCTTTCCAAAAAAAATATTCACGCCAAAATAGTTTTTCTCCCCTTTTTTTAAAGTTTTTTTTCAAATTTTTTAGTTTTTTTTCATTTTTTTTCCAAACACACCCGTGACGTTTTGGACTTGTCCAGTGACGCATCCGCTGGATGATGTTTTGACAGTGTAATCGCCGCGTGCTCCGCGCACGTGGGCGCTCTGACTACTGGAGCGCATCTCCAGACGGGGGGCGCGTCCATCCGAGGGGGCGTCGTGAAAGAGTTGTTGAGGCGGGTTAGCGACTTGATTCGGGGGTACCTCCCGGTCAAGCGGCTGCTCCGCGCCAAATCGCCTTGCCGAACGCGAAACCGGAAGAGAGGAATAAAATTATGCGAGGCAACGGGACAAGCCTCCTTCCGGTTTGTGGAGGACGCAAAGAAGGAAGAGAGCCCGCCCGGGACGAGTTTGAAGAAACGCATTCTTCTTTGCAGACGTTTTGTTCTGGCGTTGTTTTGTTTACGCTAAGCCTGCCTGTGCGAAAACATTGACTTAAATCGTGTCCCAGGTTATTTTTATTTTTCTTAAATTATTTTTTGTTCCCTTTTTTAACGTGTTCTGGAAGATCATGTCCTGGAGGTCACGCAGGCGTAACGCGCGACGCGTGCCTATACTCCCCCACCCCACTCGCGCCCCCCTCGCCTTCCCCCGTCCCCCCTCGCTTCCTGCGGGACATCCTCTGTTCCCATTTCGCCGCTTCTTCCTGTCGAAGCAATTGAATGGTTTTCTCGGAAAAGTAATTTATCCACGTGCCTCTGCGTCTTTGCTTCCTCATGTCGTCTCTCATTCTAATTTTGTGTGGTATTTCCATCGTATATTTCCTCGGCCCGGTTGGCCCAGCATTTTGAATTCTGCCTCCGCTCTATAACCCCCTTGGTCGCCTCGTTTCGGCCCGTTCCGCGGCCGGAGCGAAGGATTTTGACGTGTCTCGCGAGGGCTGCAAGGAACACTCCCCGCGGGGTCGTGTGGGTGAATGTGTGCCAGTGTGAGCCTCTGTGTGTGTGTGTGAGTGTGTGTGTGTGCGTGTGCGCGCGTGTGTGTGTGCCGATGCTTGCGCCCGTTCTGATAAAGGGGACGCCGCTTTATAGACGCTGTTTATGGCCAGATTATTGCTGCTGTAAGGGTGTTGTATTTACCGTTCCGCCCCTCCAGCGGCCGGCCAGGCCTGCCAGCTGGACAGCGCTGGAGCCGACTGGACAATCGTCGCCTTGAATTGGCCTCCAAAGGGAGAGAAAAAAAGGTGAGGACAAATTCGTTTCTTGTGTGGAATGTACGAAGAAAATGAGGCGAGTAAAATAAGGTAAGTAAAATGAGGTAAGTAAAATAAGACGCAAGTGTAACTTAAGAAGGAAGGTAAGTAAAATTCTGAAAACAAATACGTAGCAGTAGAAATTAATTTCCCTATTGCTATCATATGCCAACCATCCCCCAAACTACGTGCGGTTCATTGATGGCAAGGATATTTCTTTGGATCTCAAGAGGTTTTGACTCCATTCAAATAATTTCAGAGTTTCATTAAGTTTCGTCGACCTCTCGAATCGTGATGCTCAGCCTCCTCCCTTCCCCCGGAGCTCCTCGCTTCGGGACGCCAACGCCCCGAACGGCTCAAACAACTTTACTGGCCGTCCTTTGAGTGTGCGTTACGAAGACCGCCCACCCCATCGTCCGTCACCTCCGAGGGGACTCACTTGCCCGCACCTAGAGGCACGACACAAGATTTAGATAGACTAACCGCTTTATTATTTTTGTCGTCGAGCTATACGTAGTTTAAGGTCCTTGTAGGACCTTGTTTAGGAATGCAAAGGCTTTCCTTTTTTTTCGACCTTGTTGTTTTCTAGATGAGCGGTGTGAAATAATTCAAAGAAAATTGATCATGGCTCTGTGCTTTTGTGTCCACCTACTTTAAAGATCATCTTAATAACCAAACCACAAAAAACAACATATCTGATGGATTTTGTTGTTGTTGTCAACTCAAAATAAACAGCAAAACCAGTCGGTGTGGTGTTGCCCTTCCCTGCGGTCCGGGTTTTCTGCCGAGCCAAGCGCGGTGTGTCGTAGCGTGTTTGAGTAGGGACGTTACAGTCTTATATATCCGCAGGCGGCGTCGTTGCTCTGTCTCTCGAATAAGAACGCGGGGGTTAAAAGTAAATAAAAGCCGCGGCAGTTTCGCTGTCCTTTCGCGGTGGCGCGTTGACGGTCGAAGCCCCGGTCCGGTGGGGCTGTGGCGGTTCTGTGTCTTCGGCCTTTGGTCATCGGTGTGGCACACTGTATCGATACATCGAAGCACACCTGATGCGCGCGCGAGCGAGGAATCGAGGAATGGCATACTCGATGCAAAAGATGGTCGTAACGTTTTGTTGCGGCGGAGCGAGCAGGCGTGAAAGGGTGCGTTCGCTTTGCCGCGTTTGATGGCGTTGTTTTGCTCTCGGATGGCGCTCCTCATTCTGACCGGCAAGTGACCGCACCTCGAGCCGCTTTGTGGGCGCGTCACAAAACGAACGGACCCATCTTGGGGCCAGTAAACACAGATTGGTGGCGAGTAGAGGGGGCTCTTCTTTTTTCGCTCAAATCGGAGGTCGTTTTTTCCGATCACATGTTTATTTTTTTGTTCATTTTCACGCTTGGTTAGAGGGTGGGTCAACGCCCCCTCTCTAAAAAAAAATACCCTACACGCACACCTAACGTGCTGATCACCCTTGACTAAACAATTGCTCATTGATTTTGCAAAAAAAAATATTTCCGGAATCATGCGGAGAAAGCAACTGATACAACATTTCCAGGGACACGAGATCGCGCTTTTCGACACGACCCTGGTTTGTTGCCAGGGTATGCTAAGGTTGGCAGCGGTGGCCGCACACACACACACACACACACACACACACACAGACACACGCGACTACGACTCTGGCCGACACTTTCCTTCCTTGTGGCGCTAAAAATTACGAGGCGTCGTATTTTTAACGGCGCTTCATTGAGATTCGCGCGGCCGCTCCTTTCTGCCGGCGTCCTCGTCGGCGGAGGTGCGGTGGCGGCGCGGCTACAGTGGCTTCAAAAACAAAAGCAAACGAAGCTTTCTTTAAAAAAAATTATTGAAACAAAATAAGACGCACGGTAAAAACGGTGCCTGGTTCTCCCAGGAAGCCTATGGTAGAAACATAGGCGATTCCCAGGGGGTTCCTGGCCAGGAACTGTTTTTACCGTGCTTTTTTATTTTTTTCAAAACTTATCTGACATAGGTAGACATCATCAGTTATGAATATTTGCGAGTCCGTCTACGTTTGGCTGTGTTTTTATTTTTCACACTCTGCCTGTGGTGGAAGCGAGACGGATACGCTTCATTTCGTTAATTTAGCTGGACGCGTTGCGACGGGCGACGCCCTGCTGGGGTCGCCGTGTAAGATATCTCTGGCCGCGCCGCCGCGCCGCCCCTGTGTCACGGAGCCTCGGCCGGGACTGCGCGACGCGACGCCGGGAAGCACGCCGGCGCCGAAAGGGGGAAAGGGCTTTTGTCACTTGAGGTACTGCGCTATAAATTGCGCATTTTGCAATTATTTTCGTGTCTGCATGGATCTGCTGGGTCTTTTCTTGGGAGCCTCTCTTTCGTCTCCCAGTCCTCGATAACTTTCGACGAAAGGGAACCACAACCGCATAGAAGACTGTTTCTACTTAATGATCGTGTCACCCTGCAGAACCCATAAGTATAAACACTCAAAATTATGGTAGTCGTAGTCGAATTATTCTTCTCCAAGAATTATGCCGCATTAAATTAAAGCAATCTCTGCCCGGTAAGAAGAACTCAAGAACCCCTATTACGTAATGCTACTCGCACGTCATGAAATGGCAGCCGCAACCAAAGTGTCCGGCTCTGTTTGGACTTCCGGTGTGTGTGTGTGTGTGTGTGTGTGACGCACTGCAACCTTTGCCCTTCATGAGCCTTCCCCCTCCCCCCCTCTTTTGCCCCGGTGCAAATACGCCCCTCGGGACGGTTACGCCGCTCCCTCGAGTCCGGGCGTGGCGTGGCGTGGCGGCGCCCTTACACCTGCGCGTCCCGCGCGTCTCGAGAGAGATGCCCTTGGCGTAATTTGGCTCTAAACGACCCAGTATCGACTTGGCGCGCATCGATAGCACTCTGTGTGTGTGTGTGTGTGTGTGTGTGTGTGTGTGTGTGTCAGTGTCAACGCGATAAGCAAGTGGCTCCCATAGAACATGGTTATTATTAAACTTGACCTACTCTTGCGTGTGCCAGTTTTTTTTTTCACTCCCTCCTTTCTGTGTTTATTGTGACGTCATTGCTGCAAATTGCTGCTCACCATGGAAGCTGCAGTACTGCAATTTTTTGGTTGGATGTGGAGGATTTAGAGAGGGTGTGTGTGAAGTGGCACTCATTATGCCTGCTCACAGTGGCTACCTTCCAGGTGGTTATCGAGGTGCCAAGAGGACACACACACCGATGTAGGTCATTCACTGAGAAGACCTTACAAACTATGCTAGGCCTTACTAAGAAAAGCAGCTTGTTGGAACTAAGTATTTTGAGCAAACATAAACTTACAAGGAAAATACTTCGTAATTTACGAACTTTTTCTTGGCCTGACAAAAGTAAATAATAAAGTCTGTACTATGTTCAAAATACTTCATGTGGTTTTAAGCGTGCACGGATGTGAAGCCACCCCAAGGCTGCTCGTTGGATCCACCACTACTGGAAACTTGATTCGTGTGTGCTGAGCCTTTTCCCGACGGCTTTCGAACCCCGCCTTGAACTTCCGGCCTCCTGATGCGCGCCGTTTTGAAATAAAGTGAAGGGTGCACGTCGGCCCAGAAGGGCCCAGCAGGGCCCAGGAGGGCGCCCCGGGTGACAATGTCCCGCGGCACGCACGCCCAGCACGCCCTTCGTTCTGAACGGGCAGCGAGCGGTGCGCGACCGCGCACGCAAGCAGCCCATATAGTCGGTCCTTACATATGCAGCACTGTCTTCAGGGAGTCCCCGGGCGGTGGGCGTGGCGGGCTGGGCCTGGCCTGGGCCTTGCCTGGCGGTGGCGGCGCGGCGGCGCGCCGAGTCCAAGCAATTCATTAGCAGCAAGCGCCATTAGCGCCCCGGCTCGGCTCGGCTCGGCCCGGCCCGGCCCGGTCGCACTCGGCTCCACTCGTACGGCCTCCTTGCGCCGCGTCTCGTTTGGAAAAAGCTTCGACTGCCGGCTAGTATTTGCAGGACGGGACGATGAGGCCTCGCGGGTAGCCCTGCCCCCTCTTAAATGCCTGTCCCTTTCAGGCTGCGCCAGTTTCGCTGCCATTTAGCCAGAATTTCAGCCGTTTAGACCGGTTTCGTGTCTTTCCTATTTTTGTAATATGATAATGTGCACGGCTTTGAACAAGACACCGTTTCCAAGGGAGGTGGCTCCTAGGCTGCCGTTTATTAGTTTCAGAAAATGAATTAAGGACTCCGGCATGAAGGCGTCGCCTGCGGGACGGATATGCGAGGAAGAGAGAGAGAGAGACTCGCCGGGACAGGTTTTTCGCGGCGTCGTTTTCCCCGCCTGACATTGTAAGGAGGAAAAAAAGACGTGGATTATTTGCCGTGACCAATCCTAATGGCAAAAACATGAACTGGAGCGCACTGTGTGTGTGTGTGTGTGTGTGTGTGTTCCCCTTGGCTGCATAGTCCTGCCTCGATGCAGTTCGTGATTTGCAGCGGGCCGATTCCGAACGGCGCTTCTGTCCCTCTCGCACCCCTAAGGGCCTACGTGGCGCCCTGTGAGTGCGAGTGAGACGGGGCGTCGAAACGACTCTTGAGAGTGGGTCTGCAGCCCGGGCCAGGAGTGGGGCGAGAGACGGCGAGAGGGAGGGACGCAGGGCGAAGACCATCTTCTGGGACCGCCCCGGACCTCCAGGCTCCAGCCCAGCCGCCTCCAGCTTCCCAGCTCCAGTAGCGCCTCTGGAAAGCAGCCACCGCGTACATACAGTAAATCATACCCTCCAAGAAAACTGACTGAAATCTCAGTCTGCTTTCTGAACTCGGTTTCAGCTAGCAGGGTCCCTTGGAATAGTTTGTTGTAATTTATTGCACCCCTCCTGCGCTCTGTATGCGTCCGCGAGTCTGCGCTTGCCCCCGGCTTGCCCCCTGCTTGCCCCCCACCCCCCGGCCACGCCGCTCTGCAGCTCCGCCCCTCCGCCGCCCCCGACCGCCACTGGACAGAAAATTTCCTCCATGTTTCTCTAGCGGCCTTTTCCCTTGTCCAGCGGCCTGGATGCTGGAGGCGGACTGGTCCGGCAACTTCCTCCAAAGTCAATAATAGCCCCCGTTTCACTTGGGCTTTTTGCGGAAGCCCATTCTGTCTGGAGCGCTCTGTATACAGTTGAAGAAGCTTCGCCGTACCCACGCCAGGGCGCGCCAGGGTGGGCGAGCGCACACACACTCGCATATCCGTGTATATCTATATGGCTTGCGGTGCAGTTTGGAAAGTTCATGCATGCGTTCTGTTGGTTCACTTTTTTTTTGCTTCCTTCTCTGGCGCTCTCTAGGACCAGTGCAGATATTGTTGCGGGCTTCCTCGGGGGCTCTACACACGAGGGGGGTAAACTTTTCCCCACTATACAACTAGGACCCAGTAATGAAGGAGGGGGGGGGGGACTCGGCACACAGGAACGGCTTTCGCAATCTGAAGAAAATTCGCATAGACCAAGGGGAGGCTGAGGGCGCCGAGCAGCCGGTGGGAAAACAGGTTTGGCCGACGCAAAAATAGAGGAGGTGCACCGCGGCTTTGAAGGCGCCATCTTTGACGATCATCACCGGACAACACAAAGAGAACCGGGAAATTTTGCTCTTGTAACCGACTTTGTTCGGTTGATAAACTGAAGTCGATAGCTGCAATTTGAAATTCCGGTACCTAAAACCAAAAGCGTTAGCCACGACCGAGTGTTTGTAATAGGATGACTAAGCTTGGGGTTTGTCGTCCTCAAGTGTCCGGCCTCAGGAGGAAGCAGCTATCGGATTTACGATTGCACCTATCGAGTTAAGCATATCGACCACAGTCAAATTCAACTATAGGTATTTTCTTTTTTTTTTCATTAAAGCTCGACTTATTGACCCAGGTGTTGGATAAGAACAACGAATAGCCCATAGTGCTGCTGTTTGTGCTTCCACGACTTCAGAATCACAAGAGCAAAGGTGGTCCAAAAACTGACCAAGACGCCTCGATTCCCAGCACGGTGCACTCTGCGAGCAAAACAACGCCACCGGATTCGAAAACGCGGGGTGCATGTCGTGCACCACGCCAAAAGAATGGCGGCATGCAGTTGGGCTGGCGGTGCAAGGGAGGGAGAGAGAGGGGTTGGGGGATATTTTTGCATTTCCCGCCGTAAGATGTCCCCAGGCCCGCGTAGCAGCGTGCACCTCTCCCTTTGTGGTTAAAAGGCCTAACGTGTTTGTTAATTAGCCCACCCTGACATGGTCCTTTTCGGGACGCCGCGCCGGCCTCAAAGGCGGGGGACGCATCAAGACAAATCTCAAACACGCTTAGTTGTTCTTGTTGTTTGCGTCGTGTTTTTTTTTGTTCTTGTTTGGTTCTCGTTGTGTTTTTACTCCTTTCTAGGTGCTCACAGCGGCAGGGCACGTGCGTCGGGCCCCAGCACTACCGCCTTTTCGAAACTTTGATGTTCTTTAAACTGTAAATAGTTTGCTCCTCCCTCCTGGTAACGCCGCTGTGAAAATGCTGAGGGACGACCCGAACGGAAAGTTGTCGAATACGCCCGGGTGAAAGGCGCTCTTTGCCAGGAGTTTGTCTCTGCCCGTGCATCGAGGACTCACACCTTCCAAAGACCTCGCAGCTCTCGTGAGTTTCGCCCAAAGCGGGCTTTGAGGCGGCAGCATTTTCCCCGGAAAAACGGCGCTCGCCAGCTTCGCAAAGAGTGCTGGAAATAGTTGTGGATTATTGAAAGGCCCCGCGCTGCTCGCCTCGTTTCCAGACTCCCGAAAGTCGCTCTCACTTGAACGAGTTGGTGATGGCTCCCGCCCGCCCTTCTTCATAGCGGGCTCAGAAGGGCGGCTGAAACTATGGAAAATGACACGAAAACAAACTTCGGCCAACTTTTGCTCCTTTCATGCACGGGCCCTGTCGAGGCCCGGCCGTTGCCATGGTGACGGGGTGGCCTTAGGCTGGCGGTGCGTGGGCCGGCCGAGGGCTCTCCGCCCCATCCGGGCTGGAGATGCAGATTTCTTCGTCCAATGGCTGCCTCTCTCTCTCTCTTTCTCTCCCTCTCTCCTCCCCTCCGCCTTCACCCTCTTCCTCTTCCTGGCCGGTTTCGCCCGCCATCTACCCAGTCACGCTTGGAAGCGTGGCCCGGCGCGCGGCTGTCCCGACTTGCAAAGACTTTCGAAAATCCGGACGAGAATCTCGGTGTTGCACGGAAGACCTTGATTTTTTTATTGCTCGAAGTAGCCTTGTTCAAAGTTGCCAAGAAAGTTGCTGACCTTTTTCTAAATTTTTCTTTGAATTTTGATGTTGTTGTTTTTTTTTTTAATTATGAAATGGAGAACTAAGAATATGCCTTACCTTCATGTCTTATTTGTGTTTTTATTTTAAATATTAGTGGCTTTTTATTGAAGCGCTGAATATCTCTTCTTATTTTTACTGCAAATTTTCACCCCCAGACAAAAAAGGGGCCCAGAACTCAGAGGGAGAGGCGACAAGAATTTTGGCGGCGGTGTATTTAACGTTGTTCACGAGTCCGTGAGCCCCACGGCCCCACTTACCTGGCTCGGTGCCCGGTCGAGCCCGGTCGGGGGCCACGGGGTCTCAAACCCTTTTCAAGCTTCCTCGGGACTGAGACCTCGGAATAAAAGCGGTCCAACTCTACCACTGCTCTCGCGGCTCTCTGACTTATTGGTAAGCCAAGCCGGCGAAGCAAGCGGAGCCGGCCGCCCAAAGGCGCCCGCATCAGCCATTCAGGCTGTCAAGGCGCTCTAAAGATGAATAGGCTTCCCTGCAGCCAAAACTCGAGGCTCTCTAGCACTCTTATTTGCGCAGATTGGCCTGCAGCTCCAGGACGCCGCCTAAAGGGACTCGCCATAAAACACGGCAGGCGTAAATAACGTAGAATTATTGAAAGCTGGAAGCCTGCGCGTATTTTTGTGACCCAGATATCATTTACGTGAAGAAGGGTGGTTTTGGAAAAAAACAAGTAGACCGTTTTATCATGGTTGTGTTATGAAAAAATTGATCAACATATTGAAAGACTCTGATATTGTGGAACATTGCTGTGGTTTTAGCAGCAGTATCTTCAAAATGGCAGAATTTGCGCCTGCTCTGCTTCGCATAAACAATGACTTCTACGTCTGCCAGTTTGACAACCCGCTTTCTTTTTTCGCTCCCTTATTCTTTCTCTCTTTTTTGCCGTTATTCTTCTTTTGCGCTCTGCCCATATTTCCTTGTGTGCGGTTTCTCCCTCTTCATCTTCATTTCATTTCGCTGCTGCCCCCTCCCCCCTCCTTTCTCCCTGAATGGCTCGGCAATGGCTTTATTCCTTGGTCCGCTCGGCTTATGTAGTGCTCGCGGAGCGGCCGGGCCAGTGCTGGGCCAGCCAGCTCTCGCGCGACAATTTGCGCGTTCGTTCGGGACATGTGTTCGCGAGTGTAGTTGTTAGAGTTTCAGCTTGTTACTTTTTTGTCTATTTTTCTTTTGTTTCACTCACCTGGAAGCGGCACGGAAATAACACTGCCAGTTGCTCCACATAGTTGTGACGTCGACTTAAACAACGCTGTTATCGTCGTTTGCCAATTTGGGTACTGACAGAGTATCCCCCGTTTTTGTTGACATCCCATCCATTTGTTTGGTTGCGATGGGAGGCACTCTGGATTTGTGCGAGCTGAACGAAATCAAATTGTCACTTCGATGTGACCAAATGACAGTAACTTCCCGCTCTCCTTTCCTTGCATGGAGTCCAGAGAGCTGAGCAAGCTTCTTGGCTCGTCGCGCGCCCTGCAGTACTTGGACTGAATTTGTCATTTTCTTGTGGACATAGCCATTGTGTCTGCCGTGCCGTCCCAGCAGTCGACATACTTAGACCCCTGCGAGCGCAATGATTCGTTTGCCTAAACTGTTTTGATCTGGATTCGCAACTGGAGGTACCGAAAATTCGTCACTGTAGTGACATGTGGTTATTTTCCCTCTGTAACCCACTTTTAACTTAATTAAAAAGTAAAAACTAAAAAAAAAAACTGCAGGGATTTTGTTGCATAATTTTTGTTGTGCATTGATTGTTTTGATAATTGAAAATGCAGTGCATTCTGCGACCACATAAGTGTTTGCGTACCTTTCCCGTTGGGCGGAAAGGCAGTGGATTTTCATCAAAGATGAGCCGAAAAGAACCAACCCTTTCCTCTCGCATTTTCCTCTCTTGCCTTTCCAGGAAGAAATATGAGATGAAAGAGGAACACAAAGATGATGCTTTTATTTGTTGATTAATTTGGCGGCTGGGTGGGCCTCCCTTCCCCGAGAGATTGTGAACTGGCTTAGACTTTCCGCGGCAAACACGATAAAAAAAGACGCCTGCTAAACAAAACGCGAGCGAAGTTGGCCAATACGAGGCAGAAAAAAATTGTTCTCTCCTTTAGAAATGAATTGGAAAAGGAGGCCTCTTTGGTCACTTGTCCGAATCATTTATCTCCTGTTCTCAATGCATCTGGTAGCAAAATGGTTACTGGTATTGGAAAAGTATTGTCAATGCCACCTGCTTTGTGAACAGAGTGAGCAGTGCAGGGCAAGTCTGCGTGCGGCTTGCAACGTCATTGCTTCTTTTTACAGTGCTCAGACAGAAGCGCCCTTCAAAATTTGACAAACTGCGTTGAAAGGGTGATTTTTTTGTATGAACGAATAATTGCGGTACAGAGAGTAGGCACAGTCTACGCCCGAACAGTAACGTTTCCACAGAAATAGCTGACGAAAAATATGTACGTGGCTTTTCCAATATGTCTGTAATGACCTGGAACAGGTGTGCGTCGAAGCGCTGCAGTTTCCCCTGTGTTGTCTAATTTTAGTTAAACCAACCCCTCTCTATCTCTCTCGCTTGGAATAGCAAGCATAGTGCCCTTGCCCTTAGAGGTTCCTTGGCCTATAAGCAAAGACACTTCGATCGTTATGCCGTAAAAATATCCTGGTGTGATTGTATCAAGAAACTGTGAGATGACTCCACGAGAACCCAGCAGTGCAACGTCTTGCCTCTCAAACCGGGCAAAGGGGTAAGTTGGGGAAGACTAATACAGGTAAACGATAAGAAAAGTACACAACGTGAGGTCTTCTTCAGAGATGTCGGCATCCATTTGACAGGCATTTAACACCTGATACTTTTCTGTTTAGTTGAAATAACTAGTAGAGAGGGGTGGCTTAAGTTCAAGGAATAAGCTCTGTTAAGGCGTACTTTTCTGACCCCGCACTCCTTTTCTCCGACTTACACCTTCAGGGCAAAAGTAGTACCTGGGATTCCCAGGCTGCTCCTGAAAAATAAAGCTCTTTCTCCAGGGTGAGCATGAGAATCTCAGATAATCCTTTTACCGTGCAGTTGACCCTATGACCGCGAGTTCCAGCCGCCGTCCCAGAGTCCGGCAGTGCGGCAGCGCACCGCTCGGCGCGGCGCCTCCAGCGGCCCGGTGGCTCCAGTGGCTGGGCGGCGGGCGCAGCGGCCGGCCCACAGCATCCGCCGGCCCGGCTAGCTTCGCTAGCTTCGCTGGACCGCCGCCTGGCGCGGTGGCGCCACTGGTCGGGTGGCCGGGGCGTCGCGGAGATGGCGCCGAGGGAGGCATGGAGGCGCCCGGCACCGCGACGCACCGCGACGCACCGCGACGCCGGCCGTGGAGGGCGGGCCGCCGCCGCCGCGCATGCGCCGCCGGGGGTGGGGGCGGCCCAGGGGCGGCCGGCGTCGCGACGCTCTGTGTGTGTGTGTGGTCTCCTAGTAGGAGCAGGGGGTGGGTGGGGTGGCGCCGGAGACGGTGCCTTTTTGAAAGGTTCGCGCCGGTGAGACGGCCAAGACTTGGCGGGGTTGGGCCCGCGCTGCATCACCACGCCGGCCTGTTCGCCGCGCCCGGTCGTCGTGCGTCCCTCAGATCGCGCGGTCCGAGCGCTCACGCGCGCGCCAATGTGAATGTGTGCCAGCGCGAACCACGATTCGGATTGAGATTCGCGTGTCGGCGTGTGTGCCGAGTGTCTGCGGGTAAGTTTGTGGTGCTTCGTGCGTTGCGGTGTTCGCCCCCCAGTGGATTTGGGTGACATCCGGTGATGCCTTGCTGGTGACGCGAAGATTAGCGGATTGTGTCTCCGGCCGCCGACTTCGACTCGTGACAAGTGCTTCCAGTGACGTGGTTCAGCGAGACTTTGTCGTGGTTTTCCTGAGGAATTGGAGTGCGACAGTTGTTTACGGTGACGAGGAGTGAAAGTGTTTACTGTGATGTCACGCAAGAACGTCTGCAGTGACAGTGTGCATGTCGAAGCAGTGACATGGCTGAAGTCGCTTCGCCGGCAGTGTGCCAGTCTGTGAACGCATGTGACTCACGGACGTGCGGAAATCTGGATCGGATTTCTTGTTGTTCGATTGTCTTGATCGAATTTCGAGATGTTTGAATGCTTTGAAACTCGGAATTCCGCTTGTTTGGACTTCTGGATGTTCGGGTTTGTGGAACTGCTGGTTTTGCCTGACTGATGTTTGCCACTTTTACCAGTGGGATACCGCTGACAGCTGCGGCTTTTTGAATGTGTGACGCTCTTACACCCGAAAGCAAACTCTCTTCGGTCGGCGGGAGAAATGTCCTGCGAGTGTCACACCGCTTTCGCATGTCGAATCGAACGGAATCTGAACCGACTGCACTCATTGTGGTGCCGCTCCACTTTCTTCCCCCGTGCAACATTTCCGACGACCTGAGTCTCTTCATTATTTTTATTTTCCCCCCATTCTTTCGGAGCCGCTTCCACCCCCCGGTGGCCGCGCTCTGGCCGCGCTCTGGCCGCGCTAGAACACGCCGACAGCCCCGCGTCCGGTTCGGAGTTACGCGGGTCTGGTTTTTCGGCCTTTCGCCTTGGTCGGCACGAGTGAGCCCGCCAGACCGGTTACTTGGATGAGGATGTCCTGGCTGGACCATTGTCAGCAGCCTCCACACACACACACACACACACACACACACCGAGGGCCGCCGCCGCCCCTCCAAAGCACGCCAACTTCCAAGTGTTCCGTGCGGACGTCCGACCGGACGGCGACGGGTTCAGGATGTGTGTCACGTCCGTTCACGCGTCGAGGGCCCGTCCGGCAATCACGTCACTCCGTGTCTGTCTGGGGAGTCTCTGTCACAATTCCAGTTTCCCTCTCGAACAACCTCACATAATGTCAAAAATTTACAGTTGAGGCGGTAAAAAATTTTTTTGCAGTACTTTTTAGTACTTTACAACGTGCCTTAAACTCCTAGACAGGTGTCAGCTAGCTTTCTTTTGTGTGTCGTGAATTTTTTTCAAAACGAAATCTGTTGTTTTTTTTTAGTGTGGCTGTCTTAAGATTTTTGGCATGGTGCTCCTCGTCTCTTCCACCCACGTGCACGACCTTTCTTCCCATCGCGGCCACCGCGTCCTTTCTCGTCCTGTCTCCGCGTGGTGCCGGCCACGCCCCCAACCGAAACGCTCGGACACGCGGTTCTTCGCGTTTCGCACGCCGCCCCGCCGCGCGGCCCAGCCCGGCCGCCTCCAAGCCGCCTCCAAGCCGCCTCACGGCTCATTTGCAAACTTCCTTCTTTTGTCTCTGTCCACCGCACTTTGATGTAAGGAAGGGAGCGCCTCCTCGATGCAAAAGAATCCCGCTTTCTCTGTCGTTGTGCCTCTCTCTCTCTCTCTCTCTCTCTCTCTCTCTCTCTCTCTCTCTCTCTCTCTCTCTCTCTCTCTCTCTCTCTGTGGCGTGCCTCTCTACTGCCTCTCGGTGACTTCCGCGCGGAAGGAGCAGGACTGCAAGGGACTCAATCGGGCGACCTTTTCTCTTGACGACTTCTCGTCCTTCACTTTCCCACGACTCGCAAAAAGAAGATTTTTCAAGAAAATTTACAATGTTTACAATGTAACTATAGTTGAGACTTTTCTGTTTTTTTCTGTTTTTTTTTTTTTTTTTTGATAGCGTGATTGGGTCTGAGACTGCTCAAGATGTGCTGGTGGGGACGTTGACGCACGGCACGGCGTGACACGTGTGACGACGGAAGGAGGCAGCCGGCGCGAAAACGACTGAGATTCAAACTCCGGGCGCCGCGTCGCCGCGCCGGTCAGTCAGTCTGGTCGGCCGGCGCCAAGGCCGGTACGGCGGCCCGGCTTGCCTCTGGCCGGCACAGCACGCAGAGGGCCAGCCCGCCGGACCCGAGTCGGGTCCCGAGCCGGCCGCGGAGAACCAGCGTGTGAGGAGAGGAGCCGAGGACGGGCCGGAAAGAGAAGGGGTTGCGGACTTAGCTCTTTTTCACCCCTTCCCCTCCGCCGGGACTTCCCTCCCCTCCAGGCGCGCTCGCAACCACCCCTCTAGGCGGACGGCGGGGAAAGGAGAAAAAGGGGCGAAAAAGCAGGGGAGGTAGGCCGGCGGGCGCAGGGGCGGCCCAGGGGCGGCGGAGGGGAGGGGAAGACGGCGCGAGGGAGCGCGCGACGCCTCTCTCGCTCTCGCTCGCCCTCCCTCTTGGAGGCGCTGGCCAGCTCGGGCGGCGCTGCGGCGGCGCTGTGGCGGCGCTCTGCGCAGGTCCTTCGCCCGCCGCCCCCAGGCCGCCCCCGGGCCGCCCCCACGCTCGCGGCGCCACCCCGCCCCCACCCCCGCGGCGCCTCGCGAGGCTGGCGTCTTGGCGCACGGCGCCCGCACGGCGCCCGCACGGCGCCCGCCCCCAGCAGACCGCCTTCAGACTCCGGCCCGCGTGGACGCCACCTGCTGGCGTCGGCCTCTTGTCGAGGCGCCAGGCGTAGCCAGGCGTCGTGTGGAGCGTCGCGAAGTGAGTGCGCCAAAGCAGCGCGGCGAGTGTGTGACAAGAAAAGTGCGTGACATGGGAGTGCGGACTGCGGCCGGCGTGCCGGGACTCGGCGGCCGAGGGCGTCCGTGACGGGCTGTGACTGTGCTGTGACAGTGTTAGTGTGTGACTGTGTTGAAGTGCGACGGCGGCCTGGCATCGGGACGACGCCGCGGAGCAGACGACGCTGAGGTGAGGGTCGGAAACCGGTGTCGCCGGTCCGGCGGCCAGGTGCGGCCAACGGCCAACCCGGCCGGTCCACCAGCATCCCTCGGCATGCCTCGCCATCCCGCGGCACCACGAGCAAGTCCAGTTCGCGCTGCGGCAGACAAGTCTCTGGCCGCGCGGCGCGCGGACGACCCCGGACAGTGCCGCCGCGCGCCGCGGACCGTTGAGGACCCCGCTGTCGGCCAGGATTCGGTGACCACCGCCCGGATTTTGCTCGAGGAAACGCCGCTTGGACTTACGGGCAGTGGAGGCACCGCTGCGACCGTTTGCCGGCGGCGGAGTCCGTCACCGAGTCCGTGTGTTGGTGGCAGAGTCCGTCACCGAGTCCGTGTGCTGGCGGCGGAGTCCGTCACCGAGTCCGTGCCTGGCGGCGGAGTCCGTCACCGAGTACTGCGATCTGCCTCGGCCCAGGACACTGGACACTCGCGGCCAACCCGGATGCTGGCCCTGAAGGCCGACACGAGCTTGCCGTGGTTGGCCGCCAGTGCGCCGCCGGTTTCGGAAGTGGTTGCGAGTTTCAAAAAGTGTTGTCGCAAAGTGCTGCAGTGCGAGTGAAGTGAACAGCCCGACGGTTTTCCCCCGATTCCTTTTCACGACACGTTGTGAACCAGTGAAGTGCGGTTTAAATTTCCGACGACGGCGAAGCGAATGCCGTTGAACAAATCTTTGGACGTTGTTTTGACGCCCGTTCGTTCGCCGAAGCTGCACGCTCCTGAGTGAAACGTTCCAGTGCGCCTGTGTCGCGTTGTGAATTTACGCCGCAGCACCGGTTCACGATATATTTCCTTTGTAATCTTGGATCGGAGAACGGCGAAGTTTTCTCGAAAAGTGAGGGGGGTTTTCTCCGTTCCGCTCGCTCCAAGATTCGCAAAATCACAAAGTTGTGTCCGCTGGCCCGGAGACGAATCAGTCGTTTCAATTTCTTGGCTGGAAAGCGTTTTTCAATGTTCATGGTTTGTTAGCCGGTGCGGCGTTCGGCCGCCGGGACCGTCGCTTGTGGGCCTCCGACCCGTGTTGTCTGTTTTCCATCCGAATGACTTGACAAAGGCGTCAAAATCATAAGTTGAGCTTGGTCACGAAAAAATACGATGTCGATTTGTAGTAAACAGTAAAAACTTTTCTCGCCGGCCCCTCTGGTTTGCCGCTGCATCAATACATTTTAACTTTACGCTTGAAAACTTGAGAGGTATTTTGAGCTTATGTATGTAAAAACTATTTTGTTTGTTATACGAGGAATTAGTTCGTAAATTTCAAAGAGTATTTTCTTTCTCAACTTACGTCTGCTCAAAATACTTCATTGTAACAATCTACTTTTGTTCTTAACGCCTTTAATGATTGTAAGGTTTTGAGAGTGCTCGTCAGAGACTTTCTCTTGAATTTCTCTTTTCTCGTTGCGGCCTGCTCTAGCGGGGATCCCGGAGGCAGTTTTTCTGCATTGTTTTAGCTCCTAGGTGATGTGCGTTGGCGTACTTTTTCTGTTCACCGGGGCATTCTCGGTAGCACGAAAACACGCCTTTGACACTTCTCCCTGTTCTCAGTGGCGCGCTCAGGGTGCATCGGGCTTGGCAAAAATGCACGGCTTAGTTAAACAAATCATTTATCTGTTTGTTTTTTAATGCATTTCTTTAGTCTTGTTATATTCTCTTCGTCTTCTGGTGAAAATTTTCCGTACGATTTAACGGTAGTCTGCTAACCAACAATTCTAGAAACCCATATGCAATTTTCAAAATTTGACAGAAATTCTTACTTTACTCGAAAATTACATAGCTCTGAAGTCTGTTCCCCGAGAAAGTTTAAAATTGTGGAAATAATGTTCTTGTTTTGTTTTCATTCCGCGGTTCAGTCGTTGGGACAAAACTCGTGCTGGTTTGTGTTGGTTTTGTCACTGTGGTCTTAAGCGGGTTCATTTCGAATCTTGAAACAGCTGTTGAACGGTTACAAATGAAATACTTGTCTTTTTTTTCTTATTTGTAGTTGGACCAACACGTCGGGAATGTCGTAACAGTTCTAGAGGCGCAAGTGGCGCCCTCGAGCCCCGGGAATACGAAATGAGACCTGTGAATGGTGTCGAGAATGTTTGCCCCGTCCGTTTAATGAAGCTTTGTGGAGCAAGCCTCCTAGAGGATCCACATGCGCTCCTCCTTCATCATCTTCTTGGCCTGGACATTGATCAGCAGGCAGGGGCGCCATGTGCAAGAGAGGGATGAATTGGGCAGAGGAGGGTGGGGGAAGTGAGTGGAGTGCGGGGAGAGGGAAGGAGGGGAGGTAGCTGCAGTTCAAGAAATTAGCATGAAGCGGCTACTCGGCGCATAGTTTTGACTAACCCCTATTCTTTCGCCCAAGGTGGGGAAAAGCCTTCGAGCCGAAACGTGGAAACAACAAGTCGTACAAACAATACAAATCGCCAGGCCGTTATACCGAAACAGCAAAAACAACAGCAGGAAAAAATTAAATCAGTTGCGACGTTTTTTTTATTACCTCACGTGGCTGTGATCGTTGACGTCGGCGGGCGTCCCACCGGCGCGTCGCCCCCGCCCCCACCCCCGCCCCCACGGGGTGAATCCTCGCGTCCACCCCCACTGACCAGACCAGACCCCCGGCCCGACGGGAAGGGGAGGGGGCGCTATCATATCGCATCTTACGCCATTAGCGAATGTGTGCTCTGTGGCGGGGTGGGCCAGGGTGGGCCAGGGCGTGGTGGCACCGCCGGGCACCGGATGCGCGGGTAGCGTCGCCCCCGGTGCGTCTTGCGCGTCGTCTGCTAGGAGCACGTCATAATCTGCCGCACCGTCTGTCTGTCTGTCTCTTTGGCTGTATTTGTCTCGTTCTGATTACGCGCCTGCAAAACCTTACAAAGGACATGTCAGAGTTTCAAACATTATTTCGTAGGCACAGGATGAAATAGTTCTCAAATTTCCAAGTATTGTTTGCTCGAAATACTTTGCTATGACAACCCAGTTTTCTTTGAAAGACCTCAAGTCGTTTTCTAAGGTTTTGAAAGGGCTTTTCAACTCTGTCTGGCTGCCTTCAAGTCTGTCCGTCTGCCTGCATGTCTGACTGTCTGTCCGCCCGCCCGCCGACTGACCGCTGCTGGCCCGCCACTCTGCTGCTTGGCGTGGCTGGGCCTGCTCCGCGCAGCCTCGCGACATGCGGTGGCGCGCTCTGGCGGTCGCGGGCCGAAGATTTGGATTGCTGCTGCTGGCTGCTTGAAGCGCGGACGGTGATGCTAGGCTTGGCCGACAGAGCGCGCCACGGTCGCAGGGAATGCAGACAGATTTGCCGCGGACCGGCCAACTTCGTTATGTTCGAGCACACTCTTGATCGAATGGACGCGTCAAAGGAGCCAGGGATTAGAATGTTCCATATCGCATTTTTTTCTCTCTGTTGTGCACGTGTGCGTGTGCGTTTGTGTATGTGTGTGTGTGTGGAGAGGAGAGTGGGGGACACGAGGTATGAAAGGAGAGGTGTGGGCGCCCGGCGGTGGGTGGGGGCGTAGCGGGACGCCAATTGCGTATGTGTGTGTGTGTGTCAAGGTGAGCGTGTGTGCGTGTGTTTGCTCCGGAATGCATTGTGACGGTGCAGGCTGGTGATTGCCGCTCTCTGTACTTGTTGCAGGGCAAGTAGCCCGGACAGGGGCCTAGGTTTGCCGCGGTACAGCGCGTCTGAAAACGGAGACGTTAATTCAGCGTCCGCTATCACATGGAGCGAATAAAACAGAAAACTCTTAAAAAGGTCGGAGCACGACCCGAGCGATCCCGAGGGATGGTTTCTCGCACCCCCTCGCAACGCTCCATGAGTGCGACAGAGCGACGAAACGGTCCTGCGGTGTCGCGCGCCGTCCAAACGTATTGACGGACGCAGCCGGGCAAGCAGACAGGCAGACACCCGGAAAACCTTTCAAAGAAAGGTAGTTTAGTAAATATTTTGAGCATACGAAGCTTACAAAGAAAATACTTCTTAATTTGCAAACTATTTCTTCGTATAACAAAGTAAATTAGTTTGTACTATGTATGCTCTAAACACTTCGTAAGGTTTTGAGCGTGACCAGACAGACAGACGAACTAGGCCTTCCTTCCCACGGGGTAGCGGCCTCGGACTTCCACGGGAAGGCATAAAGCAGCGTACGTCCCCGACGGTCCTCCACGCCCTGCTCGCCTGCACCGGTCCGCCGGATTAACCCACTTCGCCTCATTGGTCACATCGCTCCCCCACCCCCTCGCCCACCTCAAAGTCCATCATCCCGGCCGTCTTTCGTCCGTGTCGTTTAATTACAATCCGAATCGCGACGCGGTGTCTCCCCCACTGTTTTATTTCCATGCCCGCATATTATGACAGGAGGGGGTGGCGACCTCAGCTGCCGACACATATCAGCCCAATCACGCGTGTGTTAGTGTGTGTGCGTGCGATATGCGTGTGAATAGCCTCGCGGTGCACCTAGGTCTTTCCCACACCCACCCCGTCGACACGCACCGCGGACGGACACACACACACACACACACGGACGTACTCACACAGGTACACACGCACCCCTCGGCCACCCTCGCCGCGTCGCGCCGCGTCGGCACGTCGTCGAAACCGTTCCCCAAAATGGGTGCGCATTCTCTCACACTCGTATCCCCGCACTACACTGCACGGACGCTAACGAAGCCGCCCCATCCGTCTTGGTGCCGACAGACGCCTCACTGTCCCGGACAGTCGTACAAACCGTTCGACCAGATTGTTCGCCACAAAGTGCCAAATGAAGGCGAGCCGAATCCGCCAAGAGACTTGACTTTGCAGCGGAGCGGCGTCGCGCCTGGATTGGCTGGTCGCTGGGCTGTGACGTCACCAGCAGCCAATGGTCGGCGTCCGTTCTGCCTGGTCGGCCTGGCTAGCACCGTGAATAATAAGACAGCCTGCCCGATCGAAGCGCCCCTGGCGGTGTCGCACCGCGGCCCATCTCGCGGCCCGTTTCCGCCTTAGCTCTGTCTCTCTCGCACTCATGGGGCGTCCCGTAGGCGTGCGAGAGAGACAGAGCGTCGAAAGATGAGTCCGACTGCAACGCTTTTCGGCGCTACCCCGCGACACTGGCGCCGCGGCGGTCTTTTTCAAAAGCGTGCCCGCCAATTCGCCCGGCGTGGCGCGAGGGGTATCTCCGTCGCGCGGTCAGTGATTTGAATAACCGGTTTCGAATCGCGGCGCGGGGTAGTGCCGCCGCAATCAGAACGCGGTGCGGGGTATCGCCGCTAATGAGGCGGTCGCCGCGGGCAGGCCAGTGAGAGCCGTCGCTCTGTCTTTCGCACTCGCGGGGCGTCCCCTTCAGGTGCGAGAGAGACAGAGCGAGCGAGTCGACGTGGTCAAGGGTGGCTGGACTAAGTCGCGACCCGTGACTGCGCTCGGCACGGATTTATTGTGGGAAAGGCGTCGGAATGCGTGTCGCACCGGAACCTTACGGTGCGCTGGCTTCCGGTCGCCGCTCCGGTTCCGGTTCGCGGCGCCGGAGTCGCGAAGGGCGGCGGCAGGTGCGTTGCCGTGCTCTATGGGAATCACGTGTTGCTCTCTTTCCATTTTTTTTTTCATTTCAATTTTTTTTCTTCTTTTTGTAACTGATCGTGGTGGATTCCCTTGGGCAAAATGTAAAACGATGATTTTCTTAATTATGATAAAATATGCCGTGGGCTGAAATTAATCACGAAGTTCATTCATTTTTTGAAACATTTTATTGGTTATAGTCTCTCGGTTAAAGAACAAAAAGGTTTTGTTTTTCCAATGAGGTGAAATTTATAATTTTTTGAAACCTTTTTTTTAACTGGAGTAGTGGTGTTATCTACCAAAAATGAATCATGGAACGAGGAACAGTGGGAACAGATAGGTGGCTGTGTGAAGGACGCCCCCGTCGCTTTGGTCGTCAGGATGCGTGTATTATCACCAGCAGACTCGGCATCTGGGCCGCGCCTGCAAAGGCGGCGTGTTGTACCAGTCACCGCGCGCTGCTGCCACTTTCGTCTCATTTTAATTTTCGTTTTCCTCTTTGGTTGCAGAGGTGCCGCGCTGTCGGAGGGCTGTCCCACAACGTTCCAGCCTTCTCTCTTCAAATATCAGGTCAGCTGTCCACTTAGTTCGTCGTCAATAATTCCGGTTGTTGACTTTGAACCCGCTCCGCTTTCTCTTTCGTTTTGTCTTTTAGTTGTCGCGTTGGCTGCACGGTATTGAAGCCCCGACTGCGGCGCTCCGAGGGCCGCTCCGAGGGCCTCGCCGTGGTTCGGCTTTCTCGGCTTGCAAAGTCCCTTGGCAGGACGGAGCGCTCCGTCTCTCTCGCACTCGCAGGGCGGCCCCCTCGGGGTGCGACAGAGACAGGGCTTTCCCTCCGACTACTATGACGACCGAAGCCCGGCCAGGCCCTCGCTCATCCGCCCTTGTCTTTGCAAATAATAATTAGCCGTAATTCCTGTAATCTGCTCGGTGTAATTAGTGATTAGCCGGCAAACTATCCGAGCCGCCTCCGTCTTGCGCCTCGCCTTTCTTGGAACACCTCCCAGAGGGCGGCGAGGCGTAACCTAACCTCACCCTTACAAGGCCTTAAGGAAAACTGGAAATAAGCGTCCTCGTAAAACCAAGTAAATTTCTCAAAACGCTTCGAGAGGCGTGGCATGAGACGCCTCGGGCTCGACGGCGGTGCCGAGACACTGCCAAATTGGAAAACATGGCACTGTTTGCATGGTGTGCCAGTGTGCCCGTTCCGGTCCGTTCGTCGCCCCTTCCCCCGTCGTAGGGTAGGAGTTGGTGAGGCCTGGACGGCGTGCGAAGCGAGTTGGGGTTCCGGGTGTGATTGTCAATACGGAGGCCTAAATTAGCATGCAACCCCCTCTCTCTCTCTCGCTCTCTCTCTCTCTGTCCCTCCACCCTTTCCCCCACCCTGCTCACTCGCTTCCGCACTGGGCCCATCTTGCCGGGCCTGGCATTGATTTACGAAGGAGTTTGCTTGGTCATTATCATTCCACACTTGTTGTGCCTCTCTCTCGCACCCTCTGTCTCCTTCAATTTACGGTGACCCGAGGAGGGCCCCTTGCCGAAATAGTGCGAGCACGCACACACACGATAACACACACACACCACATGTCTCTCAAGATTAGCGAACGTTCGTCCTGCAGGCGAGCGAAAGGGCGAAGTGGCTGTATGTGCGATGCAAGTCACGGTATTGCGTCGACGCGGGGCGTGCCTGAAGGCGCGCGTCGAGGCGCGCTGAGTACTATCTTGGGCAAAGTGACTTGAAACAATTCCCGGACGGAAGTTAGACGCGAGTCCAAACTTCGGAGTGAAGGAAAGCACGCGTACACGCCAAGTTGTTGTTGTTGTTGTTGGTCGATACCCCGCGCGGCGGCGGCGTGCCACAGTGGGCCAGAAGACCGGTGGATGCGGACAAAACTCGAGACGCGTTTTGAGCTCCAGAGTCTCTAAATGGGACTCGAACCGAACGTGTGACCCCACCAATGGATTCCTCGTTCGGAGAGCAATCCATTGGTGGGGTCACACGTTCGGTTCGAGTCCCATTTAGCGACTCTGGGGCTCAAAACGCGTCTCGAGTTTCGTGCGCCTCCACCGGTCTTCTGGCCCACCACTGTACGCGCTCTTCACCTCCGCGTGCTCCGGTCTGTCTCGAGCAGCCGCTCTGTCTCTCTCGCACCCGCGGAACGTCGCGCTGGGGTGCGAGAGAGACAGGGAAGCGGCCCGCTGGCGCGCATCTGTCGCGGTCATCCCGGAGGTCGTCATCACGGCGCGGTAATGCCGCCATCAGGACGACGACGCCGATTAGTGTCCGCCTGGCTCGGCCTGGCTCGGCCTGGCGCCTCAAGGGTCGCGAAGGTGTCCGTCTCTCTCGCACCCCTACGGAGCGCCGCCACGAGTGCGAGAGAGACGGAGCGACTGTCCGGCCTGCCGGGTGGCGTGTCCAGCGGCGGGGCTGACCGGCTCATTACGGGCCGCGATTTGGCCGCCTGTCCCTCTCGCTCGCACACGAGGGCCGCGGCGCCCCACGAGTGCGAGAGAGACCTCGGGGACGCCGGGTGGCCGTGTCGGCGATCCGTCAGCACGCCAAGACGGCCGCGATGAAGATGAGGTGGCCCGCCGAGGCGTCGCTCTGTCTCGCTCGCACCCACACGGCACGCCCCGTCAGTGCGAGCGAGACGGGGCGACGGAGGCGATGTCCGGGATCGCGGCCCGACAACGCCACGACGGCGTGCTCTCGGCAGAGGCACCCTCTCGACGGCCTGCTCGGGGCCGCGGCCCTCGGCCCTCGACCCTCGGCCCTCGGGGGCGTGGCGCGGCGCGGCGCGCAGCTCTGGCGAAGTAGCCGCGAAGCCTTTGTGAGACATCGCGCCGCGGCGCTGCGTCCTGCCCGCCCCGCCCCGCCCCGCCCCGCCCCGCCACACCTCGCCACTCGGGCGCCTCCCAAACAGGAGAGGGGCAACAGGAGAGCCGGAGGGGGGCGGAGGTGTCGAAAAAGTGGCTTTTTGGGACGAGGGCCTTGCACCCCCTGGTGCACGGCGGCAGGGCGTAGGGGTGGGCGCTGGCGGGGCCGAGCGCGCAGGCAAGGCAAGCAAGACACGGCGGCGGGGTGGGCGTCGCGTCGACGCCATGGCGCCGATGAGTGGGACCTCTCTGCTTCTTTGAAGGCGGGGCGTGCCGTGCGTTGTCGCGGCAATGTGTGAATTTCGCACCACTTGTTTCACCTCGGCATTGTTTGCTTGCATGTGTGTGTGTGTGTGTGGAGGTGGGCCATGGAGCCGAAGAGGCACCGCGGCGCGTGGTGGAGTGGCCCCGAAAAGCAACACCGAGTGCCCCGAAACGAAAACACACACACACACTCACACACTCGCCATAGCAGGTGTGTCGTGTCGTCGCCTCATTCGCGGGCAATTATAACACCGCGGCCAAAGTGGGCCAGGCTTGGGCGTTTTTCCACGTCAGGATCGGAGGCAATGGACTGTGTATGTGTTTGGAGTAGCCTCATTGCCACCCACTGCCGGGCGCCCAGCCCCTCCACCACCTCTCTCTCTCTCTCTCTCTCTCTCTCTCTCTCTCTCTCTCTCTCTCTCTCTCTCTCTCTCTCTCTCTCATGCAACGTGGTGGCACGTTCACACACATGCCTGGCGGGGCGGGGGCCCCGTGGGGCTCGGGGCGTAACCCGGCGGCCTGTGTGAAGTCGTGCCGACTGGGCCCTGTTATTGTTCTGGCGACAGTCGTCTCAAGAAGCGCCAGCAGGGGCACAGAGAGAGAGACAGAGGGAGAGGGACGGGGACGGCGAGAGGCCGACACACTCGGATAGCTAATTCAAAGGCGGCACGCCCGGCGCGGCAGTGCACTGGTTGGCGCAAGTTGGCACTATTGTGTGAAGACTCGAGCCTAGTGCCACTTAGTGATGCAGACATGTGTGCAGCCCTAAGGCCCACACCGTCCTGCAGCCTTGCAGTGCAGCAGCAGCGCGCCGCCTTGGGGGAGGGTCACGTGTAGTCGTGTGTGTGGGACTGTTAGTGACTCTGTGTGTGTGTGTGTGTGTGTGAAATTTGCGCGAGACGTCGTAGTTGGCTGGCCATGACTGGAGGCGCTCGGCCTCGTCTGTCACAGAGCTCGCCGGCCGCTACACTGTGTTTGCCCTCGCGCCAACGCCGCGAGGCGGGCAGCGCGAACGAGCTTTACTGTCCTCGCGAATGTGCTGCACTGTCCTGGCGAATACTCTCCACTGTCTACGTGAATGAGCTTTACGATCTGCGGACAGTGGGCCAGGAGACCGGTGGAGCGGCCAAAATTCTAGACGCGTTTTGAGTTCCAGAGTCGCTAAACAGGACTCAAACCGAACGTGTGACCCCACCAATGGATTGCTCTCCGAACGAGGAATCCATTGGTGGGGTCACACGCTCGGTTCGAGTCCTGTTTAGCGACTCTGGAGCTCAAAACGCGTCTACGATTTTGGCCGCCTGCGAGGTGTACGGTCCACGCGTTGGCGCGGCGATACCCCGCGAGCGAGCGAGACGCGCAGAGTGATGCTGGACGCGGCGCTACCCCGCGCCCGCAGCAATGCGAGTCCGGCCGGTCCTCATTTGCATGCGTGTGGTGGCGGTGAGCCGCGCGGCCGGCCAGCCAGCCGAAAAAGCGGCTGGCTCAACAAGTGACGTTCAAGCTAGAGCACGCGGGTCAGCGACTGCCGAATGGAGTACGTTAACACGTCAACGACGACAACAACTTGCGTGGAAATGAAACAAACCTATACCGCCGTTGGGTGCGGCAAGTAAAACAAATGCGATTGGTCGTGGAGGTTCAAGTGGGTGTCGCGCCGCGCGAGTGGACGCTTGGCGCCTGCGAAGTCCGGGGTAGGCTGTCCCGCCGCACCGCCGTGTCTGCAGGGCCGGCCTACCTCGCAGGCGCTCGACTCCGCCATGGCGTCAGTCCACGGCGAGGCACTCAGGCAACGCACTAAATGCGTCTATTCGCTTTCTATTCGCGGCGTTGTCGCTCGGAAATACACCGACGTGCGTCGGACGGACGGGTATGGAGCGCAGCGCGCAGCGTACACTCCAAAGAGGTTTAAATCTTGGAGCGTTTGTCTCGGCGAGATCATTAGTGTGGGATTGATGTGATGCAATGTGTTGCAAAAGCTCTCGGATTGGGCACAGTTTTTTTCGGCGTACAGTGTAGGAGAGGCGGGGCGTCCTGCTGCCGAGCCTGCTGCCCTGCCGGCCCTCGGAAGGCGGAGTCTTCGGCGTCGCGCTTGGCCGCGCGGCCAGAACGGCCCCGCCTCGGCCCCCCGAGGGCCCCACTGGAGGCCATGGACTGCCTCTGTCTCTCTCGCGCCCGCACGCGCCGTGAGTGCGAGCGAGGCAGAGCGACTGTTCGGTCGGAGCCGCGGCCAAGTCCGACACCGTGCCGGACGCCTGACGTGACTGTCGTTTTCTAGGCGTTGTCGTCGCTCTGTCTCCCTCGCACTCATGGGGCGTCCCGCGAGGGTGCGAGAGAGACAGAGCGACGAGATCGTCTCTCGGAATCAGTCTGCTGGGCTGCCAAGCCGTGCATGACCGAAGGCCATCCGCCAAGCCGCGCCAAGCAGCCAAGGTGACCCACCTGTAAGGCAGGGCCCTGGAGGGGCCTGGAGGGGGCCCTGCCGGCCAATGGCGGCGGGGCTGGCAGCCAGCCGGGGCCGCGGGGCCCCAGAGGCCGCCCCCTCCTCCAGGCGAGGCACGCGAGCCGCCGAGAAGGCGGAGCCAAGGCGGCCCGCAAGTTATGCCCTTTGTGCCGCCGAGGCTCGCTCTGTCTCTCTCGCACTCTCGGCGCGGCCCGTCGCGGTGCGAGAGAGACAGAGCGACTCCTCGCGAGTGAAGAAGGCCGGATGCCGCCACATCGCGCTGTCGTGTGACACGGCGATAATTTTTTCCGCATAACCCCGTCCGCTCGCCCGTCCGTCGCTCGGAAAATGCGCAGGAGGTTGACATCCACGCGCGTGCTTTTATTGTCGTATCTTGCCGCGGGGGGCACAAAAAAGACAACAACAACAACAACAACGACATGAAAAGTTTATGGTGGAGAGTTGTGACCGTAGGAAGTCTGGGCTATCGCCACGCGATCGGCACCGCGCCGCTGTCGCCGCAGAGTTTTGCCTTCGACCCTCGTGCAGCCGTGCGCCGCGCGGCGAGGAATCATTTTCTGCAATGCGCTGCTTTTTCGCGGACCACTTAGTCGCCGAGGCTTCGGCCGGTACACCGCTAGCGGCGCATCGTGCAGCACGCGCAGCACGGCGGCACGGCAGGCGCGGATCCAGGACTCCTCCAACGAAGGGGTCATTTAGCGTCGTCCGCCTCCACCGGTCTTCCGGCCCACTGTGTGATGGCGGCCGGGACCCACGCCCCACTTCTGCTTGACGCCGCCGGGCCGCTTCACCGCTTCACGGTCCAGGGCGCCCGGTAAGCTGGAAAGGCAAAAGCCCCGCTGCCCATCTCCGCATCCTGTATGTCTCCCGGTCGACTTCCGGCCCGACCGGCCACGGCGCGGCACGGCACGGCACGGCACGGCGCGGCACGGCGGGCGCGGCGCGCACGGCACGGCACGGCGTGGCACGGCACGCCTGACGTGGCCGGCCGAAGTAGAGACGACAATGGCGCCCGGGGAAAACGAGAGGCCGAGGGGGGGCGCCTCGGACGGGCACACTGTCAGAAAATTCGTATAGCAATTAAAAACAAACAAAAAACACTTTTTTATGAAAGACCGGAGGGAGAGAGAGAGAGAGAGAGAGAGAGAGAGAGAGAGAGAGAGAGAGAGAGAGAGAGAGACGGGGGTTTGATTTGGGCCGCCATGTTGGGCCCTGCGTGTCGCCTTATAAACGGGGTAGTTGTCCGTTCGTGTCCTTCGTCCTTTCGAGGATCGTAATTGCCGGCGTCTGTTGTCGTGCGCGGCCTTCGCGTCTTTTTGTCGTTTTTTTTTTTTCGGGGGATATTTTTTTGTTGTTTTTGTTTTGTTTTTCGGCCGCTGTCCGTGCGGTGTGTCTTATCTGCACCTGAAGATAAACGCGCCCCGCGCAAACATTATCGACCGCGGCCTTGCGTGAGGCTAGTCTAGCCATAACGGCACCTATCTGATTTCCAGCCCCACCCCGTCGTCCTCACACACACACACACACACACACGCACACACACACACACACACACACACACACACAGACACGCGCAAAACGAGCATCTCACAGGAAGCATTAGGTGACTCACTACATGAGCCTTCGCAACGAACGATACCCGCGGGGGCTCGTGCGTCTTGCTTTGATTTTAGGTTTCGACGGATGGAAAGGTTATCCGAGGCCGATTCCGAACCAAAACTGTCCCTCTGAGGAATATTGGAACTTCGGTATCGTTCTTGGAAACAGAAGCAACACAATTGTCGCTCATGGCTGCCCTTCCATTTCGTTGTTGCTTCGTAAAAGGAGTCACAATTTGACTCATTTTGCTGCCGTGTTCGCGGGGACTCAGCTCTCTGTCTCTCTCGCACCCCTGCGGCGTGCACGCCAACGAGAGCGAGCGAGACGGAGAGAGTGGCGTGCGCGCGGCGCGACGGAAGTCCCGCCAGAAACTGCAACACGTGGAGAGGCGTCCCGAGATGGCCGTCCGATTCCGACACGGCCAGGCCGGCGCCTCGTTGCAACAACATCGGCCGACATCCACTTGTATCTGCCGTCTCTCTCTCTCTTTCTCTCTCTCTCGCACGCCGACGCCGCGCCCCGCGAGCCCCGCGAGTGCGAGAGAGACGGAGCGACAAAAAGCGCCGCACGGCTCGTCCGATAGGCCCGGCGGTCTGGGTGTCGTGTCGTGTCGCGCACACTACAAAGTATCTTTCAGTGAAAAACGGCGGCCGGACCTCAGCGGCTCGTGTGAGTGCGCACGAACGGACCGAAGTAGCGCCAGCGCCGATTTCCAGCCGCCCTAGAAAGTCACTTCTTTTCCCTCTACACCCCAAGAAAGGTTCACGTCTCGTTCACTTTCACCCGCTTTCACCGCGTTGTAATTTTTTTGGGCAGCAGAAGGCCGGCCGGCCGGCAGAAAAGAACGAGGGCGAATCGAAACTCTCGCATCGTCCCGCATCGTCGCGTGACTTGCGACTTGACTTCATGTGTGCGTTTTCTTGAAACAGTTTCGGGGCAGGCGGGCGTGCAAATCGCACCGAATAGTTTTCGGCCGGCCGGCAGTGTGGTGGCTGGATTGGTCGCGCCTCCAGCAGGCCTCTCCAGGCCCTCCAGGCGCGTGCCGCACATGGCACTGCCAGCCCCCCCCCCCCCTCCACCAAATTAGTGCGATTTTCGATCCTGCTTGCCCACGACCGTCGTGTTTTGTTTTTGTTCGTCTATCGTTCTAATGGATGTTGTTGTTGCCTTGTTCCAGGTACGCGGGTCCTCACGTCCCTCCCTACACGCCCGGCCACGCGTGGCAGCCGCAAGTAAGAACCAACGGCCAACTTGAACGCAGCTTCCTTCTCTTTCATTCCTGCTTCCTTCCCGGGCGCCGCCGTCGTCGCGAAGGGCGTCCTGCCCTAATCAAATCCCGGGCCTAATCTAATTTAATCTGAGGCGATCCATCGGCGACCCCCAACAGTGCGGACGCACCGCGCCCGTATCACACATGCCGATCGCTTAGCGACCGAGTGGGGGGGGGGGGTCTGGAAGGCGTCGGCCGGCCCGTCTTCAAGGGTGAGGCAGGGCAGCCAGCAGGCAGCCAGGTCCGCAGCGTCCGACTAATCGTGCACGAAATTACGGTCCGTCTGCAGTCTCTCTCTCTCTCTCTCTCTCTCTCTCTCTCTCTCTCTCTCGCACTCGTGGGCTGCGGCGGCGGGTGCGAGAGAGACAGAGCGACGGAAACCTTGCCGCTCCGCATCGGCCTGCTGCTGCCGCTGCTTCAGCTGCTGCTGTTTCAAGGGGTGGGTGAAGGGGGTAAGTGCCTGTGGCAAGACGGAAGGGCGTGGGCCGGGCGTGTGTGTGTGTGTGTGTGTCGGGGTGAAAGGGGCGACGCCGGGGCGTTGGCTGGGGTGGCGCGAGCAACGCGGACGGTGTACAGCCTTCTCCGACTTAACCTGGAGGAGGAGAAGAAGAAGAAGGAGAAGGGGGAGAAGAACCTCTGGAGAAGCCCTGCTTTGCCCACAGATGTTTAGGGTTCACCTCAGACGAGCACATCTGCCCCTTCTGCACACACACACACTCTCGTTCTCACGCAGACACAAAAGAGGAGCAACCAGGCATCACACTGTCGGGTGATAAGTAGTGTCAGTGCGGCGGTTTGGCGGCGCCCGCTGCTTATCGCTAATTGTACGACGGATGGCTCTGCCTAGCGCCCCCCCCCCCCCTCTCTCTCTCTCTCTCTCTCTCTCTCTCTCTCTCTCTCTCTCTCTCTCTCTCTCTCTCTCTCTCTCTCTCTCTTGCGGGTGCGAGAGAGACAGCGACGGGGAATCGCTGCTTAGGCGCTGCCTGTGACGAAAGGGTTGTGTTTTGTGTCGGCAAGAGAGTGGGCGTTTCCCCGGCGATAGCCTGCCCGCCTCGCCTGGCATGTGAGAGAGAGAGAGAGAGAGAGAGAGAGAGAGAGAGAGAGAGAGAGAGAGAGAGGGAGGCTGGATGATAAATGCCCCAAATGTCCCGCTCCGTCTGGAGTCCGGCCTGGAGGCCTGGAGGTCTGGAGGAGGGCGCGCGGCAGCGGGACGTCGGCCGGCCCTCAGCAGCGGGCCTCTCTCTCTCTCTCTCTCTCTCTCTCTCTCTCTCTCTCTCTCTCTCTCTCTCTCTCTCGCACTCACGGGGCGTCCCGCGTGGGTGCGAGGGAGAGAGAGACAGACCGACAGCCTGCAGGCCCAGGCTCGGCCCTGGCTCCGGCCCACCTAATTGAATTTGCCACTTTTATCGGCGGGAAGGCGGGCGGGCGGACGCACACTGCGGGTTTTGACTTTTGACTCTTGGTGCTGGCAATGAATCCCTTCCTCCCAAGGGCAGTCCGTCGTGAGTTTGGGTTGGGTTCTCGCGAGGGGGTTGTGTCGCTCGGGTATTGCAACCAAACGGCCGAAGGGGTCCAACTCTCCTCTCTCTTTCAAGGAGACTGCAGTACCGCCTCGGACACCAGACGGACTCCGAAGGGGTGTCCTGTCTTTGTCGCTCTGATGAGAGAGAGA